>NW_027362772.1:78012744-78612744 GCF_046119375.1 Phyllobates terribilis
TCTTCCCCCTCTCTCTCTCTCTTCCCCCCACTCTCTCCTCTTCCACCCTCTCTCTCTCTTCCCCCTCTCTCTCTCTTCCCCCTCTCTCTCTCTTCCCCTTTCTCTCTCTTCCCCCCTCTCTCTCTCTCTCTCTCTCTCTTCCCCCCTCTCTCTCTTCCCCTCTCTCTCTTCCCCTTCTCTCTCTCCCCTCTCTCTCTCTTCCCCCTCTCTCTCTCCCCCTCTCTCTCTCTTCCCCATCTCTGTCTCTTCCCTCTCTCTCGTCCCCCTTCTCTATCCCCACTCTCTCTCTAACTCCACTCTCTCTATATACCCACTCTCTCTCTATCCCTCTCTTTATCCCCACTCTCCCTTTCCACTCTCTCTCTTCCCCCTTTCTCTCTCTTCCCCTTTCTCTCTCTTCCCCCTCTCTCTCTCTTCCCCCTCTCTCTCTCTTCCCCTCTCTCTCTCTCTTCCCCCTCTCTCTCTCTCTTCCCCCTCTCTCTCTCTCTTCCCCCTCTCTCTCTCTTCCCCCTCTCTCTCTCTTCCCCCTCTCTCTCTCTTCCCCCTTTCTCTCTCTTCCCCCTCTCTCTCTCTCTTCCCCCCTCTCTCTCTTCCCCCCTCTCTCTCTTCCCCCTTCTCTCTCTCCCCCTCTCTCTCTCTTCCCCCTTCTCTCTCTCCCCCTCTCTCTCTCTTCCCCATCTCTGTCTCTTCCCTCTCTCTCGTCCCCCTTCTCTATCCCCACTCTCTCTCTAACTCCACTCTCTCTATATACCCACTCTCTCTCTATCCCTCTCTTTATCCCCACTCTCCCTTTCCACTCTCTCTCTTCCCCCTTTCTCTCTCTTCCCCCCTTTCTCTCTCTTCCCCCTCTCTCTCTCTTCCCCCTCTCTCTCTCTTCCCCCTCTCTCTCTCTCTTCCCCCTCTCTCTCTCTCTTCCCCCCTCTCTCTCTCTCTTCCCCCTCTCTCTCTCTTCCCCCCTCTCTCTCTCTTTCCCCTCTCTCTCTCTTCCCCCTTTCTCTCTCTTCCCCCTCTCTCTCTCTCTTCCCCCCTCTCTCTCTTCCCCCCCTCTCTCTCTTCCCCCTTCTCTCTCTCCCCCTCTCTCTCTCTTCCCCATCTCTGTCTCTTCCCTCTCTCTCGTCCCCCTTCTCTATCCCCACTCTCTCTCTAACTCCACTCTCTCTATATACCCACTCTCTCTCTATCCCTCTCTTTATCCCCACTCTCCCTTTCCACTCTCTCTCTTCCCCTTCTCTCTCTATCCACACTCTCCCCCCTCTAGCTTCCCCCCTCTCTTAATCTCTCTCTCCCCCCACCAATACCCCCTCTCTCTCCCCCACCCTCTTTCTCTCTCTCTTCCCCTCTCTCTCATCACCACCATGGACTTACCCCGAACGCTGGACTGAACTTTAGGAATAAGGCCGTGTTCGGCGTTCAGGCCTGAAAAGTGACTGTCCGGTACGAACACCGCATAATAATGTTCAGGTTCGCCTATCTCTATTCAGTATCTATATGTCTTATTTAGAAGTACTACTTTTTTTTTATGTTTTTCCATCAGATTTATATATCGAAAGTGTATTATTATTTTGTTTAATGGGTTGCTAACATAGTCTCTATCAATATGTGCTCAGATAACTGAACAACTTGGAGGTGAGGTGGGGGCAAGCCCAAATTTTTCTCTGGAGCCCATAGGGGGTCTAGTATGCCACTTGGCCGCAATGCAGAAGTCATAATACTAATGGGGAGATCATGCAGGTGCAAAATACTGCTGAAGAGCTACTCACGTACTCTTCCACGAGTTGTGGTTACTTAACACTTACACATAGATGAGTCTCTAGTTACGTGGTTACATGTAGTCCATCATGCGCTTATTAGTGACACCCATACACTTAGATCAAGTGGGTTGTCTAGCACCTTATAAATGGGCCTCATAAAGCTGGAGATGTTACGTGATTTTGACATAATAGAGGGGGGACCATCAATCATTAATGGCAGGGGTGGGCATATCGCCTGTGCCATGATGTATGAAGTCTCTGAGGATGATGAGCAGATGAATAATGTTTTATCCCTGGTTTGTCAGTCTGTAGATGGACATCAGTCTTGGGAAACAAAGTTTGGTTTATACTGGTCCCAATGAGTTGCCGGACCGGACAACTAAATTTTTAGTATTTTTTTCAGGGGGGCGCACTATAGGGATATTTTTTTCAGGGGGCGCAGTATGGGTGTATTTTTTTCAGGGGGCGCACTATGGGTATATTTTTTTTCAGGGGGTGCACTATAGGGATATTTTTTTCAGGGAGTGCAGTACGGGTAATAAAAATTTCAGGGAAGCAGTATGAGTACATTTTTTTCAGGGGGTGCAGTACGGGTACTTTTTTTTCAGGGGGCGTAGTGCGGTAATTTTTTTTTCAGGTGGCACAGTATGGATGTATTTTTTTCAGGTGACGCAGTATGGATGTATTTTTTTCAGGGGGCGCACTATGGGTATATTTTTTTCAGGGGGGCGCACTATAGGGATATTTTTTTCAGGGGGCGCACTATAGGGATATTTTTTTCAGGGGGAGCAGTACGGGTGATTTTTTTTTTAAGAGGGCGCAGTACGGTAATTTTTTTTCAGAGGGTGCAGTATGGGTGTATTTTTTTTCTTGGAAAGCGCAGTATGCGATGTATTTTTTCTCAGAAGGCGAGGAATAGGGCGTATATTTATCTGAAGAAATCTTAAGTATAACAAAACACAGTAATAGAGATTAACTAAAGCGAGATAAACCAGCTCTGGTGATGCAGGTACAGTGGGAGAGGTAAAGTGCAATCTGTATATCCTCACAATGCATAAAAAACTAGTTGGAACTTGACAAGACCATGTCCTCCCTTCCATGTTGAAATTCCAGTCCAGCGAGTGTCTATGAGGGATTATAGCAGACCTAAGGAGGGGCTCAGTTGACGCGCGATCATCTCATGTCATAGTGCACAGGCACACCTAAGATGTTTGTTTTTGTACAGAGGGGGAAAGTCAAGCGGTAGACAATGCTACCCATCCCGCGGTACAAAGATTTCATCCAACAATGCAATCAGCTGATCATCTCTATATGTCGGTGAGAACCGGGAGGGGATCTATTTTTGGGCTCACCGAGTTGTTTCTGTCCCATGACATAAACACCTATTGTATTTTCTCATAGTTCGTTTCATGTTTCTTAAACAAGTCACTTGAAAACTGTTGTAAAACTTTTACAGTTTTCCGGTATACTTTCTATATCCATGTCTAAGATCTCTGCTTGCTGCCATTTCATAGGAGCCTTCATGATTTGCTTCCAGCGGAAAGCAATCAGTCCTGATCATATGATGGACAAAGTGTTATACTCTGAGAGTAAGCAATGAAGATTTCCAATGATATGGAAACCCATACATATCCTGAAAGAATTGGAGGACCTGTCACTTGCAATAAACATGTAATTTTTTTTACCGCTGATTTTCCCTGAATCTGAGACCCTCTTGCTATTTGGGGCCTTTTTGTTGGCTAGATTTGGGTACCCCTTATTTTGCTCCATATGGTGTTCATACCACATACAGATTAGGACCCTTCTTGATACTGGGACTACTCTGGACTACACATATGACGTATACAACTTTTGTGACCTATGACTGTGACCATATTACTCTGATTTGGTCTGGGGTGGTCTCTATATTAACTTGTGTGATATCTGTATAGGCTATACGATTTGATATATCTACTTTTTGATGGCCATCATTATTTTTCTATAACTTATACAGTTAGGTGCATTCATTATCAACTGTGGAACAGATCACATGTACCGTACTTGTTTATTTTTATTACTGTGTAGTGCATAGGTTGCTGCCTATATTGATATTTTATATATTCACCTGGGGAAGTATATATGCTTGTTTCTTAAGTGTTTTTAATCTCCCCTGTGTCCTTGGGCTTAATAAAATTATATATTTTACCTATATATCGGATGTGCACATCCTTGTGTGGTGCTTTTTCCTCCCCTTATTCAATATATTTTTCTTCTCCAAATGATGTTGGACCCTGTATTTATAATTGCTTATCAGTAGTGTGCCCGTCCCCTATCATAACAGGTGTGTAATTTTTATCGTAGGTACCTGTGAGAGACTGAATCTAAAAATAAAAAAAAACAGAAAATAACATTGTTTGATTTTTACATAATTAAATTGCATTTTATTGCATGAAATAAGTATTTGATCACCCACCAACCAGCAAGAATTCTGGGTCTCACAGACCTGTTTGTTTTTCTTTAATAAGCCCTCCTACTCTGCACTCATTACCTGTATTAATTGCAACTGTTTGAACTTGTTACCTGTATAAAAGACACCTGTCCACAAACTCAATCACACTCCAACCTTTCCACCATGGCCAAGACCAAAGAGCTGTCTAAGGACACCAGGGACAAAATTGTAGACCTGCACAAGGCTGGGATGGGCTACATGATAATAGGCAAGCAGCATGTTGAGAAGGCAGCAACTGTTTGCGCAATTATTAGAAAATGAAAGAAACAAAAAATGACTGTCAATCTTCCTCTGTCTGGGGCTCCATGCACTATTTCTTTTCGTGGGGTAAGAATGATTCTGAGAAAGGTCAGGAATCAGCCCAGAACTACATGGGAGAACCTGGTCAATGACCTGAAGAAAGCTGTGACCACATTCTCAAACATTACCGTTAGTTACACACTACGCCATCATGGATTAAAATCCTGCAGGGCACGCAAGGTCTCCCTGCTCATGCCAGCACATGTCTAGGCCCGTTTGAAGTTCGCCAATGACCAGCTGGATGATCCAGAGGAGGCATGGGAGAAGGTCATGTGGTCAGATGAGACCAAAATATAACTTTTTGGTATCAACTCCACTCGTCATGTTTGGAGGAAGAAGAAGGATGAGAACAACCCCTAGAACACCTTCCCAACCGTGAAGCATGGAGGCAGAAACATCATACTTTAGGGGGTGCTTTTCTGCAAAGAGGACAGGACGACTGCACCGTATTGAAGGGAGGATGGATGGGGTCATGTATCGCAAGATTTTGGCCTACAACCTCCTTCCCTCAGTAAGAGCATTGAAGATGGGTCGTGGCTGGGTCTTCCAGCATGACTATGACCTGAAACACACAGCCAGATCGACTAAGGAGTGGCCCCGTAAGAAGCATTTTAAGGTCCTGGAGTGGCCTAGCCAGTCTCCAGGCCTGAACTCAATAGAAAATCTTTGGAGGGAGCTGAAACTCAGTGTTGCCCAGCGACAGCCCCGAAACCTGAAAGATCTGGAGAAGATTTGTATGGAGGACTGGGCCAAAATCCCTGCTGCAGTGTGTGCAAACTTGGTCAAGAACTACAGGAAACGTCTGACCTCAGTAATTGCAAACAAAGGTTTCTGTACCAAATATTAAGTTCTGTTTTTCCATTGTATTAAATACTTATCTCATGCAATAAAATGCTAATTAATTATGTAAAAATCATAAAATGTGATTTTTTTTTTTTTAGATTCTGTCTTTCACAGTTGAAGTGTACCTACGATAAAAATTACAGACCTTACAGGTGGGAAAACTTGCAAAATCAGCAGTGTATCAAATAATTATTTTCTCCACTGTATATAAATATATATATAGCGGCTTCAGAAAATATTCACCCCACCCTTGGCATTTTTCATGTTTTACTATTTCACAACCTGGAATTTCACTGTTTTCTTTGGCAGTTTGCATGAGTTCATGTAAAGAACATGCTGACAACTGTGAACATTTGGTTTTCTTTTTATTGTGAAGCGAACAACAAATAGGACAAAATAACTGAAAACGTCAATTCACCCCCCTAAGATCAGTACTTTGTAGAGCCTCCTTTTGCGTCAGTTACCGTTGCAAGTTGTTTTGGATAAGTCTCTGAGTTTTCCACATTTTGCCACTGGCATTTTTGCCTGTACCTAAAGGCAAAACTGCTCCCGCTCCTTCAAGTTAGATGTTTTTTTTCCTCTGGATTAAGGTCTGGGTTTTGTCTAGGCCACTCCAAAACATTTACACCTTTCCTCTTACACCACTTGACTGTTGCTTTAGCAGTATAATTTGGGTCATTGTCTTGTTGGAAGGTGAACCTCCATCTCAAATCATTGACAGTTTGAAACAGGTTTTGCTCAAGGGTATCCCTGTATTTCGCACCATCCATCTTTCTCTCGACTCTGACCATTTTCCCTGTCTCTGCTGCCAAAAATCACCTCCACAGCGTATTGCTACCACCACCATTTCACTGTGGGGATTGTATTTTTGGAGTGATGAGTAGAGATGAGCGTTGTTCTACTCGAACTGTTCGCCAATCTCAAATTCGAGCTGTTTTGGGCGGTGTTCGAGCCGGTCGGCGAACACGAACAATTTGAGAAAAATTCGGCTGTTCGAGGTTATGTTCGATAACTGTTCGTGCACCAAAATCATAACTGGATTTTTTCTCAGTAATGATGAAAATTAATGTTAATACGCAGTTTGAGTGTACAGCGGGGCGGGGGGAGGGGCAGGGGATGGATCTCTGCAGGAACAATGAAGATCTCCATTTTTTTTTCTCTTTCCCGCATTTGCAGTGGGGAGGTGCAATCTGTCAGCCTATCAGCAGCGCACACACGGAGCGAAGTGCTTTTTTTCACACAAGCAAGGGCATGTGTGATTGGCAGTGTATGTCACATGTCCTTGCCCTATAAGACCAAGCCATTTTCCCCGTCGCCACCATTTTCTCACTGCTGCAGCTGCGTGTTAGACGGCACCGCTGTTGCTGTGTGCGCTATACCTTGTTAATTTCAAGCCAATTTTCGCACAAATATACAGATAGCTTGGGAGTAGGGAATAGTTGTGATTGCAGTCCTTTTAAGGACTAGGTTACAGCATTTCCTACGACTTTTATCAGGCAGGTCTGTGCTCTTAAATAGATAGATTGTGGGAGTAAAGACTAATTGTAATTGGAGTCCTTTTCAGGACTAGGTTACATCAGTTCCTATCAGTTTTTGCCAGGCAGGTCTGTGCCAGTGCTGTGCAAGTTTTTTTCACAGCATTTGGCTGAATCTAGCAAAGCTAATCCTTTTTGGCCTATTGCAGAGTGTGTTAGTCAGTGGAGTAGCCTATCTGTGTTGCAAGATATACCACCTGTGTATAGAATACCAATTTTTTTACTGCACCTAGTGAAGTAAAATCTTTTGGGCATAGCATCATTCTATTAGTCCATCTATACTGACCTCCATCAGGTTGCAAACTGAATATAATTTTTTTCTGCATCTAGCTCTGAAAAAATATTTGGGCTTCTAGCAGTGTGTGGGACTTGGTCTATTAGTCCATCTATACTGACCTCCATCAGGTTGCAAATTTAAAATAATTTTTTTCTTCATTTAGCTCTGAAAAAATATTTGGGCTTCTAGCAGCGTGTGGGACTTGTTCTATTAGTCCATCTATACTGACCTCCATCAGGTTGCAAATTAAAAATAATTTTTTTCTTCATCTAGCTCTGAAAAAATATTTGGGCTTCTAGCAGTGTGTGGGACTTGGTCTATTAGTCCATCTATACTGACCTCCATCAGGTTGCAAATTAAAAATAATTTTTTTCTTCATTTAGCTCTGAAAAAATATTTGGGCTTCTAGCAGTGTGTGGGACTTGTTCTATTAGTCCTTCTATACTGACGTCCAGCAGGTTGCAAATTGAATATAATTTTTTTCTGCATCTAGCTCTGAAAAAATATTTGGGCTTCTAGCGGTGTGTGGGACTTGGTCTATTAGTCCATCTATACTGACCTCCATCAGGTTGCAAATTAAAAATAATTTTTTTCTGCATCTAGCTCTGAAAAAATATTTGGGCTTCTAGCAGTGTGTGGGACTTGGTCTATTAGTCCATCTATACTGACCTCCATCAGGTTGCAAATTAAAAATAATTTTTTTCTGCATCTAGCTCTGAAAAAATATTTGGGCTTCTAGCAGTGTGTGGGACTTGGTCTATTAGTCCATCTATACTGACCTCCATCAGGTTGCAAATTAAAAATAATTTTTTTCTTCATTTAGCTCTGAAAAAATATTTGGGCTTCTAGCAGTGTGTGGGACTTGTTCTATTAGTCCTTCTATACTGACCTCCAGCAGGTTGCAAATTGAATATAATTTTTTTCTGCATCTAGCTCTGAAAAAATATTTGGGCTTCTAGCGGTGTGTGGGACTTGGTCTATTAGTCCATCTATACTGACCTCCATCAGGTTGCAAATTAAAAATAATTTTTTTCTGCATCTAGCTCTGAAAAAATATTTGGGCTTCTAGCGGTGTGTGGGACTTGGTCTATTAGTCCATCTATACTGACCTCCATCAGGTTGCAAATTAAAAATATTTTTTTTCTGCATCTAGCTCTGAAAAAATATTTGGGCTTCTAGCAGTGTGTGGGACTTGGTCTATTAGTCCATCTATACTGACCTCCATCAGGTTGCAAATTGAATAAAAAAATTTTCTGCATCTAGCTCTGAAAAAATATTTGGGCTTCTAGCGGTGTGTGGGACTTGGTCTATTAGTCCATCTATACTGACCTCCATCAGGTTGCAAATTAAAAATAATTTTTTTCTGCATCTAACCCAGCCAATAGTTTTGGCCTAATACCACAGTTTGGCCACTCAGCTCTGCTCGGTTACCATCCATTGTTTTTTTGTGCAAACAACTCCAGAGTTGTGAATTAGTTAACCACCAAAATGAGTGGAAAAAGGCCTGCTGCTGGTGGAAAGGGGAATAGGCGTGTTGGGAAGGGGAAAAAAGGTTGTGTCCGTGGGGTAGGTGCAGAAGAAAGGCCATCTTCCAGCCAAACTAAAATGTCTACTTCTTTTAGCGGACAATGTGATAAGATCCCTTTCTTACGGCCACGCCAATCGCTACAAATTCCAGATGAGGCACAAAAACAGCAGGTGCTTCAACGGATATCAAGTGCTCCTTTAAGTGGGCTCTCCTCCACATCAACTTCAACATCACAAATACTCCAGTCCTCAAAGGTGTCACCCAAATCGCACTTGCTTCCTCACAGCTCCCAAATCTCCAGCTGCCCGTCTGAGTATGAGGTAGAACAGATGGTTGAGTCTGCAGAGCTGTTTACTCATACTATAGCCTGGGAATCAGAGGTCGACTCCAGCGCTTCTGTGAATCCAGACGAGGAAATGATCTGCACTGATGCCCAGAATCTTTATGAGTCGGATCCAGGACCAGACGCAGAAGGTTCTGACCATAATGTAGACCCTCATT
The DNA here is from genome assembly GCF_046119375.1 of Phyllobates terribilis. NCBI lineage: Eukaryota > Metazoa > Chordata > Amphibia > Anura > Dendrobatidae > Phyllobates > Phyllobates terribilis. The sequence goes on from NW_027362772.1 coordinate 78,021,968, forward strand.
CCCAAACTGTAACTCCTGTTGGTGGAGACAATGAGGAAGACGATGATAAGACTCAAATACCTGATTGGAGCGACAACTTTAGTTTTTTGTCAGGGCAGGAACAGGTTGGCTCTGAGGACGACGGGTGTGATAACGCACAGGGTGATGATGATGAGGTCGGAGATCCCACTTACTGTCAACCCACAGTCAGCCAAGAGATGAGGTCAGCAGAGGAGGTGGAGGAAGATGCTAGTGACGACGAGGTCAGGTTGCGCCTTCCTGGACAGAGACGTAGTACTGGAAGCACGTCAACAACTGCATCCTCAAACACAACTCTGCCTCTCACCACAAGTCGTGGTGGCTCTTCAGGTCGCATGGGTGCTAAGCCTTGCATAGCCTGGGCATTTTTTCAGATCGATAAAGATGACCCAACTCGTGTTATCTGTAACATTTGTCAGCAAAAGCTAAGTAGAGGCCAAAAAATACATAGTTTGAGTACTTCATGCATGAACCGGCACATGGACATGAAGCATAAGTTGCAGTGGGAAGCTCAGTGTGCTACAATGCGGTCTAGCCGGCCGGGCCAACCACCGTCTGCCATATCTTGTGCATCCGCGGCCTCTTCATCCTCTGTGACTGGGGGGACAGCAGTCACACCTGTTTTGGGGCGCAGACCTGCCACCTCTTTACCCGCAACAGCCAGCGTGATTGGCAGGTCATCATTTTCTTTGGAGGTGGTAACACCAGCTGGTCTTGAGCGCTGTCCGACATCGATAGCACCACCTTTGGATCAAGGCAACCTAACATGTCCGCCTGCATCTTCCTCACAGACCGGCAGTTTGCCGGGGACACCCTTATCAACCCCGTCTAAGCACAATAGCCAGCCCTCGGTCCCTCAGATGTGGACAAGTAAAAGACCATTTCCTCCTAGCCATGAGAAAGCTAAGAGGTTGAATTTCACCATCTGCAAGCTCTTGGCTACAGAAATGCTGCCTTTCCGCCTGGTGGACACAGAGGATTTTCGAGACCTTATGTCCGTCGCAGTGCCCCAGTACCAGATGCCCAGTCGGCACTACTTCTCAAAGAAAGGTGTGCCTGCGCTCCACCAGCATGTCGCACACAACATCACCGCTTCTTTGAGAAACTCTGTGTGTGACAGGGTGCATTTCACCACAGACACTTGGACGAGTAGGCATGGACAGGGGCGTTACATGTCGCTGACTGGGCACTGGGTAACTATGGTGACAGCAGGACAAGGGGCTGCTGTCCAAGTCTTGCCGTCCCCACGAGTTGTGCGTCAATCCTCTTTATGTCATTTTTCCTCCACTGCTTCTGCCTCCTCAACCTCCTCTCGGTCTTCCACCTGCACCCAAAGCCTGTCTGGTCATGCCACAAGCTTTCTAACTGCGCAGAAGGGATCCTGCACACCTTACTATGCTGGCAGTAGGGCTCAACGTCATCAGGCGGTTTTTACATTGAAATGTCTTGGAAATGTGAGTCACACAGCTGAGGAGTTGTGGTCAGCTCTGGAGAACCAATTTCATGAATGGTTGTCTCCACTGGACCTGAAACCAGGGAAGGCCGTGTGCGACAATGCTGCAAACCTGGGTGCGGCCCTTCGCCGGGGCAATGTCACACACGTGCCTTGTATGGCTCACGTGTTGAACCTGGTTGTCCAGCAATTTTTAGCCCACTATCCCAGACTAGATGGCCTTCTGCAGAGGGCACGGTCGCTGTGTGCTCACTTCCGCCGTTCGCATCCCGCAGCTCAGCGACTTACATCTCTACAGAAGTCGTTGGGCCTGCCACTTCACCGGCTAAAATGCGATGTGCCTACCCGGTGGAATTCAACTCTGCACATGTTGCAGCGACTGTGGCAGCACCGACAAGCCCTGGTGCAATACGTTCTGACGTATAGCCTGGGCCAACGAGATTCAGAGGTGGGGCAAATCACGCTGGAGGAGTGGTCTCAGATCAGGGACCTATGCACCCTTCTGCACAGTTTTGAAATGGCGACGAAGATGTTTAGTGCTGACGATGCCATTATCAGCATGACTATTCCGGTGATTTACATGCTGGAGCACATGTTAAACAGAATTCGGAGTCAGGTGGTGGCACAAGAGGAGGTGGAGGAAGTAGAGGAGGAGGAGTTGTATGCGGAAGGGCTAACATCTGCAAGGTCCAGACGGTCGGCAGCACCAGGGCGGCAGGCATGTGAGGGTGGGGGAGATGATTTTACCAGGGCGCATGGTAGCAGCCAAACTAGTGAGGAAGGTGCAGGAGCCCAGGAAGAAGTGGAGGACGAACTGATGGAAGACTCATCAGATGAGGGAGACCTTGATCACATTTCTGTTGTGCGAGGTTGGGGGGAGAGGACAGACGAAGGAAGCATGATTGTTACCTCGCCACCAACACAACAGGGACTTGGTGCTCCTGGATGCGCAACACACATGAGTGCCTTCTTGCTGCACTACCTGCAACATGACCCTCGAATTGTGAGAATTAGAAATAATCCTGACTACTGGGTTGCCACACTGTTAGATCCCCGGTACAAAAGTAAATTTGCAGAAATTATTCCTGCCATAGAAAGGGATGCACTCATGCAGGAGTATCAGCAGAGACTGTTGCAGAACCTTACATGTGCTTTTCCACAAAATACCAGTGGTGCACGTAGTGAATCTCACAGTTCCAACTTGCCAACCGTGGTCTGTATGGAATTGTTCAATAAAGGGCCCAAAATTAAGATAACATAGATGGGAGAGGTCTCTATGAATAGGAATTCCTAAGTATTTGATACCCTGTGAGGGCCAGGCAAAGGGAAAGTTGGACTGGATGGAATCCTATATGGATTTAGGGAGGGAGACATCGAGGGCCTCAGACTTCGCTGCATTGATTTTAAAATTTTACCATGTAACAAAGTGATCTATTTCAGCCATAACAGCAGGGATGGATATATGTGATTGAGTGATATATACTAGGACATCATCAGCAAATAGAGAGCACTTGTACTCGGTGCCTCCCACCTCAATCCACCTAATATTGGGGTTATGGCGAATTGATGAGAGCAGGTGCTCCGTCACTAGGATGTATAAGAGAGGGGACAGAGGACATCCCTGCCTTGTCCCATTGGTGATTGTGAAAGGTGATGAAAATGTTCTGACGCACCCCCTGGGCCTTGGGACACCCGGAGCCGGACCCTTTTTGGTGGATGCTGGTGGTTGTAGTCTTCGTGGCGGCGATCCGGTTCCGTGGCTCAGGGCGGTCAAACCAGTGGCGGAACTATTTATGTGGTTTTGATGTTTAAATGTCCGACTACGCCACCCGTGGATTGCGGTCAGAGTGAACCGCCGCTACAGGGCAGACCGCTAAGGCTGGTGTTGTGGGTGCAGCAGAGCGTAGCATAACTCCCCACGGGAGGAGTATAGCCTCAGGGCAGTGTATGCGGAGGATGGGGGTGATGGTGCAGGGCAGCAGCAGTAACGACACGGAGTCAGTGATGCAGTTCAGGGCCTTTACTCACAGTTCTTATTATCCAGACCACGTCTGCAGGTAACGGCTGCCCACGTCGTACTGTGCTCACCAGGTGAGGGGCTCAGACAACTCCCAGATAACTTTGGAGCGCTTCACAGGACCCCCTTTGTGTGTCCTTTGTCTGGCCTTTCTTACCAACACTTCTGTCCGGCTGCCTCGGGCCTCCTCTTGGTAAACTTGGCGCCAGTTTCCCTGACCCTATGTGGTGCCTTCCTAGCGGGTGGAGCAAGGGGCTGCGCCACATAAAATGTCAGAGCCTCCGGTTTCTAGCTGAGGGTCGTTTCCTGCCTCCACTAGTTCGGGGACCGGTCTCCCCCTTTGGCCTGACCCCTCCACGCAGGTGGATTCGGGCGTGCGGTGGCGACTCGCCCGTCCGCACCCCTGGGATCCCTTCATTCCTCGTTCCTGGAGCCTTCTCCGCTCCTCTTCCTTCCTTCTCCCTCTTGCAGGCCTGGGCCTCTGTTACTAGGCCCGCCTCCGGAGCAGAGCTCATGCAGAGCCCCTGCTCCCTGCCACTTCTGCTCAGACTTCTCTGCACTGAACTAAGATGGTGCCCACCTTTTATACTCCCTTCTCAATGCACCCAGGAACTGCTTCCTCCCTGCTCCTGCACTGCAGGGTTCCCCTTCCTCAGTGTTCCCTCCCCCCACTCCAGCCAGGGACAGGGACTGTCGTGCCCATCTCAGGGGCATATTGGTCGCCCTGCCCCACGGCAATGTGGTGTAATGCATGCAGGTGTCGGGTCCTGATCCACACTCCATCCTTATCTGAGAGTGAGATATCACACCTCTGGGTGAGGTGCAATACATCTGTAGCAACCGAGCCCTCGGTGCTACAGTTCCATTTATCTTCAGCCTAGGTGACGTATTGTGATACAGGGCCGTGATTTTGGCTATAAAAGGGTCCCCTAGACCCCTACCCCAAGCTTTTTAAGAGAATCATATATGGCGTGCCAGGAGACTCTATGGAATGCTTTCTCAGCATCCAACGAGAGTATCTACTTACAAATTTTTAACTGCATCTAGCCCAGGAAATACTTTGTGCCTAGTAGCAGTGTCTGCTAGTCAGCGGATTATCCCGGCTGTTAAGCAAGCTACACCACCTGTAGTTTGGACACTTAATTTTTTCAAAGGAAATGCTTCGGGACCACGGGATACTTAGTGAAGAGCATCAGGAGGCACCCCAAGGCATAGGGGCTGGGACTGGCACTAGGATGCCTTGCGGTGGACAGCCGAGCTCGATCCTTATAAAAGCTTTTTAACTGCAGCAGCTTTAGTGGACGCTACTGGAGCTGGAATTACGCGGCTGCTGGCATGAGACTTGCCCTCCAATAGATCCTTGTAAATGGATTTAAAGTGTATTCATTCAAATTAGAGGGACAATTTAAATTAAAAAGCTTAGAGCTGCCTCCACCACAGGGGGGCTCTCTCGACCCACCAGCGGACAGGCACCAGTATTGGGAGAGGGGGGCTGGCCGTCAGGGTTCACCGCGGCTCTGGCACAAACCCGGCGACACGGAGGTGGCACGGGCAGGAGCGGACTGGCCGTCTCGGCTTCTCACTTTTTGGATTTTAGAAGGGCATGACATGCCTATATCTGTGTCTCCCCCTCCTTTTACTCCTCCACCTCTTTTCTTTTCGCATGACTATATGTACTTGTCACTTTTCCATGTGTTAGTTGTGTCTTCTGAGCAGTTTGTCAGCTTTTGGACACCTTTGAAGGTGTTTTCTATGTGTTTCTATGTGTTTTTGTTTGCCTGCCATTGGTTTTAACGGTGTTCGAAGGTGTTCGACGAACAGTTCGACGAACAGTTCGGCGAACACACGGGTGTTCGACGAACCGAACCGAACTCGAACACTACGGGGGTGGCTCAACACTAGTGATGAGCCGTGTTGGTTTGGCGCCAGGCATTTCTTTTTACCTTAGTGGCCAAAAAGTTAAATTTTGGTCTCATTTGACCACAACATCTTTCTCCATACATTTGGGAAGTCTCCCACATGTATTTTGGCAAACTCAAAATGAGCCTTACAATTTTTGTGTGTAAGTAGAGTTTTTTTTCTGGCCACTCTTCCATTAAGGCCACCTCTATGGAGTGTACGGCTTATTGTGGTCGTGGACAGATACCACAGTCTGTGCTTGGAAACTCTGCAGCTTCTTCAGGGTTCCATTTGGTCTCTGTGCTCCCTCTCTGTTTAATGCCCTCCTTGCCAGGGCTGAGAGTTTTGGTGAGGTCCCTCTCTTGGCAGGTTTGTTGTGGTATCATGTTCTTTCCATTTGAAGATAACGGGTTTTATGGTGCTCAATCTCATCAGAGATAGTGATATTTTTTTATACCCCAACCCTGACTTGTACTTCTCAAAAACTTGGTCCCTGACTTGTTTGTAGATCACCTTGGTCTTCATGGTGTTGTTTGGTTAGTGGTGCCTCTTGTTAATGGTGTTGCAGCATTTGTGGCCTTTCAGAAAAGGTAAAGTGTACAGTACAGACCAAAAGTTTAGACACCTTCTCATTTAAAGATTTTTCTGTATTTTCATGACTATGAAAATTGTACATTCACATTGAAGGCATCAAAACTATGAATTAACACATGTGGAATTATATACTTAACAAAAAAGTGTGAAACAACTGAAAATATGTCTTATATTCTAGGTTCTTCAAAGTAGCCACCTTTTGCTTTGATGACTGATTTGCACACTCTTGGCATTCTCTTGATGAGCTTCAAGAGGTAGTCACCGGAAATGGTCTTCCAACAATCTTGAAGGAGTTCCCAGAGCTGCTTAGCACTTGTTGGCCCTTTTGCCTTCACTTTGCGGTTCAGCTCACCCCAAACCATCTCGATTGGGTTCAGGTCTGGTGACTGTGGAGGCCAGGTCATCTGGCGTAGCATCCCATCACTCTCCCTCTTGGTCAAATAGCCCTTACACAGCCTGGAGGTGTGTTTGGGGTCATTGTCCTGTTGAAAAATAAATGATGGTCCAACTAAACGCAAACCAGATGGAATAGCATGCTGCTGCAAGATGCTGTGTTAGCCATGCTGGTTCAGTATGCCTTCAATTTTTAATAAATCCCCAACAGTGTCACCAGCAAAGAACCCCCACACCATCACACCTCCTCCTCCATGCTTCACGGTGGGAACCAGGCATGTAGAGTCCATCCGTTCACCTTTTCTGCATCGCACAAAGACACGGTGGTTGGAATCAAAGATCTCAAATTTGGACTCATCAGACCAAAGCATAGATTTCCACTGGTCTAATGTTCATTCCTTGTGTTCTTTAGCCCAAACAAGTCTCTTCTGCTTGTTGCCTGTCCTTAGCAGTGGTTTCCTAGCAGCTATTTTACCATGAAGGCCTGCTGCACAAAGTCTCCTCTTAACAGTTGTTGTAGAGATGTGTCTGCTGCTAGAACTCTGTGTGTTATTGACCTGGTCTCTAATCTGAGCTGCTGTTAACCTGCGATTTCTGAGGCTGGTTACTCAGATGAACTTATCCTCAGAAGCAGAGATGACCCTTGGTCTTCCTTTCCTGGGGCGATCCTCATGTGAGCCAGTTTCTTTGTAGCGCTTGATGGTTTTTGCAACTGCACTTTCGGACACTTTCAAAGTTTGCCCAATTTTTCTCACTGACTGACCTTCATTTCTTAAAGTAATGATGGCCACTCGTTTTTCTTTACTTAGCTGCTTTTTTCTTGCCATAATACAAATTCTAACAGCCTATTCAGTAGGACTATCAGCTGTGTATCCACCAGACTTCTGCACAACACAACTGATGGTCCCAACCCCATTTATAAGGCAAGAAATCCCACTTATTAAACCTGACAGGGCACACCTGTGAAGTGAAAACCATTTCCGGTGACTACCTCTTGAAGCTCATCAAGAGAATGCCAAGAGTGTGCAAAGCAGTCATCAAAGCAAAAGGTGGCTACTTTGAAGAACCTAGAATATAAGACATATTTTCAGTTGTTTCACACTTTTTTGTTAAGTATATAATTCCACATGTGTTAATTCATAGGTTTGATGCCTTCAGTGTGAATGTACAATTTTCATAGTCATGAAAATACAGAAAAATCTTTAAATGAGAAGGTGTGTCCAAACTTTTGGTCTATACTGTATATATACAGGGTGGTCCAAAAGTAGGTGGACAGAAAGTGTAATAAGGTTATGCTTAACGAAATTGAAGAAAATCCAGTAATTTTAGATAACATTATGTGGAATGATGAAGCTTCTTTCAAATTATCCGGCCATATTAACAGACATAATTGTATTTACTGGTATAATGAGAACATGCATTTAACATTAGAGCAACAGCTAAATGAGCCTGGTGTCAATGTTTGGGGTGGTATTTCAAGTTTTGATGTTTTAGGACCAATATTTTTTGATGGAACAGTCACAGGAGATAACTATCTTGAAATTCTAATAAATCAAGTTGTTCCCCAGTTACAGCAACAACCTAGTACAAATGACCTTTATTTCCAACAAGATGGGGCCCCTCCACATTATTCAAGAGTAGTCCGCGAGTGTCTTGATGAAACATTTCCTAATAAATGGATTGGCCGAAGAGTCTCACTTGATTGGCCGGCACGTTCACCAGACTTGACCCCAATGGATTTTTTCTTTTGGGGATTACTCAAGGACAAAGTTTATAGTCGAAAACCAAAACGTGTCAGTGATTTGAAAAATTGCATAAGAGATGCATTTCAAGAAATTAATACCCAAAGAGACTTGTGCAAAAAAGTTTGTCGAAGCGTAAGAGGCGACTTCAAAGCTGTGCAAATTGTAATGGAAAACAGTTTGAGCGCCTGCGTTGATAAAATTTAAGGGCTTTTGTATTGTTCAGAATAAAATTTAATTGTCAATGTTATGCTTGTGTTAGTAAATATAATTTTATATATAAATCAAAATAAATGTTATTATTTCCTGGCCACCTATTTTTGGACCCCCCTGTATGTATGTATATATGTATGTATGTATATGTATAAAAAATAAAGGGAACACGTAAACAACAGAATATAACTCCAAGTAAATCAAACTTCTGTGAAATCAAACTGTCCACTTAGGAAGCAACACTGATTGACAATCAATTTCACATGCTGTTGTGCAAATGGAATAGACAATAGATGGAAATTATTGGCAATTATCAAGACACCCTCAATAAAGGAGTGGTTCTGCAGGTGGGGACCACAGACCACATCTCAGTACCAATGCTTTCTGGCTGATGTTTTGGTCACTTTTGATGAATTTATTCCCCCCTAAACTATATATGAATCTGCTCAGCTGCTTGTGCTCTATACCATGCAGCAGGGTTCTCCAACTCCAGTCCTCAAGAGCCACCAACAGGTTATGTTTTCAGGATTTCCTTAGTATTTGCACAGGTGATGGAATTATTGCCTGTGCAGGTGATGCAATTATCACCTGGGCAATGCTAAGGAAATCCTGAAAACATAACCTGTTGGTGGGCCTTGAGGACAGGAGTTGGGGAACACTGCCATACAGCCAACAGATCAGACACCATGTTCAACATGACAGTTCCCTTTAACAGGGCCGGCCTCTGTATAATTGGTGCCCAGTAGAATACTCTCAATTGAAACTCCTCGATTTATGTTTGTGTATTTAGTGCCTAATTAACCCCTTTACAACCAATGATGGACATAGCCCGTCATGAGCAGTTGTCGGTTCCCGCTTTTTGCCATTCTATGTCCGTCATGACTGTGAACTGTTACTGCGTGTAAACACGCAGTGACAGTTCAGTGCCGACAGCTGTCAGTGACAGCTAAGCAGCATGGGAGCATGTGCGAAGACCCATGCTGTCGGTCCCTGCATCCAGATCGCTTTGATCGGTCAGTCAACCTGCCTGACTGATCACATCTTGATTGTGCAGGTGATGCTGAAATATCAACGTCTCCTGCCCGATCAGAGCAGGAGCTCGGCGCTGCCAGTGGCTGAGCTCCTGCTCTGACAGCCAGGGACAATGTCACCGTCCCTGGCTGTTAACCCCCTAAATGCTGCGATCAAGCGTGATCGCGACATCCAGAAGGCAGGCAGAGGGATGTGAGCTCCCTCTGCCTTCAGATCAGCTCTCCCGCGACATCGCAGGGGCCCGATCATTGTTACAGGGGTTGTGATGACGACCCCTGGGTCACCAAGCTACGGAAAGCTTCTGAGACCATGCTTAAAGTATGGTCTCAGAAGCTTTCAGTATTGGTATAATGCATTGCAATGCTAGTGCATTGCAGTGCATTTTACCTGCAATCAAAGTAAAAAAAAGTGAAAGTCCCATAAAGGGACTCAGTAAAAAAAAGTTTTAAAAAAAATTATAAAGATGTAAAAAAAATATTGAACAATAATAAACAAACATTACACTAATAAATACGCGTTTTTATGTAAAAAAAAATTAAACAAAAAAGTACACATATTTGGTATTGCCATGTCCGGAACAACCCAATCTATAAAAGTGTCACACTAGTTAACACCTTCAGTGAATGCCGCAAAAAAAAAAAAAAGTCACAAACTATGCTTCATCATCATACCGCTGCAAAAAGTGGAATAAAACGCAATCAAAAAGGCAAATATAAATAAAAATTATATAGCTGAAAACATCATCTTGTCCCACAAAAAAACAAGCCGCCATACAGCTCCATCAGCCAAAAAATAAAAAAGTTATAGCTCTCTTAAAGCGATGCAAAAATAATTATTTTTTCTAAAAGAGTTTTTATTGTGTAAATGTGTCAAAACATGATAAAAAATGACAAATGTAGTATCGCTTGTAAACATACTGATCCGAAGAATAAATCTGCCTTATCACTTTTACCACATGCGTAACGGCATAAAAAAAAAAAAAAATTCCTGAATTGCTGGTGTTTGTTCATTTTTCCTCCCAAAAATCAGAATAGAAAGCGATCAAAATATGTCACATGCCCAAAAATGGTACCAATAAAACGTCAACTTGTTCCGCAAAAAACTGTCGACCAAAATCTGGAAAAATTATAGCTCTCAAAATATCAAAATATGGCGATGCGAAAACTAGTGTGACAGCTGCCAAACATAAAAACCCAATATAAATCTGGTATCACTGTAATCACACCGACCCGAAGAATAAAGTCGTCTAATCACTTATAATGCACGAGGATCAGTGTAAAAAATAAATAAAACCAATTCTTCACCTGCTGTTGATTTGTTCATTCTGTCTCCCAAAGATCGCAGTATGGCTCGGCTCACATTTACCCTGCGCTCTGGGCTGAGCGCTTACATCAGGGTTTCCGTGTAAATCTCTAAAATACGTGATTCAGACGGAACCATAGTGGAAGATTCCCTGTAATGAGGCAGATAGAGGCACTGCGGACGCCATCTGGCCTTTTTCATCCGGCGGTGCCTGTCTTTTTAGGCATGCATAGAAGTGCCCTCAGCCACAGTTTTGTGCACTTCTGAAAAGAAGGACACCACTAAACAGGCCAGACGAAGTCCAGAGTAAAAAATAAAGACCTACAAATTAACCATATAATATATGGTCAGTGATCCCTAAAAAAACTAGAAAAACTGATTAATAGCCTATTATGGGGGGGAGAAGATTTAAATGAAAGGGAGGCGTCTCCCCTATAAGTTATATCTCAATCCACATATTAGTAGACCCCAAAATGACATGAGAGGGATTTTAATTCAAAAATATCAATTTTATTAGAAAATATAAAAGTTACATAGCAATATACAAAAGGGAAGGAAAGGAGATGGTAGGACAACTATGAAGACAGGGTTAAACCCTGCAAGGAGACTAACATCCCTAAGCCAGCATAGAAAATAAACCAGGTGTACATATAAGCTGCCAATCAGTAAATAGTTAAGGTGAAGGCAAACATGAGTAATGTCAGTCTGTGTCTTCACCAGTAATAACGTTCATGTCAGAATATAAAATATGGAGTATAATAATCAAGATAGTAGTTTCAGTATGTGGGCACATAACAGCATGACAGAACGTAAGGCATCAGAACATATAGCAGCGACACATGAATACACAAGTAAGTGGATAGCGCTAAACAGATAGCATTATGCTGATAACACCGAAGTATATAACAATGATACACAAATGTTACTAAATTAATAGCGCTATGCAGGTAGCATTACTGACTGGTCATGAGCAGCAGCTCTGTAGAATATTATTTACCTTGTGCCATATGAGAAACAGTTAAGGCAGCGTGTCCTGGAATGCTGGGGGGATGTGTGGCAGCCTCGACGCGCGTTTCGCCCTGGGAGTGGCTTCGTCAGGAGGCGTGGCTGTCGTTTGGTAAGGGGACACCCTTTATATAACAAGTAGCCAATCAGAATCGCTCGCGTAATGGAAACTCCACCCCTAGTGATGACCCGATCGGGCACGCATATTGCACACAGCTGATGAGAGGAAATCCTCTCTGTTGCCGCGGCAACGCACCCTGCACTAGACGCCATCGGGGCGGAAGTTCACGCAGGAGCGATAGATGATGATGAATAGAGGTATGTAAGAGGAAAGACTGTAGAGATCTTTAGCTGCTATGCATAGTGCAGCGCTACATGGACACACGGAGTGGCCATCTCACTGTGCAATGAAGCGCTGCGGATACAGAAGCAGGGAAACATAATTATAATAGATGACAGGGGGTGGAGGATATGAAATGAATGTGGGGGAGAGGAATTTATAGATATATACCACATAAAATGTGTAAGTATGCATCTTACATAGGCAAAATAGTTGTATGAATTATAGGTGTCAAATTAAAGACACACAAATGCATACAATATTATATGTACGTAAGTGTCCATAGTGAACAGTTATATAAATAATGCATACATGTATGTATACAAAAGAGGGCCACAGATAAGTGGCCAGAGAAATAAAAAAGGAATAAGATAAAAAAAAAAAAAATTAATAGAATGGTAGTCTCACCTAATAAGTAAGGCAAGTGTACAATTACAAGATATATATAAAATTTTTAACATTATAACACTTGCAGGGGACCGAAAAGAGACAGACAAAAGTACATAATAATAAGTTCACCTTCACAGTCAGTGGTTTCGATCAAGCATCTCAAAGTGCCGAAAATCATCCATGGACTAGACGAGTTCTAGGCTTATTCTTAAAGAGTAGATAGGCCGTATTGGTTGTTCAGCGTGATTTCTCCCCAAATCATGGATCCCGCTAGATGGGCGTACCAGCGTATCTCCATGCAGTAACAGCAAAACAGATCTGAATAGAATAAACAGTCAAAAAAGAAAGAGTGAGATAAAAGTATACCGCTAAGGGATAAACCGCACCACGGGAATATTAAAAAAAGGAGTAAAGGGTGTCCTGTTAAAAACAGCGCAACATTTTTACAAAAAAGACTTGAAACTGACCATATCATTCAGTCCTTTAGGGGAAATAGTGTCTAATATAACAATCCAACGAGTCTCTCTCTGAAGTAGTTTCTTTTTGACATTGCCTCCCCTGATACCCATGTGTATATGGTCAATGCCCCGAACGGTTAGGCCTCGTGGATTGCCTTTGTGTTTTTCCAGGAAATGTCTAGGTATTGTTTTAAGAGATGTAGGGTCGGTGTATACCAGGGCGTTATTAATGTCTCTGATATGTTCCTGAATCCGTATTTTAAGGGCTCTAGTGGTCATGCCTATGTAAATTAGGCCACACGGGCAGGTAAGATAATAGACAACTGCTTCAGTATTGCATGTGATATGGTGGACAATACGAAATGACTTTTCACCGCTAGAATTAAGGAAGTGTGATACTTTGGGGACAAATTTACATACCGAGCATCTGCCACATGAGGAGCTTCCCCACGGAGGACCTTTGTCCAGTCAGAAAGTTATTTTTGGGTGGTATGTAGTGACTGTTGGTTAATAGATCACCTAGCGTATGTGACTTCCGCCAGGTCATGGCTGGGCGGATAGTAAGCTGACTTTTTAGATCTTTATCGGTCAATAATATTGGCCAGTGTTTGGTAAGTATGTTCTTAATATCATTCCAGTTGCTATTAAACGTACTGATAAATCTAGGATACTTGTTTTCTAACGATTTTCTTTCCTTGTTAGAATTTGTGGTCAGGAGGCTTTGTCGGTTCGAATTTTTTGCTCTCATATAGGCCCTATTAATATCATTGATTTTGTAGCCTCTATTAAGAAATCTTTTGGAGAGGTCTTGTGCCTGGAAATCAAAACAAACTTAGCTCGAGCAGATACGACGAGCTCTTAAATACTGTCCAATAGGGATAGAGCTTTTAAGTTTGGGAGGATGGGATGACGAAAAATGTAAAATGGAATTCGTGGAAGTTTCTTTACGGAAGATGTCTGTGCCTATTCTGCCACTCTCTGTTCTGGTGATGGATAGATCCAAGAAGTCTATATGGGACTGACTATATTTATAAGTTAGTTTGATATTAAGTTTGTTGTCATTGAGATGATAGAGGAATTTGTCAAGTTGCGACGTGGAGCCCTGCCAAATGAAAAGAACATCATCTATGTAACGTGACCAAAAGATGACTGATTCATGACCGGGTGTTTCAAGGACCGTATCCCTTTCCCACAGCCCCAGGAAGAGATTAGCATATGAAGGCGCAAAAGACGCCCCCATCGCTGTCCCCTGGAGCTGTAGGTAGGGGCGGTCCTTGAGCACAAAAAAAATATGTGTTAAAATAAATTCAAGAAGTCTCAAAATAAATTCAGTAAGTGCTGGTTCAAAATTAGTCATTTCCAGAAAAAATCTGGCGGCTGTGATGCCGTCAGAATGTTGTATAGAAGTATACAGGGACTCCACGTCGCAAGTTACAAACCACATATCAGCGTCTAAAGTAATCCCATCTAGTTTCCTAAGGACATCAGTAGTATCTTGTACAAATGACGGAATAGTCTCAACGCATTGTTTGAGAAAAAAATCAACAAATTGACATATAGGTTCACAAAGACCCCCCATGCCAGAGACAATGGGTCTCCCCAGTGGGCAGAGGGGGTCTTTGTGAACCTTAGGGAGCAGGTAAAAAGTGGGAACCACTGGGAATTCGGGTGACAAAGCCCCCCTCATTTTTTCAGATATAGCAGTAGACTCTACTCCGTCATCCAGTAGGTTGATCAACTCTCTCTGGAAAGTCAGGAGGGGAATGCTGTCCAGTTTTTTATAGCAGGTTTTATTATTGAGTTGTTTAAAGGCCTCTTTTTCATATTCTTGTGAAGGCCAGATCACTACATTGCCTCCTTTGTCCGCTCTTTTAATGACCACGTCCTTAAGTTGGCGTAGTTCCCGTAATGCTTTTCTTTGTGAATGGGACAGGTTGTCTCGTGTTTTTTTCCCCTCTAAATATGAGAGGTCTTGTTTCACTAATTTGAGGAAAATCTCAACCTGTGGACTGGCGGACAAAGGAGGGAATGCTGTTGATCGTGGATATAGATGTTTGGGCATAGTCGTAGACTGAGTAATTTCGCTCTCCCGTGCAAGATCTTCCAGGTCTTGCAAGGCTTGTTTTTCAGTGACTGTAAGAAATTGTTCAGATGAAGGTTTGAAATATTTTTTGAAAATTAATTTACGGGCAAACAATTCTAGATCTTTAATGGTGGTAAAGTGATCATATTTATCAACAGGAGAGAAAGAGAGTCCTTTAGAAAGGACCTCCTTTTGAGGTTTAGACAGAGTATGATGTGACAGATTAATTACCTTTAGATTTTCTTTAGTTTGGCCGTTTTCGTCCTGAAATTGTATGGGTAATGTTTTCTTTTTGCTGTTGGTGTTTGTACAAATTGAAATGGACCGGTTGAAGTCCAGAGTAACTCTGCTGCCTCATTATAGTGAATGGATCCCTCAGGGGTTTCATCTGAATCGCGTCACTCGGAGATTTAGATGGAAACCCGATATAAGTGCTCAGCGTAGAGCACAGGATAAACATGATCCCAAACGTTATGTAAAATGTTCCCAATAAAAGCTTCAATTCCATCCACAAAAAAAGCTCCCACTCAGGTCCGTCATCTGTTAACGGAAATATAGGGGACTTTCACGTTACTGGTAGTACAAAGGCTCTGGAAAAGTGAAATGGCTCCTTGCCCCCCAAAATAAACTCAGCAAATTCTGCGCTCCCAAATGCACCCCTCCCTTCTGAAACCCAGTGTACCTAAACACATTTAGCGTCCACATTTTTGGCAGGGATATAATTTCCAAAATGGGGTCATTTGAGGGGAGATTCTGATCTTCTAGCACTTAGGGGCTTTGAATATGGAATCCGCAAACTATTCTAGGAAAATCTGCACTCCAGTAAGCAAATAGCGCTCCGTCCCTCCCGGCCGTGTGGCCAAGCAGAACTATACAGCCACATATGGGGTATTGCCACGTTCAGCAGAAATTGTGTGACAAATTTTGGTGCCATTTTTACTCATTTCCCCTTGTGAAAATGTAAAATCTGGGGCTAAAATACATTTTTGTGGTAAAAATGTAATTATTTTTTCTTCACTGCCCAATAGTATAAAATTCTGTGACCCCCCTGTGGTGTCAATGTGATCACTGCACCCATAGATGAATTCATTGAGAGGTGTAGCTTGTAAAATAGGGTAACTTATGGTGGATTCTGCTGTTCTGACACCTTAAGGGCTCTCCCAGTGGATTATGACACCCTCAAACCATAACAGGAAAATCTTCACTATAATATGGCACTCATTCCCTTCTGAGCTTACCACTGTGCCTCAAAAGTTGTTCCTGATTACATGTAGGCTATTGATACACTCAGGAGAAATTGCGCAACAAACTGAGAGGTCCATTTTTTCTTATTAGCCCTTATAAAAATAAAAAATTTGGGGCTAAAACACCATTTTAGTGGAAGAATTGTAATTATTCTTTTTTTTTCACCACCCAATGCTTTACATTTCTGTGAGGTGGTGTCAATATGATCACTGCACCCCTAGATGAATTCATTAAGAGATGTAGTGTGTAAATTGACATCACTTATGGGGAGATTTCTGCTGGTCTGGCACCTCGGGCTCTGCCAATGTGACACGGCACCCTCAAACCAGGCCAGCAAAATCTGAACTCCAATATGGAGCTTCTTCTCTTCTGAGCTTTGCACTGTGCCTCAAAAAGTAGTT
Organism: Phyllobates terribilis; assembly: GCF_046119375.1. Lineage (NCBI taxonomy): Eukaryota > Metazoa > Chordata > Amphibia > Anura > Dendrobatidae > Phyllobates > Phyllobates terribilis. The sequence continues at coordinate 78,038,553 of NW_027362772.1, forward strand.
TTCCCACACATGGGGTATTGGCACACTCAGAAGAAGTTGCACAACTAATTGTGGGGTCCATTTTCTCCTGTTACCCTTGTAAAAATAAAAATTTGGGGTAAAAGAAAATTTTTGTTGAAAAAATGTGATTTTTTTTTTCTTATTTTCCAAACGCGACATGGCATCCGCTGTCGATTCCAACCAATTTTGTGTTCAAAAAGTTAAATGGTGCTCTTTCCCTTCCGAGTCCCACCGTGCGCCCAAACCGTGGTTTTCCCGCATCAGCGTGCTCAGGAGAAATTGCAGAACAAATATTGGGGTCCATTTTCTCCTGATACAATTTTTCTATTTTCACAAGGGTATCTTAAGTAAAAAATTTTCCTTCCACATTGCTTCAGTTCCTGTGAAACTCCTGAAGGGTTAATAAACTTCTTGAATGTTGTTTTGAGCACCTTGAGGGGTGTAGTTTTTAGAATTGAGACACTTTTGGGTATTTTCTGTCATATAGATCCCTCAAACTCACTTTAAATGTGATATGGTCTCTAAAAAAAATGGATTTGTAACTTTTGTTGGAAAAATGAGAAATTGCTGATCAACTTTTAATTCTTTTATATCTTCCTAGCAAAAAAAAATTATGTTTCAAAAATTGTGCTGATGTAAAGTAGACATGTAGGAAATGTTATTTATTAACTATTTTGTGTGACCTATCTCTGTGATAAAAGGGTATGAAAATTCAAAGTTTGAAAATTTTGAAATTTGTAAAAATTTTGCCAAATTTCCGATTTTTTTTTCACAAATAAACCCAAGTGATATTGAAGAAGTTTTACCACTACCATGAAGTACAATATGTCACGAAAAAACTGTCTAAAAATCAGCGGGATCTGTTGAAGCCTTCCAGTGTAATTACCTCATAAAGTGACAGTGGTCAGATTTAAAAAATGAGGCCCGGTCATTAACCTACAAAGTGGCTCGGTCCTTAAGGGGTTAAAAAAAACATAGCGTATCCAAATAACATAGCCATAGGGCATTAAAATTGGTATCCAATAAATAAGCTATCCTCCCCGTGACCTCACTGTCTAATAATTGCCGTGCAGGAAATGGACAACGCATCACAACACATTCCATCTCACACAACATCACAACGCATTCCATTTCACACAACATCACAACGCATTCCATCTCAGCCTCGTTTTCTAATATAGGAATGATCTAGTAAAATAGAACATTTTATATACCATCTTATACCTACACACCTCCCTTTGATGACTCATAGCCGGGTTGGCCATGGAATGTGGCTTCAGTTTCAGAAAATTATGATATTCCCAACATTCTCAATATCTTTACTCCTGACGCTCACAGGAGTTCGATATCACTGTCATATTCTTTATCTGGATTTTACCATTACCCAGAGGCCAAACGTTACAAGGCTGTTGTCAGCGATGTGGCTACTATTGATTGGGGGCTTATAGGCAGATGTTAAAGTTGCAAGTATGCAATATGCATATTCTGCCCCAATTAGTCCTGAAATTGAAAATGCGTGTCCCATCAGTACGGATCTATACAAACCCAAATATTCATAACTTCCCATCGACATCGAACTGACTGGCTGCAGATATCAAGTTTCCTTTCAACTCAGGATGTGCTTCTTGGGGACAAAGGAGACTTCTCCACTTCCCATCTATGCGTAAACACATGTCCATTTTGTTATCTGGACTTCAGAAGATATCTTTCCTGTTTAATTACATGTACTCTGTAGGGAGTCTGGGCTTCAAAAGGAATTTTAATTGGTTTTGTCACTTCTCAGCAATACTTAATTTCCTCACTTCCCATATGTCCACTGTGCAATTCTACTTCAAGGTGGTTTAGAATGTAAGCTCATTTTCCTACTGAAAAGTCTGGGAGAGAGGAGTGGAGGTGAATGCCCCCTCCTTGGAGTGGCTTTATGGATTTTAATGTTTTTTATGACACATACCTTATCATATTTTTTTCATAATACATTCTACCATATAGCACCATTCCATTCTATATTATTACTGCTAGACAGGAAGCCTACAAATCTCCTTACCTCCTGGCATTCTCAACTTCCTTTTTTGATTAGCAGGGCTGTCGTAATATTGTGTGTAATGTTGCGTTAAAAAGAGCTGGGAATGCCAGGAGGTAAGGAGATGCACAGATCTCACGGCCAGCGGTCACAGATTACTGACCTTGACGATGGACCAGAGTTCTGCGATTCTCCCATTTCTAATATCAGACAACCATTCTACGTTATATTGTTGTTCAGATTGTTATTCACATTTCGTTGTCCAGCTTTGATATACAAAAAATGTCATTTATAATTTCTAGGAGTAAAAGACAACACAGTAGTGTAATTACTACTGTGTGCAGTAAACTGTCTTGTGTGGTTCTCTCACTTCAGATTGTACAAGGGTTGTTTCACATGGATGGTTTCTCTAGAGGTGCAAAGTAGCCATAGATCACTAGAAATGACGGAATCTTTTATTGTTTCTCCAAGTGGTAAATCATATTCTGTGTAATTTTGAAATGTGGCCAATGGTTTCTACCGTCTTTATGTACAGAATTTTCTTGGTGTTAGCCAAGGGAGAGTTTCTAATGGGAATTATCCAAATGATCAAATCCCATCAAGGACAACGGCTGCACAGAGTTTGTATGTTCTCCCCGTGTATGCATGAGTTCCTCCTGGTTCTCCAGTTTCCTCCCATACTCCAAAGACTTACTGATGGGGAATTTAGATTGTGAGCCCCAATGGGGACAGTGATGATGATTATTCCACTATGTAAGCTAATTGTTAACGGCCTTCAGCTTGATCTTGAGCCATGGCGACTTGCTGGATAAACGCTCTGTAGAAAAATCGATTATGTGCAAGCCTAGGTAGGTCCACCAGAGTCTTCTCCGCCGTTATCTTGATTGTATCAAGCCATCGGGTCGCTTGGTCTTCCTCTTCGCCTTGTTTCTTCTATTCTTCAGACCATGATGTCCTTCTCCAGTGATTGCTCTCTTCGTATGATGTGTACAAAGTAAGCAAGTTTAGGTTGATGATCCTTGCTATGTAAGTTAAATACGTAATAAATTGTGCACCACTGTACAAAAAAAAAATAACTTACATGAGTCATACAAGACTTCCAGAGTTTTGCCATCCGTCTTACCAACCTTCTGTACCATTCCCAAAATGACACCATATTATCAAGAGCAACGCTGTTGCAGTTTTTTTTATTTCTGAGACACAAGGAGCAATTCAACAAGTCTGAAGCAGTTATTCCTATCAATTCACTGGAGCCCATACCCAAAATATCAATCCATGGTTCTCATATTTTTTTCTTAATTTTGCCCCTACCCCTAATTTCAGGTAAATTCCCCTCTTCATAATCCACTGACCATTTACAAACCTAACTTACGTCCTCCACATATTCCAATATGTAGACAAATGAGAAAGAAGTAATGTTCAGAAAGTACACAATATTTACAATATCACGCTTTTCCAAAAAGTTTCCATTTTGGGCTTGTCCATAGCTTATGCAGTAAATTTTCTGGATGCATTTTGCATCTAGGGTGCACGCGGTGTGGGGTGTATGCAGAAGTGGCCTCCTACTTCACAGAGAAAATAAAGAACATCCGTCAGGAAATCAGCTCCCAGCCACCAAGTGCCGTGACTCTCATCCCTCCCCACATCTCCTCTGGATCACTCTCCACATTTGACCCAGTCACAGAAGAAGAAGTCTCCAGGCTCCTCTCTTCTTCTCATCCCACTACATGTACCACTGACCCCATTCCCTCACACCTACTCCAGTCTCTACAGTCGTCACTACTCACCTAAGTAAAATCTTCAACCTCTCCCTCTCTTCTGGTATCTTCTCCTCCTCATTCAAACACTCCATCATTACTCCATTATTAAAATAGTCCTATCTTGACCCTTCCTGCACAAAGAACTACAGACCAGTCTCCAATCTCTCCTTCATCTCTAAACTCTGGGAGCGCCTGGTCTACTCCCGCCTTACCCGTTACCTCTCCATTCACTCTCTTCTAGACCTATCACAGTCCGGCTTCCACCCCCCACATTCTACAGAAACTGCACTCATCAAAGTAACCAATGACCTTATGACAGCAAAACGTAATGGTGACTACTCTCTGCTCATTCATTTTGAACTCTCTGCAGCTTTCGACACGTTGACCACCACCTCCTACTCTCTATTCTCCACTCAATCACCATAAAGGACACTGCTCTCTCCTGGTTCTCCTCCTACCTATCTGACCCCTCTTTTAGTGTATCGTTCGCTGTATCTCCACTTCTTCCTCCTTTCCTCTCACTATTGGGGTTCCTCAGGGTTCAGTCCTTGGCCCTCTTCTCTTCTCTCTCTACACGGCCCCAATTGGACAGACCATCAGCAAATTTGGCTTTTAGTACGATCTTTATACTGATGACACACAACTATACACTTCATCACCTGACTTTACCCCTGTGGTACTACAGAACACCAGTGACTGTCTGGCCACAGTTTCCAACGTCATGTCCGCTCTCTATCTGAAACTCAACTTCTCCAAATCTGAACTTCTTCTGCTCCCGCAGTCTACTCACCTCCCTAAATCCGACATCTCCCTCTTCATGTGTGGCACCACGATAACACCGAGCCAGCAGGTGCGCTGTCTGTGCGTTGCTTTTGACACCAATCTTTCCTTCACCTTCTCTTGCCCGCTCTTTCTCACCTTGGAAACATCAAAAACCCTCACTGTTGCCCTAATCCACTTCCACCTTGACTACTGTAACTCTCTATTAATTGGCCTCCCCCTCGCTTTCCCTTTTCCAGTCGATCCTTAATGCTGCAGCCAGGGTCATCTATCTGGCTAATCGTTGCTCGGACGCTTCCACTCTGTTCCAGTCATTGCACTGGCTGCCCATACATTATAGGATCCAAATTAAATTGCTTGTTCTCACCCACAAAGCTCTCCACAGTGCGGCACCCCCCTACATCTCCTCCCTCATTTCTGTTTATCAGCCTATCAGTTCTCTACGCTCTGCAAGTGACTTTCAACTAACATCCGCACTAATCCGTATCTCCCACTCCCAGCTCCAAGACTTCTCCCGAGCTGCACCTATTCTTTGTAATGCTCTACCCCAATAAATTAGGATGAACCACAACTTACGCAGTTTTAGGCGCTCCCTAAAAACACACCTGTTTAAGGTGGCCTTTCACGTTCTCTAATCAAAGTCCTTTTATGTTTTTATAGCCCATTCATTATTTCTCCAAACATAAGTCTCCACCACACCCAAAAGCACTACAGATACTGGCGGGTGATGAGCTCATGCAGCCTTTATCTATCCCTCATCCCCTCAAGATGGCTGGACCTTCATTGTAAATAAGCCCCTGTACTTTGTGTCACCCCTACCTCATTATAGATTGTAAGCTCTTACGATCAGGGTCGTCATTATTTTTGCTTTGATTATTGTATTATCTTTAGCTGTGTTACTTATGACTGTTGTATATGAACCTCTGAATTGTAAAGCGCTACGGTATATATTGGCGCTATATAAATAAAGATTATTATTATTATAGGACATAATGAATCTTTAATCCAAAGTTCATGATCAATAGATTGATAAACAAGGGATGAGACGCTATTCATCTGCTCATCATCCTCGAAAATGTCTTTGTACTGTCCCAGGACCAACTTGATTTTTTTTCCCAGACAGTTGATCAAAAAATCACGGACAGTGAACATGTTTTATGGACGCATTAGAAAACACTGATAAATCATTCAGATTATAAGTGATACATGTCAAAAGCCCATATTTCTGATTCTGAAAACATTAGCTGCGTTCACTGTGAATTGTAAAATAATTATAATTAGGCATAATCTGTATAAGGTTCTCTAGCTTAAAAAAAATCATAGACACTTCTATTTTTCTATGCAAAGAGCGAAAAAATACCCCCCTTTTTTTTTTTTACAAACGGTCTAGGAATTTCTGGATGGTTGGTAACCTTATTAAAACATCTCAAAGTTTTGGCCCTTGGAAAGAAAGTTGGTCTATTACTGGTTGAACCGCCATGGGAATGCCCCCAAGAAGTTGGGATCTAAGTGGGCATTTTTTGCCTGGAATATGTTAGAATTTGACCACATTGTGACTTAAAATTCAGGATAAATTCCTGAAAATTCAGAACTGGTGGCAACTATGTATGTAGGCATTCTCTATCCAAAAGAGCTACACTGGTAGTCAACATGGAGATGGGCAACGAAACTAAAGACCAAAGAAAAGCGGTGGAAAATTAACTGTGTGCTGACCTAAGCCACCTATTAGTCCGCATCTATTGGGTCTTCATGCTGCTTTTGTCAGTGAGGTCTTGTATTGGTTTATGGGATCACGGCGATCTGCTGAGAGCTGTGGCCCTTCAGCTTCTCTCAGCATATGGAGAGATAAAAATTGGCCATGGTCTTTACCTAGGAAGCCAGAAAAGGTAGCCAAAGTTGCACAGCCTTCTAAAGACCATTATCTTGAAAGTGAGCACAGCACCAGTGTAGGCATAATAGATGATAGGATTGAGATACTCACGTTTCAACTGAGTGTGCCAAAACTGCTTGTGCCTATACCTGTTTGGGAGATTGAGGTTACTCTTCCCATGTCCCTCCCTATCTTATACACAGTGGTTACAATCTAGTTTCTATTAGCAGCATTAACTCTTTGCTAGAACTGAGTTTTCCGAATGCGACTAAGTCATTTCCTTAGAGGAAAAATAAAATATCCAAAAATTATCCTTTTTGTAGGTGTCCTTAATCCCACCGTCACACCATCATGCTTGTCTTTATTCTGGAGCAAGAGGGACTGATAGGAGTTTAAACTCTCCATGCAGAAAAGAAGTGCAGCATGACTTTTGGGTAGTGGAGGACCTACATCGGGATGCTGAGTGCCAATGGGTTGTCAACAAGTAACATTGCTTATACTAAGATATAGGGCTAAGGAGGTGCACTAAACCTTTGCCCAAGGTCAAGGAAAGTCTGAATGGTCTTGCTCTTGGCCTCTCTTTATGACCTTGTATGGAATCTTGATGGACCTTTTGGATGCGGTAATTGGAGGTTCACAAAATCCATGATAGGACCCATATTACCACATGGTTGCCTATTTAGAATAATAATGAACTTTTGTAACTGAAGAATCAAATGGGAATCAAATCAGTATGAAGACTACCTTGAATACTACATTCAAGGTATACAAGACGGCACAGAAGGAAGACTATTAAAGGGAATTCACCAGGAAGAAAATCCACCTCTATCAGCAGCATCATTAACTAAGATGATTTTGAACCTTCTCTCTTATTGTTTTATTGTTATATACTATGAGTTTTGAACTTTAGTTCATCTTCCATTATGATTGTTTTTTTATAGGAAATATATGTACCGGAGGGGTGACCTTTGTTCTATTGATGGCATTCAAAATGTCATATTTTCTTTCCTCTGTGATGTATTCTTTTTTTACTGTTGCAAGTAACTTTTCTATACTGTAGAGATAAATATAAGATCAATAGCAAATGGGTCAAATTTTAGATGGACTATTAATCTGTGATTGGTAAGTCAATTATCAGCTGAGCGAAGGAAACACTGTGCAGAATTCATCATTCCTTCAATGAACGTGTAACATACCTGGCGGCATCCTTGCATAGTGGTCCATCTCCCACTGTGCAAGAGCGTGCACTTGATCTCCAATCCAGAATGTCTCTCTGGCTTCCCTCCATGCTGTCTGTTTGCCTCTGTGTCTGCTGCTTAAGGGCGCGCCCGATCACTTCCTGCTTTTTGTACCTGCTGCAGGCACACCCCTTGTGCGTCCTCAGCCTATTGCTGTCTGTCGCCTGGTATTTAAACCAGCTGCTCCAATTAACCCACGCCTGAGCATTGTGTTTCATTCAGTGTGGTCTTTCACTCTGAATGTGCCAGGTCCCCTTCTGTGTTCTCTTGTCTGCCTATCCTGGAGGCTGTATTTCCAGGCCTGTCTGAACACGCTCCTTGCCTGTTCGTCTCGCCTTCTAGGGGCCGCATACCTAGACCCGCTCCTGTATCTTGTCTGTCCTGTCTGAACACGCTCCTGGCCTGTTCCACCCGCCTTCTAGGGGCTGCATTCCTAGACCCGCTCCTGTATCTTGCTAATGTGTCTGTTCTTGTCTGTATACTCTTCTAGCCTGTTTTCCCGTGTTTCTCTATGTCCGTACCTTTCCTTTTTCTGCAGAGTCTGAACTCGTACCTAACTCCTGCTCGTTGTCACTGTACTCCCGTTTGTGAGTTTGTGGTCCACTCGCTACTTCACTGCAAGTACCCTGTGGGTATCTGGTTCTGCCTTTCCCTTCCTGTCTGTTCCGTGTGAACAGAGCCCTGTCCCCCCTGCTCTGCCTTGCTCACCGCTCCGGCGGTTCTAGCCTGCTCTGCCTTGCTCACCGCTCCGGCGGTTCTAGCCTGCTCTGCCTTTGCTCACCGCTCCGGCGGTTCTAGCCTGCTCTGCCTTTGCTCACCGCTCCGGCGGTTCTAGCCTGCTCTGCCTTTGCTCACCGCTCCGGCGGTTCTAGCCTGCTCTGCCTTTGCTCACCGCTCCGGCGGTTCTAGCCTGCTCTGCCTTTGCTCACCGCTCCGGCGGTTCTAGCCTGCTCTGCCTTTGCTCACCGCTCTGGCGGTTCTAGCCTGCTCTGCCTTTGCTCACCGCTCCGGCGGTTCTAGCCGTGCTTGCCTGTACCCCCCTGCCTGCATGCCCGCCTGCCTGCATACCAGTCGTGCCTGCCTATACCCACCAGTCTGTGTGCCAGCCTAACCAGTCTGTTCCTGTATTCCCCTGTGTGGGTCAACAGCCGTGTCCGGGGTCTGTCCTGGAGTAGCACCTGGTCCCTCTGCTCGGTTCCTCCTTGGTGCACTGGCGTCGTATGCCGTCGTGCGACCCTGGTCGGATCAGGTGAATACCTAGTTACGCCCCTCCAGGCATTCACTCTCCGGCACGGTCCAGTGGAATCACACGCACACGCCGCTCAGCCCGGGCGTGTGCATTACAGCATGCTCAGGCCATGGTTCCCGTTGAGCCCCACGGCCTTCGCTCTCTGAGACGTTTTTTCAGCGAATACGTGCATTAAAAATAAATAAAAAAAAATATATATATATATATTTATATATATATATATATATATTTTTCTTTAGCTGAGTTCCAGGCGAATTACGCACCCGTCCAGATGGATCTTTCTGCACTCGTTCCTGCGGATCCGCCACGGTACTATGGGGATCCAAGACAGAGTCGTGCATTTGTGGAGCAATGCTTGCTACACTTCAAGTTCTACCCTCTTTGTTTTCTCACCGATCGGGTTAAGGTGGGATTCATGATGTCTTACCTAATGGGTGATGCCTTGGAATGGATCAACCCCCTATGGGAAGCACAGGATCCTATCCTCCTGGACCTTCAGGCCTTCCTGGTGGCCTTTCTAATGGTCTTCGATGATCCTAACCCGGAGGCTCCTGCTGAAGCTTCACTTCCCAATATCCCGGAGCAGCCCCGATGGGTAATGTGTGTGGGTAGCGCAATAGTCCTCCAGCCCAATGAGACTACTGCCCACCCAGAATCCTCACAGGGTGACTACGCTCTCCGGAATACTTCTCCCAACCTCAAGAGGCAGTCCAGACGTGCTAGACGTAGAGGCAAGCCGTCACGCCAGGGTCTGTCCTCCTTGAGACCTCCTGACCCCAACCTTGAAGTTCCTACTGAAGCTTCATCTCCCTGTATCCCGGAGAAGCCCCAACGGGTAATGTGCGTGGGTAGTGCACCAGTTCTCCAGCCCGAAGAGACCACTGCCCATCCAGACTCCACACGGGAGAACTTCCTGCACCCGGCATCAGATACTTCACCCACTTTAACCAGTGTGCATGTCCAAGGATGCTCCGAAGCTGTGATTACCTCCGAGTCTGTGCACCTCTACTACCTGGCGGAGGACCCCCTGTGGCCTCCTGAATCCTCCGGGATACCACTCGATGACAAATGGAGAGAGTCTTCTCTACACCCGCTACTCGATACTTTGTCTGCTCCGTCCTGTGAGCCTGACAATGGGTACCCCAAAGTGGTAGTTACCCCCAAGTCTCTACACCCCTCCGACCAGGCGGAGGACCTCCAGTTGTCTCCAGAACCCTTCGGGGTGCTACCTGGTAGCGAAAGGACAGAGACTCTCCTATACTCTGTACCTGATACCTCGCTCGCTTCGTCCAGTGACTCCAACCTAGTGTACTCCGAAGCAGAGGTTACTCCCGAGTCTCTACACCCCTCCGACCAGGCGGAGGACCTCCAGTTGTCTCCAGAACCCTTCGGGGTGCCACCTGGTGGTGAATGGACAGAGACTTTCCTATATCCTGGATCTGATACCTCTCTTGCTTCGTCCAGTGAGTCCGATCTAGTGTACTCTGAAGCAGAGGTTACCCATGAGTCTCTACACCCCTCTGACCAGGAGGAGGACCCCCAGTTGTCTCCAGAACCCTTCGGGGTGCCACCTGGTGGTGAATGGACAGAGACCTTCCTATACTCGGCTCCCGATACCTCGCCTGCTTTGTCCAGTGAGTCCGACCTAGTGTACTCTGAAGCAGATGTTTTCCCCGAGCCTCTGCACTCTTCTGACCCGGTGGAGGACCTCCAGTTGTTTCCTGAATCCTCCGGGGTACCATCAGATAACAAAGAGACAGTGACTTTTTCTCACCCTGTACCTGATAACCCGTCTATTTCTTCCTGTGAGTTTGACAAGATGTACCTCGAAGCAGAGATTACCACCAAGTCTCTGCACCCCTCCAACCCGGTGGAGGACTTCCAGTTGTCTCCTGTACCCTCTGGGGTGCCACCTGAAAATATATGGAGAGAGACTTCCTTGTGTGCTGTTCCTGGTACTCCACCCATTTCGTATGTTGCTGAGGATGGCTGGATAGGAGGTAGCATCCTAGCTACCCAGTGGAGACCAGTTTTTCCGGTGGACAGTGGAAGTGATCTCCTTGTAGTGAAGGATTGGCCCTCGAATTCCCTGCGGAACATTCTGGCAGGCCTGAAGAAGAGGGGGCATAAGGGGGGGGTACTGTAACATACCTGGCGGCGTCCTTGCGTAGTGGTCCATCTCCCACTGTGCAAGAGCGAGTACTTGATCTCCAATCCAGAATGTCTCTCTGGCTTCCCTCCATGCTGTCTGTTTGCCTCTGTGTCTGCTGCTTAAGGGCACGCCCGATCACTTCCTGCTTTTTGTACCTGCTGCAGGCACACCCCTTGTGCGTCCTCAGCCTATTGCTGTCTGTCGCCTGGTATTTAAACCAGCTGCTCCAATTAACCCACGCCTGAGCATTGTGTTTTATTCAGTGTGGTCTTTCACTCTGAATGTGCCAGGTCCCCTTCTGTGTTCTCTTGTCTGCCTATCCTGGAGGCTGTATTTCCAGGCCTGTCTGAACACGCTCCTTGCCTGTTCGTCTCGCCTTCTAGGGGCCGCATACCTAGACCCGCTCCTGTATCTTGTCTGTCCTGTCTGAACACGCTCCTGGCCTGTTCCACCCGCCTTCTAGGGGCTGCATTCCTAGACCCGCTCCTGTATCTTGCTACTGTGTCTGTTCTTGTCTGTATACTCTTCTAGCCTGTTTTCCCGTGTTTCTCTATGTCCGTACCTTTCCTTTTTCTGCAGAGTCTGAACTCGTACCTAACTCCTGCTCGTTGTCACTGTACTCCCGTTTGTGAGTTTGTGGTCCACTCGCTACTTCACTGCAAGTACCCTGTGGGTATCTGGTTCTGCCTTTCCCTTCCTGTCTGTTCCGTGTGAACAGAGCCCTGTCCCCCCTGCCCTGCCTTGCTCACCGCTCCGGCGGTTCTAGCCTGCTCTGCCTTGCTCACCGCTCCGGCGGTTCTAGCCTGCTCTGCCTTTGCTCACCGCTCCGGTGGTTCTAGCCTGCTCTGCCTTTGCTCACCGCTCCGGCGGTTCTAGCCTGCTCTGCCTTTGCTCACCGCTCCGACGGTTCTAGCCTGCTCTGCCTTTGCTCACCGCTCCGGCGGTTCTAGCCGTGCTTGCCTGTACCCCCCTGCCTGCATGCCCGCCTGCCTGCATACCAGTCGTGCCTGCCTATACCCACCAGTCTGTGTGCCAGCCTAACCAGTCTGTTCCTGTATTCCCCTGTGTGGGTCAACAGCCGTGTCCGGGGTCTGTACTGGAGTAGCACCTGGTCCCTCTGCTCGGTTCCTCCTTGGTGCACTGGCGTCGTATGCCATCGTGCCATCTTGGTCGGATCGGCCAGATACTTAGTCACGCCCCTCCAGGCACTCTCCGGTTCATGGTCCAGTGGAATCACTACAATCACACGCACACGCCGCTCAGCCCGGGCGTGTGCATAACACTCCATACAGTATAATGGCCCACATAGTCCTCCATACAGTATAATGGGCCCCACATAGTCGTATGCCGTCGTGCGACCCTGGTCGGATCGGGTGAATACCTAGTTACGCCCCTCCAGGCATTCACTCTCCGGCACGGTCCAGTGGAATCACACGCCGCTCAGCCCGGGCGTGTGCATTACAGAACGCCATATTTGAGTAATAATTTGCAACTTTTTACTTTCTTCTGTATTTAAAAGGAATCAGTTACCATTTTTTTGCTGCCCCATCTGAAAGCAGCAAGATGTATTGACAGAGACCCTGATTCCAGCGATGTGTCACTTACTGGGCTGCTTGCAGTTTTGATAAAATCTGTTTTCTCTGCTGCAGATGGACCAATTCTCTGGATGCTGATCTCTGTACAACCCCACCCACACCACTGATTGGCTGCTTTCTGTGTACACTGTGCACAGGTATAAAGTTGCTAATCAGTGGTGAGCGCGTGTCTATACAAAGCTTATGAATATGGAGGACTACATGGCTGTAGGTTTGCTAGTCCTCTTCCATCAGAGAAGAGAATTCAAACATAATAAATTTGAAAAAAGGCTAATGGCCCTGTGGAGACACGGGGGTCAGTGGGTGCTCTCGTCCCCTGGATAGCGGTCTTTATAAAGGCCGCATGGACCAGGGCTCATCCCACTGAATGCTCGCACTCTTTTCCTGCGGTCATAAAACTACTCTGACTACACGGGTTGAGGGTAAAACAGTGTGGCAATACTTTATTGAACCACCAACAGACAATAACATATAGAACAATCCCTGCAAATACCCAAGATGGTGCAAAGTTACAGAGTCTCACCCTTCTGCTGACTCACTGGGATTAGAGCCGCTGCGACTTCGGGGCTTCCAGAGCCGACTACCCCCACCAGTTTTTCTTTCATTAAACGAGGGTACCAACGATTTTGACCACGTGTGTGTATATGGATTGACAGAAGAATGAGAAATTCCTAACTATGTGCATGAAGACAATGGGGCTGCCAATGGCTCATTACAGTAATGATATTGCTAGAAAATTAACTACCTCTGTTTTATCAATCTTCTACAAATAATTGGCAGTAGATCTGAGAATTGTGTTCACAGCACCTGAAGACAATATGTTATATTCACAGCAGCTTATCCAGGACTTGCCAAGTCTAATCTATAATGAGCAGATATATGCAGTAAAACCAGGGCCCCACTCCAAAACCTTTTTTTGCCTGCCAGGGTGCAGCAGGGAACTCTGAAAATAAAGCCACCTGCTCCCTGGATGTGGTGCAAAACATTTTGTGAAATTATAGTCACGTGAAAAAGTTTTGTCACTGCAGACGACTGGATTCTAAAGGACAGAATGGGGTTGATTTTGGAAAGTCATGTGTCCTTTGTGTCCTCTAGTGCACATATTTCAAACTCTGGCCCGTGGGCCAAATTTGGCCCTCGGGGTGATTATATTTGGCCCACGACGCCATATGGAGGACTAAGTGGTCCATTATGTAAAGATGTGGAGAAGATGATGCTGCTGCAAGATACTGAAGAGGAAGTAATGAAGAGACTGAGAAAAGGAGAGAAGGAAAACTGGGAGCAAACTCTGCATTTGTCAGAAGATGTCATATTGGCCTGGGCCAGATGGAGAAGAAAAGATAAGAGAACTTCTGCAATAGGAAAAGACATTACATGGGAGTTAATTGCTTACAGGGGCTGCAGATCACTTGTATAACTGATAACTATTAGAAGGAAGAAGATAGTGAAACACAGAGCATAAAGTAAAGTGGAAGCCTTAAAGGGACAGTGCAGACCTTTACAGGCAAACAAAGAAGGCAGACCTGCTGGGGGGTGGGTTCCTAAGGCCCCTGGAATTTGTTGACACCCAGAAATTGCATCAAAGGGGTTTGATGGGGGCGGGAGAACTCCTTTCTGTCTCTAAACACACAGATGTCATAGAGGTCTGGTTGGTTAGCTCACAGAGGATTGTCTAGACTAGATACAATTGCATCCACCTTTCAGCTGAGAGCATGTCCCGGTCTTCTGACCAACTTAATCACTCATTTACAATAAAGGTAACTCGTAGCCATATTGTTTATTTTGTCTCACCACACAAAGGAAATATTGACAAATTAAGAACCAAGGAACTTGGTGCTGTGCTTATTCAAGAATGGATCTGATCAACGTTAGCCAGGAAACTATTCATTTGGGGTGAGATCCACTCCCAGTTCTTGCAATGAACATATAAACCTAAGACCCCAAGAAACTAAGATCTGTATGAAGCTCGACAAATTCTACAAACCCTGTAATTACACTATAACATTACTGAGACCAACCCTGAAGACTGAGGGTCAACTGGATTGAATTACCAGCAACTGAGGGCATTTAAGCTTCACGACAAAAGTCTGAAGGGTACGATTAAGCCAATGCAATTTTATGGAACATGGAACCTTGTCTGTCCCTGAAGTGACCGCACAGGCAACAAGGTTGCTCAGTGTTTAGCACTGTGGGTCTGAGGCAATGGGGCCCTGGGTCCAAACCCCACTAAGACAAGTCCTCCTGGACACCAAAAACATATGAATAGATAATTGGCCTGGTGTGTGAATTTGAGAATGGGATATTAAGTGTTAGCCCCATAGAGGACAAAGTCGAAAGTGAGTCATGACAATCTCTATAAAGAGCTGTGGAATATGTTTGTTATATGCAAGCAAAAAAATTAGATAACAAAAGTGATGGATTTTGTGGCACAACTCATGGATACATGTGGTGCTGTTTCCAGAAGAAATTCAAGCATGTTTCCTTAATTCTCTACAAAATTCCTTTGTGAGCAGAAATGGGGTGGGCTTTTATCCTCTGAATCCTTTCCTTACACATTGTGTTTTTGACATTTTCAAAATATGATATATTCCAGGATATACGGTGTATTGTTTGTCGTGCTTGTACAGTATGTAACATTGTCCAGCTTTTTTACATGGTGTCTCTACCCAAATTAAAATGTATGGTTCTGGCTGTATTGTGGTCAGTAGACATTTATCTGACACGGGTTTGTGGCTACACGATAACACCTCACCTTTAGAGCTAAGACATATTTCTGGGTCTTTTTCTTTCCATCTTTATGCACTGAGAGTCTTGACAGATGTATCATGTCTTGTCCTTGCAGTTAGGATAGCACTGGCCCATCAGCAAATTTGAGGTTACACTAGTGCACATATTTCAAACAAATTTGGCCCTCGGGGTGATTATATTTGGCCCGTGACTCCATATGTGGTATTAAGTGGGGTCATTATTCTGTATAGAGGACTATGTGGGGCCCATTATACTGTATGGAGGACTATATGGGCCCATTATTCTGTATGGAGGACTATGTGGGGTCATTATTCTGTATAGAGGACTATGTGGGGCCCATTATTCTGTATAGAGGACTATGTGGGGCCCATTATTCTGTATAGAGGACTATGTGGGGCCCATTATTCTGTATGGAGGACTATGTAGGGCCCATTATTCTGTATGGAGGACTATGTGGGGCCCATTATTCTGTATGGAGGACTATGTGGGGCCCATTATTCTGTATGGAGGACTATGTGGGGCCCATTATTCTGTATGGAGGACTATGTGGGGCCCATTATTCTGTATGGAGGACTATGTGGGGCCCATTATTCTGTATGGAGGACTATGTGGGACCCATTATTCTGTATGGAGGACTATGTGGGACCCATTATTCTGTATGGAGGACTATGTGGGGCCCATTATTCTGTATGGAGGACTATGTGGGGCCCATTATTCTGTATGGAGGACTATGTGGGGCCCATTATTCTGTATGGAGGACTATGTGGGGCCCATTATTCTGTATGGAGGACTATGTGGGGCCCATTATTCTGTATGGAGGACTATGTGGGGCCCATTATTCTGTATGGAGGACTATGTGGGGCCCATTATTCTGTATGGAGGACTATGTGGGGCCCATTATTCTGTATGGAGGACTTTGTGGGGCCCATTATTCTGTATGGAGGACTCTGTGGGGCCACTATGTGGGGCCCATTATTCTGTATGGAGGACTATGTGGGGCCCATTATTCTGTATGGAGGACTATGTGGGGCCCATTATTCTGTATGGAGGACTATGTGTGGCCCATTATTCTGTATGGAGGACTATGTGGGGCCCATTATTCTGTATGGAGGACTATGTGGGGCCCATTATTCTGTATGGAGGACTATGTGGGGCTCATTATTCTGTATGGAGGACTATGTGGGGCCCATTATTCTGTATGGAGGACTATGTGGGGCCATTATACTGTATGGAGGACTATGTGGGGCCATTATACTGTATGGAGGACTATGTGGGGCCCATTATACTGTATGGAGCACTTTGTGGGGCCATTATACTGTATGGAGGACTATGTGGGGTCCATTATACTGTATTTAGGACTATGTGGGGTCTATTATACTGTATGGAGGACTATGTGGGGTCCATTATACTGTATGGAGGACTATGTGGGACCATTATTCTGTATGGAGGACTATGTGGGACCATTATTCTGTATGGAGGACTATGTGGGGCCATTATTCTGTATGGAGGCCTATGTGGGGCCATTATTCTGTACGGAGAACTATGTGAGGCCATTATACTGTGCGGAGCACTATGTGGGGCCCATTATACTGTACAGAGAACTATGTGGGGTTATTATACTGTATGGAGCACTATGTTGGGTCCATTATACTGTATGGAAAACTACATGGGGCCATTATTCTGAATGGAGGACTATGTGGGGCCCATTGTACTGTGTGAGGGGCTGTATTGGGACCACAGTTAGGGCATCATACTGTGTTGGGGTCACCATGCTTTGCCAGGGGAGTTGAGGGGGGTACAGTAGGGTCATGATAACATATGTGTGGAGGGTACTGTGGAGGAATTCACTGTGGGGGTATCAACTGTGTTTTGGGGGGCAGTTTTGTTGGCATCATACTTTATGGGGCAATGAAAGTGCAATCTAGGGGCTTCAAAATTACTCTGTAAAGGCTGAAAACTTGTGAGATATGCTCCTCTGTGACCCCGCTGAATATTATGTGTGTTTTTTTAAATAAATATAGAGGTTGGCCCACAACTTCATCCAAGTTTTTAATTTTGTCCCTCTGTGTATTTGAGTTTGACATCCCTGCTCTAGTAGAGCCAGGGTCTAACATAGCAGTGAGCCCTAAATACATACTTATACTTAGCAACTCTTCCAGAACATCCGCAAGACCACTGGTAGAAGTTG
Source organism: Phyllobates terribilis (assembly GCF_046119375.1). Classification (NCBI taxonomy): domain Eukaryota; kingdom Metazoa; phylum Chordata; class Amphibia; order Anura; family Dendrobatidae; genus Phyllobates; species Phyllobates terribilis. The sequence goes on from NW_027362772.1 coordinate 78,056,153, forward strand.
AGGGGTCACCATGCTTTGCCAGGGGAGTTGAGGGGGGTACAGTAGGGTCATGATAACATATGTGTGGAGGGTACTGTGGAGGAATTCACTGTGGGGGTATCAACTGTGTTTTGGGGGGCAGTTTTGTTGGCATCATACTTTATGGGGCAATGAAAGTGCAATCTAGGGGCTTCAAAATTACTCTGTAAAGGCTGAAAACTTGTGAGATATGCTCCTCTGTGACCCCGCTGAATATTATGTGTGTTTTTTTAAATAAATATAGAGGTTGGCCCACAACTTCATCCAAGTTTTTAATTTTGTCCCTCTGTGTATTTGAGTTTGACATCCCTGCTCTAGTAGAGCCAGGGTCTAACATAGCAGTGAGCCCTAAATACATACTTATACTTAGCAACTCTTCCAGAACATCCGCAAGACCACTGGTAGAAGTTGAGACCTGTAGGATAAGCCGGCTAAATCCTTCCCATAAAAGTCTCGCAAAACCGCCCAGAAAGCAGCACTTTTGGAAGGATTTATGTATGTAACAGGAGGATTCTTCATTTTCAGATTGAGAACTGTGGGTGCATAATGTCAAAAACTGAGGCATGGAAGAAGTTTGGTTTGCAAAAGGAGGTTTGGGTATGTCAAAAAGTTTCAGAATTAACCACACAACCAGTTCCAAAAAGATGCCCAAAGATATAGCTGTTGGACTGTACCAAATCATTTGCCACTAGGGTCTTGGTTCACAAATATATATTACAAAAAAATCAATACCAGACTTTATTTTTTAGCGCCCTTTGGCCAAGTATAAGGCCAGAGCGACTTGATGGAGAAATGCTAATAAGTGAAACCTTCGGCACTACCTGAAGATAAATTATGATAATGTTTATTGAGTCAACCTGTATGAGATAAATTCATGTAACCAACGTTTCGGCCTTTTTCATGGCCTTTATCAAGGTAATCTGTACAAAATGTAGAAATCCATAAGTCAAGAAACATAAATGAATTCAGTGACAAAATATCTTATGGCAGAAACATAAAAATGAAAACATAACATTTTAACATGTGCAAAATCCAAGGAGTAACATTTCTCCTTGCGGAGAGTGAGTGGCATGTCAAGCCTGACATGCCGAGGTGAGGAGACTTTTAATCCTCAATGCTCCTCTGGGAAATATGCAAATTGTCTCTTCAGAGAGGAAGAGGACTAGAACTCTAATGGCAACCATAGGAAGTAGCCATCCTAAAAGTCATGATCGACCCTCTAATGAGCCTTTTCACATGACTTAGGATTAAAGCCAAAACCAAAATCACAATTTGCAGACACTAAGTGTCTGTCTGACAAACATTTACCCTTGGGGGGTATACATGAACATACTGATACTGTATAAAAAAAAATTTATGGGCATCATAAACACCCTTTAAAAAAATTATGTGGGTGTTGCATCACGGATCACGGTCACCCTGGTGATGTGGTGGAGGATGATGATGAGGAGAAGGAGGAGGACAAGAGCAAATAGGCAAAATCAGGAAGCGTATACCCATGTGTGGGTGTGAAAAGGTGCATGGGAATACACCTCTCAAAAAAAGACACTGGATTTGATAAGTGTTGAGAAGTCTGGCCCAATCCAGCCCTTGTTCATTTTTATAAGAGTCAGCCTGTTAGCATTTTCAGTTGACAGGCGGATGCGCTTATCAGTTATAATTCCACCAGCGGCACTAAAAACCCGCTCTGATAAAACGCTAGCGGCAGGGCAGGCCAGGACCTCCAAGGCGTAGAGAGCCAGTTCATTCCACCTATCCAGCTTGGAAACCCAATAATTATAAGGCACAGAGGAATCACGGAGGATGTTAGTACGGTCGGCAAGGTACTCCCTCAGCATCTTCCCAAACTTTGCACTCCTTGTGAGAGTACCTCGCGCCTCAGGACCTGTGCAATTGGAGGGGCTGAGAAAATTCTCCCAGAACTTTGATAGTGTTCCCCTGCCTCTGCTGGACTGGAGTTGTGTCTCTCTCCCTGTACTCCTTGGTTGTCCAACGAACTGTGATCTCTGCCACCAGCGTTTTCAGATGGGAATTTTTTAATAGTTCCGCAACAAGGGCCTGCCCCATTTTTGTAGACCTGTCTGCCTCAGGAATAAGAGATATAAAGTTCTCCTTGTAGCGTGGGTCTAGAAGTGTCACCAACAAGTAATGACTGTCACCCAAAATTTTGAGAACGCGAGGGTCATGGGAAAGGCAGCGTAACATAAACTCAGCCATGCGTGCCAGACTGCTAACAGGCAAGACTTCCGTGTCCTCACCAAGAGAACGACTGACCATGCTCTCATCCTCCTCCTCTCTGTCCTCAGGCCATCCACACTGAACAGACTGTATGACAGATGTGCAGGTAGTACCGTCTATAGCGCAGGAAACTAGCTCCTGTTCTTCCTCCTCCTCCTCTTCCTCATTGTCACCCAATCCACGTTGTGATGACATAAGGCTGGGCTGTGTGTAATCACCCTGTATGGTTACTTGCTCCATCTCATCGTGCTCCGCCTGCAATGCATCCTCTTTGATTGTGAGCAGAGAGCGTTTCAGAAGACAGAGAAGCGGGATGGTGACGCTAATTATGGCGTCATCGCCGCTCACCATCTTGGTGGAGTCCTCAAAGTTTTGGAGGATGGTACATATGTCTGACATCCATGTCCACACCTGAGGTCTTATGTGTGGAGTCTGAACTGAATACCGACGGCCTTGTTGATGCTGGTACTCAACAACTGCCCTCTTCTGCTCACAAATACTTCCCAACATCTGCAGTGTAGCGTTCCAACGCGTGGGGACATCACACACCAGTCTGTGAGCTGGAAGATATAAACGTTGCTGAAACACGGCAAGGGCGGCGGAAGCTGTAGGTGACTTTCTAAAATGGGCGCACAGGCGGAGTACTTTAACAAGCAGATCCAGCAGCTCTGGGTAGGATTTGAGAAACCGCTGAACCACGAGGTTAAGCACATGGGCCAGGCATGGTACGTGTGTGAGCTCACCTCGCCTCAGAGCCACCACCAGGTTCCGGCCATTGTCACACACGACTATGCCTGGCTGTAGGTTCAGCAGTGTGAGCCACAGATCTGCTTGCTCTTTCAGAGCGGTCCACAACTCTTCAGCATTGTGAGGTTTGTCACCTAAGCATATTAGCTTCAGCACAGCCTGTTGCCGCTTGGCAGTGCTGCAGTGCTTCCAGCTTGTGACTGATGTGGTCATTTCGGAGATGGAGGCTGAAGAGGCGGAGGAGGATGAGGTGCCAGAGCTGTAGACTGTGGGAGCAACCCTGATTGACCTAGGGCCCTCAATTCTTGGCGTCAGGAGGATGTGTTCCATCCGAAGGTCCGACTGGGTCCCGGCTTCCACTATGTTAACCCAGTGTGCCATCAGCAAGATGTACCGTCCCTTCCCACAAGCACTTGTCCACGTGTCCATGGTTATGTGGACTTTCCCGGTAACTGCGTTGTTGAGTGCACGGCTAATGTTTTGGGACACATGCTTGTGTAATGCGGGACGGCACACCGGGAGAAATAGTGGGGCGGCTGAGTACCGAGGGACTGCTGCCGCCATCAGGTTGCGGAATGCTTCCGTCTCCATGAGCCTAAAAGGCAACATTTCGAGCGCAAGCAGTCGCTAAATGTGGGAATTTAGTAGTGTGACCGTGGGGCGTTGACTGCGTATTTGCGCTTGTGTTCTAAGGACTGGGGTATGGGCAACTGAACGCTGCGCTGGGACAAGGACGTGGACTTGCTTCCTGATGCTGCTACTTGAGAGTGTGCAACGACAGGTGCAGGGTGGGAGGCATCTTCGCATGCACCATGGACAAGGGATTGGTTTCTAAAGGACATATTAATATTCATGCTATCCAAGTGTAAAGGACATATTGATACTCATGCTAGAGCAACTCCATTTTGTCTGCTTGCTTGAAAATCATGTTATCACTCCTTGCATAACATACATTCTTTCCTTCTCTTCCCATGAAACTTTCTAACACTAACCTTTTCTCACAAGAACATTCTGTGAGACACTCTGCTCCTGTTATCTGACTAGTCTGAGCCAGGATGGGTAACCTTGTAAATTTCCATCGTGCTTCGAACTAACGATAATATGACCATATATGTGTTTCCGTAATAATTGCACTAACATTGGCTCAAGCCTGTAGTACTGTAGTATGGCTGTAACTGATTGGACATTAATAAACTCAAAACAATATAAAATGCTAAGTAGAAATAAACGGGATTAGAGATTCTTTGAATCCTCCCATACAGAGCACTGTCTCCGTCTGGTTTTCTGTGGATTGCAATCAACCTTATAACATAATAATTTGACACTCACTTGGTCAACCGTGAGGGGCCATTGCCCTCCCTCAACAGCTGGTGCCGTGACTATGATCCCTAACCAGGGACACCCCACCACCTCTGGATATCCACAAAGAGAGACTTGCCTTCAGCCTCCCCCCACTGGAATTGGGACCGATCATCCCCCACAAAAAGCCACGGTAAGTGCACGAGTTCTTTACTAGTGATACCGACCGTTTGGCGTGGTTTCCACGTGGTGTGTGGTTGTTTGCAGTATCTCCGGACGTCTTGATTGGATATAGTCAAAGGTGAGACTATAAGAGGTGTAGTCCCATTAGGAGTCTGATATTGATAACTTTCAAAGCAGTATCACCTCAGATTGACAAGTGAATATTGTGTGAATCTTCCATAACTTCTGACAAAGATCCTTAGGAGACCGAACATTGTTAGGGTCAGTCGCGGCAGGTGATCGAAGATTGGGTAGGACACACACACACGGATATAACTATATCTAGTTTCCGGAGAGCTGTGGACGAGAGCTCTCCTCCTTTCACTTATTGCCCTGTGTGACTCCCCCCGACGGGAGGGTTGAAGTGAAGTCACTGGAACAGTGGATGAGGTCCGGCCAGACTCGTGCTGTGCACAAATTAAGGATCTTTTGTCAGTTGTAGTGATTAATCAATGTTTCCGTGGAGCAGAAAGAAATAGTCTCCCCTGCAGGAGGGAGAGGATGTGATGAATATCATGATCGGTCGAGAAGGGAAAAGATCATTTAAGAATGCACCAAAAGTGTTTAAGGTTTTAAATTTTCCCATGCAGGGCAGGCTTCAGCCTGCATTGTGGGAGGAAGGAATCCGTCAGAACAGGGGAAGATTAGTTGACTGTGGATTGTTGGAAGATACTAAAAAATTTAAGGAAGTTGCACATGAGATTTGTGATGAAGGATATGTTGAAATAGAGGAGGAGATGAAGCCTCGTTATTTCAATTATTTTTATGTCAAGAAAGGAAAATTATCTAGCGCTGTGACAAAAGCTGGCTGTTTTGTGTTACAAAATGAGGCTGATGGGAAAAAAGTAGAGGAGGAAGTAGATTCCCCTTCCCAACTTATGTGTCCACAAACCAACTCTGAAGCCCCTAAAGAAGCATCCCCTACCCCCACAAATGTAGCAGTACCCCAGCCCCTCAATCTGGAAACTGAGCAATTTTTACCTAAGGAGATTAAATACCCTGCACTTCCCACTGGTGGCCAGCCACCATCATATAACCCAGATGGCTGGCTTTGTAATGTGTGTTGGGCCACTAATCCAGGATGGTGTGAGACGTGCTATAATTGTGGAGCACACAGACCCAGTGCTACAGCACCAGCCTTCCCATTACTTAACGCTGACAGTGGGTATTATAAACCATTGCCCCCACCTGCCCCCGCCATGGTCCACACTCCATTCAGAGAGACCCAGGGTCCCCCGAATTCTACCCTATTCACCCTCTCCCAAACTGGGGAAATAGAACATGGACACGAGTACCAGGAGTTGGCGTCTGTTTTACTGAATGGTCCTTCGAAATTTTCCACTATGCTGAGAATAGGCATAGGGAGTATACCTCAACAGCATGTTGGGATCATTGTAAATGCAGAAAATGCAATACTACAGCATGGGGGGGGGGCTAGCTGCAGAGATATGTCGTCTTGGGGGACCTGCAATACAGATTGCATCCAACGATTACATTCGTGACAACGGTCCGTTAAGAGAAGGAGAGGTGATGGCTACAAGAGCCGGACAGCTATCATGTCAGTATGTTATACATGCCGTGGGACCAAGATATGATCCCCTAGATGTACCCAGGTCACAACACCTGCTTACAGAAACAGTTCAGAACACCATAGCATACGCATCACAGCTTCATGCGGTCCCAACCCTAGCCCTGCAATTTATTTACACCGGTATTTTTGGATATCCAAAACAGGATGCGGCCAAAATGATAGTCGGGACTATAAAGCAATACATTGCCATGCATCCAACTAAATTGAGAGAGATAAGACTCTCGGCCATCGACAGGGATCTAGTCGATTATGCTGCTCAACTAATCAAACCCACGATCAGATCCGATATCTGGTCTCCCCCAGCATTTCCCTACCTCCGAGATCTCCCATCAATCAGTACTCATGCTGATCTCCCCCCTCCCCCTGATTTCCCTCCACCTCCACCCCCTCTCACAAAGTTGGAGGAAATGGAGGAAGCGGACCAGAATACCAGCCCATCCAAATATACCCCGTTTACCCCAACACAGATGGATACTCTGTGTAACCGTCTCCCGGATCCCGAACATTCCCCCATGGCTTTTTACAGGGGCATGGCCGCAAACAGGGAGATATATTCAACAACAAGGCAAGATCTTTTACACCTGCTTCGTGTAAAAGCCGGTGAAGGATATTATCCGATGATAGAGACTGCTATCCCATATAACAGAGCCTTAGACTCCAATACGTATGAGAGTGGGATTGACTTCTGTCGAGCCCTTAAAATATGGGCTCAGGATAAGCTGACTGATCAATCTACTGCCCTCACAGATGTTACTCAAGACAAGGGAGAGTCGGCTGAGAAGTTTTATGGGCACCTTTTACAGGTCTATAAGGACCTTGGGTTCTCCTTACATACTAAAACTCATTGCCAGCTGTTAGTGTCCGCCTTTATCCAGGATTTACGTACTGAAATCAAGGACGCGATATTGGCTGTACGGCCAGATGTTGAGTCAGCCACCCCAGGAGATGCCCTAAAAGTAGCAAAAAGTTTCCAGAAAAGTGTCGCCCGGACCGCTTCTGCGGTTAAGCCTAAATCCAAACCCGCTGCAGTGGCAGTTGCGGCACCCCCAGTACCCGCAGCACAGTATCCCTCCTTGCCCCCCCAATATCCTCCCGTACAGCCCCACTATTACCCCATGGCAGTACCTGATCAGCGAGTAATCTATCCCGGGAGAAGACCAGTAGTGAATTTCCATCTTCTGTGTTGGAGGTGTGGCCGGGCTGGACACTTCCAAAGGGACTGTCACACCCCTGCTAGCCAGTGCACCCCCAAAGTCTCCCTATCTAGAAATAGGACGCCCGGCCCACGAGACTCATGAGAGAATGTCCCCCAGGACCGACCATTCTGAAATGAAGGCCAACCAGAGTCTGCCATCGTGATGCCCGTAACCACCCCCGGGCTCTGTTCATCTGCAGTTCTCCCAGTAGGAGGGAATCCGGTGAAGTACATGGTAGACACTGGGGCGGCCAACTCCATTTTAAAATCCACTGAACTGCCCCAGGGTCTCCCAGTCCAACTTTCTAACGACAATCTACTATTGATCGGTGTAGATGGCAGACCTAACAAACACACTCTTACCAAACCTATTCCGATTGGCCCATTTCCAGAAGTAATGGCACAATTTGTCATATCCGCGACCTGCCCGGTAAATCTTTTAGGAGCAGACCTTTTGTCTAAATTCCGATCCCGAATCCAATACCAGGACAATGGTCAGATGATCCTTACTTTAAAAGATCGAAACTCTGATGCACACATAGAGGAGGTCTGCATCTTACGGGCGCTACGGAAATCTCCCAAAGGATCCCAGGTTAGCTCCATACATAGAGGAAATCCCTTCTCATCTGTGGTCACAAGGCTCAGACGACATTGGGAGACTGCCGGTAGAACCAATAAAAGTGTACCTTAAGCCTGGAATGCCCTTTCCCAAGGTTCGCCAGTACCTGCTCACGCATGCGCAAGAACAAGGTCTACACCAGCAAATTCAGACCTTGTTAGAGAAAGGGGCACTAATCCCCTGCATCTCCCCGTGCAATACGCCGTTGTTCCCCGTAAAGAAAAAATCCCAACCGGGGCAGCCGCCCGCTTATCGATTGGTGCAGGATTTGAGGGCAGTAAATGCAGCGACAGTCTTAGAAACTCCAGTGGTGCCTAACCCACATACACTTCTCTCACAGATACCATCTACCGCTGCCTGGTTTACAGTAATTGATTTAGCAAACGCCTTTTTCAGCATTCCACTACACAAAGACTGTCAGTTTCTGTTTGCATTTACATATCAGGGCAGGCAATTGACTTGGACGGTGATGCCGCAGGGAGCGCAGAATAGCCCTAATCAGTTTGCAAAGAACATGTCTAGCTGTCTGCTGCCGTGGCAGCTGGACAACTCTGAGGTAGTACTATTACAATACGTGGATGATCTTCTCTTGTGTGCCCCCACGAAGCAAATGTCCATCAGGGCTAGTGTTAGCCTCCTCAAGCATCTAGCAGAACTGAATTGTCCAGTCTCAGCCTCAAAACTTCAGTTCTGCCTCGGTCAAGTGGTTTTCTTAGGCCACTGCCTTACTCAGGGTGCCAGACATCTCACAGAAGAAAGGAAGACAGCCATCTACCTACTACCATTCCCAAAAGATCCCATAGAGCTGCAACGGTTCCTCGGACTATGTACATATTGCAGACAATGGATCCCAGACGCCTCACGTCTGATGCAGCCCCTATATGATGCATTAAAAGAAGACACTCTGGCTGATGTAAACAACAAGGACCACCAAGAACTGCTGCAACAAGCCTTTGAGCAACTAAAATCAAGGATAATGACAGCCCCTGCCCTTGGAAACCCAGACTATGCTCAACCTTTCCATTTGTATGTCTCTGAGACAGGAGGGCATGCAGCCAGAGTACTCACACAGAGACACTGTACAAAGCAGCGCCCAGTCGGGTATTACTCAGCGCATCTGGACCCGGTAGTCAGGGCCTCCCCCAGCTGTCTATGAGCGGTTCACGCCACACAGCAGTTACTTGAAAAGACGGCGGATATCATCCTTGGACATGAGACTCACATTTATGCCCCACACGATATTGCAGCTGCTCTGGCTTTACAGCAACCTAAACATCTGTCCACACAGAGACACCTGCGGCTGCAGTGTTTGTTGATTTTGCCAGAAAATGTGAAATTACACCGGTGCACCACCATCAACCCGGCCACCCTGGTACCAGCACCTGAAGGAGAGGGGAAAGAGGCTCCACCACATGGGGGGGGGGGAAGTACCCTTGGATGACCCAGAACTTACATTATATACGGATGGATCCAGATATGCTGACACCTCTGGCAGGTTTCATACTGGATATGCTGTCACAACTGAAGATACATTGGTAGAGGCTGCAGCCTTACCTCCCAGTATGTCAGCACAGGAAGCAGAGCTCAAAGCTCTGATTGCTGCTTGTCAACAGGCCGAAGGAAAACGTGTGAATATATTTACTGACTCGAGATACGCCTTCGGGATTGCACATGATTTTGGGGAGATCTGGACAAGGAGAGGCTTTGTCACAACTGCAGGTTCTCCTGTGAAAAATGCTGAAAACGTCAGACAATTGATGGAAGCGGTGCAACTACCAAGACAGTTGGCTGTCGTAAAGGTAAAAGCTCATACCCGACCAGATGCCCCTGAAGCCAGAGGTAATTCACTTGCTGATCTCCATGCTAAGCGAGCAGCTCTTCTTCCGACATCCATGTCCATGGCTGTTACGCGGCAGCAGGCCAAACAGCTAAATTCCATGCCAACTCAGGATCAACCTGCAAAGAGCATCAACCGGTCCCTCCAATCACAAAGCAACGTTCCACACAGCAAAAAGTCTCTAAAGAAGAACGCCAGTCATGGAAGGAGGCGGGTGCTAAATTGATAGATGGCCTATGGAAAAAGGAACAACTGTATTGTTTACCTCGACTCCTATATCCTGCCGTTGCAGCCTGGGCCCATGGACCTGTGCATCGAGGGAAGAATCAAGCTTTGCTACTGGTACAGAAACTCTGTTGGGCTCCAGGAATTTCCACCGTGTTGAGTGCACAGAGCAAAGGTTGTACAATATGCCAAACCTGCAACCCAGGCAGATTACAGAATGTACCGACAAAACACCTTGCTAAACCAGAGTATCCGTTCCAACGATTGCAATTTGATCATATCACTCTCCCTAAAGCAGGACGATATGAATACTGATTAGTGGTGGTGGATATGTTTTCCAGTTGGCCAGAAGCATTCGCCGTTCCAAACATGACAGCCAAGACTACCGCCAAGAAGCTGGTCTCTGAAGTTGTTTGCCGGTATGGAGTCCCAGAAGTTATCGAAAGTGATCAAGGACCAGCCTTTTCCTCATGCGTATATCAAAAAATACTTACCATGATTGGATCAACAGTGGCGCTGCATACTCCTTACCATCCACAGTCAAGCGGCAAGGTGGAGAGATTGAATGGCACACTGAAAAGGCAATTATCCAAAATGATACAGGAGACTACGGCCCAGTGGCCTGAGCTCCTTCCCATTGCACTATATCACATACGCACCACCCCCATAGGGAATCACAAGCTGTCACCCTATGAGATACTATTTGGGTCACAACCAGCTATAGCTCGATTTACCCCACAACAGTTATCAGAAGAAACAGATCATGTTGTGCAATATGTGATTCAGCTTGCCAAAGCACTAACTAACACCCATGCGTTAGTATCATCTTCTATTCCTGATCTAGCTGATGCAGAAGGTTGTCATACCCTCAAACCTGAAGATTACGTGTATGTGAAGAAGCATATTCGGAAACACGGACTAGAACCATTGTATGACGGACCATACCAAGTGCTCCTGACAACCCCAACAGCAGTAAAACTTGAAGGGAGGTCAACATGGATCCATGCTTCACACTGCAAACGTCAACCATCCTGAGATGTTTTATGATAATATGTATGGTTGGACTAGTCAATACCTGGAATAGCCTACAACAGAGTACTGACCCTTTTAATAACAAGTTCATTACTCACCACCAAATTTTGATCCAAGAATTGAGTCAATTAGAAAACAACCAGATCGGTGACTGTTGGATATGTACTCACTCACCAGTTTCAGCCGCTAGTATGCCTTTTCTGGCTGTCCCAGTCACTCTGGAAGAAATACTAAACTGGCCCAATTGTAGCGATGCCCTTGCTAATAACGCTACTAAGTTTAGTAGATTATGGAACACCACTGTAGGTATACCGGTAGTTGGGTGGGTGGATCTCCCCTGGTGGCAAGGAAATCTTACTGCCACTAGTAAACACCTACAATTTCTTGCCCTTAACGGAAACAAGTGGGTGCCCAGAAACAAGTCTTCCTTGACTAATTTAGGCTTCATACCAACTGAAGGTCTACAAATCAGTTTTAATGCTACCTCTAGTACGGCAGATGCTTTTAAACCGTCATTGTTGGAAAGATACATTCATAATCACTCATGGGTACATGCAAATCTGTTTATAAAAGGTACCAATGACACGTTCTAAAATATCTGGTAACATCCCTTGCAATGAATTTTCTGAATATAAGCCTAGTGATCCAACATGTAGCAATCTGGATGTTGGATATTGTAGCCCCCTGGGACAAATGCCTTCATGGTGTATGTTATCAAATAACACCGTTTTTATCAATTTGGTACATAAATTAGTATTACAGCACTCTACTTTATGGGATCTGCCATCAGCCACATATTGGGTCTGTGGGAATAAAGCGTACAAATAGCTCCCAGTCGCAGTAGGGGGGATTTGTACGTTGGCCCGACTAACTCCAGCCACTTATCTTATTCCCAATGGTAAAGTAGATATGAGAGCCATCCCTCTTCATACCATCTATAAACGTGCTAAGGACAACACCCCACGCCCATCAGGAAGACCTCATTTAGTAGAAATGAGTATACCAATAAGATAGCCAGTACTGTCTTCCTCTACCCTATGGTTACACAAATGTGGGACAAATTAGTGGAAGTCACTGACTACTTAGATGACCAGATTTGGAATATTTTGGGAGTAATTAATACTACTGTTGCGCTGCAGAATCAACTTATTATAGTAGCTAATCAACATACTTTAGTGCTGGACTATTTGACAGCAGCTCAAGGAGGGATGTGTCAGGTTATAGACCCAGCCTGTTGTCACTATATTGATCCCGACTCTACCATACGGTTAAAGACTAAAATGGAAGACATTAGGAAACTCAGGGAAGAATATAACAAACATAATGAATTGACCAAAGACAGTTGGTGGTCTGATACATTTTCCTTTTTAAATCCTGCTAATTGGTTTAAAGGGATTGTTGGATGGATTGCTGGAATATTACAAGGAGTGTTGCATATTGCTGCTTGCATCTTGTTAATATATGTGTTACTAAAACTAGTCTTTTATTGTATCCCATTTTGCATGAGGAAAGCCTGCCAGTCATCAAAGAGCAAGGAGGACGCTGTCAACCGACATCCAGTGCTACTGTACACGGACCTCCCAGATGTAACCAGCATTGAGGACCTGGACGGCAAGGGAATGATGACCTTCACCCGCACGCCCCGACCAACCTGACATCTGAAGATCAGAGCTTTATGATTATATCAACGGACAAGGGGGGTGGACATGCCGCGACAGCCTCGATTGGTAACAAGGGCACTAATTGAGTGAAGACCAATGTCCCTCAGGCTCAAAACATGACCCTGGGAAAACACCTCTATTGTTGATAATAACATAATTTCTAGGGGGGAATGTAAAGGACATATTAATATTCATGCTGTCCAAGTGTAAAGGACATATTGATGCTCATGCTAGAGCAACTCCATTTTGTCTGCTTGCTTTAAAATCATGTTATTATCACTCCTTGCATAACATACATTCTTTCCTTCTCTTCCCATGCAACTTTCTCACACTAACCTTTCCTCACAAGAACATTCTGTGAGACACTCTGCTCCTGTTATCTGACTAGTCTGAGCCAGGATGGGTAACCTTGTAAATTTCCATCGTGCTTCGAACTAACGATAATATAACCATATATGTGTTTCCGTAATAATTGCACTAACATTGGCTCAAGCCTGTAGTACTGTAGTATGGCTGTAACTGATTGGACATTAATAAACTCAAAACAATATAAAATGCTAAGTAGAAATAAAAGGGATTAGAGATTCTTTGAATCCTCCCATACAGAGCACTGTCTCCGTCTGGTTTTCTGTGGATTGCGATCAACCTTATAACATAATAATTTGACACTCACTTGGTCAACCATGAAGGGCAATTGCCCTCCCTCAACAGTGCCACCCGCAGACACTGTTCCTGGACCGTGGGGTTCGACCCTGGGGTTGCTGCCATGTGCCTGATCATGCTGTTGGTAGTCAGGCTGGTAATTTTGCCACCTTTCCTGATGCTGGCCTGGCAGGTGGTGCAAATTACCTTTTTGCTGTTATCGGCAGAGCCTTTAAAAAACAGCCAGACTCGGGAAGACCTAACAGTTGTACTGGCAACTTCCTTCGTGTTGCTGTTACTGGGAACGGTTGCCTGACTTCTGTCTGCAGCCACCACCCGGCTTCTTCCTGCCATTTGGGGTGCTCTGCCTCAGTCCCCCTGTGTGCTGCTGTACTCTTCATGTCCTCCTGCCAGGTTGGGTCAGTTACTATATCATCCACCACCTTGTCTTCCACTTCCGCACCCTGGTCCTCCTCCTGACTTTCTGGCAATTGTGTCTCATCATCATCCACCTCTTGTGACACTTTCCCACCGTCGCCTTCATGTGACGTTGCTGCTCAAATATTTGGGCATCGCTACATGCAATCTCCTCTTGCCCCGCTTCAAGTGGACCGGGCGAGCGGCCCGAATCTATAAATAGAAAAGTGAAAAGCTCTTTGGAGTGTCCAAGTGTGGGATTAGTTGTCTCTGGCACTCGGCATGGTGGGAGGAAGGAGGATCAGGGTGAGGAATATGCTTTCCATACTCACGGCTACTTAGACTTGACCGTGTGGAAGACAGGGTTGTGGTGGTGGTGGCAAAGTGATTGCAAGCATTATCCGCTATCCTACCAACAACCTTTTGACACTGCTCGGTGACTTTTTAATTGATAATGCATGTATGAAAATAGAAACCAACCATCTGAACAAATAACCAAGATCTTTTATTAAGCAGCCAACACATATCCTCTTAATTGTTGCAAGAACATCAATAAATATATTTTTAAAATAAAAATCTGGAAAATGATGCTCATTATTTATAAATCCACATAATCACCCTGACTCAACAATGATTCTTCTGTTGGGTTTTGTGTGCTTCCCCATTCAGGGCTGGAGGAGTGTGTGTCAATTTCGCTTGTAGATGTTTGGCGGTGGAGTGTGGGTGTTTGACCATGTGTTGTGTGTAAGGCTGGATGTGTCACAGATGTATCTGTAGGATAATGTTCTTGTGACACAGAGGTAGAAAAACTTGTTTGTTCTGTGGCTTGTGTGCGATGTCTGTAATTTGTAGGGGCTGTGTATTGGTGAGCTGGCATACCAGGTTGTGGGTAATTTTGTGTTGCTGTAATGTGGCTGACATATGTTTGAGATGGATTAGTTTGTCGTGATCTTGCCAGACGGTTGTGTTGGCCAAATTGTTGTGGCACAGGTGTCTGATGCCTTGCAGGCATAGTGTAGGGCTGTGGCTCACAAAATGTTGGCCCACCAGTATCCACCACAGGCATGAGAGTAGTCATTTGTGGATATTGTTGTTTGGATGGTGGTGTTGGACGGCCAGAAGAAGGGCCAGGCATGTGCTGGTACTGATGGGTGTAGCCGGTGTTTTGCGGAACAGAATAAGGAGCCAGGCATATGCTGATAATGATGGGTGCATCTAGGGTTTTTTGGGACAGCAGAGGGTGCAGGCATGTGCTAATAGGATTGGGTTGCAGTTTGATCTACCGGCCCAGAGGACAGCGTAGCAACATTTTGACCATGTGTACTGGACGTAGCAGATGGCAGCTGAGTTTCATGGTGGTCAGCTCGCCTTTGTTCAATTGGTGCAAGAACCTGGTTTGGCTCATGCGGTCCCTGGCTTGCCTCAGTGAGGGTCAGTATTGCAGCCCGTACCCGTTCGTGTCGTTCCTCTGGAACTTTTGCAAGACATGGAGACAGTGACCTAGAAGAGCGATCAACTGATGTTTCTGGTGTGAGGGTATTGATGATCGCAAGAACCCGAGCATCAATCACCTCTGGCAGCATATGCAGGTCTTCCTGTCACCTGGTTCTTCTCTCTCGGACACTGGTGGCAATGATCCTTGGACAAATCAGTGTGGATGATGCCTGTGGTTCTGGTACATTTTGTGTTTGAGCTAATGGTTGAGAACTTTGTGTGCTTACTGGAGCAGCATCAGTGGAGGCTTCAGCAGCATCAGACACATCTTCAGCCTGTGCTTGTGGATTCTGGTCAGCTGGGGGGTCTGTCTCAGATGTAGATGTACGTGTTGCGGATGGTCCTGCTCTTGTAGATTCATCTGAGTCCTCCAGGTTGTCATCAGTTCTATGAGAAATTACATTGACACTATATTATTTTTATCAAAATACAATTTGTAAAACATAAGTGTTGCCATCTTTTAAATGTTAACAACATATGAAGCTAGATCGTCTGTGTAAAGGCCTTTCCCATGAAGAAGATCACAATTTGACTGTGTCATTCTAACGTAACACATATGTATTTCTTTAGGCTCATAATCTGTATATCTCTTTAGGATCTAGATAATAAACATTTAGGGAACTACCAACTTAACATATCAGATTATGTTATGCCTAAAATAATAAAATACATACACAGTCACTTACTGGTTGAGTTCCATTATTGGCTTCAGAAAAGCTAAATTCTTGTAGTAGACATATCGCCTTTTTTTTGGTGGCACCTGATGTCGTGAGTAGGGGAAGAAATTCTCTTCTGAACTGATCCCTCGCTGAGCGCCTTTGTCGCTTTACAAAATCAACTGAAAGACAATAGTGAAAACAATATCATTGTAAGTGTTTAAAGTTATTCAAAACTCTTGCCTAATATACTAGTTGAAACTTTTAAAAAAAACTTTTATTTTTGCAAAGCTAATTCAATTGATAAGTGAACAATCATAAAATTACAAAAAAAAAATATTGAAAATTGTAATAGTATTAGAACTTGGTACTTAGTACTGTGGGACCAATTTAAGGAATGTTGTCAGCATTCAATTCTATTTGTGGATAAGATCATAAATCTAAAAGCAGTTTTATTTTTTTTTAAGAGCAAACATGGTTGAGGGACACAGGGTATGCAGGCCAACATTAAAATAGTGGCTGCATTAATGCATTATATGTGTGGCCTTGGCAGGGGCAATAAATAGGCAGTGTTTACTGAAACAGTGGAGATAACACACAAAAAACAATCACACAAAGGGGTAGTATTAGGTAAACTTGGCCATATGCATGGAGAACAATACCAGCCAACACATGGCCATCCAATGGTAGATACATGTAATGTTAAAATTGGGACCAGATATGGATCCCAAACCCAAAAAGCCAAGAAAAATTACAATCGCATTGCAACATACAGTTAACACATTGGATAATTTATTAAAAAATGTAGCCCTAAGCGTAAAAAATCAGAGGCATCACTATGCATATGGTGCAATACAAAAATGAGAAATAAAATAAATGCTAGCAGAAAGTTACAAGGCCATGGAAGGTAATTCCAAACAATATTGCACTTTGGTTTGGTGCAAAACTTAAAATGGATCTGGCCAAACACATAACCACACATACTGTATCGACACATGGCAGCTAATTTAAAAAAAAGATGCGCTTACAGTTTATTTAATGTGTTCTAGGAAAAGACTGGAAATTACACTGTCATGATAAGATGCCAGAATACAAGCCTGGACAGGTAATCAATCACCTATTGACTCTGGAGTCTGATTTATTGGCTTGTTGTATATCTGTATTAAGTCTATCCCCTGTTAGCCCACATGTTACCTCAGACACCTATGGTTCACCTGACCTACAGTCATGGCCAAAAGTATTGAGAATGAGACAAATAGTAATTTTTCCAAAGTTTACTGCTTCATTTTTTGTAATGGCAATTTGCATATACTCCTGAATGTCAAAGAGTGATCAGCTTAACAGCAATTACTGTACTTGCAAAGTCAATATTTGCCCAGAAAATGAACTTTAACCCCCAAAACACATTTCAACATCATTGCAGTCCTGCCTTAAAAGGAGCAGCTAACATCGTTTTAGTGATTGATCCATTAACACAGGTGTGGGTGTTGATGAGGACAGGGCTGGCGATCAATCAGTCATGATTAAGTAAGAATGACATTACTGGACACTTTAAAAGGAGGCTGGTTCTTGGTATCATTGTTTCTCTTCAGTTAACCATGATTATCTCTAAAGAAACACATGCAGCCATCATTGCACTGCACAAAAATGGCCTAACAGGGAAGAGTATCGCAGCTACAAAGATTGCACCTCAGTCAACAATCTATCGCATCATCAAGAACTTCAAGGAGAGAGCTTCCATTGTTGTCAAAAAGGCTCCAGGGCACCCAAGAAAGACCAGCAAGCGCCAGGACCGTATCTTAAAACTGTTTCAGCTGCGGGATCGGACTACCAGCAGTGCCGAGCTTGCTCAGGAATGGCAGCAGGCTGGTGTGAGTGCTTCTGCACGCACTGTGAGGCGGAGACTCTTTGAGCAAGGGCTGGTTTCAAGGAGGGCAGCAAAGAAGCCACTTCTCTCCAGAAAAAACATCAGGGACCGACTGATATTCTGCAAAAGGTACAGGGAGTGGACTGCTGAGGACTGGTGCAAAGTCATTTTCTCTGATGAATCCCCTTTTCGATTGTTTGGGACATCTGGAAAACAGCTTATTCGGAGAAGAAGAGGTGAGCGCTACCACCAGTCTTGTCTCATGCCAACTGTAAAGCATCCTGAAACCATTCATGTGTGGGGTTGCTTCTCAGCCAAGGGAATCGGCTCACTCACAGTCTTGCCTAAAAACACAGCCATGAATAAAGAATGGTACCAGAATGTCCTCCAAGAGCAACTTCTCCCAACCGTCCAAGAGCAGTTTGGCGCCCAACAATGCCTTTTCCAGCATGATGGAGCACCTTGCCATAAAGCAAAGGTGATAACTAAATGGCTCATGGAACAAAACATAGAGATTTTGGGTCCATGGCCTGGAAACTCCACAAATCTTAATCCCATTGAGAACTTGTGGTCAATCATCAAGAGACGGGTGGACAAACAAAAACCAACAAATTCTGGCAAAATGCAAGCATTGATTATGCAAGAATGGACTGCTATCAGTCTGGATTTGGTCCAAAAGTTGATTGAGAGCATGCCAGGGAGAATTACAGAGGTCTTGAAGAAGAAGGGGCAACACTGCAAATATTGACTTGCTGCATTAACTCATTCTAACTGTCAATATAACCTATTGGTACTCATAATATGATTGCAATTATATTTCTGTGTGTGATATAAACATCAGACAAACACTAATAAAAACCAGAGGCTAGCAGATCATGTGAAAATATAATTTTGGTGTCATTTTCAAAACTTTTGGCCATGACTGTACAGTGGGGAAAATAAGTATTTGATACACTGCCGATTTTGCAAATTTTCCCACCTACAAAGAATAGAGAGGTCTAATTTTTATTGTAGGTACACTTCAAATGTGAGAGACAGAATCTAAAAGTAAAAATAAAGAAAATCACATTGTATGAATTCTAAATACTGTATTTTTCGGACTATAAGACGCACCGGACCATAAGATGCACCTAGGTTTTAGAGGAGGAAAATAAAAAAAAAATGTAAGCAAAAAATGTGTTCATGATGCACTTTTAAGGGGGACGAGGTCTTCTGCTGACACTGGTATAGGGGTAATGTCCCCAATTCTGACAATATCCCCCATCCTGGTATATATGCCCCCCCCCTTCCTTTTATACATGGTCCCCATCCCCATCCTGGCATCCCTCCATCCTGGTATGCATGGAACCCCTCTATCCTGTTATGCATGGCACCCCTCATCCTTATCCTGGTATGCATGGCACCCCTCATCCCTATCCTGGTATGCATGGCACCCCTCATCCTTATCCTGGTATGCATGGCACCCCTCATCCCTATCCTGGTATGCATGGCACCCCTCATCCCTGTCCTGGTATGCATGGCACCCCTCATCCCTGTCCTGGTATGCATGGCACCCCTCATCCCTATCCTGGTATGCATGGCACAGCAATCCCTGTCCTGGTATGTATGGCACCCCTCATCCTTATCCTGGTATGCATGGCACAGCAATCCCCATCCTGGTATGCGTGGCACAGCAATCCCCATCCTGGTATGCATGGCACCCCTCATCCCTATCCTGATATGCATGGCACCACTCATCCCTGTCCTGGTATGCATGGCACCCCTAATCCCTGTCCTGGTATGCATGGCACCCCTAATCCCTATCCTGGTATGCATGGCACCCCTAATCCCTGTCCTGGTATGCATAGCACCCCTAATCCCTATCCTGGTATGCATGGCACCCCTAATCCCTATCCTGGTATGCATAGCACCCCTAATCCCTATCCTAGTATGAATGACACCCCTCATCCTAATCCTGGTGTGTATGGCCCCCTCATCTTTATCCTGTTATGTATGCCCCCCCAGCGTTATCCTGGTATGTATGGCCCCCTCATCTTTATCCTGTTATATATGCCCCCCTCAGCGTTATCCTGGTATGTATGGCCCCCTCATCTTTATCCTGGTATGTATGCCCCCCTCAGCGTTATCCTGGTATGTATGGCCCCCTCATCTTTATCCTGTTATATATGCCCCCCTCAGCGCTATCCTGGTATGTATGGCCCCCTCATCTTTATCCTGGTATGTATGCCTCCCTCAGCGTTATCCTGGTATGTATGGCCCCCTCATCTTTATCTTATGTATGACCCCCTCATCTTTATCCTGTTATGTATGCCCCCCTCAGCGTTACCCTGGTATGTATGACCCCCTCATCCTTACCCTGGTATGTATGGCCCCCTCATCCTTACCCTGGTATGTATGGCCCCCTCATCCTTATCCTAGTATGCATGGTCCCCCTAATCTCCATCATGCTGCACATAAAAAAAAATAAACACTCCTACTCACGTTTCTTCTCTCCTCCTCCTTTTCTCCTCTCATCCGGTCTGCCTGCACTGATCTCTCCATGTGAGCTGTTCATGACGTCACTGCCATGCGCGGCTCACAAGGAGAGATCAGCTGCCGGAAGTCACTGCTCCCCATGCCGGGACTGTGTGCATGGGGAGCAGTGACTTCATGCTCCTTCATAGCCGGCACACAGCGGAGCCGCAGCGCGGCTCCTGCTGCTGCCGGGCTATCGTGTGTGCCCACTTATTAAAGGGCATGAATATTCACCCCCTCCCCACGCACTTTGCAAATCCCTTCATTGGCTCCCATTCCCCCAGCATATCCAGTTCAAACTACTAACACTGACCTACAAAGCCATCCATAACCTCTCTCCTACGTACATCTCGGAACTAATCTCCCGATATATTCCCTCACGTAATCTCCGGTCCTCCCAAGACCTCCTTCTCTTCTCCACACTTATTCGTTCCTCCCGAATATCAACTTTTATATAGAGAACAATTGCCTTATAACTTTTGTCATAGGACATAAAACTCTTAGTTCAGCACTTTACCCTCTTAAAGCTTAAGTTCCTAAGTTTTTAATATAGTGTTGACAAAGTGTACTCAATCTTTGCGGCAATATATTCCTAGGTTTATACCAACCCACTGGGGGCACTAAACTACCAAGTTGCTGATCGGTGGTCCTTTAATATCCTGTTTACGCAGGCAGACCAATTAACCATGCGCACAGAATGATCAGCAATAGATCGTTCAGAGAGCATGGGATTGTCATTGTTCTCGGCAGATAGTCTTGTTTACACGGGATGATGTGCTGCCGAGAACCATGATCTTTTGTGCAACGTTTCACCCAACGAATAAGTCATTTGTCGTGTGATCTGCAGCCTGTTTACACTGCAAGATTATCGTGTAGCTGGTGGCGAAACGCGCATCAGGGTGAGGTACCATTTTCAATATTTGTACACAATTGTTGTGAGCACCTTTATATTAACTAGGCTTTTTGCCATTCATGAGCAGGGGATATTTATATTGCAATTGATTATGTATCTAGGATAGGCAGTCCTGTATTATTACATTTTTACGTCATATGTAATCCTGCTGTAATGTGTTATTATAGCATAACTTCACTTACCTGTTTCTGCTCTTTTATAGATTTTTTTTTGCTATTTTTGTCATCAGTTTCACTACTGTGACCCCTGTTGGACATTCTGTTTTTTTTAATTGTATTTTAATTGTATTAAATAAAAAAATATTTTTTTCCATGGATCACTTCGGTACTTGGACTTTAAAGGAAGTTTTTGTGTTGGAATATTATCGTGACGTCTTGTTCACAATAATCTTGCAGCATTATTGGAACATTTCAAAGAGGTGGAGTAAAATATGGTCCCTTTTTAATGGTGGTTAACATCACCTCTTTTCTAATCATTTGAGACAAGAGAACGTGGTGCTTGTTTGTCTTCCTCCTGGAAAACCTATAATCAAATTATCCAGAAGAGGAAATTGTTCCATCTAGTTTAGGAAAATCAGGTCTCACAGAGAAGATATTTACATATATCCTCTAGCTTTGTACACATCTCTATGCAAGTATATCATGAAAGGCTTAGTGCAGGTAATTTTGCATAGTCAGACTGTGCGTGTGCAGTTGGAATACTTTCTATGTGAACTGTATATTTATCTTTTACCGAGTCCACACATACCTAGGGATTAGAGATGAGCGTTGTTCAACTCGAACTGTTCGCCAATCTCAAATTCGAGCTGTTTTGGCCGGTGTTCGAGCCGTTCGGCGAACACGAACGATTTGAAAAAAATCCGGCTGTTCGAGGTTATGTTCGATAACTGGATTTTTTCATAGTAATGTTGATAATCAATGTTAATACGCAGTTTGAGTGTACAGCGGGGCGGGGGGAGGGGCAGGGGATGGATCTCTGCAGAAATAATGAAGATCTCCATTTTTTTTTCTCTTTCCCGCATTTACCGTGGGGAGGTGCAATCTGTCAGCCTATCAGCAGCGCACACACGGAGCGAACTGCTTTTTTTCACACAAGCAAGGGCATATGTCATTGGCTGTGTATGTCACATGTCCTTGCCCTATAAGACCCAGCCATTTTCCCCGTCGCCACCATTTTCTCACTGCTGCAGCTGCATGTTAGACGGCACCGCTGTTGCTGTGTGCGCTATACTTTCAGTGTTAATTTCAAGCCAATTTTCTCAGAAATCTACAGATAGCTTGGGAGTAGGGAATAGTTGTGATTGCAGTCCTTTTGAGGACTAGGTTACAGCATTTCCTACGACTTTTATCAGGCAGGTCTGTGCTCTTAAATAGACAGCTTGGGAGTAGGGACTAGTTGTAATTGCAGTCCTTTTGAGGACTAGGTTACAGCATTTCCTATGACTTTTTGCCAGGCAGGTCTGTGCCAGTGCTGTGCAAGTGTTTTTCACAGCATTTGACTAAATCTAGCTAAGCAAATCCTTTTTGGCCTCTTGCAGTGTATGTTACTCAGTGGAGTAGCGTATCTGTGTTGCAAGCTACACCACCTGTGTATAGAATGCAATTTTTTTTACTGCATCTAGCCAAGTAAAACCTTTTGGGCATAGCATCATTCTATTAGGCCATCTATACTAAGCTCCACCAGCTTGCAAATTACTAATAATTTTTATCTGCATCTAGCTCGGAAAATAATTTTGGGCTTGTAGCAGTGTGTGGGACTTATTCTATTAGTCCATCTATACTAAGCTCCACCAGCTTGCAAATTACAAATAATTTTTAGCTGCATCTAGCTCGGAAAATAATTTTGGGCTTGTAGCAGTGTGTGGGACTTATTCTATTAGTCCATCTATACTAAGCTCCACCAGCTTGCAAATTACAAATAATTTTTATCTGCGTCTAGCTCGGAAAATAATTTTTGGCTTGTAGCAGTGTGTGGGACTTATTCTATTAGTCCATCTATACTAAGCTCCACCAGCTTGCAAATTACAAATAATATTTATCTGCATCTAGCTCAGAAAATAATTTTGGGCTTGTAGCAGTGTGTGGGACTTATTCTATTAGTCCATCTATACTAAGCTCCACCAGCTTGCAAATTACAAATCTATTTTTAGCTGCATCTTGTCTGGAAAATAATTTTGGGCATAGTAGTAGTGTGTGGTACTCATTCTATTAAGCCATCTATACTATGCTCCACCAGCTTGCAAATTACAAATAATTTTTAGCTGCATCTTGTCTGGAAAATAATTTTGGGCATAGTAGCAGTGTGTGGTACTCATTCTATTAGGCCATCTATACTAAGCTCCACCAGCTTGCAAATTACAAATAATTTTTAGCTACATCTAGCTCAGAAAATAATTTTGGGCTTGTAGCAGTGTGTGGGACTTAGTCTATTAGTCCATCTATACTAAGCTCCACCAGCTTGCAAATTACAAATAATTTTTATCTGCATCTAGCTCGGAAAATAATTTTGGGCTTGTAGCAGTGTGTGGGACTTATTCTATTAGTCCATCTATACTAAGCTCCACCAGCTTGCAAATTACAAATCTATTTTTAGCTGCATCTTGTCTGGAAAATAATTTTGGGCATAGTAGCAGTGTGTGGTACTCATTCTATTAAGCCATCTATACTAAGCTCCACCAGCTTGCAAATTACAAATAATTTTTAGCTGCATCTTGTCTGGAAAATAATTTTGGTCCTCTAGCAGTGTGCGGTACTCATTCTATTATGCCATCTATACTAAGCTCCACCAGCTTGCAAATTACTAATAATTTTTAGCTGCATCTTGTCTGGAAAATAATTTTGGGCATAGTAGCAGTGTGTGGTACTCATTCTAACCAACCGTTTTAAGCAACTCTGGGGCAATTGATGCCACTTAAGTGGTGTCTGTGGCACAAATTTTTGGAAAAAATGGAGACTCTTTTTGGAGTCCCCTTGTTTTGTTTTACGTGACGTTGCCATCGTCAATTAGAGGTGGGTTGGGTCTCCCCCCCCTTTTAACCGTAAGAAACAACCCCCCCCTTTTAACCGTAAGAAAATACATACACTATGGCTTGGGGTAACACAGATAGTTGAGTCTGAAGAGCTGTTTACTCAGAGGTCTGCTCCAAAGCTTCAGTGTCTGCTAGTCAGCGTAGTAACCCAGCTGCGAAGCAAGCTGCACCGCCTGTGTATTTAATAATGATTTTTAAATGCATCTAGCCTAGGCAGACTGTGGGGACCCCTAAGCAAACCCAGACGCTTAGCCCCCTAACGCCCCCCTTTCATTGACAATACAATCATGTAACTCTGACAACTGGATGGGTGAGGATCGGTCACAGCTTTATTAACTGTTTATTCTCATTCCATTAGAAATGCATTTTATTTCTAAAATAATTCAGCTTGTTGCAGCATGCCCTGTGTCTCCAGTCTCCACAACGGCAAGTTGGCCAACAAGTGTAACTCTCCAACATGTCCTTTCTATTTCCAGGCCACGGAGGATCCTGCTTACTCGTATGCAGGACTCCGACCCCCATCCATCACTCTTAACGCTTGTTCCACTCCGTCCTGGAGTCCTGACAGTAATATGTCCAGTCCAATATCCATTAAGTGAACACCGTCGAGCCGTATGAGGCCTGCTTTATCTCCTTCCAGTTGTCGGTGTCGTATCACTACACAGCCTCTGTCTCTTATAAATTTTGCCATCCGAATATTTATTACCTGCCTTGTCCGTTCGATGGCCGTGATGTCTCACGCACTTTGCCATACCGTTCTCGGCACAATCTCTGACCATACTATAGTTAGTTTTGTGAAAAATTCTCTGAAGCGCTCAGTGTCTAGTTTCATTATTGCCATTAGTTATGCGCTCTTGTGATAAGCTATGTCGTTTCCCCCGGCCTGTATAACTAAGATGACTGGACCTCTTGCCTCTCTCCCTACCGTGATTACCTCCATTAGTACCTGTGGCCATTGCAGGCCTCTAATACCTCTCCAGTTCAAATATGTGTTATGATACTCCAATTTCCTCCCGCCTGGGCGGACTTTCACCCTTCTTTCTGCACATTATATATGCAAGTTCTTAATCATTGCATAGCAAAAAAACAGCAAGGAAGTGGTATTTATATGTCATGTCCTGCTATGCACCTGTTCAAGGCTGAGTTAATCAGAAATTTAAACACACATACCATGTTAAAATCGTATAGCATAGAAACAATGCATATAAATGTAAATAATCAAAAAGAAAAAGAAAAGAAGAAAAAAGGAACATATATATAATAATAATCTATAAATGATCACTCATAATGATACATCAAATCATGTCTGATGTTTAAACCCGCTGGTACACGTGTATTTAAAGTATAAATCCACCAACTTTCTCTATTAAGGAGCTTTCTCCTATAATCATCCACCAAATCTCCACCAATCGCCACGGCCCATGGAGGGGCCACCACAGTCAGTGAATCCTTCCTTATTTAGTATAGAGTCTACCAATACTTTGGGCGTATTAGCCCAGCTGCGAAGCAAGCTGCACCGCCTGTGTATCTAATGAGAATTTTTAACTGCATCTAGCCTAGGCAGACTGTGGGGACCCCCAACCAATCCCAGACGCTCTGCATCTAACCCAGCCAATCATTTGATAGTATTGCTAGTAGCAGAGTCGCATGGGCTCTAAACCTTGCATAGCCTGTGCATTTTTTCAGATCGCTAAGGATGACCCAACTCGTGTTATCTGTAACATTTGTCACCAAAAGCTAAGTAGAGGCCAAAAAATACATAGTTTGAGTACTTCATGCATGAACCATCACGTGGATATGAAGCATAAGTTGCAGTGCGAAGCTCACTGTGCTACAATGCGGCCTAGCGGGCCGGGACAACCACCATCTGCCCCACCTGTGTCATCCTGGGTAGACTAAAAGCTACTGCGTAGTCTTTTCCAAAAATTTGAGGAAATTACCACGGGAATGGCTTGGAAGAGGTATAAGAGTTTAGGTAGGACGTTCATTTTTAGTATACTTATTCTGCCGAACCAGGAAAAATCCTTCACCGTCCAAGAAGTAAGATCTTTATGGAGTTGTTCAATAAAGGGCCCAAAATTAAGATAAAATAGACTGGAGAGGTCTCTATGAATACGAATTCCTAAGTATTTGATACCCTGTGAGGGCCAGGCAAAGGAAAAGTTGGACTGGATGGAATCCTGTATGGATTTGGGGAGGGAGACATCGAGGGCCTCAGACTTAGCTGCATTGATTTTAAAATTTGACCATGTAACAAAGTGATCTATTTCAGCCATAACAGCAGGGATGGATATATGTGATTGAGTGATATATACTAGGACATCATCAGCAAATGCAAAGCACTTGTATTCCTTGCCTCCCACCTCAATCCACCTAATATTGGGGTTATCGCGAATTGATGAGAGCAGGTTCTCCATCACTAGGATGTATAAGAGAGGGGACAGAGGACATCCCTGCCTTGTCCCATTGGTGATTATGAAAGGCGATGAAAATGTTCCATTTATCTTCAGCCTAGTTGACGGATTGCTATACAGGGCCATGATTTTGGCTATAAAAGGGTCCCCTAGACCCCTACCCCAAGCTTTTTAAGAGAATAATATATGGCGTGCCAGGAGACTCTATGGAATGCTTTCTCAGCATCCAACAAGAGTATCTAATTACAAATTTTTAACTGCATCTAGCCCAGGCAATACTTTGGGCCTAGTAGCAGTGTCTGCTAGTCAGCGGAGTAACCACCGCCTGTAGATCTAATTACAAATTTTTAACTGCATCTAGCCCAGGAAATACTTTGGACCTAGTAGCAGTGTCTGCTAGTCAGCGGATTATCCCACCTGTTAAGCAAGCTATACCACCTGTAGTTTGGACACTTAATTTTTTCAAAGGAAAAGCTTCGGGCCCCCGGGACACTCAGTGAAGAGCATCGGGGAGGCACCCCAAGGCACAGGGGCTGGGACTGGCGGTAGGATGCCTTGCGGTGGACTGCCGAGCTCGATCCTTAGAAAAGCTTTTGAACTGCAGCAGTTTTAGTGGACGCTACTGGAGCTCGAATTCCCGCGGCTGCTGGCATGAGACTTGCCCTCCAATAGATCCTTGTAAAAGGATTTAAAGTGTACTCATTCAAATTACAGAGACCATTTAAATGAAAAAGCTTAGACCTGCCTCCACCGACCCACCAGCGGACAGGCACCAGTATTTTCGAGAGGGGGGCTGGCCGTCAGGGTCCACCGCAGCTCTGGCACAAACCCGGCGACACAGAGGTCGCACAGGCAGGAACGGACTGGCCGTGTCAGCTTCGCACTTTTTTGGTTCTAGAAGGGCATGACATGCCTATATCTGTGTCTCCCCCTCCTTTTACTCCTCCACCTCTTTTCTTTTCGCATGACTATATGTACTTGTCACTTTTCCATGTGTTAGTTGTGTCTTCTGAGCAGTTTGTCAGGTTTTGGACACCTTTGAAGGTGTTTTCTATGTGTTTCTATGTGTTTTTGTTTGCCTGCCATTGGTTTTAACGGTGTTCGACGGTGTTCGACGAACAGTTCGGCGAACATACGGGTGTTCGACGAACCGAACCGAACTCGAACACTACGGGGGTGGCTCAACTCTACTAGGGATGTCAGCAATGTCAGATATAAGACAGTTAAAATGGACTCTAGCCATCCTTGCCAATTGGGCCATCCTAGTGACATGTTGCCCCCATGATTTTACACTGTACAGTTATGTGCAAAATAATAGCAGTCTAACATCACTAATGTGTTTAATTACTGGTTTTGGCAGAAAAAAATCATATAACATTGGAAAAAAGTAATGACTTGGTGTATGCAAGTAATGGGCAACCAACAGAATCAACAGTCATGACATGCACGCTGTTAATTGGGTGTAATTGACTCATTTAGGCTGTGTGCCCATGATGCGTTTTTTAAGCGTTTCCGCAGCGGCAAAAACGCTGCGGAAACGCTTAAAAAACACTTGGTAGAAGGTCTGCCATGTTCCCCAATGATAATCCGCTTGTGCTGTGCATATTCTGCGGAAATTTCCGCTGTGGATTATCATTGCGGAAAAAAATGCAGCACTGCCAATTATTTTGCGGAAGTGTTGCGTTTTCGCCGCCATTGACTTGCATTGGAACGCATGGATTCCGCATCACTGTATATGTAGATGCGCATTCCATGCGTTCCAATGTGCGGATGGTACCCAGGTGTGGAGGAGAGGAGACTCTCTTCCAGACCCGGGTACCATAGAACCTGTGAAGAAAAGAATAAAATAAAAAATAAATATTATATTTACCTTCTGACGGCCTCCGGTGTGCTCGTCCTCCCATGCCGGCAGATCGCAGTGGACTGAAGGACCTGCGCTGACGTCATAGTCATGTGACTGGTCACGCGATGCTGACGTCGGCAGGTCCTTCAGTGTACCGCGATCTGCCGGCAGCCAGGACGGAGTAAAGCAAGACTCTGGGGGCCATCGGAAGGTAAGTATATATTTATTTTTTTATTTTTAACCATTCTTTGGGGTCACACTATATAAATCCATGCCGTTTGCATGGATTTATATAGTGTGACCAAGTTGTCAAGCACTTTCCAAGTGATGCTAAAATTGCTTGGAAAGTACTTGTCAACCCGCATGCGGAAATGCATGTGAAGAACGCTTCACATCCGCATGTCCCTGGCAGGAAAAACGCATGTACAATCCGCATGTACAATCCGCATGCGTTTTTTCTGCCAGGGGAGATGCAGAAACGCTCAGGAAAAATCCGGAGCATTTCTGCATCGTGGGCACATAGCCTTAATGAAAGGGGAATGTTCTAATTAAGAGCAGTGTGGAGTTCAATTAGTGAGATCATTCCTTCTGTGATGAAACAGGTGTCAATAATGGCCGTTATTTAAAGAAGGAGGGCAGCAAATGTTGTATCTGTTGGTTTTAGCCCTTGCTCAGTGAGTAAAATGGGTCGTTCCAGACAATGTACTGAAGGAGAAAGAACTTTGATCAAAAAGTTGATTGGAGATGGGAAAACATATAAAGAAGTGCAGAAAATAAATGGATGCTCAGCTAAAAAGATTTCCAGTGCTTTAAAATGGCCAATAGAACCCAAAACATGTTGTAGGAAAAGAAATACTACCAACCACATAGATGATAGAATCACAAGAATGGCAAAGAAGCATCCAATGATCAGCTCCAGGGAGATCAAAGAGGTTCTTCACTTACCTGGGAGTCCTGCAACCATCAGAAGATGTCTACGTGAAGTCAAAGTATTTGAAAAAAACCTTCGTAAAGTACCATTGCTGAAAAAAAGACATATGTTGACAAGGATCCGATCAAAATCAGCAATGCAAGTCTATGGGTCCATGAAAGAATCGGACCACACTGAGATGACAACCGAGCGAAGTCTGATTTTCATGAACTATCACTTACAAGAAGGTAGAGAAACTTTTTTTTTTTCTCCCATGGATGACACTCGGACCACACTCTGATCGAACTCTGATTAGAGTCTGGTCAAAATAATCAGTCCATTTTTCTCGTATGTGAGAAAAGCTGACGTCTAAATGAGACCCAATGATGACTTAAAACTGAGATTTTTTTCTCCCTCCACCAAATTGAATTCCACTTTTTTACCATCTGAGACGATGCAAAGATACTTCCATGGATTGTTCCTCTTCTTAGCAGTCTGATGAAGAAACGCTTTGCTCTTTGGCTATTGAAATCTTGTCTCTTTGGAGATAAACAACTACATCATTGTCCCTTGCACTGAGGTTGCGGCCAACTTTTTCACTTTTTTTTCGATGAGTTGCAACGATATTTGGTAAAACGTCTGTACTACAGCGGTGCTGTAAAATAAGATGATGATGCTAGTTGTGTTGACATTTCGATGCCCTGGCGGTTAACTTATAGCTTGGGCATGGAGGAAGGCAGTCATAAACTTTTACAGCCATCATCACCATTGATAGGAATACACCAGAGAGTTCACAGCATGGCCGACAGCTCCCCACCTCTCCTTTTACTTGTAATTTTAGAGATAGAGAACTTCTTGGAGAACTGTCTCAAATGTAAAAATAGTTCTCTTTAAAAAACAAATAAAAACTAAACATATAGATTATAATAATACACTTTCTGTGTTTACTCTGCTTTCTAACCATAACTAGGGCTAGGGTTAGGGCAATAAAATAGTTGTATAAAAAATGCAAAAAAAGTAATGCAAAATTATTGCACTGTAAAAGTTTTATTTTTTAACATTTTATGTCTGATTGCAAAAAAAAAATATTCCAAAGGCCAAACTATTTTCACATGTGTGTACAGTAGGATTTGTAATTATGGAGATACTAAGCTTTTGATGAGAGGATTCTTCTTCCACATTTATGCTCCGGTCTACAAAATAATGTCAGGTCATATCCAGTTTTCTAAAATAGAATTTCATTGTTAAATTCAAGATATATCAATGTATTTCCGATCATATACAGGTCTAAAAAAATAACACCCCAGGCTGTATGATATCAATAAAATCAAAATAAATCCAAAAATAAATCTAGATACAAAGAAAAGTAAAACCTTTATTTTTAAAAAAAATTGTTAAACACTGCATTTTTTTCAATATTGGTCATATCACTCTGCTTCTTATATGTGTTAACTTCTGCTTTCTCACAACTCTCCTGCCCTCTTACACATTCTGTGCACTCTCTCCACATCAACCCCTCCCTTCTCCCCTTTCTCATGTATAACTCTACTCTGTGGCTCTACTGACATTTCTCACCCACTCCAAACCATCCACTGCCGCCATACAGCACTCAAAACGTTCATACAAATCATTGCACCACCTACTCTTTCTCTTTTTTCTCCTTCTTCTAGTCACTGGCGACATCTCCCCCAACCCTGGGCCTTCCTCCACTAGCATACATTACTCTCATCCAGCTGCACATAGAAACCCTGCTAATCTTATTAACATTCAGTGCATGCCCTATCCTATCGCTTTCCATTGTGCTCTCTGGAATGCACAGTTTGTGTGTAGCATTGTGTGTAATATTCACTAATGATCTACTAACAGCTAAATCGAAAGGTCACTGCTCCCTGCTGATTCTCTTGGATCTGTCTGCCGCATTTGAGACTGTGGATCACCAGATCCTCCTCACTATGCTCCACTCTATAGGCCTCAAGGACACCATTCTTTCCTGGTTCTCCTCCTACCTCTCTGACCGCTCCTTCACTGTATCTTTTGACGGCTCCTCTTCCTCTCCTCGTCCTCTTACTATCGAGGTTCCGCAGGGCTCAGTCCTAGGCCTCCTATACACTACCCCTATTGGACAAACAATCAGCAGATTTGGGTTCCAGTATCATCTCTATGCTGACGACACCCAATTATACTCTTCTTCCCCTGACATCACCCCCTACCCTAATACAAAATACCAAGGATTGTCTGTCTGCTGTCTTTAACATCATGTCCTCCCTCTATCTTAAACTGAATCTCTCCTAATCTGAACTTATTGCGTTTCTCCCCTCTACTAATCTAACCCTACCTAACATCGAAATTACCTTGGAGGGTTCAACCATAACTCCCAAGCAGCACGCCCGCTGCCTTGGGGTCATATTCAAAACTAACCTTTCCTTTACTCTCTATATCCGATCACTCACTTGCTCTCTTCACCTGCATTTTAAAAACATCTCCAGAATCCGACCTTTTCTCACCTTTGAAACTGCTAAAACTCTTACTGTCGCTCTTATTCACTCTCGTGTGGACTACTGCAACTCTCTTCTGATTGGTCTCCCTCTCCCCAAACTTTCTTCTCTCCAATCCGTCCTGAATGTGGCAGCCAGGGTCGTATTTCTGTCTAGCCGCTTCACCGATGCCTCTATCTTGTGCCTGTCATTACACTGGTTACCCTTCGCTACACGGTCCAATATAAACTCATCACTCTCACTCACAAAGCTCTCCACAGTTCTGTACCACCTTATATCTCCTCTGTCATCTCTGTCTATCGCCCTACACGTGCCCTCCGTTCTACAAATGACCTAAGACTAACATCCCCCATAATCCAAACCTCGCACCTCCATCTCCAAGACTTCTCTCGTGCTGCGCCAGTTCTCTGTAATGTACTACCCCAGATGATCTGACTGATGCTTAGCCACCACGTCTTCAAAAAATCATCTCTTTAAACAAGCCTACCACCTCAATTCAGTTACCTAACCTTCCCCTGTTTTCTCCTTCTAAATATTATTCAGAATCTGCTCCCTACTATTCATCTGTCTCCACACCCTTCATGCACACGATAACTGCACGCGATACTTGATTATTGCACTTAAACATACGGGCTGATGACCGGATCAAGAAGCTTTATATGAAAATCCCTATTTATTATAATTGCCAGACCTGAAATAACAAGCACTTTTCACCTATTGTGTCCCCCCATTTCCTTGTAGAATGTAAGCTTGCGAGCAGGGACCTCACTCCTAATGTAACTCTTTAAACTGTCCTTAAATTGTATTGAATTTATTGTCTGTACATGTCCTCGCTTAATTAAAAAGTGCTGCGGAATATGTTGCCGCTATATAAATAAAAATGATTATTATTATAAAAATTATTATAAATTGTTTTACTTTTTTTTTGTAAGATTTACAGAAAAAAAGATTATTTATAATATTTATCACCAAAAGACAGCCCTGTTTTTCCTGAAAACAAAAATTAATATCAGATAATTTCTGCAAAATTCTAACCTAGAATTCTTCAAGTGCTCCAAATAAAATTAGAAAAGAAAAACATATCTCCCGGACCGACATCTTTCAAGCGATGTCGGCACTGGGCTCTGTGTCTCCCGGCTGTCTCATGAGATTGGCTGCAGGGCTCACTTGATATAACAATCTGCTGATCACCTGCAGCTGTTCCGTTAGACAGCTGCTGATAATGATGTGAAGTGATCGCTGGGAGACAAAGCGCCAATATTGCCAGAATGGCGCCAGTCCAGGAAGTGACTATTTTTTTTTCCATCTTGAACCTTATAGCATTTTAAGGGAACCTAGCACCAGCTTTTTCCCATGTGAGATATGGCCACCTACTTCTGTGCCCTGACCAGGCAGAGTAAATTACTACAGTGCGCAGGCGCCGGGGCTCTTTGACCTTTCCCGGCGCCTGCGCTCTGCAGTACTTTGCTCTGCCCTTGACAGGGCATAGAAGTACTCCTGCGCAGGAGGGCGATGCCGGGGACACTGTGTGGATGATGTAGGACGCATCATCCACATGAAGCGAGAAGGAGGACGGCATCGAAAGAAGAAATCAGGCGCCAGAGCGAGACAGCGACGCCCATCGCACTCGAGCGCCCCGTAAGTGAGTGTAATAAAAGTTCATTTTCTTGTCTTGCAGGCCGGATTGGGTGCATATTAGTGATGAGCGAGCACTAAAATGCTCGGGTACTCGTTGCTCGGGTCGAGCACATTGGAATACTCGGGTGCTCGACCCGAGCAACGAGCCCAATGTAAGTCTATGGGAAACTCCAGCATTTTTCAGGCGGCTCCCCCCGGCGGTCTGCAGAGGGCCTAAAAATTGCCCAAATCGATGGGAACAGTGCTCAAATGACATGGGAACAGCATGGGGAAGACCCCTGGAAGCATTTCTGACTCCCAGGTCACTGCTGTTAACAACGTTGTCAGAGTATTACGCCACTTTTACGGACTCACAATAAAACATACCAAAACGAAACCAAAATGGATTTTCCTGGGAAATATGTTAAGGAACATCCTTTCCATGACATGTACAATGTACAGTACAGACCAAAAGTTTGGACACACCTTCTCATTTAAAGATTTTTCTGTATTTTCATGACTATGAAAATTGTAAATTCACACTGAAGGCATCAAAACTATGAATTAACACATGTGGAATTATATATGTAGCGCCCAGAGGGTTCGGTTGCTACAGGGGTATTGCACCTTAACCAGAGGTGTGATATTCCACTCCCAGGTAAGGATGGAGTGTGGACCAGGGCTCAGTTAGCTGCACACACACATACACACTCCCCATTTCCGGGGGACAGCTCGACGGTGCTCCCATCTTATTGCAGGCACAACTGACCATGTCCCTGGCTGGAGTGGGGAGGGGGGAGAGAACACAGTGGTGTAGGAGCAGAAGGGGACGGTTTCTGGAGCATAGGAAGGAGCTCATTGGGTGCAGGTCACCTGAGCTCAGGGGCAGAGAAGTAGATAAAAGGTGGGAGCCATCTTAAGTCAGTCAGAGCAGGAGAGAGAGAGAGAGAAGTAGTTCAGCCAGAGAGAGCTGACAGGGAGCTGCGGCTCAGGCTGAGCTCAGCTCCAGGAGGCAGGCCCAGAGAGAAGGCCGGGGCCGGAGAAGGAGGAAGAGAAGGAAGGAAAGAAGAGAGACAGAGGAGTAGAAAGGCTCCAGAATCAAGAAGGCAGAAGGGACCCTAAAAGTACAGAACGGTCAGCAACCGTTGCAAACCCCATTGTACCGGGTGAAAGGGTCAGGCCGTGGAAAGGTACCGGATCCCTAATTTGGTGGAGGCGAATCTACCCTCAGCCAAGAACCGGAAGTTGTGACCATTTATTAGTGCGACCCCCCGCTAAACCTGCTAGGAAGGCACCATATAGGATAGCGGGAAGTGAAGGCCAACGCTTACCCGACACGGTCCGCGGTAGCGGGACAGAAGTCAGGACACTGGTGGGGCACGAGAGGCCAGAGAAAGGACAGAAGGGGGTCCTGTGCCATACTCCTGAATTGCCTGGGGGTTGACCGAGCCCCTCACCTGGTGGACACAGCACGGCTTGGGCAGTCATTGCTGACAGAAGTGACTTGGATATCAACTGTGAATAAAAGACCCCGGACTGCACCATTGGACTCTGTGTGATTTATGCTGCAGCATCACCCCCAGCATCTACCTACATTGCCCTGAGGCTACACTCTTCCCGTGGGGAGTTATCCTACCCCTGTGCTGCACACTAACACCAGCCTCAGCGGTCTGCCTTGCAGCGGCGGTTATCCCTGACCGCAATCCACGGGTGGCGTAGTCGGACATTCAAAACACTGATAAATAGACTGCCACAATTTGGTCTGACCACCCTGAGCCACGGGATCGGGTTGCCACTGTAACGGGTCTGGGAGGCGGAAACACTGAGCAACTTATACAAGGGGGGCGGTCCTTGTAAGGAAGCGGGTGGCGACCAGGGAAGACAGGCAGGCGGTCACAGCAGGTGACCGGGACAGTCTCAGGCTAAACGGGCAGGAGGTCACGGCAAGTGATCGGGACAGTCTCTGGGTAAACGGGCAGGAGGTCACAGCAAGTGACCGGGACAGTCTCTGGGTAAACGGGCAGGAGGTCACAGCAAGTGACCGGGACAGTCTCTGGGTAAACGGGCAGGAGGTCACAGCAAGTGACCGGGACAGTCTCTGGGTAAACGGGCAGGAGGTCACAGCAAGTGACTGGGACAGTCTCTGGGTAAACGGGCAGGAGGTCACAGCAAGTGACCGGGACAGTCTCTGGGTAAACGGGCAGGAGAGCACGGCAAGTGTCCGGGACAGTCTCTGGGTAAAGGGTAGGTACGACCTGTGACGGCTGAGCCTCCAGGTAGGCTAGCAGGCAGATGGCAGATGAGTGCTCCCAGGTGAGCTGGCGAGAGTCTCCGGACTGGCAGGTGGTCACAGCACGTGACGGCGGAGCCTCCAGGTAGGCTACCAGACAGGTAGCAGGTGAGCGCTCCCAGGTGAGCGGGCAAGAGTCTCTGGACTGGCAGGTGGTCACAGCACGTGACGGCGGAGCCTCCAGGTAGGCTAACAGGCAGGTAGTAGATGAGCGCTCCCAGGTGAGCGGGCAAGAGTCTCTGGACTGGCAGGTGGTCACAGCATGTGACGGCGGGGCCTCCAGGTAGGCTAGCAGACAGGTAGCAGGTGAGCGCTCCCAGGTGAGCGGGCAAGAGTCTCTGAACTGGCAGGTGGTCACAGCACGTGACGGCGGAGCCTCCAGGTAGACTAGCAGACAGGTAGCAGGTGAGCGCTCCCAGGTGAGCGGGCAAGCTGGTCCATAGACAGACTGACAGGTGTCGGAAGGCAGACCGTCGGACCTCAGGCAAGCAAGCAGGTAAGCGGATAACATGCAGGAATCAGACAGCAAACTGGCAGGAAACTGGCAGGTAACTGGCAGGTAACTGGATACGGGACCTGAGGACTGAAGCAGAGTAGTGAACAGTGCAACAACATTGCTCGGGCACCTCCATTTTGGAGGAGGTGCCTTATATATGGAGGGACCCTCCGGCCATTGGCCGGGAACTCCTTAGGGCGGCGCGCGCGGCCCCTTTAAGAGAGGGGGAGCGCGCGCGCGCGCGCCCTAAGCACAGTGACCGGGGGAGAGCGGGCGCTGCAAGCAGAGCGGGAGGAAGCCGCCGGGCACGGAGCAGAGAGGTGAGGGGAACAGCATCCCTGCCTAGCAGGAGGCAGGGACGCCGACGCTACAGTACCCCCCCCTTTAGGCCCCCCCTTTTTTAGGCCAGACAGAAATTTAGCAAGGATGAGAGGGGCATGGATGTTCTCCCGGGGCTCCCATGTTCTCTCCTCAGGACCAAACCCCTTCCAGTCCACTAGAAAAAAGGTCTTTCCTCTTACCCTTTTGGTGGCCAGAATGTTCTCTACCTCAAACTCGTCTTCAGCAGAAACCGGAGCAGGAGGCGTACCTGTAGACTTGGAAAAGGAGTTAAGTACCACGGGTTTGAGAAGAGATACATGGAAGGAGTTAGGGATCCATAAGTTGGCCGGGAGTTTCAATTTATAGGCCACCGGGTTGATCTGTTTGATAACCTCCAGTGGGCCGATGAACCGAGGCCCTAATTTATAGGAAGGGATCTTGAGCCGGACGTATTTGGATGAGAGCCAGACTTTATCTCCGGGACGAAATTGTGGGGAATCCAGGCGTTTTTTGTCGGCGTGTCTCTTCATCCGCTCGGACGACTGAAGGAGTGCGGATCGGGTACTCTCCCAAATGGAGGAAAATTTGCTAACGAGAGATTCCGCGGCCGGGTTGTCCACAGAGGTGGAGACAGGAAAAGGGATCCGAGGATGCTGACCGAAGACTACAAAAAACGGGGATTTAGAAGAAGATTCGCTCTCGTGATTGTTGTAAGAGAACTCGGCCCATGGTAAGAGATCCATCCAGTCTGAATGGTGGGCATTAACGAAGTGCCGGAGGTAACTGGTCAAATTCTGATTGATCCGCTCCACTTGACCATTGGACTGTGGGTGGTAAGCGGAGGAGAAGTCCAGGGTGACGTCGAGCAGTTTACATGTGGCTCTCCAGAAGCGTGAGGTGAACTGAACCCCACGATCCGACACGATGTGGAGAGGCAGACCATGGAGACGGAAGATGTGGCGGATAAAGTCTTTAGCTAGCTCGGGAGCAGACGGGAGGCCTGGCAGGGGAATAAAATGAGCCATTTTGGAAAAGCGGTCAGCGACCACCCAAATGACCGTACAACCGGCAGAGACGGGGAGATCTGTTATGAAGTCCATAGCTATATGTTGCCACGGGGCAGCAGGTACTGGCAGAGGAAGAAGGCGGCCGGCAGGCAGGTGTCTCGGAACTTTGTTGCGGGCGCAGGACACACAGGCAGAAACAAAGTCAATTACATCCTTGTGCAGGGTAGGCCACCAGTAGTGCCGGGTAATAAGCTGGAGGGTCTTTTTCTGACTGGCGTGCCCAGCTAGCTTAGACGAGTGACCCCAGTGTAGAATCTTCTCCCGATCGGACTCCGTTACGAACGTCTTACCGGGAGGGAGACGATTTAGGCCCACGGGGGCTACCTGCATTACTCTGGCGGGGTCGATGATGTGTTTAGGCTCCTCCTCAAGATCAGACACCAGAAAAGATCGGGACAGGGCGTCAGCTTTGATGTTTTTGTCAGCCGGACGAAAATGAAGAATGAAATCAAAGCGGGCAAAAAACAAAGACCACCGGGTTAAGTCTCTGGGCACTCTGGAGATATGCCAAGTTCTTGTGGTCAGTGTAAATTATTACCGGGTGGAGAGCCCCCTCGAGCAGTTAACGCCACTCCTCCAGTGCCATCTTAATGGCCAACAATTCTCGGTCTCCTATAGAATAGTTGCGCTCAGGAGAGGAAAAAAGTTTGGAGAAAAAGTCGCAGGTTACCTTTCTTCCGGAAGATGATTTTTGGGTAAGTACCGCCCCAGCTCCGGAGGAGGAGGCGTCCACTTCTAAGAAGAATTGTTTGTTGCCGTCCGGACGATGCAGCACCGAGGCGGAGAGGAAGGCCTGTTTTAAGGAAAGAAAGGCCTCCTCAGCCTCGGGCGGCCATTCTCTGGGGTTCGTACCTTTACGGGTGAGCGCAGAGATAGGGGCGGTCCGGGAAGAGAAGTGCGGTATGAACAGGCGGTAATAGTTGGCGAAGCCCAGGAACCGCTGAATAGCCTTCAACCCCTCTGGTCGGGGCCACTTCTGGATGGCAGACAGTTTCTCAGGATCCATTTGTAGACCTGTCTGAGAGATTATGTAGCCCAGAAATGGAAGAGAGGTCTGCTCAAAGATGCACTTCTCATATTTAGTGTAGAGGTGGTTCTGCCTGAGCCTGAGCAGGACCTGACGAACGTCCCTCCGGTGAGTAGGAAGATCCGGAGAGAAGACCAAGATATCGTCCAGGTATACCACCACGCAGGAGTAGAGAAGATCACGGAAGATGTCATTGACCAACTCTTGAAAGACGGCAGGAGCGTTACAAAGACCGAAGGGCATCACAAGGTACTCATAGTGGCCGTCCCGGGTATTGAATGCCGTCTTCCACTCATCCCCCTGATGGATACGGACCAGGTTATACGCCCCACGAAGATCCAGTTTGGTGAAGATTCTAGCCCCCCTCAGACGGTCAAATAATTAAGGAATAAGCGGAAGGGGGTATTTATTCTTCACAGTAATCTGGTTTAGGCCTCTATAGTCTATACATGGACGGAGTGAGCCGTCCTTCTTTTTGACAAAGAAGAAGCCTGCTCCCGCCGGGGAGGTAGATTTCCGGATAAATCCCCGGGCCAGGTTCTCCTCAATATATTCAGACATGGGCCGGGTCTCAGCAGCGGACAAAGGGTAGATTCGCCCACGGGGAGGAGTAGAGCCGGGCATCAGGTCGATTGGGCAGTCGTATGGTCTATGAGGAGGTAAAGTCTCTGCCTCTTTTTTATTGAAGACATCCGCATAAGACCAATAGGGAACCGGAAGACCGGGCAGATTGGCTGGGGTAGGAGAAGGACGGGCAGGACGAACGGGAACTAGACAAGTCTTATGGCAGTCCTGTCCCCAGCGAAGGACCTCTCCGGTCTGCCAGTCAAGCACGGGTGCATGTCTCTGGAGCCAAGGCAGGCCAAGCAATAGTGCGTGAGAGAGTCCAGGCAGAACATGAAAGGAGTTGCTCTCAGAATGCAGCATTCCCACCTGTAGAGTCAGAGATTCGGTGATGAGTTGGATGGGATGTGGTAAGAGACCCCCATCCACGGCGGCGACAGATAAAGGTATTGCCAGAGGTTTGGTGGGAATGCGGTATTTTTCTACCAGGGATTGAGAGATGAGATTTCCAGCTGCTCCAGAGTCAAGTTGAGCCAGTTCAAAATAGCGGTTCTCTCCGCAGAAGATAGAAACAGACAGCATCAGGGATGGAGAGGGTTTACTTTTGTCTAGGGCGACCTCTCTGAGCGATCCTAGACACAGGCGTTTCCCGACCTCTCAGGGCAGGAACGGATCCGGTGCTCCTTACTGCCACAGTAGAAACAGCTCCCCTCGGCACGACGTAAGTCTTGACGGGTCTTGACCATCTTGGTCTGGTCGACCTGCATAGGCTCAGGTGAGTGTGCCTGGGGAGAAACAGAGGGAGTGACGGGTTTCTGGAAGGAAGGAACTAGATGTGGAATCCTCCTTTCACGGGTGACCTCCCTAGCGCGCTCCTGGAACCGGATGTCAATCCGGGTGGCAAGTGTAATCAAGTCGTCAAGAGTGGTAGGAATGTCCCGACCGGCGAGTTCATCTTTAATACGGCCGGACAGACCCTCCCAGAAGACGGACACCAGAGCGTCGTTATCCCAGGCCAACTCTGAAGCAAGGGTACGGAACCGTATGGCATATTGGCCCACGGTGAGACTCCCTTGACGGAGGCGTAGCAGAGATGAGGCGGATGAGGTCTTCCGTCCGGGTTCGTCGAAGACCTTCCGGAAAGTCGTGAGAAAGGCTGGCAGGTCGGACACCAGAGGGTCTCCTCTCTCCCATAGAGGATTTAGCCAAGCCAGTGCCTCCCCCGTGAGATGGGACATGATGAAGGCTACTTTGGCCCGGTCGGAATTAAACTGGTGGGACTGGTGTTCAAAGTGCAGGGTGCACTGGTTAATGAAGCCCCGAGCTTGAGCGGAGTCGCCTCCGAAGCGAGGAGGTGCAGAAAGCCGGATTCCAGAGCAGGATACCATGGTATTGGTGGGCAGCGGAGCTGCCGGGTTGCGAGTCATGACACTAGCGGTGGATGCTGGTGGGGCAGTCAAAGTGTCCAGGCGAGTATTGACATTCCGCAGGTGACCCAGGATGGACTCCTGTTGGGACCTCTGTCGGGACAGTTCATGACAAAGGTCCGAGAGCGAGGGAGCTTGGGTGCCACCGGGTTCCATGGCCCGAGCAAACTGTAACGGGTCTGGGAGGCGGAACCACTGAGCAGCTTATACAAGGGGGGCGGTCCTTGTAAGGAAGCGGGTGGCGACCAGGAAAGACAGGCAGGCGGTCACAGCAGGTGACCGGGACAGTCTCAGGGTAAACGGGCAGGAGGTCACGGCAAGTGACCAGGACAGTCTCTGGGTAAACGGGCAGGAGGTCACAGCAAGTGACCGGGACAGTCTCTGGGTAAACGGGCAGGAGGTCACAGCAAGTGACCGGGACAGTCTCTGGGTAAACGGGCAGGAGGTCACAGCAAGTGACCGGGACAGTCTCTGGGTAAACGGGCAGGAGGTCACAGCAAGTGTCCGGGACAGTCTCTGGGTAAAGGGTAGGTACGACCTGTGACGGCTGAGCCTCCAGGTAGGCTAGCAGGCAGATGGCAGATGAGTGCTCCCAGGTGAGCTGGCGAGAGTCTCCGGACTGGCAGGTGGTCACAGCACGTGACGGCGGAGCCTCCAGGTAGGCTAACAGGCAGGTAGTAGATGAGCGCTCCCAGGTGAGCGGGCAAGAGTCTCTGGACTGGAAGGTGGTCACAGCACGTGACGGCGGGGCCTCCAGGTAGGCTAGCAGACAGGTAGCAGGTGAGCGCTCCCAGGTGAGCGGGCAAGAGTCTCTGAACTGGCAGGTGGTCACAGCACGTGACGGCGGAGCCTCCAGGTAGACTAGCAGACAGGTAGCAGGTGAGCGCTCCCAGGTGAGCGGGCAAGCTGGTCCATAGACAGACTGACAGGTGTCGGAAGGCAGACCGTCGGACCTCAGGCAAGCAAGCAGGTAAGCGGATTACAGGCAGGAATCAGACAGCAAACTGGCAGGAAACTGGCAGGTAACTGGCAGGTAACTGGATACGGGACCTGAGGGCTGAAGCAGAGTAGTGAACAGTGCAACAACATTGCTCGGGCACCTCCATTTTGGAGGAGGTGCCTTATATATGGAGGGATCCTCCGGCCATTGGCCGGGGACTCCTTAGGGCGGCGTGCGCCCTAAGCACAGTGACCGGGGGAGAGCGGGCGCTGCAAGCAGAGCGGGAGGAAGCCGCCGGGCACGGAGCAGAGAGGTGAGGGGAACAGCGTCCCTGCCTAGCAGGGGGCAGGGACGCCGACGCTACAGCCACTACTACCCCCATCAGCACTAAACACAAGAAGGCCCGGTTCCGGGTACCCCACGGCCCAGGGGGCGAGTCAGCTTTTGGCGTAGTCGGCAGGATTGTGATCAACCCGCCATAAACGGGTATTGCGTGCCTGAAAAGAGACTGTTTCACTGTATTGAAAATGGCGCCCGCCCCGGCAGAACAGACGCCATAATGTGCGCGCCAAAAGATAACAAGAAGCCACCTCCCATCGTGGGCCAGGTCCCAGAATGGCGCCAAAGAAGGAGCCCACCCCCAACAGCCATGAGTGCGGCTGTAGAGATGTCCATCAACGTGGGGGGGCTGCCCCTGAGAGTGATTGTCAGCAGGTTGCCCCGGGACCACCCCCAACAGGGGCGGAAAGAGAAGAAAACTGCGGGGCAGGGTGTGGTTTGGATCAGTCTCACCAGATCACACCCGGAGATGGAAAGGAGCGCCAACTCCAGCACCCTGGCAAGCGGCCTGCTGCAGGCCGAGGCATCCCCGTACAGCCTCACGGAGCTTATGGCTCAGCTCTCCGCAGAAGACCCTGAATTCCTGCGGACGGCGCTGGAGGAGCTGGACCGGAAGTTGGTCCGGGCTCAGAGGGAAGTCATCGCCGGATGGAGGGAGGAGATGGCCCGGCGGGTCGCGACCCGGCAGCAAGAGACGCTGCCAGCACCCGGCAGTGCTCCTGCCCCCGAAGAGAGAGAGAGGAGACCGGAGGCCGAGAACAGCACTGCCGCGGAGGCAGGTAAGGCGGACACCCCTGCCCCGGGTCCTGACGCCATAGGCTTACCCCTGGATCCCGCCGCGGAGCCAGAAGTCCCGGGAGCCGCTGCAGCTTCCACGCTCCCGCCGCATACGCCTGGGCCTCAAGCCGCGAACACCGCCGCTGAACCACGCCCCCCGTTGTGCCCCCTGACCCCGGGTGCGGTAGGAAGCGGCCCGCTCCCGGCCCGGTCGCAAGGCCTGACCACCCCAGGCGTCTCCCAACCGCGTGCGCCCCCGGTCCCAAAGCCACCACCCCTTGGGACTGACCTGTACAGCCAGCTCGCCAGACCCGGTGGAGAGCCGGTCCCTGTACCAGAGGGATGGGTTCACCCCAGTCAGCGGAAAAACCTGTCCGCAGAGGCCGAGGCCCTGCTTGCTCCGCTCTTGCCCCTACCACAGCCAGTCGCCGTCTCTCAGCTCCCGGAGGAAGAGGTCCAGATAGGATGGAACCAGACTGGGAGGATGTGATGGGGTTTGCACAGGAGACACGGGCGGCCGCAGTCCGCAGGCGGGAGATCTGTGAGCAGCTTGCGAGGGAGGAGTGGGCACGGCGCCGGAAGAGGGAGCAGCTGCAGGCCCGGAGCGCAGAGGAGAAGATGAGGACTCGTCAAAGCCCCCATGCAGCACGCGGTCTTAAAACAGCTGGGACCGTGGTGAAGTTCCACCAAGAAAATGGGTGGGGGTTTATCCGGGACTCTGCCACAGCCACAGACCTCCATATCGACATGAGGGATGTGGAGGGTCACCTGCCAGCGGGTCACCCGAAGCGGGAGTTGTTCCCGGGAGATCGGGTAATATA
Source organism: Phyllobates terribilis (assembly GCF_046119375.1). Lineage (NCBI taxonomy): Eukaryota > Metazoa > Chordata > Amphibia > Anura > Dendrobatidae > Phyllobates > Phyllobates terribilis. The sequence continues at coordinate 78,099,716 of NW_027362772.1, forward strand.
TTCCCTAGCATCGAGGTCTAAAAGGGTGGTACGCCCTTAACATCCAGAGGGTGGAGGAGGAACAGTACCAGGAGTATTGTTGCCCAGATGACCCGGACGGGTCTGGAGAGTATGATGAGGAGGAAGAAGGTGCGCAAGGAGGACACCGCTACTGAGGAGCGGCAGCGTACAAATGTATATAGTTACCCGTCAGGGTGAAGAGACTGTTGCATAGAGTTACCCGGTATCGGGTCAGTTAAAAACCGGCTGAGGACTGGGAGGAGCCAACTTATTGAACTATCCGGCCGAGGACTGGGAGCGGTTAACTTTGTAAATATTTGCACTTCTTCAAGTGCCCCCTACTGGTTTTATAAGAGACTACCACAACAACTGACCTCAGAACAAAAACCCGTTAGAGGTGGCAGAAGTCGAGGTCCAGCAGCTGGATCAGCTACGCCCTGCAGCCACCCCAGGGCCTTCGTTGAGGGTTTACGAACGGGTCCCTCGTGTTTGTGTTCATGCGTTTGCACTTAATAGAAAGATGGACACCTGGTTGCAAAGTGCACTGTCACCAGTTAACCAAAGTTTCACATGAAGAATGTTTACAAGAAAAATGTTATATATGTGACAGATGTGGTTATAAAAGTGTAAAGAGTTTTATAATGTTTTGTATATGTGAAGAAAGTCATATAATAATTGCTGAAAGAGAAAATGTGCCAGTAACGTTAAAAGAGAAAAATTGCCTCCCATAAAGGGATGAGTTATAATGGTTTATAATCTTATATGTGAATGCATTCTAAAAACTTGCATGTTTTTGAATTGTCTTTTGCTTTGTTCCAGCCCGAGGACGTGCTGTGGTTTACCAGGGGGGAATGTAGCGCCCCGAGGGTTCGGTTGCTACAGGGGTATTGCACCTTAACCAGAGGTGTGATATTCCACTCCCAGGTAAGGATGGAGTGCGGACCAGGGCTCAGTTAGCTGCACACACACATACACACTCCCCATTTCCGGGGGACAGCTCGACGGTGTTCCCATCTTATTGCAGGCACAACTGACCATGTCCCTGGCTGGAGTGGGGAGGGGGGAGAGAACCCAGTGGTGTAGGAGCAGAAGGGGACCGTTTCTGGAGCATAGGAAGGAGCTCATTGGGTGCAGGTCACCTGAGCTCAGGGACAGAGAAGTAGATAAAAGGTGGGAGCCATCTTAAGTCAGTCAGAGCAGGAGAGAGAGAGAGAGAAGTAGTTCAGCCAGAGAGAGCTGACAGGGAGCTGCGGCTCAGGCTGAGCTCAGCTCCAGGAGGCAGGCTCAGAGAGAAGGCCGGGGCCGGAGAAGGAGGAAGGGAAGGAAGGAAAGAGGAGAGACAGAGGAGTAGAAAGGCTCCAGAAACAAGAAGGCAGAAGGGACCCTAAAAGTGCAGAACGGTCAGCAACCGTTGCAAACCCCATTGTACAGGGTGAAAGGGTCAGGCCGTGGAAAGGTACTGGATCCCTAATTTGGTGGAGGCAAATCCACCCTCAGCCAAGAACCGGAGGTTGTGACCATTTATTGGTGTGACCCCCCGCTAAACCTGCTAGGAAGGCACCATATAGGATAGCGGGAAGTGAAGGCCAACGCTTACCCGACATGGTACGCGGTAGCTGGACAGAAGTCAGGGCACTGGTGGGGCACGAGAGGCCAGAGAAAGGACAAAAGGGGGTCCTGTGCCATATTCCTGAATTGCCTGGGGGTTGACCGAGCCCCTCACCTGGTTGACGCAGCACGGCTTGGGCAGTCATTGCTGACAGAAGTGACTTGGATATCAACTGTGAGTAAAAGACCCCGGACTGCACCATTGGACTCTGTGTGATTTATGCTGCGCCTGCACCATCACCCCCAGCATCTACCTACATTGCCCTGAGGCTACACTCTTCCTGTGGGGAGTTATCCTACCCCTGTGCTGCACACTAACACCAGCATCAGCGGTCTGCCTCGCAGCAGCGGTTATCCCTGACCGCAATCCACGGGTGGCATAGTCGGACATTCAAAACACTGATAAATAGACTGCCACAATTTGGTCTGACCACCCTGAGCCACGGGATCAGGTTGCCACTACTACCCACATCAGCACCGTACACAAGAAGGCCCGGTTCCGGGTACCCCACGGCCCAGGGGGCGAGTCATATACTTAACAAAAAAGTGTGAAACAACTGAAAATATGTCTTATATTCTAGGTTCTTCAAAGTAGCCACCTTTTGCTTTGATGACTGCTTTGCACACTCTTGGCATTCTCTTGATGAGCTTCAAGAGGTAGTCACCGGAAATGGTCTTCCAACAATCTTGAAGGAGTTCCCAGAGATGCTTAGCATTTGTTGGCCCTTTTGTCTTCACTCTGCGGTCCAGCTCACCCCAAACCATCTCGATTGGGTTCAGGTCTGGTGACTGTGGAGGCCAGGTCATCTGGCGTAGCACCCCATCACTCTCCTTCTTGGTCAAATAGCCATTAGACAGCCTGGAGGTGTGTTTGGGGTCATTGTCCTGTTGAAAAATAAATGATGGTCCAACTAAACGCAAACCGGATGGATTAGCATGCCGCTGAAAGATGCTGTGGTAGCCATGCTGGTTCAGTATGCCTTCAATTTTTAATAAATCCCCAACAGTGTCACCAGCAAAGCACCCCCACACCATCACACCTCCTCCTCCATGCTTCACGGTGGGAACCAGGCATGTAGAGTCCATCTGTTCACCTTTTCTGCGTCACACAAAGACACGGTGGTTGGAACCAAAGATCTCAAATTTGGACTCATCAGACCAAAGCACAGACTTCCACTGGTCTAATGTCCATTCCTTGTGTTCTTTAGCCCAAACAAGTCTCTTCTGCTTGTTGCCTGTCCTTAGAAGTGGTTTCCTAGCAGCTATTTTACGATGAAGGCCTGCTGCACAAAGTCTCCTCTTAACAGTTGTTGAAGAGATGTGTCTGCTGCTAGAACTCTGTGTGGCATTGACCTTGTCTCTAATCTGAGCTGCTGTTAACCTGCGATTTCTGAGGCTGGTGACTCGGATAAACTTATCCTCAGAAGCAGAGGTGACTCTTGGTCTTCCTTTCCTGGGGCGGTCCTCATGTGAGCCAGTTTCTTTGTAGCACTTGATGGTTTTTGCAACTGCACTTGGGGACACATTCAAAGTTTGCCCAATTTTTCTCACTGACTGACCTTCATTTCTTAAAGTAATGATGGCCACTCATTTATCTTTACTTAGCTGCTTTTTTCTTGCCATAATGCAAATTCTAACACTCTATTCAGTAGGACTATCAGCTGTGTATCCACCTGACTTCTGCACAACACAACTGATGGTCCCAACCCCATTTATAAGGCAAGAAATTCCACATATTAAACCTGACAGGGCACACCTGTGAAGTGAAAACCATTTCCGGTGACTACCTCTTGAAGCTCATCAAGAGAATGCCAAGAGTGTGCAAAGCAGTCATCAAAGCAAAAGGTGGCCACTTTGAAGAATCTAGAATATAAGACATATTTTCAGTTGTTTCACACTTTTTTGTTAAGTATACAATTCCACATGTGTTAATTCATAGTTTTGATGCATTCAGTGTGAATGTACAGTTTTCAAAGTCATGAAAATACAGAAAAATCTTTAAATGAGAAGGTGTGTCCAAACTTTTGGTCTGTACTGTATATAAAGCAAAATAAATAACCAAAAACAAAAATACTCCTCCACACCTTGGGCTATGTTCACACGTAGCGTTTTTGATGCGTTTTTGCACTTTTGCATTGCTTTCAACCAAGACAAGTGCATTCACCAGGAAATGTAATTTTAACATTTTACAACCTTATCTGGCCATGTGGTGTGTGACACATCATCAGACATATGCATACAGTACTGAAAAGTCATGGGAACAGCATGGGGAAGACCTCTGGAAGCATCTCTGACTTCCAGGTCACTGCCTAAAAGTGTGCCCATCATAAGTGATCCTTGGCGCATGCGAAGATGCCTCCCGCCATGCACCTGTCATTGCAGACTTGCAACAATCACCGTCCACGTCCTTGTCCCACTGCAGCGTTCAGTTGTCCCTACGTCATTCCTTGGAATGCAAGCGCAAGTATGCAGGCAGCCACCCACCCACAGGCTGCAATACTATACTGCCAAGTTTTTGACAGCTGCTTGCACTTGAAATGTGGCCTTTTAGGCTCGTGGAGACGGAAGCTTTTCACAATCTCATGCCGGAGGCGGCCGGGTGTCCATACTCGGTCCCCAGCCGCCACTATATTTCCCAGTATCGCCTCCGCCTTCCACAAGCACGCCTCCCACAACATTACCCATGCCCTCCCCAGTGCACTTACTGGGAAGGACCGCCTAACCACAAACACGTGGACAGGTGAATGTGGCCAGGGATGGTACGGAGCCAGTCCACAATTTTTTTTTGCTGACAGTTGTATTTAGCTCGGTGAAAGGACTGGCATAGAGGGAAACACTATCTATGTTCGGTGAGGAATCACCAGCTCACCTGAGTAGTAGCGTTCTGGGGCACGGAACACAAGGAACCACTTTGGAGACCATGCAGGAAAAGGAAAGGAAAAGCTCCAGCCACAGAAAAATCCCCAAAATAGTTTCCTTTATTGAATTAAGATACAGATGCCATAGCACATGTCCATAAAAGCAACGCGTTTCGAATGCAGATTGTGCGTTCCTTATCCAAGCTAAATACAAATGGCAAATGGCCAGTATATATATATGGACAAACCAATAAAAACATAGCAATCAAATCACGTGACATTAAAAACAAGAGAAGCTATAGGATAATATACAGATTGCAATAAGCAGAAGACAAATGGTACAATTGAGCGCACATACAAAGAACAATTCTCTTTAATAAGTGCAAAACTAGAAAAGTACCAAATTCTTTAGTGATAATGAAAAAGAAGTTCTCTTCGCATATTGAGCCCATCCGGGTAACAGGTATTTAGGAAATACATCCAGAAAGCCTCTCGATCTAAGAGATGTCTTCGATTGTCACCACCTCTTGGATTTAATATTAGGCATTCAATTCCATATACCTGAAGAGAAGAAGTACTCCTGTTGTGGACTTCAATAAAGTGCCTGGAAGCATGAGATATATTGCGATTAGTTATATGCATAATATCTCTAATATGTTCTGCGATGCGTTTTTTTAATTTACGTGTTGTAGATCCAACATATAATTTATTGCAGCTAGTGCATTCTATTACATATACTAGATAATCGCTGTTACAGTTAATAAATTGTTTTATGTCATGCTGTTGGGTTTTTTCTGTATTAAAAAATTCTTTAGTGGTTTTGACATAGCGACACATTCCACAGCGATTCTGTCCACATTTAAAAAAACCCTTGCAATTGAGCCAAGTATGCGGTTGTTTTTTCAGTCTCTGAAAACTAGGAGATAGCATGTTACCTAAAGTTTGCGCCCGCTTTGCCACTACTCTGCAACCTGATTTTAATATCGTGGCCAGTACACTATCATCAGTTTTTTCAGATCAAACATATTATTTTGAAATATTTACCTATTCTATATGATGATAGTGTACTGAATTGAATGCCTAATATTAAATCCAAGAGGTGGAGACAATCGAAGATATCTCTTGGATAGAGAGGCTTTCTGGATGTATTTCCTGAATACCTGTTACCCGGATGGGCTCAGTATGCGACGAGAACTTCTTTTTCATTATCGCTAAAGAATTTGGCACTTTTCTAGTTTTGCACTTATTAACCCCTTAACCCCTTCGAGGGTGGTTTGCACGTTAATGACCAGGCCAATTTTTTCAATTCTGACCACTGTCACTTTATGAGGTAATTACTCTGGAACGCTTCAACGGATCCCCCTGATTCTGAGAATGTTTTTTCGTGACATATTGTACTTCATGATTGTGGTAAAATTTCTTCGATATCACTTGCGTTTATTTGTGAAAAAAATGGAAATTTGGCAAAAATGTTAAAAATTTTGCCATTTTCAAAATTTGAATTTTTATGCCCTTAAATCAGAGAGATATGTCACACAAAAGAGTTAATAAATAACATTTCCCACATGTCTACTTTACATCAGCACAATTTTGGAACCAAAATTTTTTTTGTTAGGGAGCTATAAGGGTTAAAAGTTGACCAGCGATTTCTCATTTTTCCAACAAAATTTACAAAACCATTTTTTAGGGACCACATCACATTTGAAGTCACTTTGAGAGGTCTTTATGACAGAAAATACCCAAAAGTGACCCCATTCTAAAAACTGCACCCCTCAAGGTGCTCAAAACCACATTCAATAAGTTTATTAACCCTTCAGGTGCTTCACAGGAATTTTTGGAATGTAGAAGAAAAAAATGAACATTTAACTTTTTTCACAAAAATGTTACTTTAGACCCAATTTTTTTTATTTTCACAGGGGTAACAAGAAAAAATGGACCCCAAAATTTGTTGTGCAATTTCCCCTGGGCACGCAGATACCCCATATGTGGGGAAAAAACACTGTTTGGGCGCACGGCAGGGCTCGGAAGGGAAGGAGCGCCATTTGACTTTTTGATTGTAAAATTTGCTTGAATAATTAGCGGACGCCATGTTGCGTTTGGAGAGCCCCTGTGTGCCCAAACATTGGAGCTCCGCCACAAGTGACCCCATTTTGGAAACTAGACCCCCCAAGGCACCTATCTAGATGCATAGTGAGCACTTGGAACCCCCAGGTGCTTCACAAATTGATTCGTAAAGATGAAAAAGTGTTTTTTTTCTTCACTTTTTCATTTTTATGAATCAATTTGTGAAGCACCTAGGGCTTCCAAGTGCTCACTATGCATCTAGATAGGTGCCTTGGGGGGTCTAGTTTCCAAAATTGGGTCACTTGTGGGGGAGCTCCAATGTTTGGGCACACAGGGACTCTCCAAATGCAACATGGTGTCCGCTAACAAATTGAATGGAAAATCGGCTCAATTTGTAAGCGGACACCATATTGGGTTTGGAGAGCCCCTGTGTGCCCAAACATTGGAGCTCCCCCACAAGTGACCGCATTTTGGAAACTAGACCCCCCAAGGCACCTATCTAGATGCATAGTGAGCAATTTGAACCCCCAGGTGCTTCACAAATTGATTCGTAAAAATAAAAAAAAAAATTTTTTCACTTTTTCCTTTTTACGAATTAATTTGTGAAGCACCTAGGGGTTCCAAGTGCTCACTATGCATCTAGATAGGTGCCTTGGGGGATCTAGTTTCCAAAATGGGGTCACTTGTGGGGGAGCTCCAATGTTTGGGCACACAGAGACTCTCCAAATGCAACATGGTGTCCGCTAACAAATTGAATGGAAAATCGGCTCAATTTGTAAGCGGACACCATGTTGCGTTTGGAGAGCCCCTGTGTGCCCAAACATTGGAGCTCCCCCACAAGTGATGCCATTTTGGAAACTAGACCCCCCAAGGCACCTATCTAGATGCATAGTGAGCACTAGGAACCCCCAGGTGCTTCACAAATTGATTCGTAAAAATGAAAAAGTGAAAAAAAAAACACTTTTTCATTTTTATGAATCAATTTCTGAAGCACCTGGGGGTTCCAAGTGCTCACTATGCATCTAGATAGGTGCATTGGGGGGTCTAGTTTCCAAAATGGGGTCACTTGTGGGGGAGCTCCAATGTTTGGGCACACAGGGGCTCTCCAATGGTGTCCGCTAACAATTTGAGCCGACAATTTGTTAGTGGACACCATGTTGCATTTGGAGAGTCCCTGTGTGCCCAAACATTGGAGCTCCCCACAAGTGACCCCATTTTGGAAACTAGACCCCCCAAGGCACCTATCTAGATGCATAGTGAGCACTTGGAAACCCCAGGTGCTTCACAAATTGATTTGTAAAAATGAAAAAGTGAAAAAAAAACACTTTTTCATTTTTATGAATCAATTTGTGAAGCACCTGGGGGTTCCAAGTGCTCACTATGCATCTAGATAGGTGCCTTGGGGGGTCTAGTTTCCAAAATGGGGTCACTTGTGGGGGAGCTCCAATGTTTGGGCACACAGGGGCTCTCCAAATGCAACATGGCGTCCGCTAACAATTTGAGCCAATTTTCCATTCAGTTTGTTAGCGGACACCATGTCGCGTTTGGAGAGCCCCTGATGTGTCTAAACAGTGGAGCTCCCCCACAAATGACCCCATTTTGAAAACTATACCCCTCAAGGATTTTATTAAGGTGTATAGTGAACATTTTGAACCCAGAGGTACGACACAGAATTTGATAAAATTAGGTCATCATATTGAATAAGTTGTTATTAGTCTTGAGCGCAAGTGCTCGCTACTTGAGTTTGCATCGGGTACTCAGGTATGCACCATGTACTGCATGTGCTCGAGTGACATGCTCGAGTCCCCGCCCGGATGTTTCACGGTTATTAGACACCCAAAAAAAACGTGCGGGGATCGCTCGTGCATGGCAGGCAATCCCCGCAAAGTTTTTTGGGCCGTGAAGCATATGGGGCGGAGACTCGAGCATGTCACTCAAATACCCACGATACTCAATGCATACCAGAACACCCGATGCAAACTCAAGTAGCGAGCACTTGCTCTCAACACTAGTCGCCATATCGTCATCTTTTTTTCTTACTTTTGAATAAAATCCCAACCCCATCACAACCCTAACCCCAACCCCAACCCTAACCCTAACACAACCCTAACCGTAGCACAACCCTAACCGTAGCACAACCCTAACACTAGCACAACCCTAACCCTAGCACAACCCTAACCTGAGAGTTTATTTTTTACGCCGTTCCTCATGCGGTATAAGTGATTGGACGACCTTATTCTTCGGGTCGGTGAGACTACAGTGATACCAGAATCATATGGGGTTTTTATGACTGACAGCTGTCACACACTAAAAGTCGCATTTTTTGTAAAATCTAGTTTTTGCATCGCCATATTTTGAGAGCTATAATTTTTCCAGATTTTGGCAGACAGTCATGTGACGGCTTGTTTTTTGCGGGATGAGTTGACGTTGTTATTGGTGCCATTTTCAGGCACGTGACATTTTTTGATCGCTTTCTATTCCGATTTTTGGGAGGCAGAATAAGCAAAAACCAACAATTCAGGAATTGTTTTTTTTGTTTTTTTTTATTCTGTTCCGCATGTGGTAAAATTGATAAGGCAGCTTTATTCTTCGGGTCAGTACGTTTACAGCGGTACCACATTTATATCGTATTTCTATGTTTTGCACTTTTACATAATAAAAGCAATTTTATAGAAAAAATTATTTTTTAGCATAGCTTTATTTTGAGAGCTATAACTTTTTATTTTTCGGCTGATGGAGCTGTATGGCGGCTTGTTTTTTGCGGGACGAGATGACATTTTCAGCGGTACCATTTTTATTTATATTTGTCTTTTTGATCGCGTGTTATTCCATTTTTTGTTTGGCGGTATGGTGATAAAGCATTGTTTTTTGCTTAGTTTTTTTTTTTTTTTTCTTACCGTGTTCACTGAAGGGGTTAACTAGTGGGACAGTTTTATAGGTCAGGTTGTTCCGGACGCGACGATACCAAATATGTGTACTTTTATTGTTTTTTTTTCTTTTTTATAATAATATTTATTGATGGGCACATTATATTTTTATTTTTGGTGGATTATTTTTTTTATTTTTTTTAAATATTTTTACAATTTTTTTTTTTTTTTTTTCACTTTCTGATAGTTTTTATACTTTATTACTTGTCCCACTGTGGGACTTTCACTTTTTTTTCTCTGATCGCCTGCATGGCACAGGAATGCAGCACCATCCCTGTGCCATGCAGGCTGTCAGCGCTGGACAGGGAGAAGATTGTTTGGAGATGCACTGCGCATGTCCAAAAAATCTTCCTGCTGTCTGGTGACCCGGATGTTGTCATGACGACATCGGGTCGTCATGGCAACATCCTGGAAGCCGCATCAGACAGCGCTGGAGGCCGGAAGAGGAGGTGAGTATCTGCGATCACCTCCCCTTGCCACCACAATGCTGCGATCGACTTCAATCGCAGAATCGCGGGGGTTAATGTGCTGGGAGCGGTGCAGGACCGCTCCCTGCACATAGTACCGGGTGTCAGCTGTGACAATCAGCTGACACCCGGCAGTGATCGCGCCCGCACAGTCTGTGTGCGCGATCGCCATGACGTACTAATACGGGTCTGGCTCTTAAGTCCCAGGGCACAGCCGCGTATTAGTACGTCAAATGTTGTTAAGGGGTTAAAGAGATTTGTTCTTTGTATGTGCGCTCAATTGTACCATTTGTCTTCTGCTTATTGCAATCTGTATATTATCCTATAGCTTCTCTTGTTTTTAATGTCACGTGATTTGAGTGCTATGTTTTTATTGGTTTGTCCATATATATATACTGGCCATTTGCCATTTGTATTTAGCTTGGATAAAGAACGCACAATCTGCGTTCGAAACTCGTTGCTTTTATGGACATGTGCTATGGCATCTGTATCTTAATTCAATAAAGGTAACTATTTTGGGGATTTTTCTGTGGCTGGAGCTTTTCCTTTCCTTTTCCTGCATGGAAACACTATCTACCCTGCGTGTCATTTCTCACAGGAAGTCCTGTAATGCAGCTTGTTGCAGAAGCAATGGCAGCCCAACCAACATCAACTCGCCCTTGTCGGTGGTGCTTTGACACACACACACATCTTTCTTTGCGCATTTAATTTCTTGAATACAGAGTTGGACAATGGCCTGATCTGTAATGCGGTTAGAGAAATAACATTCATAAGCATGGCCGATCCACATTAAAAAAGCAGCCATAGAGTGTCAGGGAACCTTCCCCCACACTTTTCTTAGCCAGGGCTGCTTTTCGGCAGGGTTGGAAGGGCCCACCAGAGAACCGGAGACTCCTCCGGCGGGCCCTGGCTTCTCCTTCAGGAGAGTTCATAGTGCTGAGGTGAGGCCATGATGATGACAGAGGCCACCATCTGCTTAGTTTTCTGTTAGTTGGAATGCAAGTGCAAGTATGCCGCCAGCCACCCACCCACCCACAGGCCGCAACACTAAACAGCCAGATTTCTGGGCAGCTTTTTGCACTTGAAATATGACCTTTTAAGCTCGTGGAGGCGGAAGCTTTTCACAACCTCATGCCGGAGGCGGCGGGGTGACCATATTCGGTCCCCAGCCGCCACTATATTTCCCGGTATCGCCTCCACCTTCCACAAGCACGGGTCCCACAACATTACCAGTGCCCTCCCCAGTGCACTTACTGGGAAGGACCTCCTAACCTCAAACATGTGGACAGGTGAATGTGGCCAGGGACGGTACAGAGGCAGTCCACAACTTTTTGTTGCTCACAGTTGTATTTAGCTCGGTGAAAGGACTGGCATAGAGGGAAACCCTATCTACCCTGCATGTCATTTCTCACAGGAAGTCCTGTAATTGAGCTTGTTGCAGAAGCAATGGCAGCCCAACCAACATCAACTCGCCCTTGTCGGTGGTGCTTTGACACACACACACACACACACACACACACATCTTTCTTTGCACATTTAATTTCTTGAATACAGAGTTGGACAATGGCCTGATCTGTAATGCGGTTTGAAAAATAACATGCATAAGCATGGCTGATCCACATTAAAAAAGCAGCCATAGAGTGTCCGGGAACCTTCCCCCACACTTTTCTTAGCCAGGGCTGCTTTTCGGCAGGGTTGGACGGGTCCACCAGAGAACCGGGAAGGACCGCCTAACCACAAACACGTGGACAGGTGAATGTGGCCAGGGACAGTACGGAGCCAGTCCACAACTTTTTTTGCTGACAGTTGTATTTAGCTTGGTGAAAGGACTGGCGTAGAGGGAAACCCTATCTACCCTGCGTGTCATTTCTCACAGGAAGTCCTGTAAAGCTTCTTTCACTTGAAATGTGGCCTTTTAGGCTCGTGGAGGCAGAAGCTTTTCACAACCACATGCCTCATGCCTCGTGTCCATACTCGGTCCCCAGCCGTCACTATTTCTCTCGGTGTTGTCTCCGTCTTCTATAAGCGCAGGTCCCTGAACATAACCGCTGGTACTTTTCTGGGGAAATTTGCTTGCCTCCTACCAGCCTGGAATATTTCCAGCAAACTATGGTACGAAGCCATGGTATTAACACTGCCCCCAGTACCAGTAGCGAAGCCATCCCCAATTTCCTTCTCAGGAATTTTATTTGGTTGACTGAGTGGCTGCCCAAATACATTTTCTCACAAAGGAGCTGAAGATAGAGTGGCAGCAGGTGCAAGTTTCTCCAGCCTGTTAGATATTAGAGGGTGAACGGCAGCACATTGGATCAGTGGTTAGCACTGAAGACTTGCAGCGCTGGGATCCTGGGTTCAAATCCCAACAAGGACAACATCTGCAAGGACTTTGTATGTTCTCCCCGTGTTTGCGTGGGTTTCCACCTCAGTAAAAAAGCAGCCATAGAGTGTCCGGGAATCTTTTCTCACACTTTTCTTAGCCAGGACTGCTTCTCGGCAGGGTTGGACGGTCCCACCAGAGAATCCTCTGGTGTGCCTTGGCTTCTACCTCAGGAAAGTTCATGATAGCGCTAACTTTGCAGCTGCTATGGGGCTCTTGAGTGGGGGAGAAAGGTTAGCCCTCAGAATCAAATCCTCTGGTGGGCACAAAGTTTTTCAATCTGAAACAGCTTCTCAGTGGGAGTTGTATTTCACCACAGCCATATTCTTTTGCTCGGTGAAAGGACTGGCATAGAGGGAAACCGTATCTACCCCGACTGTCATTTCTCCGTCACCAGGTTCCGCCCATTGTTACATACGACCATGCCTGGCTGTATGTTCAGCGATGAGAGACACAGATCAGGCTGCTGTGTTACAGCTTTCAACAACTCTGCAGCGCTGGGCGGTTTGTCAATTAAGCATTAAGCATGTTATCTTCAGCACAGCCTGTTGCCGCTTGGCCAAGGCAGTGCTGCAGTCCTGTCAGCTTGTGACTGATGTGGTCATTTCGGAGATGGAGAAGGAGGTGCATGAGCTGAACAATGTGATTACATTGTTGTTAAATTGGTGACGCTGTTTTTTATACTAAAGAAAGATCCTATTGTTTTGTTTTTTTCAAGTTTTTTTTTAAGACAAATGCATTCACCGGGAAATGTCATTTTAATATTTTACAACCTTAGCTGGCAATGTTGTGTGTGACACATCATCAGACACTTCCTGTTTTATTTATGATGGAGGGACTCTGAAAGTCATAAAGCCTATTTTTATAGGGACATCAGACGGCCCTTACTATTCTTAAAAGGCCGGCAGTCGACCCTAGCTATTGTTAGAGAGCCATCAGCCGGCTATGCTTTGTTGTTCCCATTATTAACAAGTGGGTCTCCTATACTGTTATTGCGTATCCAGTGACTGCAAGGGCTGCCAAAAATGTGGACGCAACACAATACCCCTTTGAAGAGACATAGAGGAGGGTCTCAGTAAAAAAATGTTTCCCATTATAAAGGAGCGGGTCTCCTATAAGTGGTAATGCCCATGCTGTGACTGCAAGGGCTGCCAAAATTTGGGAAAAACCCCACTAAGAATTTAAAGACACACATAGCAGGGCCACAGTAGCAAGGTACGACATGTTCCCATTAGAAAGGAGAGGGTCTGCTATACAGTTATAGGGTATGCAGTGAGTCCAACAGCTGACCAATTTTAGTAAAAACACCACTAAGAATTTAAAGACACACAGAGCAGGGCCACAGTAACAAGGTATGACATGTTCCCATTAGAAAGGAGAGAGTCTGCTATACAGTTATAGGGTATGCAGTGAGTCCAACGGCTGACAATTTTAGGAAGAACCCCACTAAGAATTTAAAGACACATAGAGCAGGGCCACAGTAACAACAAATTCCCATTAGAAAGGAGGGAGTCTCCCATAGTGTTGGCCTATGCAGTGAATGCAAGGGCTGCCAAAAATTTGGAGGCACTTCAATGCCCCTTGGAAGAGACGTGGAGGAGGGCCTCATAAAAAATGTTCCCATTAGAAAGGAGCGGGCCTCCTATACTTGTAATGCCCATGCACTAAGTGTATGAGCTGAAAACAACCAGACTCTCTCAGCAGGAATAGTTGCCACTTGGGCAAATGCAGGTCTTTTCTGCTTTAGGGATCTGGTGGACCCTTTAACCAATAAATTGAAACTTTTTACTGATCTGACTGATAAATACAATCTACCACGAACCTTATTCTTCTCATACCAACAGATAATCTACTATTTCAGATCAAATTTGAGCCTTCCTGAATCCCACACCCCATCTAGATTTGAGCAGCTGTGCGCTGGCATCCCTTCAACCAAGGGACTAATTTCAGATATATATACTATCTTGCAAACCCCGACCCCATTGCTTAATGTGCAACACTCCTACATGTCCAGATGGGAAAGCTGGCTAGGCCATACGCTAACTACCCAACAATGGCAGATGATTTGGTCTCGGGCCTACAAATCCACTGTTAACACCCTTTATAAAGAAAACCAGATAAAGATCCTGATGCACTGGTACCATACCCCAGAACTACTTCACAAAATGAATCATACCATCCCAGATAATTGCTGGAGATGTGGTGCCAATGGCGCATCCCTTTTCCACATATTCTGGTCATGTCCCGGGATATTGGGCTATTGGGAAAAAGTGGAGCAGTTGCTAAGTGACGTACTTGGGGTTTTTGTTCCCCTAGACCCACATATATACATGCTGAACCTCTCCCCCAGAGGACTAGAAAAAAAAAAAAGTAAACTACTATTACATTTGCTGACAGCTGCTAAATGTTTGATCCCGTTATTCTGGCAGAAACCCACTACCCCCACGATATCTGATCTTTACACTAGAATACGCGACATCCACATTATGGAAAAAATTACTGCAAACCTACGCAACACTAGAGACGGTTTAAAAAAAATTTGGGGACTATGGGACCTGTTTAGAGAACGCTTCCGTTTATAACCTTTTCAAGCATAGAAGTTCATTGCTATGACTCTCACTAACCTGTAACAATGATAGATATTGTATACTTGTGAGGAACGCTCACCATGTCATATGAAACTTTATTTACATCTTACGTTTCACTCAGGAACCAAAGAGAGAACTCTAGTCTAGAGTTATATATTTACTTCCTTTACTGCTAATGTTTATTTTCCATGTCATTGTCTCTCCACCTTGACTCTGTACTTCATCTGTATGCAAACTGAACGACAATGTCATTGTTGTTATGAAAATTGTTTAATAAACATAAAGTTGAAACAAAAAACAACCAGAATCGAGAAGACCTAACAGTTGTACTGGCAACTTCCTTCGTGTTGGTGTTACGGTGAACGGTTGCCTGCCTTCTGTCTGCGGCCAGCACACTGCTTCTTCCTGCCTGTTGGGGTGCTCTGCCTCCCTCCCCATGTGTGCTGCTGTCCTCGCTCTGCATGTCCTCCTGAGGTTGGGTCAGTTACTATATCGTCCACCACCTCGTCTTCCACTTCCGTACCCTGGTCCTCCTCCTGACTTTCTGGCAATTGTGTCTCATCATCGTCCACCTCTTGTGACACTTTCCCACTGTCGCCTTCGTGTGACCGTGGCTGCTCAAACATTTGGGCATCGCTACACGCAATCTCCTCTTGCCCCGCTTCAAGTGGACTGGGCGAGAGGTCCGAATCTATAAATGGAAAAGTGAACAGCTCTTCAGAGTGTCCAAGTATGGGATCAGTTGTCTTTGGGTACTCGGCATGGTGGGAGGAAGGAGGATAAGGGTGAGGAATATGCGGTCCAGACTCACTGCTACTGAGACTTGACCGTGTGAAAGACAGGGTGGTGGTGGTGGTGGCTAAGTGACTGGAAGCATTATCCACTATCCAACCAACAACCTTTTGACACTGCTCTGGGTTCATTAGTGGTGTGCTGCTGTCCCCTAGAAATTGGGACAGGAAGGTCAGGCGAGAAGATGTGGGTGTTTGTTGTGGCACAATTTCAGCTTGCCCATGGCCTTGGCCTCGGCCTCTGCATGCACCATTACCATCACGTCCAGTTCCCCGTCCCTTGCCATATGCCTTGCCCATTTTAAATGGAGGACAATATCTTCCACGCTCACTACAAAAGACTGAGTTTGGAGCGAATTTATATGTGATCCGTGTGATGGAGAAAACAGAGTTTTAAATACCTGGCCTGTAGGTAAGTAGTTTGACCAGCAAACCAGTGTCAAAAACTTTGCTGACACACTGAAAAAAAACTTAAATGCAGGCCAGAAATGGCAGTATTTTCTGAAAACGTATACGTGATCTGTGTGACGGAGAAAACACAGTTTTAAATAGCTGGATTTTTAGCGCTGTAATATGGAAAGGACCTGGCTGTATTCTGTATGTAGTGCCAACAAACAAATGGCGCAGAAAAACCGTGTTCTTTGAATTGCTTTTTAAGCAAATTATGAGGATTAAGATGCAAAAAAAACTATTCCTGACCCCTGAGACCTGGGCCTATGTCTAGAAATATAACAGCAGCAGAAGTCAGAACTGGAATTGAGCCTCTTGTCCTATGTGCACTGCAGTCTGCTATATACCCTGCCTGCCTATATACACTGCCTGCCTGATATCTCTGCAGATGGATTAGTCCTCAGAAGGACTGTTTGTTAAGATGTATATGTGTAATGTGCGGTTTTTCTCCCTACACTACCTAATACACGATTAAATCTCTTCCTGACACAGCAGCAGCTCTCCCTACACTGTCTGATCCGGAGTGACTGTGACGAGCATGGCGGCGCCCAGTCTTATATAGACCTGATGACGCTGCACGGCCAGCCAATCACTGTACTGCCCACAACCAACATGGCTACGGCATTACAGTGCATGGCAGGCAATCCCTGCATGTTCATTGGCTCTCTAAAGAGCGTCAAACATGCAGGGAGGAGACCCGAGTTCCCGCCCGAGCAACCCGGAAATACTCGGCGAGCGCCGAGCTTGTCGAGCACCATGATGCTCGGGCGAGTACCGAGTAGTGGCGAGCGCGTTCGCTCATCACTAGTGAATATATATTAGAATGCTGTATATGAGGGCTGAAAGGTGGTGGCCTTATCTCACATGGGGCAAACCTGGTGACAGGTTCCCTTTAAGATGAGGTTGTCAACCGCTTCAAATAAAGGCACAGCAAATTTGCTAAATTTGCTTTGGTTTTCAGGTCCCAGAATGAATTCAGGGAGACGTTCAGACATTTCCAGGAGGAATTACAGAAGAACTTCACTAGGTGGATGCCCCTGAATTGTTATTTGAAAAAGAATACGCTCGTATTTCCTAACATTGACTGTAGAGCCATAGGTCTTTATGAAAATGTTCCAAGAAAAAGAGTAATATTCCAACAGTTTTCTATGATGTTACATGTTGTACACTATCATTATCGCCATTGTTCCTTTATGATGACTTTTTTTTTAAAAGAAAATGTTTTTTCTTTACTATTGTAAATGCAGCAATTACATTTATTGTATTGTGACACGTCTCCTTCAAGATTCACTGGGGCTCATAAATGTGAAAATAAGCCTCACAAAAGTGTTGCACTATAGCCACCCACACATTATTGCTCTGTGTTCCTCTTAAATAGGATTTTTGCTTTTGCATAAAGTACAAAAAATGTAAAGCATTGTCTATGCTACAGAGATAAGGCTGCCTATAGTTTGTGTCTATACAAAGTAAACTCATAAACGTGTTATAAGTGACCAAGCAGTCCTGCCCCGGTAGTCATGATCCATGAGGTCAACTCAGCAAAGTGAATAATGGAAAGTTTATTACACTCTTTCACAAGATCATGTGCTTGATTATTAAGACTTTTAGATATAGTTCTATGTTCAGAAATGTGACATCTTATCATGACTCATCCTAAATATTCCGTCTTATAAAGATTTTCCATAAAAAAAGTTGAGCATTAGTTGTCTTGCTGTTTGAATGCAACATGATCAACTAAAATCTGCATGGCAATCTAAGTGTTCAATTTCCCTGCAGTGCCCCCAGAGGAAAAGTGAAGTATTACATTTTCGTATCTATATATAATATATGGAGGTGCTCTGGAAAGAGAATGACTCGTTTTATTGTAGTTGCTCTGGCTAATTCAGGGGTGGGGAATCTTTTTTTCTGCCAAGGACCATTTGGATATTTATATCATCCTTTGGGGGCCGTACAAATTGCACACTAATTCTGCCCACAAAGTACGTCCTGCCGCTGGCACTGATGTCACTAAGTAATATTTCATTGCACGCATTTCAACTTTCCGTAGTGAACATTGCGTGCGCTCCCAGAGCAAGAAGAAATTAATGGGTCAGCGACTGGCAAAATACTACTGCCAGCCCAAGCACTGCAATTGAAATCTGCCCGGGGGCCAGATAAAAGGTCATAGAGGGCCGTAAATGGCCCGCGGGCCTGAGGTTCCCCACCCCTGGGCTAATTAAGAGAAGTTTTTCTTAATTCCCTAAATTGCTTGATAAGATGTAATGCGTGAACAGATTTTGCATGAATCAAGTTTGGTACAAATTTTTCTAAATTTGACAAAGTTTGCCAATCGGAATAATTCTCGATTAAATTCAGGCGTCCACCATGTTATAGATAGCATAAAATAGAGGCGAAGCATCACATGGCAAGTCATGCTTATATTTATCCATAATGGGGGCTACCCCATTTTATAGCATAGCCAATCATAAGGGATTATAAATCAGAAGTGATGACACCTAGCCACTATAAAAGCCCAAGCAGGAGATGCTGCTGCTATTTTGTGGGGAATTCAGATATGAGAGAGGACCTGAGAGCTTAGTCAGAGAGACCTAATGCAGATTGTGAGGAGTAATGTCAGAAGATAGAAGAAATTTAATGACAAGACATTGATGGAGAGAAAGGGAAATAAATATCTGTCACTGACATTATGTTAGGCACTGAGCTGCTGCTATCAGTTCTGCAATTCACTCATTCTTTTTCAGTCTGCTTCTGTACTCATTTTTTGCACTTGTGCAGTGTTTTCTTTGCCGCACCCAATATTGCTGCATTTTTTTATACCTTTTTATACAATATTTTCCTTTTCATCATTACACATCAAATAAAAAATGGAAGAGAAGAACTGACAATACAGTAATCTAGGAGAAAGAAAATTCCCACTTACCACTGAGTTATAGATTTCAATCTTTCTTTAATAAATCCACAGACTAAAATTTATTAAGAAAATAGAGATATTTATTCTGATTGTCAAAAAAAATGAACAAGAAGAATAAACATGGAAATAAAACAAATCTGGCAATTAGTTCCACAGAAGAACAACCTTTCAGCATTTAGATAAGAACAAACAAAACATTTTATTGGCTTTTTTAAGACATTTTCATAAAAAAACACAATGCAAATCTCTTGTAAACATATTACACCCTCTGTAGTAGTAATGGAATAATTTGCTAACACCTTTTGCAGAAAGAAGCTGAAATTTACAAATGCCCCTATTTATTCAATCCCCTCCAAATATACAGACAAAAAAGCATTTAATGACATAAGTAACATGTGTATAAAGTACTAATTAATTTGGGTAAAAATCCTAACGTAATTTTCTATTATATAATAAATAACACAATATTTTTCTTTCTTTTTTTTTTTTTGCTTTAAAAGGGGAGTGTCAGAAAATTGTCCAAGAGTATAGAAAACTAAAAAATAAAGAAAAGATCATTACTTAAATTTGCAATCCAGTTCACCCTCTTAACCCACCATCCAGCACCAGTCCGGTGGTCCCTGCCAGCCCCCTTGATGTAGGAGCCATGCGTTCAACGGATAAGTAATAATTATTTATTTCTTTTAAAACATTCACCACTCTTAACATTTAAGCAAGACTATTAATTGACTAGTACAGACTAACTTAAAGCCTTTAAGAGAACTTGACACATAGAAGTCGTATGCATACAGTATTATATAGCTGTTGATACCAAGCAGGAACTAGCAGACAATGTATAGTAGCAACCATGGGTTCCTCAGAGAGGGGAGCATAGTTTTGATTAATTGCATCCATTTTCCTATTGGATATCATGAGCAGTAACCCCTCCCCTGAGGAACAGCATTATATGGTAACAAGCAGACAATGTATAGTAGCAACCATGGGTCCCTTGGAGAAGGGAGCCTAGTTCTGATTGGTTGTATCCCCTTTCCTATTGGATATCATGAGTGGTAACCCCTCCCCTGAGGAACTGCATTATATGGTAACAAGCAGATAATGTATAGTAGCAACCATGGGTTCCTCGGTGAAGGGAGCCTAGTTCTGATTGGTTGCATCCCCTTTCCTATTGGATATCATAAGCAATAACCCCTCCCCTGAGGAACTGCACTATATGGTAACAAGCAGATAATGTATAGTAGCAACCATGGGTTTCTCGGAGAAGGGAGCCTAGTTCTGATTGGTTGCATCCCCTTTCCTATTGGATATCATAAGCAATAACCCCACCCCTGAGGAACTGCACTATATGGTAACAAGCAGATAATGTATAGTAGCAACCATGGGTTCCTTGGAGAAGGGAGCCTAGTTTTGATTGGTTGCATCCCCTTTCCTATTGGATACCATAAGCAGTAACCCCTCCCCTAAGGAACTGCATTATATGGTAAGAAGCAGAGAATGTACAGCAGCAACTATGGGGTCTTTGGAGAAGAGAGAGGGAGCCTAGTTCTGTGCAGCACAAAAGATCATTTTACCCAATAAATGACATTTTTCTCGTTCATTGGGTAATCGGCAGCCTGTTTACACTCCAAGATTACCGGTGTTACTAGGAACGCTCGTTCACGATAATCTTTCGGAGAAAATACATCTGAAGGGTAAGTTCACACGTGGCATTTTTGCTGCATTTTTTATGCATTGTGTTTGATGCATAAAATACGCAGCGTTTTACAGAACCAGCATAATAATTGAGATTTCTGAAATCTCATGAGCCCTTCTGCGTTTTTGCCAAGATGCAGCAAGTCAATTCTTCCAGTGTTTTTTCAGGGCTTTTGACACTTTCAAAAATACTGCAAAATCTGCAAGTAAAAATGCGACAAAAAATATGCAGCATTTTTCCTGCCACCACTCTGGTTTTTGGTACAGAGAAAAAAAATGCAATGTGTGAAGTTTGCCCTAATGTTGCGGAGAAGAGTAGCACATTGTAATCTTGTACTAATATAATTCTTGCAATCATGTTTACTGCCATAGACAGACATTCAATAAGAATAGAGGCTTATCAAGATCAAGGTCATAATAAAAAGTTTATATAAAAGAGTTTATAAGCAGATATCAGATGGCACAATGGCTGCTAAAAAAAAATATATGACCCATATTTAAGCTATAATAGGATTTTAAGATGGAAACAAGAATTTATATTGACTGGTTACAAGTTGTATAAAATTGTCTTGGTGGAGATTATAGGATTTACTGCAACTTTACTGATGACATTTTGAATCCTCCTCCGCAATTTCCCATTTCTCACCTGCTACAAGCCACAGACGTTTAGGTTGGGACATAGTATATTCTATCTCATATAACGGAATATTGCTCCATTTACAATCAAATGTGTTCACTTTATGACATGTAAAACTGGGCTGAGATCCAAATTCTGTGGCTTTCCTGGAATTTATACCCTGTATAATCCGGAGACGCAGATGATGGCTCTCACATATAAATGGAGGGTGCAATTATTCAATTTATGATATTATTGGACAGAATTCTGTACAAACAAAACCAGCAGGATTTACCAAACAATAGCATTATAATTTCTTGGAAAATATAATCACTGACTACTGTGTCTTATCAAACAATGGCTGGCAGATGTCATAACAGGTTGACAAGATATTTACCAAGAAGGTCAGGCTGCTGAGATGGTGAAAAATGATAATCCTAGTGAGAGTCAGCTGATACCCAATCCAGAAGCTCCTATGGGCAGCTAGAAGCTTGGGGTGGCAGCTAGACTATCCTACAAAACGGCTCTATGTTGGATATGATGCACTGAAGGAGCAAGTTCTATGTCCCTTCATGATGGGCTAGAAGGACTACCCTGTAGTATCTTCATATTTTAGCCCTATTGCATGTTAGATAAAGTTCTCGTCCACCTCCAGTAAAGGTCTGCTACCATGTCATGCTAATTCCAATCAGTGAAGATTAACTAAGATGTCATTTTAACTCCATGTCATGTTAATGCCATCACCAGTGAAGTTCTCCAACTATATAATGTCATAGATCACCTACCGTGTCACGTTAACTTTGCCAACGTTGAAAATCACTGATTATGCCATGTCAACTGTATCACCAGTGATGGACACCTACTATGTCATGTTAATACCACCACTAGTGATATTATTTTACCATGTCAGGTTAACTCCAGCACTAGTGATGATAACCTGCCATGCCATGTCTGCTCCAACACCAGTGACAGATACCTAGCAGTCATTTTAAAACTATTACCAGTAAGGAACATCAACCATATCATGTCAACCCACTAGCAGTGATGGACACATACCATGTCATGCTAGCACCATCACTATAGAAAGTCTTCTACCACATTAATTTAACTACCATGTTAGCCACTTATTTAGTAATGGTATTTTTCCAAACCATATTAAATTTACTAAGTAGGGAGGATAAACCAGAGAAGTGTCAAATAGCCTCCTTACAGCAAGAGATTTCCATGTCATCATGTTAACTCCATTACCTATGAAGGTCTTCTACTATATCATGTTAACTCCACCATCAGATAAAGTCTCCAACTATATCATGTCAAAGATGGCCTACGATGTCAAATTAACTCAAAACACTAGTGATGGTTTAGACATCTACCATGTCATGTTAACTCCACCACGAGTTAGGTTCTCCAACCATATTATGTCATATGTCACCTACTATGTCATGTTAACTCTACAACCAGAAATGGACACCTACAATGACAAGTTAACTCCACCATCAGAAATGGAAACCTACAATATAAAGTTAACACCACTAGCCAAGTTCTCTAAGTATATCATGTCACAGGTCACCTACCATGTGAAGTTAACTCCACCACCAGTGATGGACATCTACTATGTCATGTTAACCTCACCAGCAGTGAAGTTCTATAACTATATCATGTCACAGATCACTTACCATGCCAAGTTAACTCCACCACCAGTTATGGATGTCTATCATGTCATGTTAACGCCAGCACCAGTAATGGGCCATGTCAAGTTAACTCCAGCTCCAGTAATGGGCCATGTCAAGTTAACTCCACCACCAGTTCTCAGCGATACCATACCAGTTGTCACAAATAACCTACCATATCAAGTTCACTAACATCGCCAATCTTGATGGACATTTACCATGTCATGGTAACTGCACCACCAGTAATGGACACTTACCATGTCAAGTTAACTATCTCCACCAGCCTTGATGGACATCTAACATGTCATGTTACCTCAACCACCGGTAATGCACACCCACCATGTCAAGTTAACGCCACTATCAGTGAAGATTAACTAGTTTGTTAAGTGAAGTTCTCCAACTATGTCTGTATACATACATATAAAAAAATACCTGTACATAACTACTTCTCATATAAAGCACTGTGTTCAGTCTATAGATGACAATTAAGGCACTCATCATAGGTGTTACTAAAAGAAAGGGTAATGTATACAATAGTTGAACTTGGATAACATTTTATTTATCAATCCTGTAGGAGCTAAAAGGGAAGATAACCATTTTGGGCTAGGGACAAAGATTTCCCTTGAAACAAGATAAAAGCATGGAAGTAGGTGATATTAGATGATGTGAATAGTCACCACTGAGATATATTTTGTATATAAACATTTAGTGAAAATACAGTATTGCCAACTGATCGGAGGTAGACATTGTGTGACATAAATCAATACCTGTCTATAATAAATATTACTAATAAGAACGTAACAAAAAATGTTCTGTATATATGTATAACTTTCTTGTCTGTACTATAAGGTGCAAGGGGGGCAGATGTAAGACCATCTGAAAAAAATTGTGTAAAATGGTGCAAAAAAATAAAATAATATAAACTAATATCAGTTTCACCAAATTCTCAAAAATTTACCAGTAGTGAAGCGTTTATATTACTTGACAAACTTCCGGCACAGTGATGGTGTGCGTAATCAACAGGACCATTGAAGTGCAATGTCAAAATGACCCTGTGGCATCATACATACACATGTGTTACCTCTTCCATGTCTACATCTCTTACTTAGACAGACAAGAGGCACACACAAGACAGTATGTCTCAGAATTAGGGTACAGTCAGACGGACATATAATTTGGATGAGGAGCACAATGCTTGGACTGGCCGTCGGCTCTACTGACTCAAATGTGACAGCATGTATTTCTATGCTGCTGTCATGCTTGGGTCGGGAGAGCCAATTGCCAGTCCGAGCATTGCATTATGGTCCTCGTTCGAGTTATACGGCCATCTGACTCTTCCCTCAGAGTTATCAAAAAGTAATGTGATATCGCTTGTCAAAAGGGGACAGTGCACCAGTCACTTTGCCAGAAGTGGGTGGTTTGATAAGTAATATAGATACTTCATTACTTTTGTCTAAACATCTTTAAAATTATTATTTTTTAAAATATTTATCTTAAAATAGCAGTAATCATTACTTAAAAATTATTCTTTATCTTTAACCATTATATTCAGTTATTTTCCAAATTCTGAAACAAAACTAACCTTTAGCTTTATTTTTTTTTTAAATAAATGTAAAAATTAATAAAGAACAATACCACTAAGGGGAAATATTTAAGCATTTTGTGACGTCATAATAAATATAAATATATATTGTTTTAAATTTGTAAATTGCTAAGATTTTTTTTCTTGCTTTAAAAAAGAATCATAATATATTATTCTATGCTTATTCAGTACAAAGTATTTCAACAATGTTAACATAATTTGGGCCTCTATTTTTTATATAAAGTACAGACCAAAAGTTTGGACACACCTTCTCATTTAAAGATTTTTCTGTATTTTCATGACTATGAAAATTGTACATTCACACTGAAGGCATCAAAACTATGAATTAACACATGTGGAATTATATACTTAACAAAAAAGTGTGAAACAACTGAAAATATGTCTTATATTCTAGGTTCTTCAAAGTAGCCACCTTTTGCTTTGATGACTGCTTTGCACACTCTTGGCATTCTCTTGATGAGCTTCAAAAGGTAGTCACTGGAAATGGTTTTCACTTCACAGGTGTGCCCTGTCAGGTTTAATAAGTGGGATTTCTTGCATTATAAATGGGGTTGGGACCATCAGTTGTGTTGTGCAGAAGTCAGGTGGATACACAGCTGATAGTCCTACTGAATAGACTGTTAGAATTTGTATTATGGCAAGAAAAAAGCAGCTAAGTAAAGAAAAACGAGTGGCCATCATTACTTTTAAGAAATGAAGGTCAGTAAATGCGAAAAATTGGGAAAACTTTGAAAGTGTCCCCAAGTGCAGTTGCAAAAACCATCAAGCGCTACAAAGAAACTGTCTCACATGAGGACCGCCCTAGGAAAGAAAGACCAAGAGTCACCTCTGCTTCTGAGGATAAGTTTATCCGAGTCACCAGCCTCAGAAATCGCAGATTAACAGCAGCTCAGATTAGAGACCAGGTCAATGCCACACAGAGTTCTAGCAGCAGACACATCTCTTCAACACCTGTTAAGAGGAGACTTTGTGCAGCAGGCCTTCATGGTAAAATAGCTGCTAGGAAACCACTGCTAAGGACAGGCAACAACCAAAAGAGACTTGTTTGGGCTAAAGAACACAAGGAATGGACATTAGACCAGTGGAAATCTGTGCTTTGGTCTGATGAGTCCAAATTTGAGCTCTTTGGTTCCAACCACCGTGTCTTTTTGCGACGTAGAAAAGGTGAACGGGTGGACTCTACATGCCTGGTTCCCACCGTGAAGCATGGAGGAGGAGGTGTGATGGTGTGGGGGTGCTTTGCTGGTGACACTGTTGGGGATTTATTCAAAATTGAAGGCATACTGAACCAGCATGGCTACCACAGCATTTTGCAGTGGCATGCTATTTCATCCGGTTTTTGTTAAGTTGGACCATCATTTATTTTTCAACAGGACAATGACCCCAAACACACCTCCAGGCTGTGTAAGGGCTATTTGACCAAGATGGAGAGTGATGGGGTGCTACGCCAGATGACCTGGCTTCCACAGTCACCAGACCTGAACCCAATCGAGATGGTTTGGGGTGAGCCCGCAGAGTGAAGGCAAAAGGGCCAACAAGTGCTAAGCATCTCTGGGAACTCCTTCAAGATTGTTGGAAGACCATTTCCGGTGACTGCCTCTTGAAGCTCATCAAGAGAATGCCAAGAGTGTGCAAAGCAGTCATCAAGGCAAAAGGTGGCTACTTTGAAGAACCTAGAATATAAGACATATTTTCAGTTGTTTCACACTTTTTTGTTAAGTATATAATTCCACATGTGTTAATTCATAGTTTTGATGCCTTCAGTGTGAATGTACAATTTTCATAGTCAAGAAAATACAGAAAAATCTTTAAATGAGAAGGTGTGTCCAAACTTTTGGTCTGTACTGT
This sequence comes from Phyllobates terribilis, assembly GCF_046119375.1. Lineage (NCBI taxonomy): Eukaryota > Metazoa > Chordata > Amphibia > Anura > Dendrobatidae > Phyllobates > Phyllobates terribilis. Next base: position 78,126,183 of record NW_027362772.1, read on the forward strand.
ATATCTGATAATAATGGTGAATATTAATTTATACTAAAATTTATATTGTCATTTATATTGTTTTTATTTTACTTTATATGTAATCTAAAATGTGCAAATTTATTCTTAGGAATTTTTAGAGATTCTTAAGAATTTTAAGTAAATTATTTCCTATTTTTGTTATGACTAGCCAAATCTTTTTATAATAAAATCATGGTGATCTTTGAAGCATTGGACAAGAAATAAAACTTAGAATAGCAATGTAAAAACTAAAAGAGTAACAAAACAAAATAATTGCTCAGCCTTATTGTTTGTAACACAGTAGTGGGTCTGACAACACAACAAAAGTCTTGGTAACAACTTGGAAACAACAGCCTTCATGGCCTTACCCAGAGAACCATGTGAGCTTTCATTCATGGTCTTTTTTGTTAAGAAGGGGTGAAAGATCTGCTGGAATCCCAATCCATTCTGGAAGAAAAGCAGCTTCATATTTGAAAAGTTTAAGGAAGGGTGAGTCGGGTAATGTGTAGTTGGATAGGTAGATGGTTTCTCCTCCTACCAAGTAACCAACCCAAACACCAAACGTCCCTATGGTCATGATGGTATGGTTACAATGTGAGAGTAAGGCAAAATCTCGACCGGGTGAGCCTTCTTTGCCATCTCCAGCAAAGTGGATATCATCCAGCGAATTGTTCATATTCTCTTTACACCAATCCATTCCATTACTGGTCACAACAAAGAGAGGGTTCTCATATTTCTGTCTAAAGTAATCCATGGCTTTTTGCAAGTATCCCTTGTCAGCTACCACTCCTTTCCATGTGTTTGGCATCACGTGCACATAGTCACCTCTCCGTACGTGAATCCCAACAAAGGTGATGTTCTTCCTGTCACCTCTGACCTTCTCAAGATAAGCGTTAGACTCCTCTTTAATGAAATCATGGAAAGTAAATTCTCGAAGAATCTCCTCCTTTATATGGTCGTAGAAAGTAAATGAACAAGGGTAACCACCAAGACTTACATACTCGCCTTCAATTTGTCTGTACTGCTCAGACATCCAATCGTGAAGTCCATAATGTCTCCACTTGATGCGTCCAATGACCTCCTGGTGAAGGACTGGTAATCTAATTTTAAAGATCTTTGACAGCTGGCTGTGCATCTGTGGCAAAATGTATGCTTGATGACCATTCATCTTGGCAAGAGCATAGAGAGTTGCATACTCTCCCATCAAGTTGCCCAAACGTCCAATTGCGTTGACAGTCCACATACCCGTCAATGGTTTAGGTTTGCTTGTTACTGTTGACATAACTTTTTCTACTGTTGTGTTGTGCATGGCCTTTTCACTCACCATGGTCATGAATGTATTCATATCCAGCTTTGTGTGGTAAATATAAGAAAATTTCATAACAACAAGGATAACTAAGATTACACCAATAGACCAAAAAACATGTTTGCCCATTCTTGAAGAGGTCCCAGCTACAACTGAAATATATAAAAAAACACAATAAATAATTATATAATGGTGTTGTGAAAAATTTCTCACAATTGTAAAAGGCTATGTGATCAAAAGTATAGTTACATAGGAATAGTCATAGTAAAAGGGCCACCAGATTTCATTTCGAAGACGTCCATGGGTGATCTTGGTTGAAAACCACCCTTTGTAGGAGGCAAATGCATGCAAAAGTTGGGGATTGGAGCAACAACACTAACTTAAGCATAAAAAGTACATTACAGTGGCTGCCTGGTTTCAGAAACACATACACAAATTCTTCTGGCAGAAACGAACAACAGAACAAAAGGAACAGCCATTGGAAATCCAAAATGTCGGATCCTTCTCTCCCCCCAACATCATCCGTCAAGGGAGAGTCAGGAGGTCTCTAATACACATTAGACTGTTGGCCAATCCCGCCAATGTCGGTGTGTTAATTCGACTTTAGCCTAATATCTATGGGGACCTTTACTGCTGAGTTTTCCAACAGGCTAGAGGTGATTGTTGGGTGTCCTGTGGCAGTACACAAAATAGTAATTTTTTTAACATGGGATAAAAAGGGATTATCTAATGTCAATAACTCTTTTAATGAGCTGAAAATGTTTGATTGCAATATGACATTTACATAAGTACACAGCTACATCTGACAAAGACTGTAGGTCAGTTTAACATACAGTACAGACCAAAAGTTTGGACACACCTTCTCATTTAAAGATTTTTCTGTATTTTCATGACTTTGAAAATTGTGCATTTACACTGAAGGCATCAAAACTATGAATTAACATATGTGGAATTATATACTTAACAAAAAAGTGTTAAACAACTGAAAATATGTCTTATATTCTAGGTTCTTCAAAGTAGCCACCTTTTGCCTTGATGACTGCTTTGCATACTCTTGGCATTCTCTTGATGAGCTTCAAGAGGTAGTCACCGGAAATGGTCTTCCAACAATCTTGAAGGAGTTCCCAGAGATGCTTAGCACTTGTTGGCCCTTTTGCCTTCACTCTGCGGTCCAGCTCACCCCAAACCATCTCGATTGGGTTCAGGTCTGGTGACTGTGGAGGCCAGGTCATCTGGTGTAGCACCCCATCACTCTCCCTCTTGGTCAAATAGCCCTTACACAGCCTGGAGGTGTGTTTGGGGTCATTGTCCTGTTGAAAAATAAATGATGGTCCAACTAAACGCAAACCTGATGGAATAGCATGCCGCTGCAAGATGCTGTGGTAGCCATTCTGGTTCAGTATGCCTTCAATTTTGAATAAATCCCCAACAGTGTCACCAGCAAAGCACCCCCACACCATCACACCTCCTCCTCCATGCTTGACGGTGGGAACCAGGCATGTAGAGTCCATCCATTCACCTTTTCTGGGTCACACAAAGACACGGTGCTTGGAACCAAAGATCTCAAATTTGGACTCATCAGACCAAAGTACAGATTTCCACTGGTCTAATGTCCATTCCTTGTGTTCTTTAGCCCAAACAAGTCTCTTCTGCTTGTTGCCTGTCCTTAGCAGTGGTTTCCTAGCAGCTATTTTACCATGAAGGCCTGCTGCACAAAGTCTCCTCTTAACAGTTGTTGTAGAGATGTGTCTGCTGCTAGAACTCTGTGTGGCATTGACCTGGTCTCTAATCTGAGCTGCTGTTAACCTGCGATTTCTGAGACTGGTGACTCGGATAAACTTATCCTCAGAAGTAGAGGTGACTCTTGGTCTTCCTTTCCTGGGGCGGTCATCATGTGAGCCAGTTTCTTTGTAGCACTTGATGGTTTTTGCAACTGCACTTGGGGACACATTCAAAGTTTGCCCAATTTTTCGCACTGACTGACCTTCATTTCTTAAAATAATGATGGCCACTCGTTTATCTTTACTTAGCTGCTTTTTTCTTGCCATAATACAAATTCTAACAGTCTATTCAGTAGGACTATCAGCTGTGTATCCACTTGACTTCTGCACAACACAACTGATGGTCCCAACCCCATTTATAAGGCAAGAAATTCCACATATTAAACCTGACAGGGCACACCTGTGAAGTGAAAACCATTTCCGGTGACTACCTCTTGAAGCTCATCAAGAGAATGCCAAGAGTGTGCAAAGCAGTCATCAAAGCAAAAGGTGGCTACTTTGAAGAACCTAGAATATAAGACATATTTTCAGTTGTTTCACACTTTTTTGTTAAGTATATAATTCCACATGTGTTAATTCATAGTTTTGATGCCTTCAGTGTGAATGTACAATTTTCAAAGTCATGAAAATACAGAATAATCTTTAAATGAGAAGGTGTGTCCAAACGTTTGGTCTGTACTGTATGTATACAAAAAAATCCCTCCACCAATAGAAAGAAAACTATCTCACTAGTGCCACCTATTGGAAGTAGACACCCTATAAGTCAAAGTCGATCATTTAAAAAGTCTTGGAATATTTAGCCAAACCAGAGTCTTCTACAAAAGGAAAAGACCTACATATGCAGGCTGCACTTTCAAGGTTTCTTACCCTTCATTACTACATATACGGTAGCTAATGACAATTATGTGATTGGTTCTCATTATACTCAAGGCTGGTCATTTACCAAAATGTGAAAGTGTATAGGGTCCTTGAGGGACCTCTGGATTATTTAATATTGAATGTACATTAAAGAACGTGATGACTGTTGATTAAATAGATGTTATTTACGCACTAAACTGCCGAAAGCACTTATTATAATGATTTTACCATGTCGTAAAAAATTGTACTACTAGGAAGAAAAACACTTCCTCAATTTCATGAGACATTGTACGATAACTTTTGTATTGCGTTAAGTGAAAGTATTCTTAGATTGCATATATTAGACCCCAGTTCAACCAGCATTACTTTATTTTGCTTTTTAAAGGAAGTTCAGAAGGGACCGCCATGGGGTTCTCTGCCACCCCATAATGGTATCATTATGAAACAATAAATATTTCAGCTCAGATTAGATGATAGATAAATATCTTGTGAAAGGCTCAATGTGTTGAGCTGAAATGTTGCATTGCACCTTGTGTGCTAATAAAGAGTCTGTGTTTTTGAACATTAACTTTTAAAATCTTGCCCTCCTATTTTGTTGGTTAGTTATTTATTGGGGTTTTGGTAATCTTTTGAAGGCATGCACCGAGTAAAATACTACTTGTGCTGCTACATTTTTCAGTCAAGTTTCCAAAAAGTGTGCAAAGCTCAAAACTATAAGGGTTCATGGTTACAAGAATTAACAAATAAATTGTCTATAAAGTCATAGAAAAATAATGGCATATTAAGATCTTTTGCGTGACACACATCAATACAGCAGAACTGAATTTGTCACATGTAACCTGGTTTATTATTTCTCTGTTATTTCATTCATAGTGATATAACAATAATGTTGCAAACTACATTACCCCCAAAAAATAAATTCCCATCTATTACAATGAGCATACAGGGGTGCACTTACTGCTGATTTCTCTGTATCCTTAAGTTCTTTAAATATCATAACGTCTAGTAAAATGAATTGATAACTTACTATGAATGCAAATGCAAAATTATAATTTTCAGATATTGACACTGGAGGTAAAATATTTTGATGAGAGGCACCACAGATCAGGTAGATAAAGTATTAACTCTCTATTCCGTAAAGGATGTAAAAACCTGCTGCCTCATCCTGAGAGTGATTTCCTTTATAATGATATGGCACAGGAATTATCTTTAGATACCTTTAATACCCACGAATGTCATATAATCACTCCATCCAGCAATTAATTATTTCAGGACATTTTTGCATATTAAAAATCTGGCAGAGAACTTTTTCCAGCAATTCCAATGCTTTGTAATCTAAAGGGCTGTTAGATCTACAACTTTCAGGATTTTGATACCTTGCAATGAGTTGTGGCCCTTTTCATTTAGAAATGAGGGGCTAAGATCATGGACTGCAGCTGACAGACCCCAATGGTGCCATAGGATGGATGTTTTAGGTTGGATTTCCTTTTTAAATTGTAACTTTTTGTTTTGTTGAGCTTATGAACAATCCACTATCAATCCCATCGAAGAACAGGAGAACATTAACTTGTTGCTCTCTATATTTTTCAATACTACAAATCCCAGCATGCCTTGCCAGCCACAGGCTTGTGAAGCTATGTGAGCAAGCTCAGGGTTGCAAAGGAACAATCCTTCCATATAATGGTCTGGTTCCCATGATGTCTAGAGTGATAACCATCCAGATGTCCCTTTTCCCACACCATGATTGTTGGGTGAGAAAGGGGTACCACCATATTGATATTTATGCGAAATCCCCATCGAAGACTAAGATTTTTACTATTTACTGCAACACTGAAATACTGCAGTATATACTTCAAGTAATCAATTACAGGTTAAAATCCTGAAGAAAGGACTAAAAAACAAAGTAAAATTTAAATTAATAAATGTAAAAAAACGAAGAAGTTTGAATCACTTTTCCCTACTAAAAAAAATACCTAAACATCTTTGGTATCTTCCGTAAAAGTCTGATTTACCGTTTTTTGGTCACAGCATTTCCCTCCAAAACATATGATACAAAGCAATAAAAATGTTGTATGATACCATTAAAAGCAACAGCTCGGCACACTAGAGCTCCATCGACAGAAGAATTTACAGGTCTCGGAAAATGGTGATCCAAACCAATTTATATGTATATATAGTTGTGCTCAAAAGTTTACATACCCCGGCAGAATTTTTGCTTTCTTGGCCTTGTTTCAGAGAATATGAATGATAACTAAAAAACTTTTTCTCCACTCATGGTTATTGGTTGGGTGAAGCCATTTATTGTTAAACTACTGTGTTTTCTCTTTTTAAATCTTAATGAAAACCAAAAACATCCAAATGATCCTGATCAAAAGTTCACATACCCCAGTTCTTAATACCGTGTCTTGACCCCTCTAACATCAATGACAGCTTGAAGTCTTTTGTGGTAGTTGTGGATGAGGTTTCTTTAGTTTCTCAGATGATAAAGCTGCCCATTCTTCTTGGCAAAAATCCTCCAGTTCCTGTAAATTCCTGGGCTGTCTAGCATGAACTGCGAGCTTGAGATCTCCCTAGAGTGGTTCAATGATATTGAGGTCAGGAGACTGAGATGGCCACTCCAGAACCTTCACTTTGTTCTGCTGTCGCCAATGACAGGTCGACTTGGCCTTGTGTTTTGGATCGCTGTGATGTTGGAACATCCAAGTACATCCCATGCACAGCTTCCGGCCTGATGAGTGCAAATTTGCCTCCAGTATTTGCTGATAACATGCTGCATTCATCTTTCTTTCAACTTTTACCAAGTTTCCTGTGCCTTTGTAGCTCGCACATCTCCAAAACATCAGCGATCCACCTCCGTGCTTTACTGAAGGAATGGTGTTCCTTTCATCATAGGTTGACCTCTCTCCAAATGTAACGTTTATGATTATGGCGTATTGTAGGCGGCGAGATACTTTGTGGCATTTGAGCAGTAATGGCTTTCTTCTGGCGATTCAACCATGCAGCCCATTTTTCTTCAAGTGCCACCTTATTGTGCATCTTGAACCAGCCACACCGCTAGTTTTCAGAGAGTCCTGAATTTCAGATGATGTTATTTGTGGGTTTTTCTTTGCATCCTGAACAATTTTCCTAGCAGTTGTGGTTGAAATTTTTGTTGGTCTACCTGACTGTGGTTTGGTTTTTACAGAGCCCCTAATTTTATATTTATTAATCACAGTTTGAATGCTGCTGACTGGCATTATAAATTCCTTGGATATTTTTTTGTATCCCTTTCCTGTGTTATACAGTTCAACTGCCTTTTCCCATAGATCCGTTGACAATTCTTTTGCTTTCTCCATGACCCACAATCCAGAAACGTCTGTGGCTGGATGAAGGATGCAAGAGTCTTTCTAGATCCCAGAAACTCACTCAGCTTTTATGCACACACACAGATTACGAGCAAACAGGTCACAGGTGAGGATGTTACCTTTAGTAGCCATTCATACCCATTTGTGTCAAATTCTGTGCATGTCATCAGGCCAAAATCACCAGAGTATGTGAACTTTTGATCAGGCTCATTTGGATGTTTTTGGTTGTCATTAAGATTTAAAAAGAGAAAACACAGTAGTTTGACAATAAATGGCTTCCCCCAACCAATAACCATGAATGGAGAAAAACATTTTTTGTTATCATTCATATTCTCTGAAGCAAGGCCAAGAAAGCTAAAATTCTGCCTGGGTATGTAAACGTTTGAGCACAACTATATATATATATATATATATGTACGTCAGATTTTATTTAAGCCACTAAAATATTAATAAAAAATCTATTAACACGTATTGATTCCCCCTGCAGTGCCACCAGTGGTGAGATAAAGGATTACATTTCTTATTAAAGAAGTCTTCTCCCTATAAAATCTCTTTCGAATGAAGGGTCATCCTACAATAAACTGATCACAGAATGTTCTGCTGCAGGGACACCTAGTGATCAGCTATAATTTGCAGGGAATCAGCAAATATTGATTACCCCTACAGTGCCATCAAAGGTGAAATAAAGTATTACACTTCCTGGTAATGAAGTCATCTGAATACAAAATCTCTTTCGAATGAAGGTTCTTCCAACAATAAACTGATCACAGGATGTTTTGCTGCAAAGACCCCCAGTGATTATTTATAATTTGTGTGGGACCCAACTAGCTAGTGTTTACTTCTTTTGCAGTGCCATAGGTGGTGAAATAAAGTATTACACTTCCTATTAAAGGAGTCATCTGCCTAGACGATCTCTTTCGATTGAAAGGTCTTCCAACAATAAACTGATCACAGGATATTCTGCTGCTAGTCCCCCCCAGTGGTCAGCATTTTTGGGGGTTGCAAGTAATCAATTCCACAACAGCCCCACTATAGGGGAAATAAAGAATTACACTTACTATTATTAAAGGGGCTGTGCTGGTAAGACATGGATCTACCGGATCCTCCAGATGAAGAGACACAAAAGTAGGGGAAGCTCATGTGCTAATTCAGACCTTATGCTGAATTGAAATGGTTTTCATAAATCAGCAAACCACATTTGCTGTTTTTCATAATATAGTTTTTGCACGGTGACTGAATCCATTTACATTTCTATTCTCCGGGAGAGAAGTGCTACTAATTAACAAACTCAGCTTTGCTACATCTGTATAAAATGTCTGATTCTAAACATAGCATGTAACTAAATGCATTTTTATAAGACTATGTAACAGTCCATGGACTGATCTCAGGGGGACGTAGGTCCTTACCTGTTCCCGTAGGTTGCTTCATTTTTCCCTTCAGTCCTTCCTGCCTCCTATACTGTTATATCATCCAGAGAGTGAGAGGCGAGCACCTGCACCATCGTCACCTGTCACCTTTCCAGGTAATGTACAGGGTGTGAACTGAGCAGACACAGGCAACCTGACTATGAGATGCAGTCACTCAGGGTGTGGTGAATTATTCCTGGCTTTGTCTGAAATCGAGGAGTACAAGGGGATCGGCTTCAATGAATTGGAATTGGTTAGGACAATGCAAAAAGGCTTAAACGCAGTCCTATGCAAACATTAATTGGCGGAAATGCATTGCTGAGGTTCATGTTACATGATCCCAAGAGTCAGGGATGTGCTAATCCAACACTTCTCTGCACCCTTATAGCATAGGATGCCGCCATGATGCTTCTCCTATAGGGCGCATAAGGGATTTTAGCTTATCCTCCCTAGACAATTAAAGGAAACGTACCTCCTTTTTTTTTTACAGTTAAAACCAGATCTCGACGTGTAAACATTTGCTTTTATTTTATGATTATATATATTTTTTTATTCTGGGTGCAGCGTTCTTGGCTGAGCATTTTGAGATCTGCCTTACGCTAGCCACATAGATGACGGATGAGCCCCATGTTAACTTTGATGATGGACTAATACAGTCCCCTTTATGTTTGCCGTGAGAATGATGTGTTGCTTTAATCTGTTTCCTTCCAGGAACTTAAAAAATATGTGGCAAGTTGAGTTTCATCCCGGCTTTGGAACTGTAAATATAATGGCAAGCTTAAAGTAATACTTTATATACTTACCAACACGACAAAAGCAAAATTGGGACTGAAAAGGACAGTAAAAACATGGCCCCAAAGTGGTAGCATACTAGGAATTGAACTTTAACCACTTCCAAACATGTGCATCACACGCTGGATCAGGGATATTTGGCACAAAGTCAGGATCTGAGTTGGCTCCGTATAGGGTAGGTGCATACAATACCTTAAAGGGGCATTATCAAGTTTGGAGATTATTTCCTGCCTGTAGGATAGAAGATAACTTCCTGATTGCAGGGGTCCGACTGCTAGGACCCAAACCAATATTGGTAGTCCCATGTGAGCAGAGCAATTCTCGATCATGCGCACTGCTCTTCTATTCATTCTTAATGGAACCGCTGGGCATAGCTGTGTGCGCTCCCATAAGAATGAATAGCATCGCTCCATTCACCCTGGGTTCACCAGTTCTCAGAAGTGGTGGGGGTCCCAGCAATCAGGAAGTTATCCCCTATCCTACAGACAGGGGATAACTTCATAACTGGAAAATACCCCTTTAAAAGTTGCTGTAAATCACTGGTGGGGTGTCCATAAAGTGGCCATCTTTCTCCTCTATGCAATATAATCGCAAGGAGTCAATAAGTTGTGTTGGTAGCCGGTGGTTTACCGAAAGCCATTTTGCTGCCATGTTTGTGCTTTCATGAAATCCTTGAATTGGAGCCTGTTTCAAGCCAAACATGTCACTCAAAGCAAAGATCACCAAGCATTGTCTTGCCTTCTTTGGATACATCAAACGAAGAGAGCAATCACTGGAGAAGGACATCATGGCCGGACGAATAGAAGGTACAACGAGAAGAGGAAGACCAGCAACCCAATGGCTTGATACAATCAAGATAACGGAAGAGAAGACCATGGTGGACCTATCTAGGGTTGCACAAGATGAATCTTCCGACAAATCATTCATCCATACATCAGGTCGCCATGGCTTGAGATCGAGATTATGGAGCAAGAAGGCATTAAGAGACTGATTAGAGCCCTTCCAAAAGGAGGGGGTCAAATTTTAGTATCTAAATGATTGCTTCTCAACCTTTTACCATTGAACCCTCACCTTTTATTTGTCTCCTGAACTTTCTATAATATAAAAATAAGCGCATGGTGAGTTTATTATGTAGCTAAATCAGAGATTGCGGCAGCCCTATAAAGGACTGTGCGATTTATAATCACTTCACCGCCTCAACCGTACCTCACTAAAACTAGGGTCCACCCCACTAAAAACTTGGGACACCACACCAAAACCTAGGGGCAACCTCACAAAAAACTAAAGGGCACCTTACCAAAGGCTAGGGGCCACCTTATGAGAAACTGGGGGGGGAAACCTCACAAAAACTAGTGACCACCTCATTAAAACCTACCGGGCGGCTCACCAAAAAGTAAGAGGGCACCTATCCAAAAACTAGGGAGCATCTTATCAAAAATTTGGGGCCACCTCATCAAAAACTAAACAACTAGCTCCCAGCTCATCAAAAACTAAGGGCCACCTAAAAATTAAAATAGGGGCACCTTATTGAAAACTAATGGAACACCTAGTCAAAAACTAGGACACCTCACCAATTACTAGGGGGCACCTCATCAAAAACTAGGAGCCACCTCACCAAAAGCTGGGGGGGCAACTTACCAAAAAACTATGGGCCACCTCACCAAAAACTAAGGGCCACTTCACCAAAAACTAGGAGGTGCTTCCCGAGGCAAATCTAGGTTTTCCTGCCCCCAGGGCAAAAATTCAGTTTGGCGTCTCCTCCTATACACAACACAAGCGGTTTGAGTACATCATATGTGATTTGCTCACTTACAGTCTCGTTATGACGAGCTTCTCTTCTTAATTCTCTCAATGTTCAGTGAAAATCTACTGCCCCTGCTTCACTGAGAGAAGCAGTAAGAGAAGCTCATCGTCACGTGACTGTAAGTATGAAAATCACATATGAGCGGTCACGTGAAAACACTGGAACCGACAAGGAGAGATGAAGCCTGACAGTATGTATATTACACGCTGTTAGGATCTGGCATGCTACAGTGCTTAATTACATATGCTCCTAACATAAATACCCTTGTAACTTAGACCCCACCTGTCATGCAAGGTGTGGGAAAGACTAAGTGCACCACAGAGGGAAAGGGAGCCCAGACACTAGGAAAAGGGGGGAGTGGAGACCTCCTAGTCTGCTCTAGAGTCACCCTGTCTCAACTACCGTCCCTATATTGACTCTGCACCAATCGCCGCACGCATCCCTCGCCCTGACTTTCCCTGGCGTATGGCTAAGGCTAGAGAAGGAAGGAGATGAGCACTAGTCGATCTCCACTAAACTCTATAGACAACAAGGGTAGACAAACAGGGGGGAATTGCTTAGCTTTAGATGGCTCCAAATGCACGCATGACCTCAAGCTCCAGAGAGGACGAAGTACTGCTCTTGCTAAAGCCTGACAAGTAGTAATGAATATAGCTGACACCTCCCTCTCAGACAAACCAGGTATTTATACACCCAGGCCAGGGAGCTAATCAGCCAGAGGGAGGTAGGCGCCAGGTCCTAGAGACAGCCTCTCATCTAAGAAGATGTCTGTAATGCCAAACGTAGAGATCTCTTGCAACCAACTGCAGGGTGACTGTCTGTCACCTCTGATACACCATGACACCACCTCACCAAAAACTAGGAGCCACCTTACCAAAAACTTAGAACTACCTCACCAAAACTAGGAGCCACCTTACCTTAAACTAGGGGGCGCCTAGCCAAAAACTAGGAGCCATTTTTCCAAAAACTAGGTTGCACCTCACCAAAAATTAGGGAGCATCATACAAAAAAGTAGAGGCCACGTCATCAAAAATTAGTTGGGACCCCCAATTTTATGAGAAGCTGATCTAAACTAACTGGATAGGTTATCTACTTTTCTTCCTAATATACCGTTGAGGACTATCAGGGGTGCATTATACTATGTGGAGGACTATGGGGAGTGCATTACACTATATGGAGGACTATGGGGAGTGCATTATACTTCTACTATGGGGCCACATAACTTCTATGTTCACCTCTGGTGAGTACAGCGGCAGAACGGGGGACATATACCAGGATGGGGTTTATATATGATCAGGATGGGGGAAGCCCCGGTCGAAATCTTGCACTGGGGCCTATTAGACTCCAGTTACACCACTGCTGGTTAGAGAGGGGCACTGATATTATGATGGTGGCGCTGGCAGCGCACCATAGATAGAATGGGTGTAAGAGTATTCCCGAGAATAAAAGAGAACAAGAGAAGGGCACAGAGATAGAGTTCCCTACTGTTTGCATCAAGCTGGGCCAAATATTCTCTACTGAATAATGGGCCAAGTATTCTCTACTGAGGCATTACAGCGCCATTGAGTAGCTGCAAATTGAAGTAGCCGTCAAGTTTCAACAGGGTTCCAATGGAAAACTGTAAAGCTAAGTTGGCAGCTGACTTACAGTGGGTACGGAAAGTATTCAGACTCCTTTCAATTTTTCACTCTTTGATTCATTGCCGCCATTTGGTAAATTCTAAAAAGTTCATTTTTTTTCTCATTAAAGTACACTCTGCACAACATCTTGACTGAAAAAAAACAGAAATGTAGAAATTTTTGCAAATTTATTAAAAATGAAAAACTGAAATATCACATGGTTATAAGTATTCAGACCCTTTGCTCAGTCACTCATATTTAAGTCACATGCTGTCCATTTCCTTGTGATCCTCATTGAGATGGTTCTACTCCTTCATTGGAGTCCAGTTGTGTTTAATTAAACTGATAGGACTTGATTTGGAAAGGCACACACCTGTCTATATAAGACCTCACAGCTCACAGTGCATGTCAGACCAAATGAGAATCATGAGCTCAAAGGAACTGTCCAAGGAGTTCAGAGACAGAATTGTGGCAAGGCACAGATCTGGCCAAGGTTACAAAAGAATTTCTGCATTACTCAAGGTTAATGATGAGCGAGCATACTCGCAAGTACTCGGTACTCGCCAGAGCATCTCAGTACTCGAGATGCTCGGAGCTCGCCGAGTACTTGCGAGATCCTCGGGCGGATGCTCGGGTCCCCTCCCTGCATGTTTGGCGCTCTTTAGAGCGCCAATCAACATGCAGGGATTGCCTGCCACTCATTGTAATGACGCAGCCATGGTGGTTGTGGCATTACAGTGATTGGTTGGCTGCACAGCATCATCAGGTCTACATCAGACCTGGCGCCGCCATGCTCATCACAGTCACTCCGGAATCAGACAGTGTAGGGAGAGGTGCTGCTGAGCTAGAGAGGATTTGCTTGTTTCTAGTTAGTATATGTGTGCCAAACTATATTAGAGACACATATCCATCTCAACAAACAGTCCTTCTGAGGACTAATCCATCTGCAGAGATATCAGACAGGCAGGGTGTATAGGCAGGCGGTGTATATCGCAGACTGCAGTGCATATAGCACAAAATGCTCCATTCCAGTTCTGCCTTCTGCTGCTGTTAGATATTTCCAGACAAAGGCCCAGGTCTCAGGGGCCAGGAATAATTTTATTTGGATATTAATCCTCATTATTTGCTTAAAAAGCAATCCAGAGAACACCGTTTTTCTGCACCATTTGCTTGTTGGCACTGCAGAATACAGCCAGGTCCTTTCCATATTACAGCGCTAAGAATCCAGCTATTTAAAACTGTGTTTTCTCCGTCACATGGATCACATATACGTTGTCAGAAAATACTGCCATTTCTGGCCTGCATTCAAATTTTTTTTCACTGTGTCAGCGAAGTTTTTGACACTGGTTTGCTGTTCAAAATAGTTACCTACAGGCCAGGTATTTAAAACTGTGTTTTCGCCGTCACACGGATCACATATACATTTTCCGGAAATACTGCCATTTCTAACCTCCATTAAAAATTTGTTTCAGTGTGTCAGTGAAGCAATTGACACCAGTTTGCTGTTCAAAATAGTTACCTACAGGCCAGGTATTTAAAACTATGGTTTGTCCATCACACGGATTACATATAAGTTCGCTCCAAATTCAGTCATTTGTAGTGAGCGTGGAAGATATTGTCCTCCATTTAAAATGGGCAAGGCATGTGGCAAGGGACGGGAAACTGGACGTGATGGTAATGATGCATGCAGAGGCCAAGGCCGTGGGCAAGCTGAAATTGTACCACAACAAACACCCACATCTTCTCGCTTGACCTTCCTGTCCCAATTCCTAGGGGACCACAGCACTCCACTATTGAACCCAGAACAGTGTCAAAAGGTTGTTGGTTGGATAGCGGATAATGCTTCCAGTCACTTAGCCACCACCACCACCCTGTCTTCCACACGGTCAAGCCTCAGTAGCCGTGAGTCTGGACTGCATATTCCTCGCCCTGATCCTCCTTCCTCCCACCATGCCAAGTGCCCAGAGACAAATGATCCCACACTTGGACACTCTGAAGAGCTGTTCACTTTTCCATTTATAGATTCGGGCCTCTCGTCCGGTCCACTTGAAGTGCGGCAAGAGGAGATCGCATGTAGCGATGCCCAAATATATGAGCAGCCACGGTCACACGAAGGCGACGATGGGAAAGTGTCACAAGAGGTGGACGATGATGAGACACAATTGCCAGAAAATCAGGAGGAGGACCAGAGTGCGGAAATGGAAGAAGAGGTGGTGGATGATATAGTAACTGACCCAACTTGGCAGGAGGACATGCAGAGTGAGGAGAGCAGCACACAGGGGGAGGGAGGCAGAGCACCCCAACAGGCAGGAAGAAGCAGTGTGGTGGCCGCTGACAGAAGGCAGGCAACTGTTCCCCGTAACACCAACACGAAGGAAGTTGCCAGTACAACTGTTAGGTCTGGTTGTTTTTTAAAGACTCTGCCAATAACCCCAAAAAGGCCATTTGCACCACCTGCCAGGCCAGCATCAGCAGGGGTGGCAAAACTAGCAGCCTGACCACCACCAGCATGATCAGGCACATGGCAGCAAAGCACCCGACTTTGTGGGCCGAACCCCAGGGTCCAGGAACAGTGTCTGCGGGTGGCACCATTGCTTCTTCCGCTGTTGTGGATGCAAGCCAATCCCCTGTCCATGGTGCATGCGAAGATGCCTCCTGCTTTGCACCTGTCATTGCACACTCTCAAGTAGCAGCATCAGGAAGCACGTCCACGTCCTTGTCCCAGCGGAGCGTTCAGTTATCCATACTCCAGTCCTTGGAACCCAAGCACAAATACGCAGCCAACGCCCCACAGGCCACACTACTAAATTCTCACATTTCACGACTGCTTGCGCGAAATGTTGCCTTTTAGGCTTGTGGAGACGGAAGCATTCCGCAACCTGATGGCTTCAGCCATCCCTCGGTACTCGGTCCCCAGCCGCCACTGTTTCTCCCGGTGTGCCGTCCCCTCATTACACAAGCACATGTCCCAAAACATTAGCCCTGCCCTCAACAATGCAGTTACCAGGAAAGTCCACCTAACCAGGGACACGTGGACAAGTGCTTGTGGACAGGGATAGTACATCTCACTGAGAGCATACTGGGTTAACATAGTGGATCTAGGACCCAGTCGGACCTTGGGACGGAACACGTCCTCCCGACGCCAAGGATTGCGGGCCCTAGGTCAATCAGGGTTGCCCCCACGGTCTACAGCTCCTGCACCTCATCCTCCTCAGCCTCCTCCTCCTCTTCAGCCTCCATCTCCGAAATGACCACATCAGTCACAAGCTGGAAGCACTGCAGCACTGCCTCGGCCAAGCGGCAACAGGCTGTGCTGAAGCTAATATGCTTAGGTGACAAACCACACAATGTTGAAGAGTGGTGGACAGCTCTGAAAGAGCAGGCAGATCTGTGGCTTACAACACTGAACCTACAGCCAGGCATGGTCATGTGTGACAATGGCCGGAACCTGATGGCGGCTCTGAGGCGAGGCGAGCTCACACACGTACCATGCCTGGCCCATGTGCTTAATCTCATGGTTCAGCAGTTTCTCAAATCCTACCCGGAGCTGCCGGATCTGCTTGTTAAAGTATGCCGCCTGTGTGCCCATTTTAGAAAGTCATCTACAGCTTCCGCCGCCCTTGCCGTGTTTCAGCAGCGTTTGCAGCTTCCGGCTCACAGACTGGTGTGTGATATCCCCAAGCATTGGAACTCTACACTGCAGATGTTGGGAAGGATTTGTGAGCAGAAGAGGGCAGTTGTTGAGTACCAGCATCAATAAGGCAGTCGGTATTCAGATCAGACTCCACACATAAGACCTCAGTAGTGGACATGGATGTCAGCCATATGTATTATCCTCCAAAACTTTGAAGACTCCACCAAGATGGTGAGTGGCGATGACACCATAATTAGCGTCACCATCCCACTTCTCTGTCTTCTGAAATGTTCTCTGCTCACAATCAAAGAGGATGCATTGCAGGCGGAGCATGATGAGATGGGCAAGGAACCATACAGGGTGATTACACACAGCCCAGCCTCATCTCATCCCAACGTGGTTTGGGGGACAATGAGGAAGAGGAGGAGGAGGAAGAACAGGAGCTAGTTTCATGCGCTATAGACGGTACTACCTGCACAGCTGTCATACCGTCTGTTCAGCGTGGATGGCCAGAGGACAGAGAGGAGGAGGAGGAGAAGAGCATGGTCAGTCATCCTCTTGATGAGGACACGGAAGTCTTGCCTGTTAGTAGTCTGACACGCATGGCTGAGTTTATGTTACGCTGCCTTTCCCATGACCCTCGCGTTCTCAAAATTTTGGGTGACCGTCATTACTGGTTGGCGACACTTCTAGACCCACGCTACAAGGAGAACTTTATATCTCTGATTCCTGAGGCGGACAGGTCTACAAAAATGGGGCAGTATCAGAAAGCCCTTGTTGCGGAACTATTAAAAAAATTCCCATCTGAAAACGCTGGCGGCAGAGGTCACACTTCGTTGGACAACCAAAGAGTACAGGCGAGAGAGAGATAACTTCAGTCCAGCAGAGGCAGGGGAACACTGTCAAAGTTCTGGGAGAATTTTCTCAGCCCCTCCCATCGCACAAGCCCTGAGGCACGGAGTACTGCCGACCGTACCAACATCCTCCGTGATTCCTCTGTGCCTTATAATTATTGGGTATCCAAGCTGGATACGTGGAATGAACTGACTCTCTATGCCTTGGAGGTCCTGGCCTGCCCTGCCGCCAGCGTTTTATCAGAGCGGGTTTTTAGTGCCGCTGGTGGAATTATAACTGATAAGCGCATCCGCCTGTCAACTGAAAATGCTGACAGGCTGACTCTTATAAAAATGAACAAGGGCTGGATTTGGCCTGACTTCCCAACACCACCGAATGATAGCCGTGTAACATAAACTCAAATACAGTGGCTTTTCTTGGGAGGTGTATTCCCATGCACCTTTTCACACCCAGACATGGGTATACGCTTCCTGATTTTGGCTGTTTGCTCTTGTCCTCATCCTCATCCTCCACCACCATATCACCAGGGTGACCATGGTCCGTGATGCAACACCCACATCATTTTTTTAAAGGGTGTTTATGATGCCTGTAAAAAAAAAATTATACAGTATGTTCATGTATACCCCCCAGGGGTAAATGCTTGTCAGCCCATACACTTAGTGCATGGTCATAACCAGTATAGGAGGCCCGCTCCTTTCTAATGGGAACATTTTTTTATGAGGCCCTCCTCCACGTCTCTTCCAAGGGGCATTGGAGTTCCTCCAAATGTTTGGCAACCCTTGCATTCACTGCATAGGCAAACACAATGGGAGACCCACTTCCTAATAATGGGAACATTGTTTTCAGGAGGCCCTCTGACCTCCACGTCTCTTCCAAGTGGCATTGGAGTGCCTCCAAATTTTTGGCAACCCTTGCATTCACTGCATAGGCAAACACAATGAGAGACCCTACTTCCTAATAATGGGAACATTGTTTTCAGGAGGCCCTCCTCTAAGTCTCTTCAAAGGGGTATTGGGGTGCATCCAAATTTTGAAAGTGGTATTGGGGTGCGTCCAAATTTTGGGCAGCCCTGCCACTCACTGCATACGCAATAACAGTATAGGAGACCCACTCTTCAATAATGGGAACAATAAAACATAGCCAGCTGATGGCTCTCTAAGAATAATGAAGGCCAACTGATGGCCCTTTAAAAATAGTAAAAGCCGCCTGATGGCCCTATAAAAATAGGCTTTGTGACTTTCAGAGTCCCTCCTTCATAATTGAAACACGATGTGTCTGATGATATCTCACACACCACATTGCCAGATAAGGTTGTAAAATGTTAAAATGACATTTCCTGGTGAATGCATTTGTCACGGTTGAAAGCAATGCAAAAGTGAAAAAATGCATAAAAAATGCTACGTGTGAACATAGCCCAAGGTATGGAGGAGCATTTTTGTTTTTGGTTATTTATTTTGCTTTATATAGAAGTCATTACCCTGTAAACGATGTTTCATTAACATATTTCCCAGGAAATTCCATTTTGGTTTCGTTTTGGTATGTTTTATTGTGAGTCCGTAAAAGTGGCGTAATACTCTGACAACGTTGTTAACAGAAGTGACCTGGGAGTCAGAAATGCTTCTAGGGGTCTTCCCCATGCCGTCCCCATGTCATTTTGTCATTTGAGCACTGTTCCCATTGATTTGGGCAATTTTTAGGCCCTCTGCAGACCGCCGGGGGGAGCCACCTGAAAAATGCTCGAGTTTCCCATAGACTTACATTGGGCTCATTGCTCGGGTCGAGCACCAGAGTATTCCAATGCGCTCGACCCGAGCATCGAGCACCCGAGCATTTTAGTGCTCGCTCATCACTACTCAAGGTTCCTAAAAGCACAGTGCCCTCCATAATCCTTAAATGGAAGAAGTTTGGGACCACCAGAAGTCTTCCTAGACCTGCCGTCCAGCCAAACTGAGCAATCGTGGGGGAAAAGCCTTGGTGAGAGGGGTAAAGAAAAACCCCAAGATCACTGTGGCTGAGCTCCAGAGATGCAGTAGGGAGATGGGAGAAAGTTCCACAAAGTCAACTATCACTGCAGCCCTCCACCAGTCGTGCCTTTATGGCAGAGTGGCCCAATGGAAGCCTCTCCTCAGTGCAAGACATATGAAAGCCCGCAAAGAGTTTGCTCAAAAACACATGAAGGACTCCCAGAGTAAGAGAAATAAGATTCTTTGGTCTGATGAGATGAAGATAGAACTTTTTGGTGATAATTCTAAGCGGTATGCGTGGAGAAAAACAGGCACGGCTCATCACCTGCCCAATACAATCCCAACAGTAAAACATGGTGGTGGCAGCATCATGCTATGGGGGTGTTTTTCAGCTGCAGGGACAGGACAACTGGTTGCAATTGAAGGAAACATGAAGTACAGAGATATCCTGGATGTAAATCTGTAGCACCCCGAGGGTTCGGCCGCTACAGGGGTACTGCAACTCAACCAGAGGTGTGGTATTCCACTCCCGGGTAAGGATGGAGTATTGACCAGGGCTCAGTTAGCTGCACACATATACACTCCTCATTTCTGGGGGACAGCTCTACGGTGCTCCCATTAGTATGCAGGCACGACTGACTATGTCCCTGGCTGGAGTGGGGAGGTGGGGAACCCTAGTGATGTGGGAGCAGATAGGGGTTGGTTTCTGGGCATAGGAAGGAGCTCATTGGATGCAGGTCACCTGGGCTCAGACACGGAGGAGGAGGTATAAAAGGTGGGCACCGTCTTAGTTCTGGGAGAAGTTCAGTCTGTGAGGAGAAAGTGAGAGGGGAGGAGGAGGGGAGCAGAGCCAGGCCATGGGACACGGGCAGGGCGAGAGGGAGAGAAAGAAAAGGAACAGAACAGAAAGAGAAAGGAACAGAACAGAAAGGCCCAGAAACACGAAGGTAGAAGGGACCCTAAGGACCCAGGAGATTACGGGTGACGGGTCAGGCAAGAAAAGGGTACCGGATCCCAAGTTGGTGAGGCAAATAATCCTCAGCCAAGAATCGGAGGTCGTGATCATTTAATGGTGCGACCCCTCGCTAAACCTACTAAGAAGGCACCACATAGGGCCAGGGAAGCTGGCGCCAAGTTCTCCCAGAGAAGGCCCGAGGCAGCCGGACAGAAGTTTGGTCACTGGTGGGGCACGGCCAGAGAAAGGATAGAAGGGAGTTCTGTGCCATGCTCCTGAATTGCCTGGGGGTTGACCGAGCCCCTCACCTGGTGGACGCAGCACGGCTTGGGCGGTCACTACCTGTACAGAAGTGGCTTGGAGTATACGAACTGTGAGTAAAAGACCCTGGACTGCGACACGTTGTCTTTGTGTTTCTTACCTCGCCAGCACTAACGGTACTGGGATGCCCTGTACCACCACCCCCAGCATTCACCTACACTGCCCTGAGGCTACACTCTTCCCGTGGGGAGTTATCCTATCCCTGTGCTGCCTATCTACATCAGCCTCAGCGGTCTGCCTTGCAGCGGCGGTCTTCCCTGACCGCAATCCACGGGTGGCGTAGTCGGACATTGCAAACCGTATAAATAGACAGCCACACAGCATTTTGTCTGACCACCCTGAGCCACGGGACCGGGTTGCCACTACTACCCCCATCAGCACCGTACACTAGAAGGCCCGGTTCCGAGTACCCCACGGCCCAGGAGGCGAGTCAGCTTTGGCGTAGTCGGCAGGATCGTGACCAAGCCGCCACAAACGGGTATTGCGTGCCTGAAAAGAGACTGTTTCACTGTATTAAAGATGGCGCCTGCCCCAGAAGAACGGACCCCATAATGTGCGTGCCAAAAGTCAACAGGAAGCCACCTCCCATCGTGGGCCTTGTCCCAGAATGGCGCCAAAGAAGGAGTCCACCCCCAACAGCCATGAGTGCGGCTGTAGAGATGTCCATCAAGGTGGGGGGGCTGCCCCTGAAAGTGATTGTCAGCAGATTGCCCCAAGACCACCCCCAATGGGGGTGGAAAGAGAAGAAAACTGTGGGGCCGGGTGTGGTTTGGATCAGTCTCACCGGACCACACCCAGAGATGGAGAGAGGAGCCAGCTCCAGCACTCTGGCGAGGGGCCTGCTGCCCACCGAATCACCGTGCAGCTTCATGGAGCTGCTAGCACAACTCCCCAAGGAAGACCCGGAGTATGTGCGGGCTGCGTTGGAGGAGCTGGACCGGAGGATGGTCCGGGCGCAGCGGGACGTGATTGCTGGGTGGAAGGAGGAGATGGCCCGGCGGACCATGACCCAGCAGCAGGAGGCACTGCCACCACCCAGCAGCACGCCTGCCTCCGAGGGCGATGAGAGTGTATCGGAGGTTGAGGACGACACCGCGGAGGAGGTCATAGCCGCTGAGGCAGGTAACGGGGAAGTCCTTAACCCGAGTCCAAGGGCCGCAACCCTGTCCCTGTTCTCCGTCACGGCACCCGAAGCCCCCGGAGCCGTAGCTGCCATCACACCTCCCCCGCTACCAACTGGGCCTCAGGCCGTAGACGCCGCCGTTGAGCCCCGCCCCGCGCCGTGCCCTCTGACCCCGGGCGCGACCGGAAGATGACGACCGCAGGCCTGGTCACAAGGCCTAGTGCCCCCGGGCGCCGCTGCCCCTTCAGAGCCCCCTGCCTCTGCTGTACCACCCCTGAGCGTGGATCTGTTCGCCCAGCACACCGGTCCAGATGGGCTCCCTTTCATCTGGCCCCCCGGATATGTTAACCCCCGCCTACAGAGGCCTGTCCGCGGAGGCCGGAGCCCCACCTGAACCCCTGATACCTGCCCCGGAGCACATGGAAGTCTCCCAATCCCCACTCGAAGACGCCCAGTTTGAGTGGGACCCGACCGGGGAAAATCTAATGGGGTTCACCCAAGAGACGCGGGCAGACGCAGCCCGCCGACGGGAGTCCTGCCGCCAGCAGTTAGCGATGTTCGAGAGGGAGCAGCGGGAACGGCGTGTCCGGCAAGAGCAGCTACAGGCCCAAAGTGCAGAACAGAAGATGAGGACCCGGCGAGACCCCCGAGCTGCCCGCAGTCCCCGAGCCACCGAGACTGTCGTCAAGTTTCAAATGGAGCACGGCTGGAGTTTCATCAGAGACCCGAACACCATCAGCGACGTGTTCGTGACCCGGAGGGATGTTGAGAGCCACCTGCCGGAGGGTCACCAAGGGCGAGACCTGTATCCTGGGGACGTGATGACCTACACCAGACACCAAGGCGTCAAGGGGTGGTACGCCCTACACGTCCACAGAGTTGTAGAAGAGGAGGAACAGCGCCACTCTGCCCAAGGATATCAAGAGGGCCCGGACGGGCCTGAAGATTACCAGGAGCAAGGCGCATATGGAGGTCAGCGTTCACAGTAAAGTGGAGAAGCGCCAGTGTACATAGTTACCCGTCAGGGTACAGAAACTGTTTTGGGACTGTTTCCATATTAGAACGTGGTCCCCGTTGGGACTGATATGGAACTGTTAAAAATTGCCCCCTTTCCTTACCTGGCTGAGGACTGAGAGCAGCCATCCCCTTTCCTTACCTGGCTGAGGACTGAGTACAGCCATCCCCTTCCCTACCTGGCCGAGGACTGAGAGCGGCCGTCCCTGTAAATAGTTGCGCTTCCTAAAGCGCCCCCTATTGGTTTTATAAAAGAACTGCAATGTCTACCTCAAGACAAGTTTGCTAGAGTGTTGCACCTTTAAGAAGAATGAACACCTGGTCGCAAGTTGCACCGCGGCCAGTGCACAAGAATATGTTTTACTTAAAAATGTTTTATATGAAAAGTTTTATATGCTGCAACATGATAATGAGAATGTTTTATATGACAAAAGAGTTCCGGTAGTATTAACAATGTCTTATAAAGGAAAGTGTTGAAAAAGAGAAAAGTGTTTCCCATAAAGGGAATTGAACAATGTCGTCCGTTTTCTAATGTGAAAAGTTTTGAAAAAGTTGTGCATGTCTTGTAATCAAATGTCTTTACTCTTTTCCAGCCCGAGGACGTGCTGTGGTTTACCAGGGGGGAATGTAGCGCCCCGAGGGTTCGGCCGCTACAGGGGTATTGCACCTCAACCAGAGGTGTGGTATTCCACTCCCGGGTAAGGATGGAGTATGGACCAGGGCTCAGTTAGCTGCACACATATACACTCCTCATTTCCGGGGGACAGCTCTACGGTGCTCCCATTAGTATGCAGGCACGACTGACTATGTCCCTGGCTGGAGTGGGGAGGGGGGGAACCCTAGTGATGTGGTAGCAGATAGGGGTTGGTTTCTGGGCATAGGAAGGAGCTCATTGGATGCAGGTCACCTGGGCTCAGACACGGAGGAGGAGGTATAAAAGGTGGGCACCATCTTAGTTTTGGGAGAAGTTCAGTCTGTGAGGAGAAAGTGAGAGTGGAGGAGGAGGGGAGCAGAGGCTCCGCTGGAGTTCTGCTCCAGAGCCAGGCCTAGGGACACAGGCAGGGCGAGAGGGAGAGAAAGAAAAGGAACAGAACAGAAAGAGAAAGGAACAGAACAGAAAGGCCCAGAAACACGAAGGTAGAAGGGACCCTAAGGACCCAGGAGATTACGGGTGATGGGTCAGGCAAGAAAAGGGTACCAGATCCCAAGTTGGTGGAGGCAAATAATCCTCAGCCAAGAATCGGAGGTCGTGATCATTTAATGGTGCGACCCCTCGCTAAACCTACTAGGAAGGCACCACATAGAGCCAGGGAAGCTGGCGCCAAGTTCTCCCAGAGAAGTCCCGAGGCAGCCGGACAGAAGTTTGGTCACTGGTGGGGCACGGCCAGAGAAAGGATAGAAGGGAGTTCTGTGCCATGCTCCTGAATTGCCTGGGGGTTGACCGAGCCCCTCACCTGGTGGAAGCAGCACGGCTTGGGCGGTCACTACCTGTACAGAAGTGGCTTGGAGTATATGAACTGTGAGTAAAAGACCCTGGACTGCGACACGTTGTCTTTGTGTTTCTTACCTCGCCAGCACTAATGGTACTGGGACGCCCTGCACCACCACCCCCAGCATTCACCTTCACTGCCCTGAGGCTACACTCTTCCCGTGGGGAGTTATCCTATCCCTGTGCTGCATATCTACATCAGCCTCAGCGGTCTGCCTTGCAGCGGCGGTCATCCCTGACCGCAATCCACGGGTGGCGTAGTCGGACATTGCAAACCGTATAAATAAACTGCCACAGAGCATTTTGTCTGACCACCCTGAGCCACGGGACCGGGTTGCCACTACTACCCCCATCAGCACCGTACACTAGAAGGCCCGGTTCCGAGTACCCCACGGCCCAGAGTGCTCTGGACCTCAGACTTCGCCGAAGGTTCACCTTCCAACAAGACAATGACCCAAAGCACACAGCTAAAATAACAAAGGAGTGGCTTCAGAACAACTCTGTGACCATTCTTGACTGGCCCAGCCAGAGCCCTGACCTAAACCCAATTGAGCATCTCTGGAGAGACCTGAAAATGGCTGTCCACCAACGTTCACCATCCAACCTGACGGAACTGGAGAGGATCTGCAAGGAAGAATGGCAGAGGATCCCCAAATCCAGGTGTGAAAAACTTGTTGCATCATTCCCAAGAAGACTCATGGCTGTACTAGCTCAAAAGGGTGCTTCTACTCAATACTCAGCAAAGGGTCTGAATACTTATGACCATGTGATATTTCAGTTTTTCTTTTATAATAAATGTGCAAAAATGTCTACATTTCTGTTTTTTTTTCAGTCAAGATGGGGTACAGAGTGTACTTTAATGAGAAAACAATGAACTTTTTAGAATTTACCAAATGGCTGCAATGAAAAAAAGAGTGAAACATTTAAAGGGGTCTGAATACTTTCCATACTCACTGTATGTCCTGAGATGTGATACCTGGTGTGGTCCGCATTGAGACTGCGTGCCCACGTAGCGTTTTTCAAGCGTTTACGCTGTGGAATTTCCGCAGCGTAAACGCTTGTTAAACGCTAGGTAATCCGCTCCCCATGGTCCCCAAGGGGATTCCGCATGTTCTATGCACATGCTGCAGATTTTTCCGCAGCGTTTATGCTGCGTTCAAAAATCCGCAGCATGTTCATTAATTTTACGTTTCCGCAAGCGGAATTGCCTTGTGCAATGCATAAAAAACGCAAGGCAATTCCGCATGTGGTAAACGCGCGATAAGCGCGCGATAAACGCGCAATAAACGCGTGCGGAATTCCGCATGCGTTTTTCCGGGAGAAGACATGCGGAAATGAAGCAGAAATTTTCTGCTTCATTTCCGCAACGTGGGCACATAGCCTGAGAGACTTTCGTAATCATGGCTGGGTAAGAAAGAACAATTTGTGCCTCAGGTGGAGAAAAGGGTTGCCCTTCATTAGATACAGCTGGGTGTGAATATGGAGTGTACTTTAATCAGGTGGATCAATGACTGTCAACATTCACAATGAATTATTTTAAGAACTGTGTCTGGGAACCCACAACATTCAGTGACTCTCACGATTAAGGACACATAGTACCTGCTCTACTCTCTCCTCAAGGGAGCAAATACTTTTATATGCCGTGTGTTTGTAATGTTAGAAATGCCACAATGTAGACTGAACTCTCAATTGGACACCAAATTTTTACTTTGGTTGAAATCAGTAATAATAATCACCCATTTTTGATTCACCAAAATCACTGGATGTTAACAAATGGTTTGCAATATATTTAGCTCTTCTCCTATATGATGGAATATCCAATGAATGGAGCTTTATTTCAGCCTTTGGCAACCTGTTGTTTCACAGAAACAACACTGACCTGCATGTCGGTCGTACTATCGGTATACCAGGTGCCCTCTGGACACTTATAATTCTTTCTGTAGTCTGCCATGATCCAAACTTTTATATATTTTTATTGGATTCCAGTTACCCTCATTATCTTGAGGTGAATACCCTCTAACAGGCAACTTTGGGAGTCCGATTTGGCCTCATCTACCTTGACACCTCTGGAGTTGACCACCTAATTCTTTTTGATGTGACCGGTTTGTATACCTCAGCTTTGTTTCCAATGTTGTGCACTTGCTGCCTACGATCGTAGCTTGCCAAAATGTCACTTGAGGTACACTGCACCAACTTAAAAAGTAGCTAAACTTTTTTTTTATATACTTTTGTCCAGCATGAAAAGTTGTGAAATTTTTGCAAATGACTTTAATAGGGGATTTGTAAAAATGGCTTTCAGACCCCTGCTTTTCACCAGGCTATTTTCCTGCCTTCAGCTGCATTGATATCAGAATGTACTGATTTGGAGTACAGATGATGGCAGTGATGGGTCAGCTCAGCACCTATAGTATGTCTCACTAACTTTGAGGATAAGCTGATGCAAGGGATTTGTCTGATAACCACAACAGAGGAGTAGACAGGAGCTGACCTATCACTGCCATCATCTGTACTCCAAATGAGGACGTTCTGATATCAATGCAACTGAAGATAGCAAAATAGACACGGTGGAAAAGCCAAGTTTTGGAAGCTACTTACATGCAATTTTTTTATAAGGGTGAAGACAAATCTCATAATAAAGTGATTTGTAAAATTTCTAAAATTTCCATGGCCAACGAAATTATAAAAAAGTTAACGTTTAGTTACTCTTTAACTTAACCCTCTTCCAGGCCTTTGTTCAGACCTTTCCTCGAAAATTATCTCCATGGCTGTCCATTTGTGTGTCCCACTGCTTGTTCCTACTATCCAGAGGATAAAGGAAATATTTTTCAGGCTGAAATACCCCTATAAGGGTCTGATTAATTTAGGATTTTGACGTGGGGTCCGACTTTTGTGTTTCATCTGAATGAACCAATTTTAGACTATGTTCCCACGATGAGCTTTTGATGTTACAGATTTTAGGCACCATTTCTGCACCCATTAAGTAAATTAGGTTACTTGCATTTTTCAAAAATACGCAACATAAAAAAACTCACCAAAAACTTCTAATTTCAGCTGTAGATCCCCAGCTTCATCTTACAGTCACCGCCATGTGAATCTGACTGTACATGGGTTTATACCGCTCCCGTGGACTCTATTGGCTTCCATTATTGGCATCTACAGGTAAACAGAACCAGAAGCACAGTTAGGGTTTTGGTTCAGGGGGCAACGCTTCTGAGTGGGCCCCTAACCAGGTAACCCCGATTACAGCTATGGTGGAGCACCCTAAGGCTATGTGCGCACGTTCAGGATTTGAAGCAGAAGTTTCTGCAGCATTTCTGCATCTCCTTGGCAGGAAAAACGCTGTGGAAAAACCGTGCGGTTTTGCCGCGTTTTTGATGCCTTTTTTAAAGTTTTTTTTATGTGTTTTTGAAGCGTTTTTGTACATCAATGACTGCTTTTTGGAGCTAAATAAACTTATTTGGTGGATCATTGCTTTAACCCTTGAATTATCCTCAGAACTGGGGTGAGTATATTGGTTAATTTAAATGATTAAAAGATGTGTCTGTTGTATTTCAAATAAAGTGTTTACTCTGTGTCTGTGTGCTTATTTAACTCTTTACTTTAATTAGGTTTGGTGATGAAAGGATCTGATTGACACCTTGTCATCACCAAACAAAAGAGCTAGGTGTCAGCTAATCCTATTCACCCAATTTTCATTTGCATTCCCATTCATGTAATTTCTAAGGCAGATGTGAGCTGTTATTCTTAGCCTAGGAAGGTGTCATTAGGCACACATGTTCCCTGGCTATAATTAACAGCTCAATGCTGGTTTGTTAGCCACTATGTCCCCCGATCAGCACTCAGCAGCTCTTTGGACACAGAGTATATTTGCTGCATACAAAACGCGGTGTTCCCATGCCGCACTTTTGCTGTCAGTACATGTGAATCCATCGCATATAATGACACTTCAATCCATCAAATCTGCAGTAGAGACTAGCGTGTCCGCTACAGAAATTGACATGCTGCGGGTGAGTTTAGGTAGGTGGCCACGGTCAGGAGTCGCTGCAGGTTTGAAGCTGCGTGTTTATACAGCGCCAAACCTGCAGCATCCAGATGTTACAGCATAGTGGATGGGCTCTCTAGACTTCCCATGTCCACTATGCGTGCATCAGAGGCTGCGAATCACCCATGGACACCGACATGCAACGTGTCTTCCAGGACCGCAGCATGTCAAATTCTCTTGCGGAGTCGCTAGTCTCTGCAACAGAAATTTGACCACTAGAATGTATTGAATGCGATAAATCCACATGGTTCAGTGAACACATGTGGATTTACCTGCGTTCAATAGAATGCAACGTTTTGGACACAGCAAAAATATGCGTCCAAAGCGTTGCTATGTCCAGATCGTGGGTACTGAGCCTAAAATGTAAAAAAAAAATGGCGTGGGCTCCCGCTTCATTTTTATAACCAGCTAAGGGAAAACTGACCGCTGGTGGCTGATATTAGTGGCCAGAGAAGGGGCCATTAGCCAAAAATGTTCCCTGGCTATTAATATCAGCCCACAGCTGTTTGCTTAGCCTTTGCTGGATAGATCACAGGGGGACCCCAGAAAAAAATTTATGTAGGGTCCCCCTATAAAATCTAACCAGAAAAGGCTAAACAGACAGCTGTTGGCTGATATTAATAGCCAGGGAAGGGGCCATGGATCCTGGTCCCCTCCGCGGCTAATAATATCACTCCTCAGCAGTCCCAGAAATGGCGCATGCATAAGATGTGCCAAATCTGGCGCTTAGCCTCTGCTCTTCCCACTGCCCTGTAGCAGTGGCAAGTGGGGTAATGGGGTTGGGGTTCACGTCAGCCTTGTATTGGCGGCTGACATGAAGCCCAGATTAGTAATGGAGAGTGTCTATAAGATGCCCCCATTACTTTGCCAGGGCCAGGTATTGCAATGGTAATCCTGATAGTGGATGTAGGGGAACCTCAGCAGATGACTGGGCTGTTACTAAAAAAAAATCTCTTTACAAAGACCAACACTGATATTACTGCTATATTGTGACCATATGGTGGTAGATATCAGTCCTGCAGAACATGTAAGAGATTACAGTAAAGGTATATATAGTACCTTACAGCTGACGTTCTTTCTAATGAAATCGTTCACTTTTCCCGTATTTTCCATCTGGCCCAGACCGACACGACAACTTCTCCATCCAGGATTCATCTACAGAGATTACAACAAAGACACAGTTGACTCCTTACATTTCAGGCACCGTCCACATCTATTCCCAACCTGCACAAACACCTCATCCTGCTGATACACCAATACTGAGCCGCTCCCGCCATGTCTCTATTACTGTACCTGCTGTGTGCCCTCTAAATGGTAAAACAAACCTCTAGACTATAGAGATGCTGTGTGCAAGTGCCCTAGAAAACAGTGCCCACATTTTGGCCCCTAGAAAGTAATAGTGCCCTCTGTGTGCCCCTTTGACAGTCACAATAACTTGAGTTCCCCTATAACAATAAGTGTTCACTTAACATTTAATAATGTCCTGAGTCTCCCCCCTGTACAGCTCCCCTCTACACAGTATAATGCTCTCCTATACACAGTATA
Organism: Phyllobates terribilis; assembly: GCF_046119375.1. Taxonomy (NCBI): domain Eukaryota; kingdom Metazoa; phylum Chordata; class Amphibia; order Anura; family Dendrobatidae; genus Phyllobates; species Phyllobates terribilis. The sequence goes on from NW_027362772.1 coordinate 78,156,035, forward strand.
ATGCTCCCTCACTGTATTGTACCCTCCACACAGTATACTGACCCCTTAGTAGCCCCCAAACTGATGGCTCCAACACTGTATGATGGCCCCCACACAGTACAAAGACCCCACATTATCTCCCACACTGTATGATGGCCCCCACACTATGCAAAGACCCCACATTATCTCCAACACTGTACGATGGCCCTCACCATAATCACCACACTGTATGATGGCCCCCTAAGTGGCCTCAATACAGCATAATGCACCAGACAGTCCCCAATATAGTATAATGCACTCCCCATAGGCCTCTATAGTGTAATACACTCCCCATAGGCCTCCATATAGTGTATAATGCACCCCCATAGGCAGACTCTATATAGTAAAATGCACCACCATAGGCCTCCATATAGTATAATGTACCCCATATGCCTCTATAGTATAAATGCACTCCCATAGGCAGAGTATATAGTATAATGCACTCCCAATAGGCAGAGTATATAGTATAATGCACCCCATAGGCAGAGTATATAGTATAATGCACCCCCATAGGCAGAGTTTATAGTATAATGCACCCTTATAGGCAGAGTCTATAGTATAATGCACCCCCATAGGCAGTCTGTATAGTATGATGCACCTCCTCAAGCAGAGTCTATAGTATAATGCACCCCCATAGGCAGAGTATATAGTACAATGCACCCCCATATGCAGAGTCTATAGTATAATGCACCCCCATAGGCAGAGTATATAGTATAATGCACCCCCATAGGCAGAGTATATAGTATAATGCACCCCCATATGCAGAGTATATAGTATAATGCACCCCTATAGGCAGTCTATATAGTATGAGGCACCCTAATAAAAAAATAAATAAATACAATACTCACCTCTCCTCCTCGTTCCCCGTGCTGCAAGTGATGACGTCATCGTGCCCGGTCAGTGATGTCAGACGCAGAGGGGACTGATGGGAGAGCGTCGCGCTCCCTCTCTCATCACTGAACTTGGGATGACTGGCCGGGGGCCCGATGCTGGCATCAAGGGGCCCCCCTCCTGCTCAAGGGCAGCCGCCTGGCAGTGCAGGGACATTGAATCTTCCCGCTCTGCTCCAGAGTGTAACTGTATGGGCATGTGTAGCACTAGCGTAGCTCCAAGTGCGCCCCTGAGAGCGCGGGGCCTGGGGCCACCACCCCCTCTGCCCTCCCATAGCTACGCTACTGAACAGAATAGAGTCTTGTGTGTCAAGCGCTTGTGTTTGCCTTTGATCTTTAAACAATTTGATTACCTCTGATCTTCATCAATGGAGAGTACACATCTGATGTCATCAGGAAACCATCAGTAACATCACCAAAGGGGTTGCTCCATGATTTAAGCTAAAACCTGTCTTTTCAGGTGAATTTCCAGAATAAGCTGTCCTGTGTAGTTATTCGTTCAGTTTGGCCATTAATTTACTTGTATCCTTTATTTTCACAATTTTTCCCCTCTGTAGGCTCCATCTGTAATTTCAGTTGTCTCTGAACTAGTGCTATGATGGTTCCCATACACACCAAGGAAATGAAAGATTCCTGCTCTCCTGACTCAGTTCAGCACTTGTTACAAAGCAGCAGCAGCATGGAAGATAATATACAGCAGTACTGAGCAGTGTTGATGTGAATCCAGTACTAAGGTGAGATAAAAAAAAATGCAAGCTTAATATAAAGCACCAGCACCTTCCCCTCTCCATAGACCTCATTAGGCAGCATTAATATGAAAGATTCCTGCTCTCCTGACTCAGTGCAGCACTTGTTACATAGCAGAAGCAGCATGGATGACAATATACAGCACTACTGAGCAGTGTTGATGTAAATCCAGCACTAGGCTGAGATGAAAAAAAATACATGCTTACTATAAAGCAGCAGCTCATTACCCTCTCCATAGACCTCAATAGGCAGCATTAATCTGAAAGATTCCTGCTCTCCTGACTCTATGCTGCACTTGTTAAGTAGCAGCAGCAGCATGGATGATAATATACAGCAGTACTGGGCAGTGTTGATGTGATTTCAGCTCTAGGGTGAGATAAAAAAATATATACATACATGCTTACTATAAAGCAGCAGCACCTTCCCCTCTCCATAGACCTCAATAGGCAGCATTAGTGTGACAACTGAGTAACCTGGCAGTCTGTGTCTTCTTTTGATCAAGCAGGATTTTAGGTGTATTTGAGACTGAAAGATGAGTTTAGAATGCAGAGGAAGAGGTAGTAATGGCTCCTAAGTGGAGAAGAAGCATGTTACAAAAATGTACTGTTGATTTATGTAAAGTTTGTTGAAATGTCAGCGACTAGTTAAAGCATCCTAAATATGTGATTTATAGCGTAGAAGAAAAATAAGCAAATTATAGAATTATAGAAAAGTAATAACAATGTAGTAACTCAATATATATTTAACCCTCAGTGGCAAGTATTAGATTATAATAGTTAACAACAGACATGTAGATGTAAAAATAAACATACAATAAATAAACTAACTCATATATAATGTTATGTAAATGTCATGAACAAAATTACAAGAATAATTTTAGGACTTTTTTTTGCCCTTTTGGATCACATCGCTTGCTGGAAGAGGCAATTAATGAGTTGATTCCCAAACAGAAGGTTTTAATAATCTGACCTGGGGCACAATGATGACAGCAATTAAATAGAAAAAAATAATAATGCAAATTAGGAATATCCATGTCCTGTATAATTGATGTCAGAATTGTTTCCTATGCAACTTTGACATTGGAAATAAACTATGTAGATTCTGTTACACTGGCCAGGATAATTACTGTCGGTAATATAGGTATAAAAGTACAATGATTGAGAAAACTTTTGAAAACATTTTCCCTGATAACAAAAGTACCCGATATTTCAGTTCACTTGAATAGGAGTTGTAACACCACACACAGCCTATGGACAAGAGTGGCGCTATTTCGGAAAAAAAAAAAACCTTTTTTCCTAATTTCCATTACTTCTCCTAGAAATAGGGGTAAGCAGACTTACTTTTTTTTGTATGAGCAGTTATTTCAGTAGTCGCATTACACTTATTATTTCACATAATAAAACCCCAATGTAAGAAATTGAACCTTCCATCATACAGTAATGACATATAATTATATAAATTGCGAGAAAATATAGGCAGATAAGCATAAGCTTAATAATACGGCATTGTGACCAAAAAAGTCACTTGCACAAATCCAGGCAAGTTACTACATATAGAGAAGAGACTGGCACGGTATAATTACAGGAAAGGATCCAGTTTCATACACTTTGTAGTAGTTTGTGCAAACTTTTTTTTTCAAGGCACCTATGAAGGAGTCGCCAATATTTGTCACATAATGTATAGATGGACTAGAACTAAGTTATCAACCGTGCAATTAAATATTCATACCCCTTCCCTATCCCAATCACTATGGGACAGATACATGATATATTCTCCATTCTGTAAATTGCAGTTTGTAGCATGTGTCCAGATATGTCACAGACCTAAAAACTTTGCATTGGTAGTGAGTGACAGGTTACTGCATCGCCATCTAGTGGCCGTAACAAGAAATTAGTAAAATTCTCCGTCAGTGCTGTCCATAGTTACTTGCATATACATTTACGTTCTTTGTATCATAGTCATTTATTCTATAGTCAGGTTGCAGATTTCAGCAGAATCATTTAGACGTAATGGGTCTTCTGCTTAGAACATACATCTATTATATTTACATCATTCCAACATGGAGGATTGCAGGAGAAAACGAACACATAAAAGCCAAGGAGGTCACGCAGTACAGGTAAGAGAGGAACTACAGACATCAGCAAACTGTAACAGGTAACACAGCGCCATCTGCTGTCTACTCAAGATAACGTCAACAGTATAAGCCTGCAGCTGTTGTATCCGCCAACAGATTTGACAATATTATGAGTAATTCAATTTAGAATTAAAATAATCAGTTTGTACAAAGACTAACAATAATATAATTGTATATACTGATACAATCTCCTAGTAGAGAGTAATTACTAACAATGAGCATCAGAGTCGCATCTCCTGAGCAGTTTGCCTGGTGGTGCCCCATATGTTTATTCATCGATGATGACCTGATTGAATTTTTTCCGGTATCCTCTGTGTCCCATATTCCAACCTACTTCCAGCATGTATTGTTTAAATTCAGACGGGGAAAGGAAGGGGAACAGAAGATATAGGACTCAAGATAAAATTAGGATTTTGATTTTTTTTTTTAATGCTATAGGAGAGGTAAAAAAAAATTACGATTGCTCAGTCAGTCCCTTTCCTTGATGTGTTTTTTTAATTTGCAAAAATCATAGTCAAATAGGTCACAACTGTAGCAAAATGCAACTTTTTAAGGCTTTGTTCCCACAACATTTTGCCTGTATGTTCAGCATTTCTCTTCTGTCCACTAGATGGCGCTCCTGTACTATATCAGAAAGTATAATTACTATTAAAAAAAAAAGTTTTGAAGAGCTGGTTCACATTCTTAAGACATGTGCAGACAACCATATAAATAGGATGAGTGCTATTCGGGGTTTTGGCGTGGTCTGCCGCTTTATAGTGAATGTCTCCGTCAGAGCTCCGTAATGGTTTTCATCCCAATCCTACTTTTTGGGATTTAGACCGGATGTTGGAGAACAGGAAGAATGTGAACCTAGCCTTCTGCTCAATAATTAATATGTATTCTACTTGGAGTTTATTGATAGCGTAGTTGTGCAAAAACACACGTCAGAATGGATTAAAAATTATTTTGGAAGGTCCAATGATAATAAAATGTATCCAAAACTATCCATGGAAATCAAAATAATATTGTCTTTTCCCAAACTCGATTAGATTAAAATTAACTAGGGCTGGACCTAGGGGTAAAATAAATATGAGATGGAGCGAAAGGTATAAAATAAAATTCTTCTTGATAAAATTGATTAAAACCTGATTGTAAAATAAAGTAAACGGGAGTAATTTATATTAGGTATAGGGTTTAGTAGTAGTGGTAAAAGGCTGGTGGTCCTTTGTGGATCTTCTCAAAGCGGATCCACTAAGAATTGGCTTCTAGATCAGGGTGATTTTCCTGATGGCGAGGAGGAGAAGTGAATCAGAGGAGTCCAAGAAGGTTGTGGGTGACCCAGGGAGATGGTTCACTCTGAATAGAGGTGTATAAAGTTTAGGAATTAAAAAGGGAATTCGAGATCGTCAATAAGTGTAAGCATTTAAGGTATACCTGCTAAGTTGTCCCAAGATAGGATGTCCTGGTGGGATAGGGAAGTAGATGTGGTCTTTACAGAAGAGGTACAGCTGGCTCAGACATATGTTTTGGTTTTTAATTAGTAAAAGGATCAATCTTAAAGATAGAGACTCAAGAAAAGTTAAAGGAGTACAGAGTCTATTTTTAGGAAGTTCAAGGTGGTACAAAGTAAGTTCCCTGGACTCGATATGTACCTGGTATTATTCATCCTAAGCCTCTCTGTTGGAGGTAGATGTCCACATAGGTATGGAGCGGTCCAATGATGACCTGAACGGGATAATCAGTACAGAGTAGGTACAGTGGGGGAATCTTAATTAGGGGTTGAAAATGTGATTTACTGTCTCTATGGACTATTTACCCTATTATATAGGAGGCTGGTAAGGGTTTTTTGGATGGTGACGTGCCTTTACAGAAGTATTGGCTGTCTCCTAAGGGCCTCAGATTGAAAATTGGTAATGTGTACGGGTCACTTAGAAACTGGTCACCTCACGACGTGAGGTGCTGGAATGTAAAATAGGAGAAATGTGAGTGATGGAGGCAAGGTCCGAAGTCTATACTGTGGGGAAAAGAGAGCAGTGATACTCACAAGGACGTTGAGTCAATACACAGAGTCGGCGTGTAGCGGGTCACGATGATTAGTGCGGTATACAGCTGACGGCAGAGCACGGCAGGAGTAGCGGTGAAGATGGCAGAAGGATGTCCGCGGCTCCGCTCCCAGAGTGCCGCATGCCAGGTAGTAAGAAAGTGCCCCGCTGCGTTGCGCTGATTGAGGGTTTGTACTTACAGGTCTATACTTGCAGGTCCGGGCGTGTTTTCAACGATACCAGTTAGAATGGCTGCAGGGTGCCGTGCTGTGTTACCGGAGGATGTAGTCCTTAGGCTGATAGTTGCCGATGCTCAGAGGGGAGCAGTCTGAGGAGAAAGAGGGGAGGAAGCGAGAGTCCCGGCCGGTGACTCAACACTCAGGGAGCTTCTCCTGAGCGTGTGGTAGAGGCAGGTCAGGAGGACCTGCAGGGAATACAGACACGTGACAGTCACGTGACAGTCACGTGGTACAAGCTTGTACGGATGCCTAGTTGGACCAAAAATCTACGCTTTTTGGAAACTGAGGATGGTTTCCTTCATCAGGGTAGGTCCATACTAGGCATAGGGTTCTTTATATAGGTCCAGTGGTGTATCAATTGTAAAAAAAAACGTTATGAACTTTATTACTTGCACTACAAGGGGCGTTATTTATGGCCTAAGATGCCCATGTAATAAACTACACTGTGTTCCAAATTATTATGCAAATAATATTCTCTCAGATTTTCCCAAATTACCTATATGAATTGCAGTCATTGTAATTTTCCAGTAAATAACTATTAGAGTACAATTGAAAGGTTTTTGTACAAACTGCCTATGATAACAGTATGTTTTTAAAAAAATAAAAAACTCCAACTGCACTCAAAATGCATGTTCCAAATTATTATGCACAGCAGAGTTTTCAACCTTTTCATTTTAATAAAGAACAAAAAAATGGTCATTTTTGAAATTATAAGCATTAGCAGGTTATTACAAACTGAAATCAAACAGTTTTCAACTCAAAACTTTATTCTAGGTGATGTTACATTTGCACATAGGACCCCTTGTTCGAAAGGAGCTTCTGAACTCTCTCGTCCATTGAATTTGTCAGGTTTTGGATGGTTTCTGCTTTAATTGTTTTGCATGAGGACAGAATACCCTCCCAGAGCTGTTGCTTAGATGTGACCTGCCTCCCGCCATCATAGACACTCCTTTTGATGATGCTCCAGAGGTTCTCAATGGGGTTGAGGTCAGGCTAATGCCTATAATTTCAAAAATGACCATTTTTTTGTTCTTTATTAAAATGAAAAGGTTGAAAACTCTGCTGTGCATAATAATTTGGAACATGCATTTCGAGTGCAGTTTGAGTTTTTTATTTTTTTAAAAATATACTGTTATCATAGGCAGTTTGTACAAAAACCTTTCAATTGTACTCTAATAGTTATTTGACTGGAAAATTACAATGACTGCAATTCATATAGGTAATTTGGGAAAATCTGAGAAAATATTATTTGCATAATAATTTGGAACACAGTGTATATATAGGCCGCACTATACGTCCCCTGACTATCAGAATATATGAACATCTTCGTAGCATCAGGAACAAATTTTTATATCACCCCTTATCCAAACACTTTGCGGATAAAAACGGTGGGTCATGTAATGGCATCCAAATAACGGGCATACAGACAGTCCCCAGACACTGGCGACAGGGGAACTATATAAAACTAATGTCCAGGATAGAGAGCAGCTGGATATTCAAATGTGACACTTTGAAACTCCGAGGTTTAAACTCTAAAATAGAACTGTTTGCTTTTAATGACTAATAGTCACCATTCAAGTAATCCCTTTTATGGATAAAGTCATCATGGGATCTATCCACCTACAACTAATCCTTCCATAAGACTGTGAACCATTCCCCAACCAACTGCCTTTTTTTTTTTACAATTGATACATCACTGGACCTATATAAAGAACCCTATGCCTAGTATGGACCTACGCTGATGAAGGAAACCATCCTCAGTTTCCAAAACGCGTAGGTTGTTGGTCCAACTAGGCATCCATACAAGCTTGTACCATGTGACTGTATTCCCTACAGGTCCTCCTTACCTGCCTCTACCACACGCTCAGGAGAAGCTCCCTGAGTGTTGAGTCACCTGCCGGGACTCTCGCTTCCTCCCCTCTTTCTCCTCAGACTGCTCCCCTCTGAGCATCGGCAACTATCAGCCTAAGGACTACATCCTTCGGTAACACAGCACGGCACCCTGCAACCATTCTAACCGGTATTGTTGAAAACACGCCCGGACCTGCAAGTACAGACCTGTAAGTACTGTGGCGCCCCTGAGGGTTCGACCACCACAGGAATGCTGCACTTCTTTAATGGAGTGTGGTGTTCCTCCTCTGAGGTAAGGCCAGTGTAATGGTAGTAACCTAGCCTTTTGCATCCAACACCACATTTCCACCAGAGGGAGCTAGTATGCACTAGGTGCTGCTCCCCTGGTTACAGGGAGACTGGGGAACACAAAGTAGTAGGAACCAGTTAGTGGGTGTGGGTGGAGGAACACTAGTTAGTTACACTTCAAATTTCATATATAATAGAATGCCATCTTTGATCTTGGTTCTTCTGGTCCTTCGTTCCTTTTCGGTTCTTTCGGTCCATCTGACCTGTGTGGTCTCTGGCCGTCTGACTGTCAAGTGGTCGTACTGTGCTGTCAAAATACTGTGTGTAAAGTGACTTCCCTCCGGGAGTGCCTGTGTGGACCTGCACCGGCATGGGACACAGCCCTCGTACCCTGTTCTTGAGATGAGAGGAAGGTTGCAGACGGAGGAATGTCTCAACCCGGCCAAGGACCAGGATCAAGAAGGCCCGGGAGCTTTAGAGTGTGGCTCCCTAGCAAATGGGTCCCGGGGAGGATGCAGACGGAGCGGAGCACGCCACCTGTCCTCGCCTACCTGATCTATTCAGAGGGATTCCGGCTACAAGAGGGGTACTGGCCCCCGACACCCGACCTTGTACTCTACGTCCAGGACGGGAAAGCCCGGTTAGGCCCTGAGGATCCCGCCGGGCGTCGGATGGAGAGGAATTGCCACCTGAGCCCTACACCTGAGAGGAGCTCAGAGGGAGACCCGGCCTATCTACACACGTACAGACGGGAAAGGGTGAAGTCTGTAGTGCAGGAACACTCTGGTGTAGGGTTGCTACCGAACACTGGACTTCCTTGGAGGTAGTCGGACCCCCGTCCCTGGTGGCCGCAGGACTCCGCGAGGAGCAGGGAGTCGCCTTCCTGCTAACGTCTCTGAGTGAGTAAAGCCTTGGAAGTTCACCCCTATGGCCTCCGGACTGTTCATTATGCGCCATACCACGCGACGCGGTGCCCGTACTCCCCGCGCTACTGCTACCCCCCTTCATCCTGCCTTGCCTGCCCTGAGGCCACGCTCCGCCTGTGGGGAGCGGTGAGAACTCTAGCCGCCATGACACCGGGCCTCAGCGGACTGCTAGCGGCGCTGGTGGTCCTTCACCAAACACCACAGGTGGCGTAGTCGTTAATCAGCCACTCAACCCGGACAAGCCCACACCATCTCTTTCTAATGTGACGACCCTGAGCACGGGTCGGGCCCGGGCCATGGCTGCATCCCATCTCTTCGACACAGGGCCCGACACCGAGTCCCCCAACACCCAGGGTAAAACACGGGCTTTCTGAGTAGAGGCGTCACAGTACAAACCCTCAATCAGCGCAACGCAGCGGGGCACTTCCTACCTGGAACGCGGCATTCTGGGAGTGGAACCGCGGACATCCTTCTGCCATCTTCACCGCTACTCCTGCTGCGCTCTGCCGTCAGCTGTATACCGCAGGAATCATCGTGTCCTGCTACACTCCGACTCTGTGTATTGACTCAACGTCCTTGTAAGTATCACTGCTCTCTTTTCCCCACAGTATAGACTTCGGACCTTGCCTCCATCACTCACATTTCTCCTATTTTACATTCCAGCACCTCACGTCGTGAGGTGACCAGTTTCTAAGTGACCCGTACACATTACCAATTTTCAATCTGAGGCCCTTAGGAGACAGCCAATACTCCTGTAAAGGCACGTCACGATCCAAAAGACCCTTACCAGCCTCTTATATAATATAGCTACACAAAAGAGGTAAATAGTCCATAGAGCCAGTAAATCACATTGGCAAGCCCTAATTAAGATTCCCCCACGGTACCCACTTTGTATTGGTTAACCCGTTCAGGTCTTTTTGGACCACTCCATACCTATGTGGACATCTACCTCCAACAGAGAGACTTAGGATCAATAATACCAGGTACATATCGAGTCCAGGGAACTTACTTTGTACCACCTTACATTTCCTAAAAATAGACTCTGTACTCCTTTAACCTTTCTTGAGTCTCTCTCTTTAAGATTGATCCTTTTACTAACTAACAACTAAAACATATGTCTGAGTCAGCTGTACCTCTTCTGTAAAGACCACATCTACTTCCCTATCCCACCAGGACATCCACCTACCTATCTTGGGACAACTTAGCAGGTATACCTTAAATACTTATTCTTATTGCCGATCACCAATTCCCTTGTTAATTCCTAAACTTTATACACCTCTATTCAGAGTGAACCATTCCCCTGGGGCACCCACAACCTTCTTGGACTCCTCTGATTCACTTCTCCTCCTCGCCATCAGGAAAATCACCCTGATCTAGAAGCCAATTCTTAGTGGATCCGCTTTGAGAAGATCCACAGAGGACCACCAACCTTTTACCACTACTACTAAACCCTTTACCTAATATAAATTACTCCTGTTTTACTTTAATTTTACAATCACGTTTTAATCAATTTTATCAATAAAGAATTTTATTTTATACCTTTCACTCCATCTCATATTTATTTTATGCCTGGGTCCAGAGCTAGTTAATTTTAATCTAATCTTTAACCCTTGACATACCATGATTTGTGTGTCCTACTTGCTGCAGGACCCTTCAGGCAGACCTACCAGCGCCACTTTTTTTCTATTTACATTCTTTTCGCAAACTCCATGCTGAAAGGGCTGTTGTAACTGCCTTGTCCGTGCACTCAGTGTAGTTGTTTTGAAGAGCAGATCTAGCAAATATCTGTACTCCTGTGTAAGGTTTTGTACTTCCCCCATGTTCTGACATAATTTGCCAATATTCTCCATGTCTGAACATGGAGGAGGAGAGCCGAGAAGCTCACACATTAGTACTGATATTTGCTAGACCTACAGCTCAAAACAGCTACATAAAGTGCCCGAAAAAGGCAGATAAAACAATACTTTCAGCATGGGAGAAAAGGAAGCAAAATAAGGTAATGGATTATATTACAAAGAGTCATAACTTTGCAAAGTTAAAAAAAAGTTTAGTTACTTTTTAAACTGTATATTAAGACTATTTTTTTTTTAAATACAGTCTTATGATAATGCAAATTATCTTGTTAAAACAGAGGTTAAACTCAAAACTTATATAACCGATTGCATCAATTCCGAATTATCATAAAATGGACTATGACATGGACAGAATAAAGGTTAGAAAGTGTGTTTCGCTATCCAGCATCTGTTACAAAATGAAGGAGCAGCCTGTCAATTTTTTGTCTAATCAATTACCTTTCCCAGGGAAAGTAAACCCCAGAGAAAAGAAAAGTTCCATATGATGGTTAAAAAAATACAATCTTTATTCAGAATTAATTTAAATCAAGGATCAAAACATGATCTCAATAAAAAAGTAAAAAAACAGACAATACCCCTAGAGGGTACATCAAATATAATTTTATAAATCTCAACAGATTATGGAAAAATACCAATATGCACAAGCAAGATCTCAAAAAATTATAAGACATACTCTGCCAATAGAGGAAATTCAATGCACTTATAGCCAGGAAGACAATGTCAAAATTTCATTAATAATCCTAGACAGAAAGACACTATGCAAAAGTGCATATATATGGACTTTAAATTATCACCATTCATATAGAGTGTTATATATAATGCAACATATATTCACAATTGGTTAATATCCGTAATATCAAAGCACCTAAGTAGGTACAGTCTGCTTTAGTCCATTATTCATATTATTGCACATAGCCCTATCAAGACAAGTGTGATGAGGTGTGTGGATGTCTGTGGCACCCTCTCACCCCGACGCGCGTTTTTCCCCCGGAAGAAGCCAGGCAAAACGCGCATTGGGGTAAGAGGGTGCCACGGACATCCACACACATCATCACAGGTAGTAAATCTCTTTATCTTAAATGCACTCTTAGGCTATGTGCCCACGATGCAGAAATGAAGCAGAAAATTTCTGCAGCATTTCTGCATCTCCCTGACAGAAAAAACGCATGCAGATTGTGCATGCGTTTTTCCTGCAGAATACATGCGGATCCACATGCGGATTCACATGCGTTTCCGCATGCAGATTGACAAGCGCTTTCCAGGCGATAGCATCACTTGGAAAGTGCTTGACAACTAGGTCACACTGTATAAATCCATGCAAACAGCGTGGATTTATACAGTGTGAACCGTAAAAATTAAAACAAATAAAGCTATACTCACCCCCGAGGCCCGGGTGTGTGCAGCAGCGCTCGTTCCTGTCTGGTTCCCGGCTGCCGGCATATCGCGAGACAGAGCGGTGAAGGGCCTGCGGTCACATGACTGTGACGTCACCGCAGGTCCTCAAGCGATGCCGGCATTCAGAGAGAAGACGCCGGACAGGTGAATATAACTTTATTTGTTATTTTATTCTTTTTTTACAGGTACAATGGTACCCAGGTCTGGATGAGAGTCTCCTCTCCTCCAGAACTGGGTACCATCCGCACATAGAAACGCATAGAAGCCGCTTGTACAATTGTACAGTCGCGGTTTCTATGTGTCTCAATGCAAGTCAATGGCGGGAGTTCCGCTGCGCTTCCGCAAAATTAAATGACATGCTGCGGATTTTTGTACACAGCATAAACGCTGCGGAAAAATCCGCAGCATGTGCATAGAACATGCGGAATCCCCTTGGGGACCATGGGGTGCGGATTACCTAGCGTTTCACAAGCGTTTCCACTGCGGAAATTCCGCAGCATAAACGCTTGAAAAACGCTACGTGGGCACCCAGCCTTACCATTTGGACTAGGCATTAGGCTGTCAAGTATACTCATTGCAACCTGACACTTGTATTGATAGGTGCTTTAATCAGTGGAGGTTTACTTTCCCTGAGAAAGGTTATTGATTGTATTGAGAAGTTCCATTTGTTTCTGCTGACAGCAGTCGGACATGTATATTAATGAGTCTTTGTCTAAGCAGGGAAGGGGCTACATTAAGAAGATAGTACATAGGATTCAAGGGGCTTGGAATATCTAGTATTTGATGAATAAGGGTTTTTGACTTCAAACCAAAAACTATGTATCTAAGTCAGACCAACAAAACCTTCCCATTTATTAATATAAAGGTTTGTGCACGTGGCCGTATTTTTGATCCGAGTGCAATTCAACAAAACATCGGATCGCACTTCAACTAATGTTAGTCTATGGGGCCGTGCACATGTCCGATTTTTTGTTAAAGAGTTTGTAATAGTAGTAAAGGGCATCACCTCCATTGCCTTATAAGTTACAGGATAAGCTAGGGTAAACTGTTTTTTTTTTTTTTTTCGCAAAGATTGGTTGGGACCAAAACTTTTTGATTACTTTTTGAAAAGGAATGGTACAATAACTTTTTGGCTTTGGTTACGGAATGGTTCCCTCCTAGGTCAATCTCATGTTTCCCAGGCAGTCCAAAATGTCACCCTTGTACATAGGCTGCTCTTCCATCTGATTAGCTAGGAACTTTGTAACTCATCAGTTGGAGTCCAATTTCACTGTGGTCCGACCTCCACCGATCGTAAATTTTTCCCCTACCCCATGGATAGGAGAGAACTTTCAAAGTCGAGAACACCCCTTTAAACACCTTTATTAGCATTTGGAAAACCTGTGTGAGAAGGCAATCAGACGCGTCTGGAGCTAAGAGTGTCCATTCCGGACGGCCAGATTGCCAAAGAATCAGAAGCTGTGTGGTAGACCTCTGCTCCTAGAGTTGTAGCCTCCAGTCCAGTTATCTACTGGCCCAGACAGTAAAATTCTTCTCCATTAATCTTAAAGGGATCCTGCCAGAAGGATTTACACTTAGAAGGTACTAGGTGCACCCCATCAGCCTCCTAATACCGTTTCCCTTAGGATAGGGAAATAAGAATGATAGCGATGTGATGTGGGTAGCAATATACGCACATGGCGTTTGTTTATATTTGATATTAAAATAATAACTATACACAATCCGGATGCATGAGTTACAGTCCAATCTTTTATGATGAGACAGTATAGGGAGATGACCAATGTCCCCTTATTTCTATGTAGGATAGTGTGACGCCCTGCTGTGCATGGAGCCACAGATCCTGGAGGGGTGCATTTCAGGTTTTCTCCACAAGAGGCCCTCAGAGCATACACACCTCCACCCTACCTCAGACCACCAGAGGGAGCCCGGATAGGGATATAAATACGGAGGGTGGAGCTAGGCAGAGTCTGTCTGTGAGTTAGTTCTCCTCAGGAAGTGAGTGGAGGCAGAACAGTCTGGAGTCCACAGCCAGTTCCTGCCGAGTGAGACACAGAGAAACAGGTCAGTCTGCAGTGGAGCTCAGTCAGACTCAAGCAGCTCGAGTTAAGTGAGCTAGGAGCGTTGCTGATGCTCAGAGAGCAGCAGAAGAGGCAGCCAGCTAACTGCCAGTGTGTATAGCCTAGTGAGGGCCCGAGTAGGCCGAAGGCTAGAGGAGTGAGTAGCATTGGGGGCAGAGGAGCTTTACTAGCTCACCCCAGAAACCATATACCGTACACCGGGTCCGAGTCTGCAGGGATTCTTTACACCCATCAGAAGACAACCAGAACCCCTGGCGAACTACATGTCCCAGGAATACCAACCGCTGACAGGAGTTACCGAGGCCCCATATACCAGGGAGTGTGTACTCCAACAGAAGGCCTTACCACAGGATCAGGCGGTGCAGAACAGAGACTAAGTTAGGCCTAGCTCCAGGCAGGCCAGAGACTAACACTAAGCGGCGAAGAAACAGGAGGCCCTACACCTGCTCACTGGGGAGAGTCCTGCAGTGCACCCCTCACCCTACAGTGCTCCGGAGGGTACCTGCATTTCCACCAGTAAAAGGTACAGAAGCAAACCGTGTGTGTGTGTCCCCTGTCCTTCCTTGGACCCGGCTGGGTCACCGCCATATTGTGCACCTTGTCAAACATCGCTGTCCTGAGGCCGAGCTCCACCTGTGGGGAGCTACACCATCAAAGGTGCCGTAACACCGGCCTCAGTGGACTGCCGCAGCGCTGGTGATCCTCACCAGACACCACAGGTGGCGTCACGAATTTTGACATTTTATTTTCCTCTTTTTTAAGAGAGACCCCAAGGTACGGGCCCGGGAGCTGACCACCGCGACATCCCCCAAGACCAGGCATTAAGGCCCCGGCACCGAGTAGTCCCCATCCCCTGGGCGCCACAATAGCATACATGTACCATATACCAATCAAAATTACAATAATACATGAGTCACAGCTACATGATATGCAAAGTAGCAGTAAATTATTTAAGGATGAAGGATTATTTTACTCACCATGTGTCTGACGTTCTCTCCTGCCACTTACACCATCATTTGTTTCGCCTATATGGCTTACTCAGGGGACGTTGTTGCATTTTTCTTCATAGTGTCTTTAATATTGTGCCAGTCCAGTCATCGAGGAAAATCTAGTGGAGTCCCTATTTTCCATTCATTTCTATAGGAGGATTTATTATTCCGGCCACTTTTAAATAAATACATCATCGAAAGGCTTGATAATGAACCATCATACAGCTGAGTATATATTGCATTTCCAGATTTATTCCAATATCAAGGTACCAAGAGTAAAAAGGACTATTTAGAATATTGTGGATGGATATAACTATGTTACAGGGTTTATTATGCATACTTTTATAAGTATATGTATGATGTATTAAATCCTGTGATTTCTCCCCTCTGTATGAAAATGCAAGCGCTGTTGTGGTGAGACTTGTATACAGCTGCCTAGCGCCTATATTATTTATGGACCCTGAACGTTTACGATTATACGTATCTTAAGGGTTAATAATTGTAAGGCTAATGTTCTGTGATGGTTTGAGCTTTTCTTGGCAATTTTCCTGCCTAAAATAAAGGCGGAATGGTCACTGGATAGCAACTGGCATTAATTGGGTTAGTGCTTTGAACTATGCCAATGTAACATATAGCATATGAATAGCATATCCGGTATGCGTCTTTGTCCCGGGCATACGTGGACTAACTTGACTAACCGGGGTAGTTGTATGGGGCAGGGGGACCAGATGCTCATGCCCTGCTAGCAGTGCTATGGTTGGCTGACTGCCAACAATGTGATTACATTGGCACAATATTAAAGACACTATGTAGAAGAATGTTACAACATCCCGTGAGGAAGCCATATAGGCGAAACTAATGATGGTGTCGGTGTCAGAAGAGAACTTTAGACACATAATGGGTAAAATCATCCTTCATCCTTAAATAATTTACTGCTACTTTGCATATCATGTAGCTATGACTCATGTAATTTTGATTGGTATATGGTACATGTATGATATCTGTGAGTTTTTATAACCTCACTGCTTGAGAAATATGTGGGTATTTTGGCAAATATGTTCTTCCTATTTAGTTCTCCTTTGCCACCTGTTCCTAGTAGTCGTATTTTGAACTTCATACCTTTATCTTATTTACAATAGTCAGTGGCCTCATCTATTTGGTCGGGCTATGTCTCCCGTGGAGGAGGAGGTGGTGTCATTTTACCGTAAAAAAGATTTGGGTTACATTTTACAGTAATGAAGAGTCTGCTTTGTCCTTTGCCATATGCTTCTGTTTTGAGAATTCTGGCAGGCGTATCTGTCTTTTTGCGTTTGCTTAGTGCACAAACAATTTTTCATTGTCAAACAGGTTTTGAAGGGTTACTGGAAGGTGAACCAGTTTGTAGTGCCGGCGTCCCTGCCCTCTGCTAGGCAGGGACGCTGTTCCCTTCACCGCTCTGCTCCGTGCCCGGCGTCCCTCTCCCGCTCTGCTGGCAGCGCGCGCTCCTTCCCGGCCACTGTGCTTAGGGCGCGCGCGCGCGCTCTCCCTCCCTCTTAAAGGGGCCGCGCGCGCCGTCCTAAGGAGTCCCCGGCCAATGGCCGGAGGACTTTACCATATATAAGGCACCTCCTCCAAAATGGAGGTGCCCGAGCAATGTTGTTTGCACCTGTGTCTCACCTGTGCTTCAGCCCTCAGGTCCCGTTGCCAGTTACCTGCCAGTTACCTGCCAGATTCCTGCCTGATTACTTGCTACCTGCCTGCTAGTCTGAGGTCCGACGGTCTGCCTTACTAATCCTGTCAGTCTGTCTAAGGACCAGCCTGCCCGCTCACCTGGGAGCGCACATCAGCTACCTGCCTGCTTGCCTGTGGTCCGACGGTCTGCCTTCCAACTCCTGTCAGTCTGTCTATGGACCAGCTTGCCCCGCTCACCTGGGAGCGCACATCTGCTACCTGCCTGCTAGCCTACCTGGAGGCTCCGCCGTCACGTGCTGTGACCACCTGCCTGTCCAGTGACTCCTGCCCGCTCACCTGGGAGCGCTCATCTGCTACCAGTCTGCTTGCCTACCCGGAGGCTCTGCCGTCACGTGCTGTGACCACCCGCCTGTCCAGAGACTTCTGCCCGCTCACCTGGGAGCGCTCATCTGTCGCCTGTCCGCTGGTCTTCCTGGAGGCTCCGCCGTCACATGCTGTGACCACCCGTTCATCCAGAGACTCTCGCCTGCTCACCTGGGAGCTCACGTCTATCTTCAGCCGCCACAGGTCGTACCAACCCTATACCTAGAGACTGCCCCGGTCACTTGCCGTGACCTCCAGCCCGTTCACTCAGAGACTGTCCCGTTCACTCAGAGACTGTCCCGTTCACCTGCTGAGACTTCCAGCCCGTCTTCCCTGGTCGCCACCCGCTCCCTTACAAGGACCGCCCCCTTGTATAGTAGCTCAGAGGTTCCGCCTCCCAGACCCGTTACAGTTTGCTCGGGCCATGGAACCCGGTGGCACCCAAGCTTCCTCGCTCTCGGACCTGTGTCATGAACTGTCCCGTCAAAGGTCCCAACAGGAGTCCATTCTGGGTCACCTGCGGAATGTCAATACTCGCCTGGACACTCTGACTGCTCCACCAGCAACCTCCGCCAGTGCCATGTCTCGCAATCCGGCAGCTCCACTGCCCACTAATACCATGGTATCTTACCCCGGACCCCGGCTTTCTGCACCTCCTCGCTTCGGAGGCGACTCCGCCCAGGCTCGGGGCTTCATAAATCAGTGCACCCTGCACTTTGAACTATTATCTCACCAGTTTAACTCCGACCGGGCCAAAATTGCATTCATCATGTCCCATCTCACCGGGGAGGCCCTGGCCTGGCTAAATTCTCTATGGGAGAGAGGAGACCCCCTGGTATCCAACTTGCCTGCTTTTCTCACGGCTTTCCGGAAAGTCTTCGACGAACCCGGACGGAAGACCTCATCCGCATCATCTCTGCTACGCCTCCGTCAGGAAAGTCTCACCGTGGGCCAATATGCCATACGGTTCCGTACCCTTGCCTCGGAGCTGGCCTGGGATAACGACGCTCTGGTTTCCGTCTTCTGGGAGGGTCTGTCCGGCCGTATTAAAGATGAGCTTGCCGGTCGGGACATTCCTACCACTCTCGATGATTTAATAACTCTTGCCACCCGGATTGACCTACGGTTCCAGGAGCGTGCCAGAGAGGTCACCCGTGAGAGGAGATTACCACGTCTAGCTCCTACTTTTCAGAAACCCGTCACTCCTTCTGTCTCTTACCAGGTACACTCTCCTGAGCCTATGCAGGTCGACCAGACCAAGATGGTCAAGACCCGTCAGGACTTACGCCGTGCCGAGGGGACCTGCTTCTACTGTGGCAGTAAGGAGCACCGGATCCGTGCCTGCCCGGAGAGGTCGGGAAACGCCTGTGTCTAGGTTCGCTCAGAGAGGTCCACCTAGACAAGAATAAATCCTCTCCATCCCTGCTGTTGTCAGTTTCAATCGTCTACGGGGAGAACCGTTATTTCGAACTAGCCCAACTTGACTCTGGAGCAGCCGGGAATCTTATCTCACAGTCCCTGGTAGAGAAATACCGCATCCCCACCAAACCTCTGGCTGTACCCTTGTCTGTTGCTGCCGTGGATGGGGGGCTCTTACCACGCCCCATCCAACTCATCACCGAATCCATTACTCTGCAGGTGGGAATGCTGCATTCTGAAAGTATCTCCTTCCATGTTCTGCCTGGACTCTCTCACGCCCTCCTGCTAGGTCTACCTTGGCTCCAGAGACATGCACACGTTCTTGACTGGCAGACCGGAGAAGTCCTTCGCTGGGGACAGGGCTGCCATAAGACCTGTCTGGTTCCCGTCCATCCCGTCCGTCCTTCTCCTACCCCAGCTAATCTACCTGGACTTCCGATCCCTTATTGGTCTTATGCTGATGTCTTTAATAAAAAGGAAGCAGAGACACTACCCCCTCATAGACCATACGACTGCCCTATCGACTTGTTACCTGGTACTTCTCCTCCCCGTGGGCGTATTTATCCATTATCCGCTGCTGAGACCCGCTCGATGTCCGAATATATTGAGGAGAATCTGGCCAGGGGATTCATCCGGAAATCTACCTCCCCGGCGGGAGCAGGCTTCTTTTTCGTCAAAAAGAAGGACGGCTCTCTCCGTCCCTGTATAGACTATAGAGGCCTTAACCAGATCACGGTGAAGAATAAGTACCCCCTTCCGCTCATTCCGGAGTTATTTGATCGTCTGAGGGGGGCTAGAATCTTCACCAAACTAGACCTCCGTGGGGCGTACAACCTGGTTCGTATCCGTCAGGGGGATGAATGGAAGACGGCATTCAACACCCGGGACGGCCACTATGAATATCTGGTAATGCCCTTTGGCCTCTGTAACGCTCCTGCCGTCTTTCAAGAGTTGGTCAATGACATCTTTCGGGACCTTCTCTACTCCTGCGTAGTGGTGTACCTGGACGACATCTTGGTCTTCTCTCCGGATCTCCAGACTCACCGGAGGGACGTTCGTCAGGTCCTGCTCAGGCTCAGGCAGAACCATCTCTACGCTAAATATGAGAAGTGCCTCTTTGAGCAGACCTCGCTTCTGTTTCTGGGCTACATTATCTCTCAGACCGGCCTACAAATGGATCCTGAGAAACTGTCTGCCATCGAGAAATGGCCCCGACCGGAGGGGTTGAAGGCCATTCAGCGATTCCTGGGCTTCGCCAACTACTACCGCCTCTTCATACCACACTTCTCTTCCCGGACTGCCCCAATTTCCGCGCTCACCCGTAAGGGTACTAATCCCAAAGAGTGGCCGCCCGAAGCAGAGGAGGCCTTTCTTTCCCTAAAACAGGCCTTCTCTTCCGCCCCGGTGCTGCATCGCCCGGACGGCAACAAGCAGTTCTTCCTGGAAGTTGACGCCTCCTCCTCTGGAGCCGGAGCGGTACTTACTCAAAAATCATCTTCCGGGAGAATGGTAACTTGTGGCTTCTTCTCCAAACTCTTCTCCTCTTCTGAGCGCAACTATTCCATAGGAGACCGAGAGTTATTGGCCATCAAGCTGGCGTTGGAGGAGTGGCGTTACCTACTCGAGGGGGCTCTTCATCCGGTAATAATTTACACTGACCACAAGAACTTGGCTTACCTCCAGCATGCCCAGAGACTTAACCTGCGCCAAGCCCGGTGGTCCTTGTTTTTTGCTCGCTTTGATTTTGTTCTTCATTTTCGCCCGGCTGACAAAAACGTCAAAGCAGACGCCTTGTCCCGATCCTTTCTGGTGTCCGATCTCGAGGAAGAACCTAAACATATCATCGATCCCGCCAGAGTAATGCAGGTGGCTCCCGTGAGTCTAAATCGTCTCCCTCCCGGTAAGACGTTTGTTTCAGTACCTGATCGGGAGAAGATCCTACACTGGGGCCATTCGTCTAAGCTAGCTGGCCACGCCGGTCAGAAAAAGACCCTCCAGCTTATTGCCCGGCACTATTGGTGGCCTACCCTGCACAAGGACGTAATAGACTTTGTTTCTGCCTGTGTGTCCTGCGCCCGCAACAAAGTCCCGAGACATCTGCCAGCCGGACGCCTCCTTCCGCTTCCTGTGCCTGCTGCCCCCTGGCAGCATATTGCTATGGACTTCATAACTGATCTCCCCGTCTCTGTCGGTTGTACAGTCATTTGGGTGGTCGCTGACCGCTTTTCCAAGATGGCTCACTTTATTCCCCTGCCAGGCCTCCCGTCTGCACCCGAGCTGGCTAAAGACTTTATCCGCCATATCTTCCGTCTTCATGGCCTGCCCCTCCACATCGTGTCGGATCGTGGGGTACAGTTCACCTCACGTTTCTGGAGAGCCACTTGTAAACTACTAGACGTCACCCTGGACTTCTCCTCCGCTTA
This sequence comes from Phyllobates terribilis, assembly GCF_046119375.1. Taxonomy (NCBI): domain Eukaryota; kingdom Metazoa; phylum Chordata; class Amphibia; order Anura; family Dendrobatidae; genus Phyllobates; species Phyllobates terribilis. The sequence goes on from NW_027362772.1 coordinate 78,177,343, forward strand.
CCACCCACAGTCCAATGGTCAAGTGGAGCGGATCAATCAGAACCTGACCAGTTACCTCCGGCACTTCGTTAATGCCCACCATTCTGACTGGGTGGATCTCCTACCATGGGCCGAGTTCTCTTATAATAATCACGAGAGCGAATCCTCCTCCAAATCCCCGTTTTTTGTAGTTTTCGGTCAGCATCCTCGGATTCCTTTTCCTGTCTCCACCTCTGTGGACAACCCGGCTGCGGAATCTCTCGTTAGCAAATTTTCCTCCATATGGGAGAGTACCCGGTCCGCACTCCTTCTGTCATCCGAGCGTATGAAAAGACACGCTGACAAAAAACGCCTGGATCCTCCACAATTTCGTCCAGGAGATAAGGTCTGGCTCTCATCTAAATATGTTCGACTCAAGATACCTTCTTACAAGTTAGGGCCTCGGTTCATCGGTCCTCTGGAGGTCATCAGTCAGATCAACCCGGTGGCCTATAAATTGAAACTCCCGGCCAACTTACGGATCCCTAACTCCTTCCATGTATCTCTCCTCAAACCCGTGGTGCTTAACTCTTTTTCCAAGTCTACAGGTACGCCTCCTGCTCCGGTTTCCGCTGAGGACGAGTTTGAGGTAGAGAACATTCTTGCTACCAAAAGGGTAAGAGGGAAGACCTTTTTTCTGATAGATTGGAAGGGGTTTGGTCCTGAGGAGAGAACGTGGGAGCCCCGGGAGAACATCCATGCCCCTCTCATCCTTGCTAAATTTCTGTCTGGCCTAAAAAAGGGGGGGCCTAAAGGGGGGGGTACTGTAGTGCCGGCGTCCCTGCCCTCTGCTAGGCAGGGACGCTGTTCCCTTCACCGCTCTGCTCCGTGCCCGGCGTCCCTCTCCCGCTCTGCTGGCAGCGCGCGCTCCTTCCCGGCCACTGTGCTTAAGGCGCGCGCGCGCTCTCCCTCCCTCTTAAAGGGGCCGCGCGCGCTGTCCTAAGGAGTCCCCGGCCAATGGCCGGAGGACTTTACCATATATAAGGCACCTCCTCCAAAATGGAGGTGCCCGAGCAATGTTGTTTGTGTGGCACGCCAGGGGTCTGGTTTTCCACAGTAATGTAATGTTATGTCTGAGAGCAGGTGGGAGGTCCTTTGGTCAGGGATCCTGTGCATGCCACACCTCCTGCCCAGTCTTGGGAGGGGAAGAACTTCCCCTGTATAAACCCGGGGCTGAGGCAGGGTGAGTCAGACAAGGAGAGTGGAGAAGAGAAGCAGCATAGGAAACAGCAGAGTTACAAGGAGTCAGGGGCTGGCAGCTGTAGAGTTCGCCCTGACTAAGAAGATTCTTTACCGGACCCGGAGTCCGAGGCTGTGGGGACTAACTCCTACCCAGCAGCAGAATCCGACAGGCAGGGGATTTCAGGTCCTCTGGCCCAGAAGCCCGAAGGCACGGTCACACGCGTGGGACCAGCACCGCCATCGTGGAGCGGAAGCCATTAGAAGGCCCCGAGTCACCGGCCATACGGGTGAGCACCACACGGTACACTCAGGGACGTGGGCTACTTACATCAGCTTCTAGCAAGGTAGCCAGAAGAGTACAGTCAGTTTGGGAGGCCTACAACTACGCCTGGCCAGGGGAGATCCCATCTGCTCAAAGACTGACCAGGCCCCGTTTGCTAGCAAGTACTCCGGGAGGGTCTATCGTTGTTACCAGTAAAGACCCTGAACTACACCGTACCGTCTCTGAGTGGTTCCTGCTACCCCCATCATCCACGTCGGCTGCCCTGAGGCCATACCCCTCCCGTTGGGGGTTATACTATCACGCTGCACAATCCTACCACCGGCCTCAGCGGTCTGCCCTGCAGCAGCAGCTCCCTGGCTGCACTCAACGGGTGGCGTAGTCATCAACTATTTACTACTAATAGACAGCCGTCTAGTTTGACTCCCTGGGCACGGACCGGGTCACCGCCACGAGACTACAACCCTCCACTGATCCGGCTCCGGGTAGGCTCCCGCGTGCGCAACGCAGCGCGACACAGGCCCAGGGGCGCGTCATTTGCACCTGTGTCTCACCTGTGCTTCAGCCCTCAGGTCCCGTTGCCAGTTACCTGCCAGTTACCTGCCAGATTCCTGCCTGATTACTTGCTACCTGCCTGCTAGTCTGAGGTCCGACGGTCTGCCTTACTAATCCTGTCAGTCTGTCTAAGGACCAGCCTGCCCGCTCACCTGGGAGCGCACATCAGCTACCTGCCTGCTTGCCTGTGGTCCGACGGTCTGCCTTCCAACTCCTGTCAGTCTGTCTATGGACCAGCTTGCCCGCTCACCTGGGAGTGCACATCTGCTACCTGCCTGCTAGCCTACCTGGAGGCTCCGCCGTCACGTGCTGTGACCACCTGCCTGTCCAGTGACTCCTGCCCGCTCACCTGGGAGCGCTCATCTGCTACCAGTCTGCTTGCCTACCCGGAGGCTCTGCCGTCACGTGCTGTGACCACCCGCCTGTCCAGAGACTTCTGCCCGCTCACCTGGGAGCGCTCATCTGTCGCCTGTCCGCTGGTCTTCCTGGAGGCTCCGCCGTCACATGCTGTGACCACCCGTTCATCCAGAGACTCTCGCCTGCTCACCTGGGAGCTCACGTCTATCTTCAGCCGCCACAGGTCGTACCAACCCTATACCTAGAGACTGCCCCGGTCACTTGCCGTGACCTCCAGCCCGTTCACTCAGAGACTGTCCCGTTCACTCAGAGACTGTCCCGTTCACCTGCTGAGACTTCCAGCCCGTCTTCCCTGGTCGCCACCCGCTCCCTTACAAGGACCGCCCCCTTGTATAGTAGCTCAGAGGTTCCGCCTCCCAGACCCGTTACACAGTTCCCTGACAAAAGATGTCTAATCTATCCGCCTTTACCGTCTTGTTTATCCCAAGCAACTGCTACTGTATGCTCTGATAGATAGGGAGCTTTGCTTTTTGTCTGTGGCTTTTTGTTGTTCTTTGATCTCTGGAGATCTCAGAATTAACAAATTTCTACCTAGGATTACATTTTCCAGTTTAGGAGTTCAAAATGTTCATGTGTCTGGTAATTGTGATATATTTCAGTCCCTGGCTGCGTAGTGTGTTACTGATGGTAGCCTGTGTAACGTTGGTCCCAGCTCTCTGCAGGTCATTCACTAGGTCCCCCCGTGTGGTTCAGGGATTTTTGCCCATCGTTCTCGAGATCATTTTGACCCCACAGGATGAGATCTTGTGTGGAGCCCCAGATCGAGGGAGATTATCAGTGGTCTTGTATGTCTTCCATTTTCTAATTATTGCTCCCACAGTTGATTTCTTCACACCAAGCTGCTTGCCTATTGCAGATTCAGTCTTCCCAGCCTGGTGCAGGGCTACAATTTTGTTTCTGGTGTCCTTCAACAGCTCTTTGGTCTTCACCATAGTGGAGTTTGGAGTGTGACTGTTTGAGGTTGCGGACAGGTGTCTTTTATACTGATAACAAGTTCAAACAGGTGCCAGTACTACAGGTAATGAGTGGAGGACAGAGGAGCCAGTACTACAGGTAATGAGTGGAGGACAGAGGAGCCTCTTAAAGAAGAAGTTACAGGGCTGTGAGAGCCAGAAATCTTGCTTGTTTGTAACTGCCAAAATACTTATTTTCCACCAAAATTTGAAAAAATATTCTTTCCAAATCAGACAATGTGATTTTCAGGATTTGTTTTCTCATTTTGTCTCTCATAGTTGAGTTCTACCTATGATGTCAATTACAGGCCGACCTCATCTCTTTAAGTGGGAGAACTTGCACAATTGGTGGCTGACTAAATACTTTTTTGCCCCACTATATTTTTAGCACCATCATATTGCACAGGGCTTTACAAAATAAACATCATCATCACTGTCCTCATTGGGGCTCACAATCTAAATTCCCTATCAGTATGTTTTTGGAGGGTGGGAGGAAACTGGAGAACCTGGAGAAAAATAATACAAACACAATAGAACATACAAACTCTTTGCAGATGTTGTCCTTGTTGGCATATGAATAAAAAGCACTTTTAACCTGCAGATATGGGGTTAATCTGCAGGATAATAGCGTTCTGAAGATGCCGGCGCCCAAACTGAGAGCCCCGCTGCCAGGAGGAAATTAATTTTATTTATTCCGGCAGGCTCGGGCATTCAGTCATCAAGGTGCAACCAGTGTGGTTTCAGCCACCGCCCAATGCATATGAGCGGCAGCTGTAACAGCGCCCCCCGGCCCTGACTGACAGCCGGCTCTGCATTAGAACAGCGGGGCTCTCAGTGCGGGTGCCAGGCAGCTTCAGAACGCTATTAACCTGTTTTTTTACATGACAGGTTCCCTTTAACATCAGAGAAGATGCTAATCGGTAAGTATATTAATACACTGGCATAATACACTAAGATTCACACAGGTTTAAGAGAAAAAAGGTAACGGGAGTGGTTCTTTAAGCCAATTTCTAAATAGTCATTAAGTCATTAAGCGTATCCTACCATTTTGCAGCTGCAGAGTCTCTGTAAGTCTTTTATCTAGCACTGCAAAAATGTTACAAATCCATCAGAGCTTCTTCTCCTGGTTCTGATGGCTCTCTGTGCACCCTTTCCCTTCTCTCAGTGTTAGAGATAGCAGCAGTTAGGGGATTGTATGCGGATCTCCAAAATTTAGACAAGGAAGAAATAATCTTAAGTCTCAAGCAGGGCAATGAAAACAGGTTATATATATTAATGAAAGCACATGAAGATGAATTAATTGCAGGGCAGAAAAATGTGCAGATATTTGATGGCCTTTTCTATGTGCATGTGACTCACCCCCTGGGCCGTGGGGTACTCAAGACCGGGTCTCTAGGTTGCGCGGTGCTGATGGGGGTAGTAGTGGCAACCCGGTCCCGTGCTCAGGGTGTCAAGCTGAAATGGTGGCAGTCTCTTTATACATATAGACATGTGAAAGTCCGACTACGCCACCCGTGGATTGCGGTCAGGGATAACCGCCGCTGCAGGACAGACTGCTGGGGCTGGTGTTGGTGAGCAGCACAGGAATGGTATAACTCCCCACGGGAGAAGTGTAGCCCCAGGGCAGTGTAGGTGGATGTTGGGGGTGATAGTTCCGGCCGCGATAGTCAGAATGCGGTATCCGCTTAAACAGTTCAGGGTCTTTATTGTAACAGGTGGCAATGACCCAACAGCAGTACCGGCTAGAAGGGGGCCTGGATGTCTGAGAACACTCGGGAAGCCCCTCTGGTCAGGGTGAGGGTGTAGGCCTACCGTACTCTCTATGCTCTTTCTGACTTGTTCCCCCTTTAGTGGTAAAATAGCCCACGTCCCTGAGCATGCCGTGTATTCTCACCCGTATGGCTTGCAACTTGGGCTCCTTTTACCTCTGGCCTCTCTTGGCTTTGCTGGTCCCTTCCGTTGTGGCGGAGCCTCAGGGCTTTTTAGGCCAAAGGACATGAAATCCCTTGCAGATTGGTTCTCTGCTGCTGGACTTAGAGTCTTTACTGCCTCGGACCTCAATGTCCAGTAGGTAGTTCTCTATCTGCCAGGACAGGCTCTCTGCGCCGTACGTCCCTGGCTCGTGGCTTCTCCACTGCCTCACGACCTCCTCAGCTACAGCTGAACTGTCCCTCCTTCTCTGGGACTAGTCTCAGTCCTGAGCTAGGTCGTCCAGTTCTCTCTAACCCTGCCCCCAGTTCCAGCTTTTATAGGGCAGCCTGCTCCCCCTACTGGCCTGGGACAGGAGGTGCTGCATGCTAATTGTCCCTAACCAGGGAACCTCCCTCCTGCTCTCAGACACAGCCTTTATTATTTGTGGCATCCAGGCCTGGGGTGACACATGAATGGATAAACAATCAGCCACTCCTTCATGATTGAGACTGGCTATTAATCAGTATTTTGCACCCCCTTGGAATATCCCTGGCCTATAAAATGATGACTTCTGCATGCTACTGGAAAAGAGAGATGAACAAGCCCTTGTAACAGCAAGTATGACCTCTTGCCAGAGATTTTAGAATCTCTAAAATAGGCCATCAGTTTAGGACCTACCGCAGGTATTTCAATTCATTCCGGAAGATAAATAGCCTCATATTTTTTAAAAATTTCATCATTGGAGAATCTGGCATTGCAAAATTGGTGAGATAAATGGTTTCTCCTCCTGCCATATAAGAAGCCCAAAATCCAAATGATCCTATGGTCATAATGGTATGGTTACAATGTTACAAGATGACAAAGTCTTGGGCCGGGGACGATTATTTACCATCTCCAGCAAAGTGAACGTCTCCAAAAGAGGCATTAATGTTCTCCTTACACCAATCCATACTATTACTGGTCACCACAAAGAGAGGATTTGAGTACTTATTTTGATAGTAGGCCATGGCTTTGTCCATATATCCTTTGATTGCTACAACTCTTTTGCGTTTTTCCGACATTACTGTAGCCTAGTCACCTCTGTGGACATGCACCCCAATATAGGTGAAATTTTTGTGATCTCTCATCACTTTGGTGCGATATTCATTAGGTTCTTCCTTAAGATAGTCATGGAAAGTGAATTCCTGGAAAATCTCATCTCTGACGTGGTGATAGAAAGTTCATGATTACGGAGTACAAAAAAACTGGACATATTCTCCAAAAATGTTCAGGAAGCATCCAATTTCTTAGATTATATTGTCTCCAGTTTGTACAATTAGCAACTTCTAGAGGTAGAACCAGTAGATTTATCCTAAAAAGCTGGGATAACTCCTTGTGCATATGGGGTAAGATGTGGTGTTGATGACCATTGATCTGGGCCAAAGCATAGAGGGTTGTATACTGTCCCATTAGACTTCCCATCCGTCCTGAAGTTTCTATTGTCCAAACACGAGGAACTGGTCGGGAAGGTCTTACAGAAACTACAGTTTTTTCTATATATTCTCCTGGATGGTCTTTTGGAATAATGTCGACCTCAAACTGTCTATAGTGACATACAGCCAACTGACGAAAGTCAAAAGCATTGAGAACAGTCTTGAGATGATCAGCATCCAAACAACACATCTCTTCATTGTCCACACTGCTTCCGATGAGCCCTTACTAGTGATGGGCAAGCACTAAAATGCTCGGGTGCTCGATGCTCGGGTCGAACAAATTGGAATGCTCGAGTGCTCGATCGGAGCAACGAGCCCAATGTAAGTCTATGGGAAACTCGAGCATTTTTCAGGCGGCTCCCCCGGCTGTCTGCAGAGGGCCTAAAAATTGACTAAATTGATGGAAACAGTGCTCAAATGACATGGGAACAGCATGGGGAAGACCCCTGGAAGAAGTTCTGACTCCCAGGTCACTGCTGTCAACAACGTTGTCAGAGGTATTGCGCCACTTTTACGGACTCACAATAAAACATACAAATATGAAACCAAAATTTCCTGGGAAATATGTTAAGGAACATCCTTTCCAGGGTAATGACTTGTATATAAGGCAAAATAAATATACAAAAACAAAAATACTGCTCCACACCTTGGGCTATGTTCACACATAGCATTTTTGATGCGTTTTTTGCACTTTTGCTTTGTTTCAACCAAGACAAATGCATTCACCGGGAAATGTCAGTTTAACATTTTACAACCTTATCTGGCCATGTGGTGTGTGACACATCATCAGACACATCTTGATTCATTTATGATGGAGGGACTCTGAAATTCACAAAACCTATTTTTATAGGGCCATCAGGCCGCCCTTACTATTCATAAAGGGCCAGCAGTCGGCCCTTGCTATTGTTAGAGAGCTGGCTATGCTTTGTTGTTCCCATTATTAACAAATGGGTTTCCTATACTGTTATTGCGTATGCATTGACTGCAAAGGCTGCCAAAAATTCGGACACAACCCAATACCCCATTGAAGAGACACAGAGGAGGGTCTCAGTAAAAAAAATGTTACCATTATAAAGGAGCGAGTCTCCTATATTGGTAATGCCCATACAGTTGTAGGGTATGCAGTGAGTCCAACGGGTGACAAAATTTAGGAAAAAACGCACTAACAATTAAAAGACGCATAGAGCAGGGCCACAGTAACAACAAATTCCCATTAGAAAGGAGAGGGTCTCCCATACTGTTTGCCTATGCAGTGAAGCAAAGGCTGCCCAAAATTTGGAGGCACTCCAATGCCCCCTTGGAAAAGATGTAGAGGTCGGAGAGCCTCCTAAAAACAATGTTCCCATTATTAGGAAGTGGGTCTCCCATAGTGTTGGCCTATGCAGTGAATGCAAGGGCTGACAAAAATTGGGAGACACTCCAATGCCCCATGGAAGAGACATGGAACAGGGCATCAAAAAAAATGTTCCCAATAGAAAGGAGCGGGTCTCCTATACTTGTAATGCCCATGCACTAAGTGTATGGGCTGACAAACATTTACCACTGGGGGTTATGCATGAACATACTGTATGAAAATTTTTTTTTACGGGCATGATATGGTGTTGAGAAGTCTAGCCCAATCCAACATAAGAGTCAGCCTGTCAGCATTTTCAATTGACAGGCGGATGCGCTTATCAGTTATAATTCCAGCAGCGGCACTAAAAACCCGCTCTGATAAAACGCTAGCGGCAGGGCAGGCCAGGACCTCCAAGGCGTAGAAAGCCAATTCATTCCACGTATCCAGCTTGGATACCCAATAATTAAAAGGCACAGAGGAATCACGGAGGACGTTGGTACGATCGGCAAGATACTCCCTCAGCATCTTCCCAAACTTTGCAATCCTTGTGAGAGTACCCCGCACCTCAGGGCCTGTGTGATGGGAGGGGCTGAGAAAATTCTCTCAGAACTTTGACAGTGTTCCCCTGCCTCTGCTGGATTGAAGTTGTGTCTCTCTCGCCTCTACTCCTTGGATGTCCAACGAACTGTGACCTTTGCTGCCAGCGTTTTCAGATGGGAATTTTTTTAACAGTTCCACAACAAGGGCCTTCTGGTACTGCCCCATTTTTGTAGACCTGTCCGCCTCAGGAATAAGAGATATAAAGTTCTCCTTGTAGCGTGGGTCTAGAAGTGTCACCAACCAGTAATGACTGTCACCCAAAATTTTGAGAACGTGAGGGTCATGGGAAAGGCAGCGTAACATAAACTCAGCCATGCGTGCCAGACTGCTAACAGGCAAGACTTCCGTGTCCTCACCAAGAGGACAATTAAAAAAAGCCTTGGACAGGCTGAAACGTCTTGTGAGTTGTGGAATAAATGAATCAACCATCAACACATGAGTGCCGGGATTTGCTTTTCCTAGAAACATTGTTTTCCACATGCACCACCCTAGCTATACGGAGTGCCGACTATATTCTCTTGATACTCACCAAGAGGACGACTGACCGTGCTCTCCTCCTCCTTCTCTCTGTCCTCAGGCCATCCACGCTGAACCGACGGTATGACACTTGTGAATGAAACTAGCATCTGTTCTTCCTCCTCCTCCTCTCACCCTGTATGGTTCCTTGCTCCATCTCATCGTGCTCTGCCTGCAATTCATCGTCTTTGATTTTGAGCAGAGAGCGTTTCAAAAGACAGAGAAGCAGGATGGTGACGCTAATTATGGCGTCATCGCCGCTCACCATCTTGGTGGAGTCCTCAAAGTTTTGGAGGATGGTATATATGTCTGACATCCATGTCCACTCCTGAGGTCTTATGTGTGGAGTCTGAACTGAATACCAACGGCCTTGTTGATGCTGGTACTGAACAACTGCCCTCTTCTGCTCACAAATCCTTCCCAACATCTGCAGTGTAGAGTTCCAACGCGTGGAGATATCACATACTAGTCTGTGAGCCGGAAGCTGCAAACGCTGCTGAAACATGGCAAGGGCGGCAGAAGCTGTTGGTGACTTTCTGAAATGGGCACACAGGCGGTGTACTTTAAAAAGTAGATCCGGCAGCTCCGGGTAGGATTTGAGAAACCGCTGAACCACGAGGTTAAGCAAATGGGCCAGGCATGGTACGTGTGTGAGCTCGCCTCGCCTCAGAGCTGCCACCAGGTTCCGGCCATTGTCATACACGCCCATCCCTGGCTGCAGGTTCAGCGGTGTGAGCCACAGATCTGCCTGCTCTTTCAGAGATGTCCACAACTCTTCAGCATTGTGCGGTTTGTCACCTAAGCATATTAGCTACAGCACAGCCTGTTGCCGCTTGGCTGAGGCAGTGCTGCAGTGCTTCCAGCTTGTGACTAATGTGGTCATTTCAGAGATGGAGGCTGAAGAGGAGGCTGAGGAGGATGAGGTGCAGAAGCTGTAGACTATGGGGGCAACCCTGATTGACCTAGGGCCCACAATCCTTGGCATCGGGAGGACGTGTTCCGTCCCAAGGTCCGACTGGGTCCCGGCTTCCACTATGTTAACCCAGTGTGCCATCAGCGAGATGTTCCGTCCCTACCCACAAGCATTTGTCCACGTGTCCGTGGTTAGGTGGATTTTCCCGGTAACTGCTTTGTTGAGGGCACGGCTAATGTTTTGGGACATGTTCTTGCGTAATGCTGGGACGGCACACCGGGAGAAATAGTGGCGGCTGGGGACCGAGTACCGAGGGACGGCCGCCACCAACAGGTTGCAGAATGCTTCCATCTCCACGAGCTTAAAAGGCAACATTTTAAGCGCAAGCAGTCGTGAAATGTGGGAATTTAGTAGTGTGGCGTGTGGGGCGTTGGCTGCGTATTTGCGCTTGCGTTCCAAGGACTGGGGTATGGACAACTGAACTCTGCGCTGGGACAAGGATGTGGTCGTGCTTCCTGATGCTGCTACTTGAAAGTGTGCAACGACAGGTGCAGGGCAGGAGGCATCTTCGCATGCACCATGGACAGGGGATTGGCTTGCATGCACAACAGCGGAAGAAGCAATGGTGCCACCCGCAGACACTGTTCCTGGACCCTGGGGTTTGGCCCACAAAGTCGGGTGCTTTGCTGCCATGTGCCTGATCATGCTGGTGGTGGTCAGGCTGCTAGTTTTGCCACCCCTGCCGATGCGGGCCTGGCAGGTGGTGCAAATGGCCTTTTTGTGGTTATCGGCAGAGTCTTTAAAAAACAACCAGACTCGGGAAGACCTTACAGTTGTACTGGCAGCTTCCTTTGTGTTGGTGTTACGGGAAATGGTTTACCTGCCTTCTGTCTGCGGTCACCACACTGCTTCTTCCTGCCTGTTGGGGTGCTCTGCCTCCCTCCCCCTGTGTGCTGCTGTCCTCGCTCTGCATGTCCTCCTGCCAGGTTTGGTCAGTTTCTATATCATCCACCACCTCGTCTTCCACTTCCGCACTCCTGTCCTCCTCCTGACTTTCTGGCAATTGTGTCTCATCATCGTCCACCTCTTGTAACACTTTCCCATCGTCGCCTTCGTGTGACTATGGCTGCTGAAATATTTGGGCATTGCTACATGCGTTCTCCTCTTGCCCTGCTTCAAGTGGACTGGGTGAGAGGCCGAATCTATAAATGGAAAAGTGAACAGCTCTTCGGAGTGTCCAAGTGTGGGATCAGTTGTCTATGAGCACTCGACATGGTGGGAGGAAGAAGGTTCAGGGTGAGGAATATGCAGTCCAGACTCAAAGCTACTGAGACTTGACTATGTGGAAGAAAAGGTGGTGGTGGTGGTGGCTAAGTAACTGGAAGCATTATCTGCTATCCAACCAATAACCTTTTCACACTGATCTGTGTTCAATAGTGGTGTTCTGCGGCCTCCTATTAATTGGGACAGGAAGGTCGAGCGAGAAGATGTGGGTGTTTGTTGTGGCACAATTTCAGCTTGCACACGGCCTTGGCCTCTGCATGCACCATCATCACCATCACGTCCAGTTCCCCGTCCCTTGCCACGTGCCTTGCCCATTTTAAGTGGAGGACAATATCTTCCACGCTCACAACGAATGACTGAATTTGGAGCGAACTTATATGTGATCCGTGTGATGAACAAAACACAGTTTTAAATACCTGGCCTGTAGGTAACTATTTTGAACAGCAAACTGGTGTAAATTGTTTCACTGACACACTGAAAACATTTTTTAATGGAGGCCAGAAATGGCAGTATTTTCAGCGTAATTATATGTGATCCGTGTGACGGACAAACCACAGTTTTAAATAACTGGATTTTTAGCGCAGTTATATGGAAAGGACCTGGCTGTATTCTGCAGTGCCAACAAGCAAATAGCGCAGAAAAACTGTGTTCTCTGGATTGTTTTTTAAGCAAATAATGAGGATTATTCCTGGCCCCTGAGACCTGGGCCTATGTCTAGAAATATCTAACAGCAGCAGCAGACAGAACTGGAATGGAGCCTCTTGTGCTATATGCACTGCAGTCTGCTATATACCCTACCTGCCTGCCTATATACACTGCCTGCCTGATATCTCTGCAGATCGATTAGGCTTCAGAAAGACTGTTTGTTGAGATGGATATGTGTCTCTAATATAGTTTGGTACACCTACACTAACTAGAAACAAGCAAATCTCTCCCTAGCTCAGCAGCAGCTCTCCCTACACTGTCTGATTGCGGAGTAGACTGTGACGCCAGATCTGATATAGACCTGATGACGCTGTGCGGCCAGCCAATGACTGTAATGCCACAACCAACATGGCTACGGCATTACAGTGAGTGGCAGGCAATCCCTGCATGTTCATTGGCTCTCTAAAGAGCGCCAAACATGCAGGGAGGAGACCCAAGCTCCCGCCGAGCAACCCCGGAAATACTCGGCGAGCACCGAGCAGTAGCGAACATGCTCTCTCATCACTACTTATGACCATGTGATATTTCAGGTTTTCTTTTTTAAGAAATTTGCAAAAATTTCTACATTTCTGTTTTTTTTCAGTCAAGATGGGGTGCAGAGTGTACTTTAATGAGAAAAAAATGAACTTTTTAGAATTTACCAAATGGCTGCAATGAAACAAAGAGTGAATAATGTAAAGGGGTCTGAATACTTTCCATACCCACTCTATATACAGTTGAAACCAGAAATTTACATACACTATATAAAAAGACATATTTTTTTTAACTTTTTTTTAATGGTCCAATATTACACATCTTTTTCAGGCAATTAAAGGCTTGCCACTGATTTGTGATTCATGGAAAGTGAAATAAAAAAAGGATTTGTCTGATCAGGTGAAATTGAGTTTCAAAAGATTCACATTTCAAAACATTTTACCTATTGGTTATAGAAACACAAATTTTCCAGATTACAGTGTATTTCCAATGTATATTGCTATAACAATTACGGTAGTAATTCCATCCCTTAAATCAAGCTCTGTTGATCTTTATGAAAAATTGTTTTTAGAAGGACAATCTTTTTGTTGGTACCACCTGGGGATACATATGACTGTTGTATCACTTTTTATTTCAGTTCTTGTGAAATTAATTAAAAATGCAATAATTCTGCCATTTTTTTCATTCTATTTTTACTTTTATGGCTTTCATTGTGCATCAGAAATAATGTATTAGTTTTATACAATTGGTCTTTAAAAAGAAGCAGTGTGTTTCAGGTGTGCATTAAAATACATCCACAGGTGTTTCTCTAATTAACTCAGAAGTTGCCCAAAAAAAACTATCAAAAGCTTCCAAACACATGACATCATCATATGGGCAGTCCAGAATTGTTTAAAGGCATAGTAATCTTAGTGTATGTAAACTTTTGACTTTGCAGTAAGTAATAAAATGACTTAAAACATTCTCTCTCTCATATTATTCTGACATTTGGCAAATAATAAAAATTATGGTAATCCTAATTGACCTAAAACGGTTTATTCTGATTTTATGTCAGATATTGAGAAAAACATGCAGATGTGTAATTTATATAGTGGATGGAAACTTCTGGTTTCAACTGTACATTCAGATTTACAACATGACAAATTAAGGATGAACATTCACTTTATAAGCAGGGGGGGTAAACCCATAGCCTATGAGTAAGTACGTATCTGTCTGAAATGCGTAAGGTTTCACCTTGGGTCTTCCCTCCACTCCACTTCTTTTTAATATACTATTTTTGATTTGTTTTTGCTTCTTTGGATTTTAATGGATTCTAATAAAATTGACTTTTAATATAATATTTACTTTAGTGCCGGATTATCCTATTTTTTTGCCCCACATCTTGCTGTTGGGGACACCAGCCCCGAGACATCCGAGCATCATTTTGGAATTCCTGCGGTGAGGTGATGAATTTTTTCTCCTTTTTTCTTATATGTAATATGAGTTTGATACAGATTCAGAGTTTTAGTGTTTAACATATTTAGTGTTAGATATGCGTTTCTTCACTGACCTCTCATGCAGGGAAACACTAAGAATATTGCAAAGTTTGGCCCTGACCCAAGAGTTGACATTTTGCCTCCATTACACAAAACGGTAGTAAATTATGGGACAAAAAAAAATTGACCAAATAATTTTATTTTTTAATAAGTCCTTTGCTCTTTAGTAGATCTGTTAGGTCCACGGGAACAGCAATCCATTCTGGAAGATAGATGGCTTCATACTTGACATACTTTAGATAAGAAGAATCAGGAGCACTGTAATTAGCCATGTGAATCGCTTCACCGCCTGCCAGGTATGCCGCCCAGATCCCAAATGACCCAAATGTCATGATAGTGTGGTTACAATGGGCCAAAAGTGAAAAGTCCCGATCAGGGGAACCTTCTTTTCCATCTCCGGCAAAGTAAACATCTCCTAAGGAATTATTAATATTATTCTTACACCAGTCCATCCCATTACTGGTCACCACAAATATCGGATTCTGGTACTTCTTCCTGAAGTAATCAGTGGCATTCTTTAGGTAATTTTTGTCCGCTAAAACTCCTCTCTTCTGTTGAACAAAGAGATTTACATAATCCCCTCTCCGAACATGAACCCCTAAAATGTCACATTCATCCGATTACCCCTCACTTGTCTTAGATAAGTGTTGGCCTCATCTTTAACAAAGTCATGAAATGTAAATTCTTGGAGAAGTTCGTTCTTTAGATGATGATAAAATGTCCAGGAGTAAACAAAACCTTTCAGTCTAATATTCTCCCCTGTGATATTTCGGTATTCGGGACACATCCAGTTGTTAATTTTATATTCCTTCCATTTTATACGGTTAGCAGAATCCTTGGAAATTAATGGCAAATTTAGCTTGAATAGTGAGGAAAGTTCTTTGTGCATCTCCGGCAGAATGTACGCTCGATAGCCATTCATTTTTGCCAGGGCATAGAGAGCTGCATACTCTCCTATTTGGTTACCAAATCGTCCTTGGGGAAGAATAGTCATCATTCCTCTCAGTGGTCGGGTGGTATGTGAAGCATCTTGAGGTGCATTTTCTTCACTGCTGGTCTTACAAATTTTTGATAAAATCCTTTGGCTAAAAGGAACATTGTACCAATAGGACAAATTCATTACAACTACAATTACTAGAAAGATGATCAGATGACATTGCTTCATGTTTGACGTTCCAGGCAAAAGTGCTGCATCAAATAAAGAGATAAAGAATTAGAAAATAATCTAACAACATGAATACATACAATCAACTGTATAGACATATGAATATTTGGCATTAGTGCTTGGATAGCGGAAAAGCAACATAAAATCAGAATATAGCACATTGTATCATTTGCTTAGGTATGGTGTTCCATAGTAATAAGGCAGCTTAGGCAACTGAGAGCTATGTCCACTTCAACAGGGTCAACCTGTAACCCATCGCAACAACGAAGAACATGGAAGTCATTGTAAATGCAGAACATAACATTGGAGTCTTTGCAAAACAGTCATTATAATTTATAAGGTGATGGCAGACCCATTTTAAACCCTCTTATATACAGGTGCATCTTACTAAATTAGAATATCATCAAAAAGTTAATTTATTTCAGTTCTTCAATACAAAAAGTGAAACTCATATATTATATAGAGTTGTGACGACGACGCATAGCGTGGCACGCACGCTGGAAGCCCTACCCTGGGAGAAGGGGGACTCGGAGCCGGGTCCTGTGATGTAGATGGGGTGCAGCCGTGGCCCGGACCCGCTCCGTGCCCAGGGCCGTCACATTAAAAAAAAGGATGTAAGGGCTTATCCGGGTTGAGTGGCTGATCTCGACTACGCCAACTGTGGCACCTGGTGAAGGCCACCAGCGCTGCTGCAGTCCTCTGAGGCGGGATGTTGTGGCAGCCGTCGTTGTTACTACTCCCCACAGGCGGAGCAGGGCCTCAGGGCAGAGGTACAGGATGACGGGGGTTGTAGTGTAGGAGGTCTGGTGCTGCGTAGTGCAGTGTAGCGCAGAATAAAGAGTCCGGAGGCCATTGGGGTTAACTTCCAGGGTTTTTACTCACGGTGGAGAGTGCAGCTGCAAGGCTTCTCCCTGCTCCTTGCGTAGTTCTGCTGTCACCAGGGACGGGGGTCCGACAACCTCAGAGTAAGTCCAGTGTTAAATCAGGACCTCGCAACAGAGTGTTCCCAGACTTAGACCGGGTCCATTCCTGTCTGTGTATGTGTGGATAGGCCGAGTCTCCCTCTGAACTTCACTCAGAAAAAGGGTACGGGTGGCAGCTCTGCTCTTTCCGTCACCCGGTGGGATCCTCAGGGTCTACCGGGCTTTCCTGACCAGGACGTAGAGTAGCAAGGTCAGGTATCGGGGTCCGGTACCCCTCTTGCAGCCGGAATCCCTCTGAATAGATCAGGTTGGCGAGGACAGGTGGCGTATACCGCTCCGTCTGCATCCCCGCCGGGACCCATTTGCGGTGGAGCTACACTCCTAAGCTCCGGGCCTTCTTGGTCATGGTCCTTGACCAGGCTGAGACATACATTATCTGCAACCTGCCCCTCGACCCAAGGCCAGGGTACGAGGGCCGTGTCTCCATCCGCTGCAGGTCCACACAGGATCCACGTTCAGGGTGGGAGATCACAATCAAAAGACGATCAAAGAACCATGAGTCAAGATGGCTGTGTATTAAATATGAATTATTAAGTGTCACAAAAATGTGAGTCCTCCACCCTCACCCACCAATTGGTTCCCCTATCTCTTGGTTCCCCAGTCTCCCAACTTTAACCCCTTAATAACATCTGACGTACTAATACGCGTCTGTGCCCTGGGACTTAAGAGCCAGACCCGTAATAGTACGTCATCGCGATCGCGCGCGCACACAGGCTGTGCGGGCGCGATCGCCGCCGGGTGTCAGCTGATTGTCACAGCTGACACCCGGTACTATGTGCAGGGAGCGGTCCTGCACCGCTCCCAGCACATTAACCCCTGTGATCGCAGCATTGCGGGGGCAAGGGGAGGTGATTGCAGATACTCACCTCCTCTTCCGGCTTCCAGCACTGTCTGCAGAGGCTTCCCGGGTGTTGCTGACGCGCCCCTGGGCCTGTGTCGCGCTGCGTTGCGCACACGGGAGCTTACCCGGAGCCGGATCTCTTGAGGGTTGTAGTCTCGTGGCGGTGACCCGGTCCGTGCCCAGGGAGTCAAACTGAGCGGCGATGTAACAGCGGTAGATGTAGGACGACTACGCCACCCGTTGAATGCAGCTATGGAGCTGCCGCTGCAGGACAGTCCGCTGAGGCCGGTGGATGGATGGTGCAGCGTAGATGGTATAACCCCCAACGGGAGGGGTATGGCCTCAGGGCAGCAGATGGATGATGGGGGTAGCAGGAACCACTCAGAGACGGTGCGGTGTAATTCAGGGTCTTTACTGGTAACAACGATAGACCCTCCCGGAGTACTTGCTAGTGAACGGGGCCTGGTCAGTCCTTGAGCAGATGGGATCTCCCCTGGCCAGGCGGAGTTGTAGGCCTCCCAAACTGACTGCACTCTTCTGGCTACCTTGCTAGAAGCGGATATAAGTAGCCCACGTCCCTGAGTGTACCGTGTGGTGCTCACCCGTATGGCCGGTGACTCGGGGCCTTCTAATGGCTTCCGCTCCACGATGGCGGTGCTGGTCCCACGCGTGTGACCGTGCCTTCGGGTTTCTGGGCCTGAGGACCTGAAATCCCCTGCCGGTCGGCTTCTGCTGCTGGGTAAGAGTTAGTCCCCACAGCCTCGGACGCCGGGTCCGGTAAGAAAGCTTCTCAGTCAGGGCGAGCTCTGCAGCTGCCAGCCCCTGACTTGTAGTAGTATTGCTCCCACTGAGCTTCTGCTGTTTCTTCCTGTGACTGTTTCTTGTCTCTACTCTCCTTGACTGACTAACCCTGCCTCAGCCCAGGGTTTATACAGGGGAAGTTCTTCCCCTCCCAAGACTGGGCAGGAGGTGTGGCATGCACAGGATCCCTGACCAAAGGACCTCCCACCTGCTCTCAGACATAACATTACATTACTGTGGAAAACCAGACCCCTGGGGTGCCACATTGCCATGACGACCCGATGTCGTCATGACAACATCCGGGTCACCAGACAGCAGGAAGATTGTTTGGACATGCGCAGTGCATCTCCAAACAATCTTCTCACTGTGCAGCGCTGATAGCCTGTATGACACAGGGATGGTGCTGCATTCCTGTGCCATGCAGGCGATCAGAGAAAAAAAAGTGAAAGTCCCATAGTGGGACAAAGTAATAAAGTATAAAAACTGTCAGTAAGCGAAAAAAAAAAAAAAAAAAAAAAAAATTGCAAAAATATAAAAAAAAATAAATAAAATAATCCACCAAAAATAAAAATATAATGTACCCATCAATAAATATTATTATAAAAAAAAACAAAAAAAACAATAAAAGTACACATATTTGGTATCGCCGCGTCCGGAACAACCTGACCTATAAAACTGTCCCACTAGTTAACCCCTTCAGTGAACACGGTAAAAAAAAAAAAAAAAAAAACGAAGCAAAAAACAATGCTTTATCACCATACCGCCAAATAAAAAATGGAATAACACGCGATCAAAAAGACGAATATAAATAAAAATGGTACCGCTGAAAACGTCATCTCGTCCCGCAAAAAACAAGCTGACATACAGCTCCATCAACCGAAAAATAAAAAAGTTATAGCTCTCAGAATAAAGCTATACTAAAAAATATTTTTTTCTATAAAATTGCTTTTATTATGTAAAAGTGTAAAACATAGAAAAACGATATAAATGTGGTACCGCTGTAAACGTACTGACCCGAAGAATAAAGCTACCTTATCACTTTTACCACACGCGGAACAGAATAAAAAAAAAAAAACAATTCCTGAATTGTTGGTTTTTCTTTATTCTGCCTCCCAAAAATCGGAATAGAAAGCGATCAAAAATGTCACGTGCCTGAAAATGGCACCAATAACAACGTCAACTCATCCCGCAAAAAACGAGCCATCACATGACTGTCTGCCAAAATCTGGAAAAATTATAGCTCTCAAAATATGGCGATGCAAAAACTAGATTTTACAAAAAATGCGTCTTTTTGTGTGTGACAGCTGTCAGTCATAAAAACCCCATATGATTCTGGTATTGTAATCACACCGACCCGAAGAATAAAGTCGTCTATTCACTTATACCGCACGAGGAACGGCGTCAAAAATAAACTCTTGGGTTAGGATTGGGCTAGGGTTAGGGCTGGGTTTGGGGTTAGGGTTGTGCTAGGGTTAGGGTTGTGCTAGGGTTAGGGTTGTGCTAGGGTTAGGGTTGTGCTACGGTTAGGGTTGTGCTACGGTTAGGGTTGTGCTACGGTTAGGGCTGGGGTTGGGGTTAGGGTTGGGGTTAGGGTTGTGATGGGGTTGGGATTTTTTTCAAAAGTAAGAAAAAAGATGACGATATGGCGACTAGTGTTGAGCGCAAGTGCTCGCTACTTGAGTTTGCATCAGGTGCTCTGGTATGCATTGAGTATCGTGGGTATTTGAATGACATGCTCGAGTCTCTGCCCCATATGCTTCGCGGCCAAAAAAACTTTACGGGGATTGCATGCCATGCAAGAGCGATCCCCGCATGTTTTTTTTTGGGTGTCTAATAACCGTGAAACATGCGGAGCAGGGACTCGAGCATGTCACTCGAGCACACGCTGTACATGGTGCATACCTGAGTACCCGATGCAAACTCAAGTAGCGAGCACTTGCGCTCAAGACTAATGACAACTTTTTCAATATGATGACCTAATGTAAACAAATTCTGTGTCGTACCTCTGGGTTCAAAATGTTCACTATACACCTTAATAAAATCCTTGAGGGGTATAGTTTCCAAAATGGGGTCACTTGTGGGGGAGCTCCACTGTTTAGGCACATCACGGGCTCTCCAAACGCGACATGGTGTCCGCTAACAAATTGAATGGAAAATCGGCTCAAATTGTTAGCGGACGCCATGTTGCGTTTGGAGAGCTACTGCGTACACAAACATTGGAGCTCCCCCACAAGTGACCCCATTTTGGAAACTAGACCCCCCAAGGCACCTATCTAGATGCATAGTGAGCACTTGGAACCCCCAGGTGCTTCACAAATTGATTCATAAAAATGAAAAAGTGTTTTTTTTTTCACTTTTTCATTTTTACGAATCAATTTGTGAAGCACCTGGGGGTTCCAAGTGCTCACTATGCATCTAGATAGGTGCCTTGGGGTGTCTAGTTTCCAAAATGGGGTCACTTGTGGGGGAGCTCCAATGTTTGGGCACACAGGGGCTCTCTAAACGCAACATGATGTCCGCTAACAATTTGAGCCGACAATTTGTTAGCGGATACCATGTTGCATTTGGAGAGTCCCTGTGTGCCCAAACATTGGAGCTCCTCCACAAGTGACCCCATTTTGGAAACTAGACCCCCCAAGGCACCTATCTAGATGCATAGTGAGCACTTGGAACCCCCTGGTGTTTCACAAATTGATTCATAAATATGAAAAAGTGTTTTTTTTTTTCACTTTTTCATTTTTACGAATCAATTTGTGAAGCACCTGGGGGTTCCAAGTGCTCACTATGCATCTAGATAGGTGCCTTGGGGTGTCTAGTTTCCAAAATGGGGTCACTTGTGGGGGAGCTCCAAAGTTTGGGCACACAGGGGCTCTCCAAATGCGACATGGTGTCCGCTAGCAAATTGAATGGAAAATCGGCTCAAATTGTTAGCGGACGCCATGTTGCGTTTGGAGAGCTACTGCGTGCACAAACATTGGAGCTCCCCCACAAGTGACCCCATTTTGGAAACTAGACCCCCCAAGGCACCTATCTAGATGTATAGTGAGCACTTGGAACCCCCAGGTGCTTCACAAATTGATTCGTAAAAATGAAAAAGTGAAAAAAAAAACACTTTTTCATATTTATGAATCAATTTGTGTAACACCTGGGGGTTCCAAGTGCTCACTATGCTTCTAGATAGGTGCCTTGGGGGGTCTAGTTTCCAAAATGGGGTCACTTGTGGGGGAGCTCCAATGTTTGGGCACAAAGGGACTCTCCAAATGCAACATGGTATCCGCTAACAAATTGTCGGCTCAAATTGTTAGCGGACATCATGTTGCGTTTGGAGAGCCCCTGTGTGCCCAAACATTGGAGCTCCCCCACAAGTGACCCCATTTTGGAAACTAGAACCCCCAAGGCACCTATCTAGATGCATAGTGAGCACTTTGAACCCCCAGGTGTTTCACAAATTGATTCATAAATAAGAAAAAGTGTTTTTTTTTCACTTTTTCAGTTTTACGAATCAATTTGTGAAGCACCTGGGGGTTCCAAGTGCTCACTATGCATCTAGATAGGTGCCTTTGGGGGTCTAGTTTCCAAAATGGCGTCACTTGTGGGGGAGCTCCAAAGTTTGGGCACACAGGGGCTCTCCAAACGCAACTTGGTGTCCGCTAACAATTTGAGCCGATTTTCCATTCAATTTGTTAGTGGATACCATGTTGCATTTGGAGAGTCCCTGTGTGCCCAAACATTGGAGCTCTCCCACAATTGACCCCATTTTGGAAACTAGACCCCCCAAGGCACTTATCTAGATGCATAGTGAGCACTTGGAACCCCCAGGTGTTTCACAAATTGATTCATAAAAATGAAAAAGTGTTTTTTTTTTCACTTTTTCATTTTTACGAATCAATTTGTGAAGCACCTGGGGGTTCCAAGTGCTTACTATGCATCTAGATAGGTGCCTTGGGGGTCTAGTTTCCAAAATGGGGTCACTTGTGGGGGAGCTCCAATGTTTGGGCACACAGGGGCTCTCCAAACACAACATGGCGATCGCTAATTATTCAAGCAAATTTTACAATCAAAAAGTCAAATGGCGCTCCTTCCCTTCCGAGCCCTGCCGTGCGCCCAAACAGTGTTTTTTCCCCACATATTGGGTATCTGCGTGCCCAGGGGAAATTGCACAACAAATTTTGGGTCCAATTTTTCTTGTTACCTCTGTGAAAATAAAAAAAATTGGGTCTAAAGTAACATTTTTGTGAAAAAAGTTAAATGTTCATTTTTTTCTTCCACATTCAAAAAATTCCTGTGAAGCACCTGAAGGGTTAATAAAGTTCTTGAATGTGGTTTTGAGCACCTTGAGGGGTGCAGTTTTTAGAATGGTGTCACTTTTGGGTATTTTCTGTCATAAAGACCTCTCAAAGTGACTTCAAATGTGATGTGGTCCCTAAAAAAATGGTTTTGTAAATTTTGTTGGAAAAATGAGAAATCGCTGGTCAACTTTTAACCCTTATAGCTCCCTAACAAAAAAAAATTTTGATTACAAAATTGTGCTGATGTAAAGTAGACATGTGGGAAATGTTATTTATTAACTCTTTTGTGTGACATATCTCTCTGATTTAAGGGCATAAAAATTCAAATTTTGAAAATTGCAAAATTTTCAAAATTTTCGCCAAATTTCTGTTTTTTTCACAAATAAACGCAAGTGATATCGAAGAAATTTTACCACAATCATGAAGTACAATATGTCACGAAAAAACAATCTCAGAATCAGGGGGATCCGTTGAAGCATTCCAGAGTAATTACCTCATAAAGTGACAGTGGTCAGAATTGTAAAAATTGGCCTGGTCATTAACGTGCAAACTACCCTCGGGGCTTAAGGGGTTAAGTAGGGGCAGCACCTAGTGCATACTAGCCCCCTCTGGTGGGAGAAGTGTGGTGTTGGATGTGGCGGTTGGGTCCTGACCATCACACTGTTCTTACCTCAGAGGAGGAACACTACACTCCATTAAAGAAGTGCAGCATCCCTGTGGCGGTCGAACCCTCAGGGGCGCCACATAGTCATTACAAACAGAGGGATCTATTTCAAGTGTTTATTTCTGTTAATGTTTATGACTATGGCTTACAGCCAATGAAAACACAAAAGTCATTATCCCAGTAAATTAGAATAATTAACAAAAAACACCTACAAAGGCTTCCTAAGCTTATAAAAATGTCCCTTAGTCTGTTCCAGTAGGCTCAACAAGACTGCTGACTTGACAGATGTCCAGAAGGCAGTCATTGACATACTTCACAAGGTCCCAGAGGGTACTGTACATACTGAGCCTGGTTCTTGTACTGCATTTATGTGCTGGGTCTTTTTCTGGTACTATATTTATGTACTGAGCTTAGTTCTGGTACTCTATGTACTGAGCCTGGTTCTGGTACTATATTTATGTACTGAGTTTGGTTCTGGTACTGTATGTATTGAGCCTAGTTCTGGCACTGTATTTATCTAAAGAAAATAAGATCCAGCTTCACAAACATGCAAGTATTTATTTGTGAATGAGCACAAAAAGCCATGCAAAAGTTAAAATATCATGATAGTAACTTGTTTAAAATATCTATGCTTTTCAGGTGCTTAACACCCTTAATCATGATTAAGGGTGCTACGCACCGGAAACATGTAGATGCTTTAACCAGGTTTCTTTTGCACGTCTTTTTGTTCTCATCCACAAATAAATAATTGCATGTTCATGAAGCTGGACCTTCTTTTGTCTTCATTGGACTTTCTGCATTCCGGCATAGATGCTGTTTTTGCTCTGAACTGTTTGAAAATAACATACGGGTGAGCTGGATATATTCTTTCTTTCTTCACTGACTGTATTTATGTACTGAGTTATGTTCTAGTGCTGTATGTACTGAGCCTGGTTATGGAATTGCATTTATGTAACATACTTTGCTTTGGTATTAAACGTATGTACTAATTTTAGTTTAGGTATTATATTTATGCAACATGCTTTATTTTAGTATAGTATCTATATAATTGAGCTTGGTTTTTGTACTGTATTCATGATATGATTTTTATGTACTTACAGAATAGCTCTGGTTCTGAATTTATGTAATAATTCCATCAACTGAAAACAGGCTTTCACAGATAGACTTTAGATCGTCCACTTTCTTTAGCAAAATCTAAGGACTTCCCTGCTATTCATCATTTAAAGGGAGTGTGCCATCAGAAAATGATCAATTTTTTAAATTAGGTTTTTGTGTTACATGTATTTTTTTTTAATTTAATTTGACATTGTTTTTTATTTTTATATATTCTTGATCTTTATAAAATTAACCTTTCACAATGAAGATGCAGTCTAATCTGCAAGCACCTTGCTAAAGATCATGGAGAGCTGAGCGTATTGATATAAACATTTGTGAGAAAAAAATCAGTATAACCTATGTTTTAATCATTCAATTATTGGGAATCTGAATCTAAGGAAGATGTCCACACTTTGGGGTCTCCATGGAGTAAAGAAATAATAAGGTCCACTGTCTATTGTTCAGAACCAGAAGAATGAACTATAACTTGAAGCTCTCTTGAAAAGTTACAAACTTTTTACTGTTTCTAGAGAACCTGTGGCCTGATTAATTTCGGGCTCCTGTCATGTAGGATTTGCGGCAATAGTTGCAGCTTGGTTTTGTGCAGCTTCCTTAAGCAAGGTCTTAGACCACCAATTGGATACAACCCATTTTGGACAAGTTATTCTGTAGATGAGCAATTGGACTGAAAATATTTCTATATTCCTAAGTTAGCCAATGAAGTGATGGAGGAGTGGTGCACATCATTTTATATTAATTAAATCCTACAGGGTGATCGCTATCGGGACAGGTACAAGGGTGTCATGATTCCACCACTCACAGTGTAGTAAGGACGCTGTGAGTGACAGCTCATCCTCCTTATAGGATCAAGGGTGTGCTGGGCTTTCAGTATTGTGACTGACAACCCAGTCAACCAATCTGAGGCAGGGGCGTGCTGGGCTGTCAGCATTGTGAATGATGGCTCAGCTTTCCAGTTTGGGTGGGCATGTTGGGTTTCCTCCAGGTGTCACCAGTTCAGGGTGATTACCTGGCTATTTAGCTGGATAGCAATAATCAGAACATTGCCAGTTGTAGCCTTGCTCTGTGATGTGCTTTCTCTGTGTCCTGATTTTCTGATCTTTGTTGACGGACCTTGGATTTGCATTTTGACTACTCATTTGTATAACCCATTTGACCTTTGACTTAATCTGACCTTAGTTACCGATCCCAAACTTTGCCTCTGACTATCCGTTTGTCTTTTCCCTTTGTCTTGATGTATCCTGCTGGCTTTTGACCTCGGACTCCTTGTTTTCCTCACCTCATGGCTTGTCTGTGAGAATTGACTCAGCATCACAGAGGGGTTATCATAGAAGTTGTTTATTAAATCATGAAGAGTATTGTATTCTTTTACCTGGTCACTAGAATACCAGTACAAAATTTTAGGATTGTTTCCAGTTTTATTGCACATAATAATCTTTGACAGCTCCATAGGTATTATATCAATATTGTATCAGAACTATGTAGTGCTGTGTGACGACACAACATTTAATTTTAATTATCCAGATGTAAATTCAGTAGGCTAGGAGAAATACGCTTTTATCTCTATATTGACTTTTGAATTTATGTGTCTTTCTTTGGTTGGTCAAGAAGAACAGAATATTATTTGTATAAGCCTGGATGTTGACACTTGAGTTGATATTTACTGCAACTTATTGTCTCTGGACAATCTGTGGAGGACAGGGACTCAGGGTCATGGAATAATAATGTTTGCTAATATGATGATTACATATTGTACCAGGCCGGCTAGTTAGTTGACCTCCAGAGCAATGCAGTACAAACTATGCAAATTGATTAAATGCTCAAACAATGAGAGTTAAACTCATCTCACCTCCCCCCAGACCTGTGGATAATGTCTTGAAGGACAATTGTGAACTATTTAAGGGGGATATGCCTCTGTATCAAGGTGTCTTTTACAAAACCACAGCCAGGAACACTCTACGCGACAGCTCTACAGGACACCATGGCTCCATCAACGAGGATACAGATTTGGATTCTACAGGATGCCAGCTTAAGGGACCACGACCCTGGCTGGAGGAATACAGCTCTGCTCCATTGACTATCACAGAACCCATGGATACATTTGGGGAAACAAGGTTGAGACTTTCCGGTCACTTGGTCCCATGGAGATGTTTGGGGTAGCCAAGTTGGGATCTTCTGGTCACCTGGAACCCATGGATACATTCGGAGAAAGCCATGTTGGGACCATCCGGTCATCTGGCCCCATAGATATGTTTGAGGTATCCAGGTAGAGACACTCTGGTTACCTGGTCCCCATGGATACGCTTGGAGAAGCCAAGTTGGGACCCTTGGGTCTCCTGGCCACGTATCTCAATGGACTGTCAGCTTCCTAAGCTTGTCGCTACATCCTCCCCTGTATGTGCCTGCCAAAAGCGGGGTGCCACTGGTGGGGGGTAGTCGGCCCTGGAAGCCCCGAAGTCACAGCGGCTTTAATCCCGGCGAGTCAGAGGAAGGGTGAGACTCTGTAATTTTGCACCATCTTGGGTGTTTACTGGGACTGTTCTACACTGTGTGCAGAATTATTAGGCAAGTTGTATTTTAGAGGATTATTTATTGATCAACAACTACTGTATGTTCTCAATCAACCCAAAAGACTCATAAATATCCAAGCTTAATATTTTTGGAAGTTGGAGTGGTTTTTTTTTAGATTTGGCTATCTTAGGAGGATATCTGTTTGTGCAGGTAACTATTACTGTGCAGAATTATTAGGCAACTTAATAAAAGCCAAATATAATCCCATCTCACTTGTTTATTTTCACCAGGTAAACCAATATCAGTGCACAAAATTTAGAAATAAACATTTCTGACATGCAAAAACAAAAACCCCAAAAATTAGTGATCAATATAGCCACCTTTCTTTATGATGACACTCAACAGCCCTCCATCCATAGATTCTGTCAGTTGCTTGATCTGTTTTCTATCAAAAATGAGTTCAAGTCTCCAGGTCCAGATGAATTACACCCCAGAGTACTGAAGGAGATCGTAGAAGAAATTTTAGAACCACTCTCCATAATCTTTGAAAATTCTTGAAGAACAGGAGAAGTCCCAGAAGACTGGAGAAGAGCAAATGTTGTTCCTATCTTCAAAAAGGGGAAGAAGGTGGACCCAGGGAACTATAGGCCGGTGAGTCTGACTTCTATACCAGGAAAGATCTTTGAACAAATTATTAAACAACATGTATGTAAGTACATGGATAAGAATGAAGTGATTAACCAGAGTCAGCATGGGTTTGTAACTAACAAGTCATGTCAGACTAACTTAATTTCCTTCTATGACAGAATCACTGACTGGGTGGATCAGGGAAATGCTGTAGATATAGTATATCTTGACTTCAGCAAAGCATTTGACAAAGTATCTCACACCATCCTTATTGAAAAAATGACCAAGTATGCAATGGACCAGGCAACTGTTAGGTGGATTCATAACTGGCTTAGTGATCGGACTCAAAGGGTGGTTGTAAATGGCTTCACGTCCAGCTGGATGAATGTCTCAAGTGGGGTACCACAGGGCTCCGTCCTGGGACCTGTATTGTTCAACATCTTTATCAATGATTTAGATGAAGGAATTGAGGGTAAACTGATTAAATTTGCTGATGACACAAAGCTAGGAGGGATAGCTAATACTAGAGAAGAGAGAGAGAGGATTCAAAAAGACCTAAATAAACTGGAGCAGTGGGCAGCAAACAACAGAATGGTTTTTAACAGGGAAAAATTCAAAGTACTACATCTGGGCAATAAAAATGAAAAAAGCATATACAGAATGGGAGGAATAGAGCTAAGCAACAGTACATGTGAAAAAGACTTAGGTATACTAATAGATCATAGACTGAACATGAGTCAACAGTGTGATGCAGCAGCAAAAAAGGCAAATACAATTCTGGGATGTATTAACAGAAGCATACAGTCTAGATCACGTGAAGTCATTATCGGTCTTTACTCCTCTTTGGTCAGACCTCATCTGGAATACTGTGTACAGTTTTGGGCACCACATTTTAAAAAAGACATAGACAAACTGGAGCAAGTTCAGAGAAGAGCGACCAGAATGGTGACTGGTCTGCAAGCTATGTCCTATGAGGAACGGTTGCAGGATTTGGGAATGTTTAGCTTGCAAAAAAGAAGACTGAGAGGAGACTTAATAGCTGTCTACAAATATGTCAAGGGCTGTCACATTGTAGAAGGATCATCTTTATTCTCATTTGCACAAGGAAAGACTAGAAGCAATGGGATGAAACTAAATGGGAGGAGACACAGATTAGATATTAGAAAAAACTTTTTGACAGTTAGGGTGATTAATGAGTGGAACAGGCTGCCACGAGAGGTGGTGAGTTCCCCTTCAATGGACGTCTTCAAACAGAGGCTGGACAGACATCTGTCTGAGATGATTTAGTGAATCCTGCTTTGAGCAGGGGGTTGGACCAGATGACCCAGGAGGTCCCTTCCAACTCTACCATTCTATGATTCTATGAACATTGCGTGCAGCAGCCACCACAGCCTTCCAGACACTGTTCCGAGAGGTGTACTGTTTTCCCTCCCTGTAGATCTCACATTTTATGATGGACCACAGGCTCTCTATGGGGTTCAGATCAGGTGAACAAGGGGGCCATGTCATTTTTTTTCTTCTTTTAGACCTTTACTGGCCAGCCACGCTGTGGAGTAGTTGGATGCATGTGCTGGAGCATTGTCCTGCATGAAAATCATGTTTTTCTTGAACAATACCGACTTCTTCCTGTACCACTGCTTGAAGAAGTTGTCTTCCAGAAACTGGCAGTAGGTCTGGGAGTTGAGCTTCACTCCATCCTCAACCCGAAAAGGTCCCACAAGTTCATCTTTGATGATACCAGTCCATACCAGTACCCCACCTCCACCATGCTGGCGTCTGAGTCGGAGTGGAGCTCTCTGCCCTTTACTGATCCAGCCTCTGGCCCATCCATCTGGCCTATCAAGAGTTACGTTCATTTCATCAGTCCATAAAACCTTTGAAAAATCAGTCTTAAGATATTTCTTGGCCCATTCTTGACGTTTTATCTTATGTTTCTTGTTCAAAGGTGGTCGTTTTTCAGCCTTCCTTACCTTGGTCATGTCCCTGAGTATCGCACACCTTGTGCTTTTTGATACTCCAGTAACGTTGCAGCTCTGAAATATGGCAAAACTGGTGGCGAATGGCATGTTGGCAGCTTCACGCTTGATTTTCCTCAATTCATGGGCAGTTATTTTGCGCCTTTTTTGGCCAACACGCTTCTTGCGACCCTCTTGGCTATTTGCCATGAAACGCTTGATTGTTCGGTGATCACGCTTCTGAAGTTTGGAAGTTTCAAGACTGCTGCATCCCTCTGCAAGACATCTCACAATTTTGGACTTTTCAGAGCCCGTCAAATCTTTCTTCTGACCCATTTTGCTAAAGGAAAGGAAGTTGCCTAATAATTAAGCACACCTTATATAGGGTGTTGATGTCATTAGTCAACACCCCTCCTCATTACAGAGATGCACATCACCAGATTTACTTAATTGGTAGTTGGCTCTCAAGCCTATGCAGCTTGGAGTAGGACAACATGTATAAAAAGTATCATGTGATCAAAATACTCATTTGCCTAATAATTCTGCACACAGTGTATATGTTTATTGTTTATTTGGTGGTTCAATAAAGTATTGTTTTTACCCTCACCCTGTGTTGTCTGAGTAGGGTTCTGCTCACGGTAAAAGAGAGTGGGCGTTCAGTGGTATGAGCCCTGGTCCATGCGGTCTTTCTAAAGACAGCTAGTATCATGGGTGTGTCAGAAGTGACAGACAGTTGCCCTGCAGTTGGTTGCAGAACATCTCTTCATTTGGCACTACAGACACCTTCTTAGCTGTCTCACTCTAGGACCCAGCGGCTACCTCCCTCCGGCTAATTGACAGCCAGGCTAGTTGCTATTGCTAGAGGGAGGTGCCGGTGATATTGTGGGAATTTAGTAGTGTGGCCTGTGGGGCGTTGGCTGCGTATTTGCGCTTGCGTTCCAAGGACTGGGGTATGGACAACTGAACTCTGCGCTGGGACAAGGATGTGGGCGTGCTTCCTGATGCTGCTACTTGAAAGTGTGCAACGACAGGTGCAGGGCAGGAGGCATCTTCGCATGCACCATGGACAGGGGATTGGCTTGCATGCACAACAGCGGAAGAAGCAATGGTGCCACCCGCAGACACTGTTCCTGGACCCTGGGGTTTGGCCCACAAAGTCGGGTGCTTTGCTGCCATGTGCCTGATCATGCTGGTGGTGGTCAGGCTGCTAGTTTTGCCACCCCTGCCGATGCGGGCCTGGCAGGTGGTGCAAATGGCCTTTTTGTGGTTATCGGCAGAGTCTTTAAAAAACAATCAGACTCGGGAAGACCTTACAGTTGTACTGGCAGCTTCCTTTGTGTTGGTGTTACGGGAAATGGTTTACCTGCCTTCTGTCTGCGGTCACCACACTGCTTCTTCCTGCCTGTTGGGGTGCTCTGCCTCCCTCCCCCTGTGTGCTGCTGTCCTCGCTCCGCATGTCCTCCTGCCAGGTTTGGTCAGTTTCTATATCATCCACCACCTCGTCTTCCACTTCCGCACTCCTGTCCTCCTCCTGACTTTCTGGCAATTGTGTCTCATCATCGTCCACCTCTTGTAACACTTTCCCATCGTCGCCTTCGTGTGACTATGGCTGCTGAAATATTTGGGCATTGCTACATGCGTTCTCCTCTTGCCCTGCTTCAAGTGGACTGGGTGAGAGGCCGAATCTATAAATGGAAAAGTGAACAGCTCTTCGGAGTGTCCAAGTGTGGGATCAGTTGTCTATGAGCACTCGACATGGTGGGAGGAAGAAGGTTCAGGGTGAGGAATATGCAGTCCAGACTCAAAGCTACTGAGACTTGACCATGTGGAAGAAAAGGTGGTGGTGGTGGTGGCTAAGTAACTGGAAGCATTATCTGCTATCCAACCAATAACCTTTTCACACTGATCTGTGTTCAATAGTGGTGTTCTGCGGTCCCCTATTAATTGGGACAGGAAGGTCGAGCGAGATGTGGGTGTTTGTTGCGGCACAATTTCAGCTTGCCCACGGCCTTGGCCTCTGCATGCACCATCATCACCATCACGTCCAGTTCCCCGTCCCTTGCCACGTGCCTTGCCCATTTTAAGTGGAGGACAATATCTTCCACGCTCACAACGAATGACTGAATTTGGAGCGAACTTATATGTGATCCGTGTGATGAACAAAACACAGTTTTAAATACCTGGCCTGTAGGTAACTATTTTGAACAACAAACTGGTGTAAATTGTTTCACTGACACACTGAAAACATTTTTTAATGGAGGCCAGAAATGGCAGTATTTTCAGCGTAATTATATGTGATCCGTGTGACGGACAAACCACAGTTTTAAATAACTGGATTTTTAGCGCTGTAATATGGAAAGGACCTGGCTGTATTCTGCAGTGCCAACAAACAAATAGCGCAGAAAAACTGTGTTCTCTGGATTGTTTTTTAAGCAAATAATGAGGATTATTCCTGGCCCCTGAGACCTGGGCCTATGTCTAGAAATATCTAACAGCAGCAGCAGACAGAACTGGAATGGAGCCTCTTGTGCTATATGCACTGCAGTCTGCTATATAACCTACCTGCCTGCCTATATACACTGCCTGCCTGATATCTCTGCAGATCGATTAGGCTTCAGAAAGACTGTTTGTTGAGATGGATATGTGTCTCTAATATAGTTTGGTACACCTACACTAACTAGAAACAAGCAAATCTCTCCCTAGCTCAGCAGCAGCTCTCCCTACACTGTCTGATTGCGGAGTAGACTGTGACGCCAGATCTGATATAGACCTGATGACGCTGTGCGGCCAGCCAATGACTGTAATGCCACAACCAACATGGCTACGGCATTACAGTGAGTGGCAGGCAATCCCTGCATGTTCATTGGCTCTCTAAAGAGCGCCAAACATGCAGGGAGGAGACCCAAGCTCCCGCCGAGCAACCCCAGAAATACTCGGCGAGCACCGAGCAGTAGCGAACATGCTCTCTCATCACTACTTATGACCATGTGATATTTCAGGTTTTCTTTTTTAAGAAATTTGCAAAAATTTCTACATTTCTGTTTTTTTTCAGTCAAGATGGGGTGCAGAGTGTACTTTAATGAGAAAAAAATGAACTTTTTAGAATTTACCAAGTGGCTGCAATGAAACAAAGAGTGAATAATGTAAAGGGGTCTGAATACTTTCCATACCCACTCTATATACAGTTGAAACCAGAAATTTACATACACTATATAAAAAGACACATTTTTTTGCACTTTTTTTTAATGGTCCAATATTACACATCTTTTTCAGGCAATTAAAGGCTTGCCACTGATTTGTGATTCATGGAAAGTGAAATAAAAAAAGGATTTGTCTGATCAGGTGAAATTGAGTTTCAAAAGATTCACATTTCAAAACATTTTTAGCTATTGGTTATAGAAACACAAATTTTCCAGATTACAGTGTATTTCCAATGTATATTGCTATAACAATTACGGTAGTAATTCCATCCCTTAAATCAAGCTCTGTTGATCTTTATGAAAAATTGTTTTCAGAAGGACAATCTTTTTGTTGGTACCACCTGGGGATACATATGACTGTTGTATCACTTTTTATTTCAGTTCTTGTGAGATTAATTAAAAATGCAATAATTCTGCCATTTTTTTAATTCTATTTTTACTTTTATGGCTTTCATTGTGCATCAGAAACAATGTATTAGTTTTATACAATTGGTCTTTAAAAAGAAGCAGTGTGTTTCAGGTGTGCATTAAAATACATCCACAGGTGTGTCTCTAATTAACTCAGAAGTTGCCCAAAAAAAACTATCAAAAGCTTCCAAACACATGACATCATCATATGGGCAGTCCAGAATTGTTTAAAGGCATAGTAATCTTAGTGTATGTAAACTTTTGACTTTGCAGTAAGTAATAAAATGACTTAAAACATTCTCTCTCTCATATTATTCTGACATTTGGCAAATAATAAAAATTATGGTAATCCTAATTGACCTAAAACGGTTTATTCTGATTTCATGTCAGATACTGAGAAAAACATGCAGATGTGTAATTTATATAGTGGATGGAAACTTCTGGTTTCAACTGTACATTCAGATTTACAACATGACAAATTAAGGATGAACATTCACTTTATAAGAAGGGGGGGGTAAACCCATAGCCTATGAGTAAGTACGTATCTGTCTGAAATGCGTAAGGTTTCACCTTGGGTCTTCCCTCCACTCCACTTCTTTTTAATATACTATTTTTGATTTGTTTTTGCTTCTTTGGATTTTAATGGATTCTAATAAAATTGACTTTTAATATAATATTTACTTTAGTGCCGGATTATCCTATTTTTTTGCTCCACATCTTGCTGTTGGGGACACCAGCCCCGAGACATCCGAGCATCATTTTGGAATTCCTGCGGTGAGGTGATGAATTTTTTCTCCTTTTTTCTTATATGTAATATGAGTTTGATACAGATTCAGAGTTTTAGTGTTTAACATATTTAGTGTTAGATATGCGTTTCTTCACTGACCTCTCATGCAGGGAAACACTAAGAATATTGCAAAGTTTGGCCCTGACCCAAGAGTTGACATTTTGCCTCCATTACACAAAACGGTAGTAAATTATGGAACAAAAAAAAATTGACCAAATAATTTTATTTTTTAATAAGTCCTTTGCTCTTTAGTAGATCTGTTAGGTCCACGGGAACAGCAATCCATTCTGGAAGATAGATGGCTTCATACTTGACATACTTTAGATAAGAAGAATCAGGAGCACTGTAATTAGCCATGTGAATCGCTTCACCGCCTGCCAGGTATGCCGCCCAGATCCCAAATGACCCAAATGTCATGATATTGTGGTTACAATGGGCCAAAAGTGAAAAGTCCCGATCAGGGGAACCTTCTTTTCCATCTCCGGCAAAGTAAACATCTCCTAAGGAATTATTAATATTATTCTTACACCAGTCCATCCCATTACTGGTCACCACAAATATCGGATTCTGGTACTTCTTCCTGAAGTAATCAGTGGCATTCTTTAGGTAATTTTTGTCCGCTAAGACTCCTCTCTTCTGTTGAACAAAGAGATTTACATAATCCCCTCTCCGAACATGAACCCCTACAAATGTCACATTCGTCCGATTACCCCTCACTTGTCTTAGATAAGTGTTGGCCTCATCTTTAACAAAGTCATGAAATGTAAATTCTTGGAGAAGTTCGTTCTTTAGATGATGATAAAATGTCCAGGAGTAAACAAAACC
Source organism: Phyllobates terribilis (assembly GCF_046119375.1). Taxonomy (NCBI): domain Eukaryota; kingdom Metazoa; phylum Chordata; class Amphibia; order Anura; family Dendrobatidae; genus Phyllobates; species Phyllobates terribilis. Next base: position 78,211,663 of record NW_027362772.1, read on the forward strand.
TTTCAGTCTAATATTCTCCCCTGTGATATTTCGGTATTCGGGACACATCCAGTTGTTAATTTTATATTCCTTCCATTTTATACGGTTAGCAGAATCCTTGGAAATTAATGGCAAATTTAGCTTGAATAGTGAGGAAAGTTCTTTGTGCATCTCCGGCAGAATGTACGCTCGATAGCCATTCATTTTTGCCAGGGCATAGAGAGCTGCATACTCTCCTATTTGGTTACCAAATCGTCCTTGGGGAAGAATAGTCATCATTCCTCTCAGTGGTCGGGTGGTATGTGAAGCATCTTGAGGTGCATTTTCTTCACTGCTGGTCTTACAAATTTTTGATAAAATCCTTTGGCTAAAAGGAACATTGTACCAATAGGACAAATTCATTACAACTACAATTACTAGAAAGATGATCAGATGACATTGCTTCATGTTTGACGTTCCAGGCAAAAGTGCTGCATCAAATAAAGAGATAAAGAATTAGAAAATAATCTAACAACATGAATACATACAATCAACTGTATAGACATATGAATATTTGGCATTAGTGCTTGGATAGCGGAAAAGCAACATAAAATCAGAATATAGCACATTGTATCATTTGCTTAGGTATGGTGTTCCATAGTAATAAGGCAGCTTAGGCAACTGAGAGCTATGTCCACTTCAACAGGGTCAACCCATCGCAACAACGAAGAACATGGAAGTCATTGTAAATGCAGAACATAACATTGGAGTCTTTGCAAAACAGTCATTATAATTTATAAGGTGATGGCAGACCCATTTTAAACCCTCTTATATACAGGTGCATCTTACTAAATTAGAATATCATCAAAAAGTTAATTTATTTCAGTTCTTCAATACAAAAAGTGAAACTCATATATTATATAGAGTTGTGACGACGACGCATAGCGTGGCACGCACGCTGGAAGCCCTACCCTGGGAGAAGGGGGACTCGGAGCCGGGTCCTGTGATGTAGATGGGGTGCAGCCGTGGCCCGGACCCGCTCCGTGCCCAGGGCCGTCACATTAAAAAAAAGGATGTAAGGGCTTATCCGGGTTGAGTGGCTGATCTCGACTACGCCAACTGTGGCACCTGGTGAAGGCCACCAGCGCTGCTGCAGTCCTCTGAGGCGGGATGTTGTGGCAGCCGTCGTTGTTACTACTCCCCACAGGCGGAGCAGGGCCTCAGGGCAGAGGTACAGGATGACGGGGGTTGTAGTGTAGGAGGTCTGGTGCTGCGTAGTGCAGTGTAGCGCAGAATAAAGAGTCCGGAGGCCATTGGGGTTAACTTCCAGGGTTTTTACTCACGGTGGAGAGTGCAGCTGCAAGGCTTCTCCCTGCTGCTTGCGTAGTTCTGCTGTCACCAGGGACGGGGGTCCGACAACCTCAGAGTAAGTCCAGTGTTAAATCAGGACCTCGCAACAGAGTGTTCCCAGACTTCAGACCGGGTCCATTCCTGTCTGTGTATGTGTGGATAGGCCGAGTCTCCCTCTGAACTTCACTCAGAAAAAGGGTACGGGTGGCAGCTCTGCTCTTTCCGTCACCCGGTGGGATCCTCAGGGTCTACCGGGCTTTCCTGACCAGGACGTAGAGTAGCAAGGTCAGGTATCGGGGTCCGGTACCCCTCTTGCAGCCGGAATCCCTCTGAATAGATCAGGTTGGCGAGGACAGGTGGCGTATACCGCTCCGTCTGCATCCCCGCCGGGACCCATTTGCGGTGGAGCTACACTCCTAAGCTCCGGGCCTTCTTGGTCATGGTCCTTGACCGGGCTGAGACATACATTATCTGCAACCTGCCCCTCGACCCAAGGCCAGGGTACGAGGGCCGTGTCTCCATCCGCTGCAGGTCCACACAGGATCCACGTTCAGGGTGGGAGATCACAATCAAAAGACGATCAAAGAACCATGAGCCAAGATGGCTGTGTATTAAATATGAATTATTAAGTGTCACAAAAATGTGAGTCCTCCACCCTCACCCACCAATTGGTTCCCCTATCTCTTGGTTCCCCAGTCTCCCAACTTTAACCCCTTAATAACATCTGACGTACTAATACGCGTCTGTGCCCTGGGACTTAAGAGCCAGACCCGTATTAGTACGTCATCGCGATCGCGCGCGCACACAGGCTGTGCGGGCGCGATCGCCGCCGGGTGTCAGCTGATTGTCACAGCTGACACCCGGTACTATGTGCAGGGAGCGGTCCTGCACCGCTCCGAGCACATTAACCCCTGCGATCGCAGCATTGCGGGGGCAAGGGGAGGTGATTGCAGATACTCACCTCCTCTTCCGGCTTCCAGCGCTGTCTGCAGAGGCTTCCCGGGTGTTGCCATGACGACCCGATGTCGTCATGACAACATCCGGGTCACCAGACAACAGGAAGATTGTTTGGACATGCGCAGTGCATCTCCAAACAATCTTCTCACTGTGCAGCGCTGATAGCCTGTATGACACAGGGATGGGGCTGCATTCCTGTGCCATGCAGGCGATCAGAGAAAAAAAAGTGAAAGTCCCATAGTGGGACAAAGTAATAAAGTATAAAAACTGTCAGTAAGCGAAAAAAAAAAAAAAAAAAAAATTGCAAAAATATAAAAAAAAAATAAATAAAATAATCCACCAAAAATAAAAATATAATGTACCCATCAATAAATATTATTATAAAAAAAAACAAAAAAAACAATAAAAGTACACATATTTGGTATCGCCGCGTCTGGAACAACCTGACCTATAAAACTGTCCCACTAGTTAACCCCTTCAGTGAACACGGTAAAAAAAAAAAAAAAAACGAAGCAAAAAACAATGCTTTATCACCATACCGCCAAATAAAAAATGGAATAACACGCGATCAAAAAGACGAATATAAATAATAATGGTACCGCTGAAAACGTCATCTCGTCCCGCAAAAAACAAGCTGACATACAGCTCCATCAACCGAAAAATAAAAAAGTTATAGCTCTCAGAATAAAGCTATACTAAAAAATATTTTTTTTCTATAAAATTGCTTTTATTATGTAAAAGTGCATATCATAGAAAAACGATATAAATGTGGTACCGCTGTAAACGTACTGACCCGAAGAATAAAGCTACCTTATCACTTTTACCACACGCGGAACAGAATAAAAAAAAAAAAAAACAATTCCTGAATTGTTGGTTTTTGTTTATTCTGCCTCCCAAAAATCGGAATAGAAAGCGATCAAAAATGTCACGTGCCTGAAAATGGCACCAATAACAACGTCAACTCATCCCGCAAAAAACGAGCCATCACATGACTGTCTGCCAAAATCTGGAAAAATTATAGCTCTCAAAATATGGCGATGCAAAAACTAGATTTTACAAAAAATGCGTCTTTTTGTGTGTGACAGCTGTCAGTCATAAAAACCCCATATGATTCTGGTATTGTAATCACACCGACCCGAAGAATAAAGTCGTCTATTCACTTATACCGCACGAGGAACGGCGTCAAAAATAAACTCTTGGGTTAGGATTGGGCTAGGGTTAGGGCTGGGTTTGGGGTTAGGGTTGTGCTAGGGTTAGGGTTGTGCTAGGGTTAGGGTTGTGCTAGGGTTAGGGTTGTGCTACGGTTAGGGTTGTGCTACGGTTAGGGTTGTGCTACGGTTAGGGCTGGGGTTGGGGTTAGGGTTGGGGTTAGGGTTGTGATGGGGTTGTGATTTTTTTCAAAAGTAAGAAAAAAGATGACGATATGGCGACTAGTGTTGAGCGCAAGTGCTCGCTACTTGAGTTTGCATCGGGTGCTCTGGTATGCATTGAGTATCGTGGGTATTTGAATGACATGCTCGAGTCTCTGCCCCATATGCTTCGCGGCCAAAAAAACTTTACGGGGATTGCCTGCCATGCAAGAGCGATCCCCGCATGTTTTTTTTTGGGTGTCTAATAACCGTGAAACATGCGGAGCAGGGACTCGAGCATGTCACTCGAGCACACGCTGTACATGGTGCATACCTGAGTACTCGATGCAAACTCAAGTAGCGAGCACTTGCGCTCAAGACTGATGACAACTTATTCAATATGATGACCTATTGTAAACAAATTCTGTGTCGTACCTCTGGGTTCAAAATGTTCACTATACACCTTAATAAAATCCTTGAGGGGTATAGTTTCCAAAATGGGGTCACTTGTGGGGGAGCTCCACTGTTTAGGCACATCACGGGCTCTCCAAACGCGACATGGTGTCCGCTAACAAATTGAATGGAAAATCGGCTCAAATTGTTAGCGGACGCCATGTTGCGTTTGGAGAGCTACTGTGTACACAAACATTGGAGCTCCCCCACAAGTGACCCCATTTTGGAAACTAGACCCCCCAAGGCACCTATCTAGATGCATAGTGAGCACTTGGAACCCCCAGGTGCTTCACAAATTGATTCATAAAAATGAAAAAGTGTTTTTTTTTTCACTTTTTCATTTTTACGAATCAATTTGTGAAGCACCTGGGGGTTCCAAGTGCTCACTATGCATCTAGATAGGTGCCTTGGGGTGTCTAGTTTCCAAAATGGGGTCACTTGTGGGGGAGCTCCAATGTTTGGGCACACAGGGGCTCTCCAAACGCAACATGATGTCCGCTAACAATTTGAGCCGACAATTTGTTAGCGGATACCATGTTGCATTTGGAGAGTCCCTGTGTGCCCAAACATTGGAGCTCCCCCACAAATGACCCCATTTTGGAAACTAGACCCCCCAAGGCACCTATATAGATGCATAGTGAGCACTTGGAACCCCCTGGTGTTTCACAAATTGATTCAGAAATATGAAAAAGTGTTTTTTTTACACTTTTTCATTTTTACGAATCAATTTGTGAAGCACCTGGGGGTTCCAAGTGCTCACTATACATCTAGATAGGTGCCTTGGGGTGTCTAGTTTCCAAAATGGGGTCACTTGTGGGGGAGCTCCAAAGTTTGGGCACACAGGGGCTCTCCAAACGCGACATGGTGTCCGCTAGCAAATTGAATGGAAAATCGGCTCAAATTGTTAGCGGACGCCATGTTGCGTTTGGAGAGCTACTGCGTGCACAAACATTGGAGCTCCCCCACAAGTGACCCCATTTTGGAAACTAGACCCCCCAAGGCACCTATCTAGATGCATAGTGAGCACTTGGAACCCCCAGGTGCTTCACAAATTGATTCGTAAAAATGAAAAAGTGAAAAAAAAAACACTTTTTCATATTTATGAATCAATTTGTGTAACACCTGGGGGTTCCAAGTGCTCACTATGCATCTAGATAGGTGCCTTGGGGGGTCTAGTTTCCAAAATGGGGTCACTTGTGGGGGAGCTCCAATGTTTGGGCACAAAGGGACTCTCCAAATGCAACATGATATCCGCTAACAAATTGTCGGCTCAAATTGTTAGCGGACATCATGTTGCGTTTGGAGAGCTACTGTGTACACAAACATTGGAGCTCCCCCACAAGTGACCCCATTTTGGAAACTAGACCCCCCAAGGCACCTATCTAGATGCATAGTGAGCACTTGGAACCCCCAGGTGTTTCACAAATTGATTCATAAATAAGAAAAAGTGTTTTTTTTTCACTTTTTCAGTTTACGAATCAATTTGTGAAGCACCTGGGGGTTCCAAGTGCTCACTATGCATCTAGATAGGTGCCTTTGGGGGTCTAGTTTCCAAAATGGCATCACTTGTGGGGGAGCTCCAAAGTTTGAGCACACAGGGGCTCTCCAAACGCAACTTGGTGTCCGCTAACAATTTGAGCCGATTTTCCATTCAATTTGTTAGTGGATACCATGTTGCATTTGGAGAGTCCCTGTGTGCCCAAACATTGGAGCTCTCCCACAATTGACCCCATTTTGGAAACTAGACCCCCCAAGGCACTTATCTAGATGCATAGTGAGCACTTGGAACCCCCAGGTGCTTCACAAATTGATTCATAAAAATGAAAACGTGTTTTTTTTTTCACTTTTTCATTTTTACGAATCAATTTGTGAAGCACCTGGGGGTTCCAAGTGCTTACTATTCATCTAGATAGGTGCCTTGGGGGGTCTAGTTTCCAAAATGGGGTCACTTGTGGGGGAGCTCCAATGTTTGGGCACACAGGGGCTCTCCAAACACAACATGGCGTTCGCTAATTATTCAAGCAAATTTTACAATCAAAAAGTCAAATGGTGCTCCTTCCCTTCCGAGCCCTGCCGCGCGCCCAAACAGTGTTTTTTCCCCACATATTGGGAATCTGCGTGCCCAGGGGAAATTGCACAACAAATTTTGGGGTCCAATTTTTCTTGTTACCTCTGTGAAAATAAAAAAAATTGGGTCTAAAGTAACATTTTTGTGAAAAAAGTTAAATGTTCATTTTTTTCTTCCACATTCAAAAAATTCCTGTGAAGCACCTGAAGGGTTAATAAAGTTCTTGAATGTGGTTTTGAGCACCTTGAGGGGTGCAGTTTTTAGAATGGTGTCACTTTTGGGTATTTTCTGTCATAAAGACCTCTCAAAGTGACTTCAAATGTGATGTGGTCCCTAAAAAAATGGTTTTGTAAATTTTGTTGGAAAAATGAGAAATCGCTGGTCAACTTTTAACCCTTATAGCTCCCTAACAAAAAAAAATTTTGATTACAAAATTGTGCTGATGTAAAGTAGACATGTGGGAAATGTTATTTATTAACTCTTTTGTGTGACATATCTCTCTGATTTAAGGGCATAAAAATTAAAATTTTGAAAATTGCAAAATTTTCTAAATTTTCGCCAAATTTCTGTTTTTTTCACAAATAAACGCAAGTGATATCGAAGAAATTTTACCACAATCATGAAGTACAATATGTCACGAAAAAACAATCTCAGAATCAGGGGGATCCGTTGAAGCGTTCCAGAGTAATTACCTCATAAAGTGACAGTGGTCAGAATTGTAAAAATTGGCCTGGTCATTAACGTGCAAACCACCCTCGGGGCTTAAGGGGTTAAGTAGGGGCAGCACCTAGTGCATACTAGCCCCCTCTGGTGGGAGAAGTGTGGTGTTGGATGTGGCGGTTGGGTCCTGACCATCACACTGTTCTTACCTCAGAGGAGGAACACTACACTCCATTAAAGAAGTGCAGCATCCCTGTGGCGGTCGAACCCTCAGGGGCGCAACATAGTCATTACAAACAGAGGGATCTATTTCAAGTGTTTATTTCTGTTAATGTTTATGACTATGGCTTACAGCCAATGAAAACACAAAAGTCATTATCTCAGTAAATTAGAATAATTAACAAAAAACACCTACAAAGGCTTCCTAAGCTTATAAAAATGTCCCTTAGTCTGTTCCAGTAGGCTCAACAAGACTGCTGACTTGACAGATGTCCAGAAGGCAGTCATTGACATACTTCACAAGGTCCCAGAGGGTACTGTACATACTGAGCCTGGTTCTTGTACTGCATTTATGTGCTGGGTCTTTTTCTGGTACTATATTTATGTACTGAGCTTAGTTCTGGTACTGTATGTACTGAGCCTGGTTCTGGTACTATATTTATGTACTGAGTTTGGTTCTGGTACTGTATGTATTGAGCCTAGTTCTGGCACTGTATTTATCTAAAGAAAATAAGATCCAGCTTCACAAACATGCAAGTATTTATTTGTGAATGAGCACAAAAAGCCATGCAAAAGTTAAAATATCATGATAGTAACTTGTTTAAAATATCTATGCTTTTCAGGTGCTTAACACCCTTAATCATGATTAAGGGTGCTACGCACCGGAAACATGTAGATGCTTTAACCAGGTTTCTTTTGCACGTCTTTTTGTTCTCATCCACAAATAAATAATTGCATGTTCATGAAGCTGGACCTTCTTTTGTCTTCATTGGACTTTCTGCATTCCGGCATAGATGCTGTTTTTGCTCTGAACTGTTTGAAAATAACATACGGGTGAGCTGGATATATTCTTTCTTTCTTCACTGACTGTATTTATGTACTGAGTTATGTTCTAGTACTGTATGTACTGAGCCTGGTTATGGAATTGCATTTATGTAACATACTTTGCTTTGGTATTAAACGTATGTACTAATTTTAGTTTAGGTATTATATTTATGCAACATGCTTTATTTTAGTATAGTATCTATATAATTGAGCTTGGTTTTTGTACTGTATTCATGATATGATTTTTATGTACTTACAGAATAGCTCTGGTTCTGAATTTATGTAATAATTCCATCAACTGAAAACAGGCTTTCACAGATAGACTTTAGATCGTCCACTTTCTTTAGCAAAATCTAAGGACTTCCCTGCTATTCATCATTTAAAGGGAGTGTGCCATCAGAAAATGATCAATTTTTTAAATTAGGTTTTTGTGTTACATGTATTTTTTTTTTATTTAATTTGACATTGTTTTTTATTTTTATATATTCTTGATCTTTATAAAATTAACCTTTCACAATGAAGATGCAGTCTAATCTGCAAGCACCTTGCTAAAGATCATGGAGAGCTGAGCGTATTGATATAAACATTTGTCAGAAAAAAATCAGTATAACCTATGTTTTAATCATTCAATTATTGGGAATCTGAATCTAAGGAAGATGTCCACACTTTGGGGTCTCCATGGAGTAAAGAAATAATAAGGTCCACTGTCTATTGTTCAGAACCAGAAGAATGAACTATAACTTGAAGCTCTCTTGAAAAGTTACAAACTTTTTACTGTTTCTAGAGAACCTGTGGCCTGATTAATTTCGGGCTCCTGTCATGTAGGATTTGCGGCAATAGTTGCAGCTTGGTTTTGTGCAGCTTCCTTAAGCAAGGTCTTAGACCACCAATTGGATACAACCCATTTTGGACAAGTTATTCTGTAGATGAGCAGTTGGACTGAAAATATTTCTATATTCCTAAGTTAGCCAATGAAGTGATGGAGGAGTGGTGCACATCTTTTTATATTAATTAAATCCTACAGGGTGATCGCTATCGGGACAGGTACAAGGGTGTCATGATTCCACCACTCACAGTGTAGTAAGGACGCTGTGAGTGACAACTCATCCTCCTTATAGGATCAAGGGTGTGCTGGGCTTTCAGTATTGTGACTGACAACCCAGTCAACCAATCTGAGGCAGGGGCGTGCTGGGCTGTCAGCATTGTGAATGATGGCTCAGCTTTCCAGTTTGGGTGGGCGTGTTGGGTTTCCTCCAGGTGTCACCAGTTCAGGGTGATTACCTGGCTATTTAGCTGGATAGCAATGATCAGAACATTGCCAGTTGTAGCCTTGCTCTGTGATGTGTTTTCTCTGTGTCCTGATTTTCTGATCTTTGTTGACGGACCTTGGATTTGCATTTTGACTACTCGTTTGTATAACCCATTTGACCTTTGACTTAATCTGACCTTAGTTACCGATCCCAAACTTTGCCTCTGACTATCCGTTTGTCTTTTCCCTTTGTCTTGATGTATCCTGCTGGCTTTTGACCTTGGACTCCTTGATTTCCTCACCTCATGGCTTGTCTGTGAGAATTGACTCAGCATCACAGAGGGGCTATCATAGAAGTTGTTTATTAAATCATGAAGAGTATTGTATTCTTTTACCTGGTCACTAGAATACCAGTACAAAATTTTAGGATTGTTTCCAGTTTTATTGCACATAATAATCTTTGACAGCTCCATAGGTATTATATCAATATTGTATCAGAACTATGTAGTGCTGTGTGACGACACAACATTTAATTTTAATTATCCAGATGTAAATTCAGTAGGCTAGGAGAAATACGCTTTTATCTCTATATTGACTTTTGAATTTATGTGTCTTTCTTTGGTTGGTCAAGAAGAACAGAATATTATTTGTATAAGCCTGGATGTTGACACTTGAGTTGATATTTACTGCAACTTATTGTCTCTGGACAATCTGTGGAGGACAGGGACTCAGGGTCATGGAATAATAATGTTTGCTAATATGATGATTACATATTGTACCAGGCCGGCTAGTTAGTTGACCTCCAGAGCAATGCAGTACAAACTATGCAAATTGATTAAATGCTCAAACAATGAGAGTTAAACTCATCTCACCTCCCCCCAGACCTGTGGATAATGTCTTGAAGGACAATTGTGAACTATTTAAGGGGGATATGCCTCTGTATCAAGGTGTCTTTTACAAAACCACAGCCAGGAACACTCTACGCGACAGCTCTACAGGACACCATGGCTCCATCAACGAGGATACAGATTTGGATTCTACAGGATGCCAGCTTAAGGGACCACGACCCTGGCTGGAGGAATACAGCTCTGCTCCATTGACTATCACAGAACCCATGGATACATTTGGGGAAACAAGGTTGAGACTTTCCGGTCACTTGGTCCCATGGAGATGTTTGGGGTAGCCAAGTTGGGATCTTCTGGTCACCTGGAACCCATGGATACATTCGGAGAAAGCCATGTTGGGACCATCCGGTCATCTGGCCCCATAGATATGTTTGAGGTATCTAGGTAGAGACACTCTGGTTACCTGGTCCCCATGGATACGCTTGGAGAAGCCAAGTTGGGACCCTTGGGTCTCCTGGCCACGTATCTCAATGGACTGTCAGCTTCCTAAGCTTGTCGCTACATCCTCCCCTGTATGTGCCTGCCAAAAGCGGGGTGCCACTGGTGGGGGGTAGTCGGCCCTGGAAGCCCCGAAGTCACAGCGGCTTTAATCCCGGCGAGTCAGAGGAAGGGTGAGACTCTGTAATTTTGCACCATCTTGGGTGTTTACTGGGACTGTTCTACACTGTGTGCAGAATTATTAGGAAAGTTGTATTTTAGAGGATTATTTATTGATCAACAACTACTGTATGTTCTCAATCAACCCAAAAGACTCATAAATATCCAAGCTTAATATTTTTGGAAGTTGGAGTGTTTTTTTTTTAGATTTGGCTATCTTAGGAGGATATCTGTTTGTGCAGGTAACTATTACTGTGCAGAATTATTAGGCAACTTAATAAAAGCCAAATATAATCCCATCTCACTTGTTTATTTTCACCAGGTAAACCAATATCAGTGCACAAAATTTAGAAATAAACATTTCTGACATGCAAAAACAAAAACCCCAAAAATTAGTGATCAATATAGCCACCTTTCTTTATGATGACACTCAACAGCCTTCCATCCATAGATTCTGTCAGTTGCTTGATCTGTTTTCTATCAACATTGCGTGCAGCAGCCACCACAGCCTCCCAGACACTGTTCCGAGAGGTGTACTGTTTTCCCTCCCTGTAGATCTCACATTTTATGATGGACCACAGGTTCTCTATGGGGTTCAGATCAGGTGAACAAGGGGGCCATGTCATTTTTTTTCTTCTTTTAGACCTTTACTGGCCAGCCACGCTGTGGAGTAGTTGGATGCATGTGCTGGAGCATTGTCCTGCATGAAAATCATGTTTTTCTTGAACGATACCGACTTCTTCCTGTACCACTGCTTGAAGAAGTTGTCTTCCAGAAACTGGCAGTAGGTCTGGGAGTTGAGCTTCACTCCATCCTCAACCCGAAAAGGTCCCACAAGTTCATCTTTGATGATACCAGTCCATACCAGTACCCCACCTCCACCATGCTGGCGTCTGAGTCGGAGTGGAGCTCTCTGCCCTTTACTGATCCAGCCTCTGGCCCATCCATCTGGCCTATCAAGAGTTACGTTCATTTCATCAGTCCATAAAACCTTTGAAAAATCAGTCTTAAGATATTTCTTGGCCCATTCTTGACGTTTTATCTTATGTTTCTTGTTCAAAGGTGGTCGTTTTTCAGCCTTCCTTACCTTGGTCATGTCCCTGAGTATCGCACACCTTGTGCTTTTTGATACTCCAGTAACGTTGCAGCTCTGAAATATGGCAAAACTGGTGGCGAATGGCATGTTGGCAGCTTCACGCTTGATTTTCCTCAATTCATGGGCAGTTATTTTGCGCCTTTTTTGGCCAACACGCTTCTTGCGACCCTCTTGGCTATTTGCCATGAAACGCTTGATTGTTCGGTGATCACGCTTCTGAAGTTTGGAAGTTTCAAGACTGCTGCATCCCTCTGCAAGACATCTCACAATTTTGGACTTTTCAGAGCCCGTCAAATCTTTCTTCTGACCCATTTTGCTAAAGGAAAGGAAGTTGCCTAATAATTAAGCACACCTTATATAGGGTGTTGATGTCATTAGTCAACACCCCTCCTCATTACAGAGATGCACATCACCAGATTTACTTAATTGGTAGTTGGCTCTCAAGCCTATGCAGCTTGGAGTAGGACAACATGTATAAAAAGTATCATGTGATCAAAATACTCATTTGCCTAATAATTCTGCACACAGTGTATATGTTTATTGTTTGTTTGGTGGTTCAATAAAGTATTGTTTTTACCCTCACCCTGTGTTGTCTGAGTAGGGTTCTGCTCACGGTAAAAGAGAGTGGGCGTTCAGTGGTATGAGCCCTGGTCCATGCGGTCTTTCTAAAGACAGCTAGTATCATGGGTGTGTCAGAAGTGACAGACAGTTGCCCTGCAGTTGGTTGCAGAACATCTCTTAATTTGGCACTACAGACACCTTCTTAGCTGTCTCACTCTAGGACCCAGCGGCTACCTCCCTCCGGCTAATTGACAGCCAGGCTAGTTGCTATTGCTAGAGGGAGGTGCCGGTGATATTGTGGGAATTTAGTAGTGTGGCCTGTGGGGCGTTGGCTGCGTATTTGCGCTTGCGTTCCAAGGACTGGGGTATGGACAACTGAACTCTGCGCTGGGACAAGGATGTGGGCATGCTTCCTGATGCTGCTACTTGAAAGTGTGCAACAACAGGTGCAGGGCAGGAGGCATCTTCGCATGCACCATGGACAGGGGATTGGCTTGCATGCACAACAGCGGAAGAAGCAATGGTGCCACCCGCAGACACTGTTCCTGGACCCTGGGGTTTGGCCCACAAAGTCGGGTGCTTTGCTGCCATGTGCCTGATCATGCTGGTGGTGGTCAGGCTGCTAGTTTTGCCACCCCTGCCGATGCGGGCCTGGCAGGTGGTGCAAATGGCCTTTTTGTGGTTATCGGCAGAGTCTTTAAAAAACAATCAGACTCGGGAAGACCTTACAGTTGTACTGGCAGCTTCCTTTGTGTTGGTGTTACAGGAAATGGTTTACCTGCCTTCTGTCTGCGGTCACCACACTGCTTCTTCCTGCCTGTTGGGGTGCTCTGCCTCCCTCCCCCTGTGTGCTGCTGTCCTCGCTCCGCATGTCCTCCTGCCAGGTTTGGTCAGTTTCTATATCATCCACCACCTCGTCTTCCACTTCCGCACTCCTGTCCTCCTCCTGACTTTCTGGCAATTGTGTCTCATCATCGTCCACCTCTTGTAACACTTTCCCATCGTCGCCTTCGTGTGACTATGGCTGCTGAAATATTTGGGCATTGCTACATGCGTTCTCCTCTTGCCCTGCTTCAAGTGGACTGGGTGAGAGGCCGAATCTATAAATGGAAAAGTGAACAGCTCTTCGGAGTGTCCAAGTGTGGGATCAGTTGTCTATGAGCACTCGACATGGTGGGAGGAAGAAGGTTCAGGGTGAGGAATATGCAGTCCAGACTCAAAGCTACTGAGACTTGACCATGTGGAAGAAAAGGTGGTGGTGGTGGTGGCTAAGTAACTGGAAGCATTATCTGCTATCCAACCAATAACCTTTTCACACTGATCTGTGTTCAATAGTGGTGTTCTGCGGTCCCCTATTATTTGGGACAGGAAGGTCGAGCGAGAAGATGTGGGTGTTTGTTGTGGCACAATTTCAGCTTGTCCACGGCCTTGGTTTCTGCATGCACCATCATCACCATCACGTCCAGTTCCCCGTCCCTTGCCACGTGCCTTGCCCATTTTAAGTGGAGGACAATATCTTCCACGCTCACAACGAATGACTGAATTTGGAGCGAACTTATATGTGATCCGTGTGATGAACAAAACACAGTTTTAAATACCTGGCCTGTAGGTAACTATTTTGAACAACAAACTGGTGTAAATTGTTTCACTGACACACTGAAAACATTTTTTAATGGAGGCTAGAAATGGCAGTATTTTCAGCGTAATTATATGTGATCCGTGTGACGGACAAACCACAGTTTTAAATAACTGGATTTTTAGCGCTGTAATATGGAAAGGACCTGGCTGTATTCTGCAGTGCCAACAAGCAAATAGCGCAGAAAAACTGTGTTCTCTGGATTGTTTTTTAAGCAAATAATGAGGATTATTCCTGGCCCCTGAGACCTGGGCCTATGTCTAGAAATATCTAACAGCAGCAGCAGACAGAACTGGAATGGAGCCTCTTGTGCTATATGCACTGCAGTCTGCTATATACCCTACCTGCCTGCCTATATACACTGCCTGCCTGATATCTCTGCAGATCGATTAGGCTTCAGAAAGACTGTTTGTTGAGATGGATATGTGTCTCTAATATAGTTTGGTACACCTACACTAACTAGAAACAAGCAAATCTCTCCCTAGCTCAGCAGCAGCTCTCCCTACACTGTCTGATTGCGGAGTAGACTGTGACGCCAGATCTGATATAGACCTGATGACGCTGTGCGGCCAGCCAATGACTGTAATGCCACAACCAACATGGCTACGGCATTACAGTGAGTGGCAGGCAATCCCTGCATGTTCATTGGCTCTCTAAAGAGCGCCAAACATGCAGGGAGGAGACCCAAGCTCCCGCCGAGCAACCCCGGAAATACTCGGCGAGCACCGAGCAGTAGCGAACATGCTCTCTCATCACTACTTATGACCATGTGATATTTCAGGTTTTCTTTTTTAAGAAATTTGCAAAAATTTCTACATTTCTGTTTTTTTTCAGTCAAGATGGGGTGCAGAGTGTACTTTAATGAGAAAACAATGAACTTTTTAGAATTTACCAAATGGCTGCAATGAAACAAAGAGTGAATAATGTAAAGGGGTCTGAATACTTTCCATACCCACTCTATATACAGTTGAAACCAGAAATTTACATACACTATATAAAAAGACACATTTTTTTGCACTTTTTTTTAATGGTCCAATATTACACATCTTTTTCAGGCAATTAAAGGCTTGCCACTGATTTGTGATTCATGGAAAGTGAAATAAAAAAAGGATTTGTCTGATCAGGTGAAATTGAGTTTCAAAAGATTCACATTTCAAAACATTTTTAGCTATTGGTTATAGAAACACAAATTTTCCAGATTACAGTGTATTTCCAATGTATATTGCTATAACAATTACGGTAGTAATTCCATCCCTTAAATCAAGCTCTGTTGATCTTTATGAAAAATTGTTTTTAGAAGGACAATCTTTTTGTTGGTACCACCTGGGGATACATATGACTGTTGTATCACTTTTTATTTCAGTTCTTGTGAGATTAATTAAAAATGCAATAATTCTGCCATTTTTTTAATTCTATTTTTACTTTTATGGCTTTCATTGTGCATCAGAAACAATGTATTAGTTTTATACAATTGGTCTTTAAAAAGAAGCAGTGTGTTTCAGGTGTGCATTAAAATACATCCACAGGTGTGTCTCTAATTAACTCAGAAGTTGCCCAAAAAAAACTATCAAAAGCTTCCAAACACATGACATCATCATATGGGCAGTCCAGAATTGTTTAAAGGCATAGTAATCTTAGTGTATGTAAACTTTTGACTTTGCAGTAAGTAATAAAATGACTTAAAACATTCTCTCTCTCATATTATTCTGACATTTGGCAAATAATAAAAATTATGGTAATCCTAATTGACCTAAAACGGTTTATTCTGATTTCATGTCAGATACTGAGAAAAACATGCAGATGTGTAATTTATATAGTGGATGGAAACTTCTGGTTTCAACTGTACATTCAGATTTACAACATGACAAATTAAGGATGAACATTCACTTTATAAGAAGGGGGGGGTAAACCCATAGCCTATGAGTAAGTACGTATCTGTCTGAAATGCGTAAGGTTTCACCTTGGGTCTTCCCTCCACTCCACTTCTTTTAAATATACTATTTTTGATTTGTTTTTGCTTCTTTGGATTTTAATGGATTCTAATAAAATTGACTTTTAATATAATATTTACTTTAGTGCCGGATTATCCTATTTTTTTGCTCCACATTTTGCTGTTGGGGACACCAGCCCCGAGACATCCGAGCATCATTTTGGAATTCCTGCGGTGAGGTGATGAATTTTTTCTCCTTTTTTCTTATATGTAATATGAGTTTGATACAGATTCAGAGTTTTAGTGTTTAACATATTTAGTGTTAGATATTCACTGACCTCTCATGCAGGGAAACACCAAGAATATTGCAAAGTTTGGCCCTGACCCAAGAGTTGACATTTTGCCTCCATTACACAAAACGGTAGTAAATTATGGGACAAAAAAAAATTGACCAAATAATTTTATTTTTTAATAAGTCCTTTGCTCTTTAGTAGATCTGTTAGGTCCACGGGGACAGCAATCCATTCTGGAAGATAGATGGCTTCATACTTGACATACTTTAGATAAGAAGAATCAGGAGCACTGTAATTAGCCATGTGAATCGCTTCACCGCCTGCCAGGTACGCCGCCCAGATCCCAAATGACCCAAATGTCATGATAGTGTGGTTACAATGGGCCAAAAGTGAAAAGTCCCGATCAGGGGAACCTTCTTTTCCATCTCCGGCAAAGTAAACATCTCCTAAGGAATTATTAATATTATTCTTACACCAGTCCATCCCATTACTGGTCACCACAAATATCGGATTCTGGTACTTCTTCCTGAAGTAATCAGTGGCATTCTTTAGGTAATTTCTGTCCGCTAAGACTCCTCTCTTCTGTTGAACAAAGAGATTTACATAATCCCCTCTCCGAACATGAACCCCTACAAATGTCACATTCGTCCGATTACCCCTCACTTGTCTTAGATAAGTGTTGACCTCATCTTTAACAAAGTCATGAAATGTAAATTCTTGGAGAAGTTCGTTCTTTAGATGATGATAAAATGTCCAGGAGTAAACAAAACCTTTCAGTCTAATATTCTCCCCTGTGATATTTCGGTATTCGGGACACATCCAGTTGTTAATTTTATATTCCTTCCATTTTATACGGTTAGCAGAATCCTTGGAAATTAATGGCAAATTTAGCTTGAATAGTGAGGAAAGTTCTTTGTGCATCTCCGGCAGAATGTACGCTCGATAGCCATTCATTTTTGCCAGGGCATAGAGAGCTGCATACTCTCCTATTTGGTTACCAAATCGTCCTTGGGGAAGAATAGTCATCATTCCTCTCAGTGGTCGGGTGGTATGTGAAGCATCTTGAGGTGCATTTTCTTCACTGCTGGTCTTACAAATTTTTGATAAAATCCTTTGGCTAAAAGGAACATTGTACCAATAGGACAAATTCATTACAACTACAATTACTAGAAAGATGATCAGATGACATTGCTTCATGTTTGACGTTCCAGGCAAAAGTGCTGCATCAAATAAAGAGATAAAGAATTAGAAAATAATCTAACAACATGAATACATACAATCAACTGTATAGACATATGAATATTTGGCATTAGTGCTTGGATAGCGGAAAAACAACATAAAATCAGAATATAGCACATTGTATCATTTGCTTAGGTAAGGTGCTCCATAGTAATAAGGCAGCTTAGGCAACTGAGAGCTATGTCCACTTCAACAGGATCAACCTGTAACCCATCGCAACAACGAAGAACATGGAAGTCATTGTAAATGCAGAACATAACATTGGAGTCTTTGCAAAACAGTCATTATAATTTATAAGGTGATGGCAGACCCATTTTAAACCCTCTTATATACAGGTGCATCTTACTAAATTAGAATATCATCAAAAAGTTAATTTATTTCAGTTCTTCAATACAAAAAGTGAAACTCATATATTATATAGAGTTGTGACGACGACGCATAGCGTGGCACGCACGCTGGAAGCCCTACCCTGGGAGATGGGGGACTCGGAGCCGGGTCCTGTGATGTAGATGGGGTGCAGCCGTGGCCCGGACCCGCTCCGTGCCCAGGGCCGTCACATTAAAAAAAAGGATGTAAGGGCTTATCCGGGTTGAGTGGCTGATCTCGACTACGCCACCTGTGGCACCTGGTGAAGGCCACCAGTGCTGCTGCAGTCCTCTGAGGCGGGATGTTGTGGCAGCCGTCGTTGTTACTACTCCCCACAGGCGGAGCAGGGCCTCAGGGCAGAGGTACAGGATGACGGGGGTTGTAGTGTAGGAGGTCTGGTGCTGCGTAGTGCAGTGTAGCGCAGAATAAAGAGTCTGGAGGCCATTGGGGTTAACTTCCAGGGTTTTTACTCACGGTGGAGAGTGCAACTGCAAGGCTTCTCTCTGCTCCTTGCGTAGTTCTGCTGTCACCAGGGACGGGGGTCCGACAACCTCAGAGTAAGTCCAGTGTTAAATCAGGACCTTGCAACAGAGTGTTCCCAGACTTCAGACCGGGTCCATTCCTGTCTGTGTATGTGTGGATAGGCCGAGTCTCCCTCTGAACTTCACTCAGAAAAAGGGTACGGGTGGCAGCTCTGCTCTTTCCGTCACCCGGTGGGATCCTCAGGGTCTACCGGGCTTTCCTGACCAGGACGTAGCGTAGCAAGGTCAGGTATCGGGGGCCGGTACCCCTCTTGCAGCCGGAATCCCTCTGAATAGATCAGGTTGGCGAGGACAGGTGGCGTATACCGCTCCATCTGCATCCCTGCCGGGACCCATTTGCGGTGGAGCTACACTCCTAAGCTCCGGGCCTTCTTGGTCATGGTCCTTGACCGGGCTGAGATATACATTATCTGCAACCTGCCCCTCGACCCAAGGCCAGGGTACGAGGGCCGTGTCTCCATCCGCTGCAGGTCCACACAGGATCCACGTTCAGGGTGGGAGATCACAATCAAAAGACGATCAAAGAACCATGAGCCAAGATGGCTGTGTATTAAATATGAATTATTAAGTGTCACAAAAATGTGAGTCCTCCACCCTCACCCACCAATTGGTTCCCCTATCTCTTGGTTCCCCAGTCTCCCAACTTTAACCCCTTAATAACATCTGACGTACTAATACGCGTCTGTGCCCTGGGACTTAAGAGCCAGACCCGTATTAGTACGTCATCGCGATCGCGCGCGCACACAGGCTGTGCGGGCGCGATCGCCGCCGGGAGTCAGCTGATTGTCACAGCTGACACCCGGTACTATGTGCAGGGAGCGGTCCTGCACCGCTCCCAGCACATTAACCCCTGCGATCGCAGCATTGCGGGGGCAAGGGGAGGTGATTGCAGATACTCACTTCCTCTTCCGGCTTCCAGCGCTGTCTGCAGAGGCTTCCCGGGTGTTGCCATGACGACCCGATGTCGTCATGACAACATCCGGGTCACCAGACAGCAGGAAGATTGTTTGGACATGTGCAGTGCATCTCCAAACAATCTTCTCACTGAGCAGCGCTGATAGCCTGTATGACACAGGGATGGTGCTGCATTCCTGTGCCATGCAGGCGATCAGAGAAAAAATAGTGAAAGTCCCATAGTGGGACAAAGTAATAAAGTATAAAAACTGTCAGTAAGCGAAAAAAAAAAAAAAAAAAAATTGCAAAAATATAAAAAATAAATAAATAAAATAATCCACCAAAAATAAAAATATAATGTAACCATCAATAAATATTATTATAAAAAAAAACAAAAAAAACAATAAAAGTACACATATTTGGTATCGTCGCGTCCGGAACAACCTGACCTATAAAACTGTCCCACTAGTTAACCCCTTCAGTGAACACGGTAAAAAAAAAAAAAAAAAACGAAGCAAAAAACAATGCTTTATCACCATACCGCCAAATAAAAAATGGAATAACACGCGATCAAAAAGATGAATAAAAATATAAATGGTACTGCTGAAAACGTCATCTCATCCCGCAAAAAACAAGCTGACATACAGCTCCATCAACCGAAAAATAAAAAAGTTATAGCTCTCAGAATAAAGCTATACTAAAAAATATTTTTTCTATAAAATTGCTTTTATTATGTAAAAGTGCAAAACATAGAAAAACGATATAAATGTGGTACCGCTGTAAACGTAATGACCCAAAGAATAAAGCTGCCTTTATTCTTTTACCACACGCGGAACAGAATAAAAAAAAAAAAAAACAATTCCTGAATTGTTGGTTTTTGTTTATTCTGCCTCCCAAAAATCGGAATAGAAAGCGATCAAAAAATGTCACGTGCCTGAAAATGGCACCAATAACAACGTCAACTCATCCCGCAAAAAACGAGCCATCACATGACTGTCTGCCAAAATCTGGAAAAATTATAGCTCTCAAAATATGGCGATGCAAAAACTAGATTTTACAAAAAATGCGTCTTTTTGTGTGTGACAGCTGTCAGTCATAAAAACCCCATATGATTCTGGTATTGCTGTAATCACACCGACCCGAAGAATAAAGTCGTCTAATCACTTATACCGCACGAGGAACGGCATCAAAAATAAACTCTTGGGTTAGGATTGGGCTAGGGTTAGGGCTGGGTTTGGGGTTAGGGTTGTGCTAGGGTTAGGGTTGTGCTAGGGTTAGGGTTGTGCTAGGGTTAGGGTTGTGCTACGGTTAGGGTTGTGCTACGGTTAGGGTTGTGCTACGGTTAGGGCTGGGGTTGGGGTTAGGGTTGGGGTTAGGGTTGTGATGGGGTTGGGATTTTTTTCAAAAGTAAGAAAAAAGATGACGATATGGCGACTAGTGTTGAGCGCAAGTGCTCGCTACTTGAGTTTGCATCGGGTGCTCTGGTATGCATTGAGTATCGTGGGTATTTGAGTGACATGCTCGAGTCTCTGCCCCATATGCTTCGCGGCCAAAAAAACTTTACGAGGATTGCCTGCCATGCAAGAGCGATCCCCGCATGTTTTTTTTGGGTGTCTAATAACCGTGAAACATGCGGAGCAGGGACTCGAGCATGTCACTCGAGCACACGCTGTACATGGTGCATACCTGAGTACCCGATGCAAACTCAAGTAGCGAGCACTTGCGCTCAAGACTAATGACAACTTATTCAATATGATGACCTAATGTAAACAAATTCTGTGTCGTACCTCTGGGTTCAAAATGTTCACTATACACCTTAATAAAATCCTTGAGGGGTATAGTTTCCAAAATGGGGTCACTTGTGGGGGAGCTCCACTGTTTAGGCACATCACGGGCTCTCCAAACGTGACATGGTGTCCGCTAACAAATTGAATGGAAAATCGGCTCAAATTGTTAGCGGACGCCATGTTGCGTTTGGAGAGCTACTGCGTGAACAAACATTGGAGCTCCCCCACAAGTCACCCCATTTTGGAAACTAGACCCCCCAAGGCACCTATCTAGATGCATAGTGAGCACTTGGAACCCCCAGGTGCTTCACAAATTGATTCGTAAAAATGAAAAAGTGAAAAAAAAAAACACTTTTTCATATTTATGAATCAATTTGTGTAACACCTGGGGGTTCCAAGTGCTCATTATGCATCTAGATAGGTGCCTTGGGGGGTCTAGTTTCCAAAATGGGGTCACTTGTGGGGAAGCTCCAATGTTTGGGCACACAGGGACTCTCCAAATGCAACATGGTATCCGCTAACAAATTGTCGGCTCAAATTGTGTTTTTTTTTTCACTTTTTCATTTTTACGAATCAATTTGTGAAGCACCTGGGGGTTCCAAGTGCTTACTATTCATCTAGATAGGTGCCTTGGGGGGTCTAGTTTCCAAAATGGGGTCACTTGTGGGGGAGCTCTAATGTTTGGGCACACAGGGGCTCTCCAAACACAACATGGCGTCCGCTAATTATTCAAGCAAATTTTACAATCAAAAAGTCAAATGGCGCTCCTTCCCTTCCGAGCCCTGCCGTGCGCCCAAACAGTGTTTTTTCCCCACATATTGGGTATCTGCGTGCCCAGGGGAAATTGCACAACAAATTTTGGGATCCATTTTTTCTTGTTACCTCTGTGAAAATAAAAAAAATTGGGTCTAAAGTAACATTTTTGTGAAAAAAGTTAAATGTTCATTTTTTTCTTCCACATTCAAAAAATTCCTGTGAAGCACCTGAAGGGTTAATAAAGTTCTTGAATGTGGTTTTGAGCACCTTGAGGGGTGCAGTTTTTAGAATGGTGTCACTTTTGGGTATTTTCTGTCATAAAGACCTCTCAAAGTGACTTCAAATGTGATGTGGTCCCTAAAAAAATGGTTTTGTAAATTTTGTTGGAAAAATGAGAAATCGCTGGTCAACTTTTAACCCTTATAGCTCCCTAGCAAAAAAAAATTTTGATTACAAAATTGTGCTGATGTAAAGTAAACATGTGGGAAATGTTATTTATTAACTCTTTTGTGTGACATATCTCTCTGATTTAAGGGCATAAAAATTCAAATTTTGAAAATTGCAAAATTTTCTAAATTTTCGCCAAATTTCCGTTTTTTTCACAAATAAACGCAAGTGATATCGAAGAAATTTTACCACAATCATGAAGTACAATATGTCACGAAAAAACAATCTCAGAATCAGGGGGATCCGTTGAAGCGTTCCAGAGTAATTACCTCATAAAGTGACAGTGGTCAGAATTGTAAAAATTGGCCTGGTCATTAACGTGCAAACCACCCTCGGGGCTTAAGGGGTTAAGTAGGGGCAGCACCTAGTGCATACTAGCCCCCTCTGGTGGGAGAAGTGTGGTGTTAGATGTGGCGGTTGGGTCCTGACCATCACACTGTTCTTACCTCAGAGGAGGAACACTACACTCCATTAAAGAAGTGCAGCATCCCTGTGGCGGTCGAACCCTCAGGGGCGCCACATAGTCATTACAAACAGAGGGATCTATTTCAAGTGTTTATTTCTGTTAATGTTTATGACTATGGCTTACAGCCAATGAAAACACAAAAGTCATTATCTCAGTAAATTAGAATAATTAACAAAAAACACCTACAAAGGCTTCCTAAGCTTATAAAAATGTCCCTTAGTCTGTTCCAGTAGGCTCAACAAGACTGCTGACTTGACAGATGTCCAGAAGGCAGTCATTGACATACTTCACAAGGTCCCAGAGGGTACTGTACATACTGAGCCTGGTTCTTGTACTGCATTTATGTGCTGGGTCTTTTTCTGGTACTATATTTATGTACTGAGCTTAGTTCTGGTACTGTATGTACTGAGCCTGGTTCTGGTACTATATTTATGTACTGAGTTTGGTTCTGGTACTGTATGTATTGAGCCTAGTTCTGGCACTGTATTTATCTAAAGAAAATAAGATCCAGCTTCACAAACATGCAAGTATTTATTTGTGAATGAGCACAAAAAGCCATGCAAAAGTTAAAATATCATGATAGTAACTTGTTTAAAATATCTATGCTTTTCAGGTGCTTAACACCCTTAATCATGATTAAGGGTGCTACGCACCGGAAACATGTAGATGCTTTAACCAGGTTTCTTTTGCACGTCTTTTTGTTCTCATCCACAAATAAATAATTGCATGTTCATGAAGCTGGACCTTCTTTTGTCTTCATTGGACTTTCTGCATTCCGGCATAGATGCTGTTTTTGCTCTGAACTGTTTGAAAATAACATACGGGTGAGCTGGATATATTCTTTCTTTCTTCACTGACTGTATTTATGTACTGAGTTATGTTCTAGTACTGTATGTACTGAGCCTGGTTATGGAATTGCATTTATGTAACATACTTTGCTTTGGTATTAAACGTATGTACTAATTTTAGTTTAGGTATTATATTTATGCAACATGCTTTATTTTAGTATAGTATCTATATAATTGAGCTTGGTTTTTGTACTGTATTCATGATATGATTTTTATGTACTTACAGAATAGCTCTGGTTCTGAATTTATGTAATAATTCCATCAACTGAAAACAGGCTTTCACAGATAGACTTTAGATCGTCCACTTTCTTTAGCAAAATCTAAGGACTTCCCTGCTATTCATCATTTAAAGGGAGTGTGCCATCAGAAAATGATCAATTTTTTAAATTAGGTTTTTGTGTTACATGTATTTTTTTTTATTTAATTTGACATTGTTTTTTATTTTTATATATTCTTGATCTTTATAAAATTAACCTTTCACAATGAAGATGCAGTCTAATCTGCAAGCACCTTGCTAAAGATCATGGAGAGCTGAGCGTATTGATATAAACATTTGTGAGAAAAAAATCAGTATAACCTATGTTTTAATCATTCAATTATTGGGAATCTGAATCTAAGGAAGATGTCCACACTTTGGGGTCTCCATGGAGTAAAGAAATAATAAGGTCCACTGTCTATTGTTCAGAACCAGAAGAATGAACTATAACTTGAAGCTCTCTTGAAAAGTTACAAACTTTTTACTGTTTCTAGAGAACCTGTGGCCTGATTAATTTCGGGCTCCTGTCATGTAGGATTTGCGGCAATAGTTGCAGCTTGGTTTTGTGCAGCTTCCTTAAGCTAGGTCTTAGACCAATTGGATACAACCCATTTTGGACAAGTTATTCTGTAGATGAGCAGTTGGACTGAAAATATTTCTATATTCCTAAGTTAGCCAATGAAGTGATGGAGGAGTGGTGCACATCATTTTATATTAATTAAATCCTACAGGGTGATCGCTATCGGGACAGGTACAAGGGTGCATGATTCCACCACTCACAGTGTAGTAAGTTTCAGTATTGTGACTGACAACCCAGTCAACCAATCTGAGGCAGGGGCGTGCTGGGCTGTCAGCATTGTGAATGATGGCTCAGCTTTCCAGATTGGGTGGGCATGTTGGGTTTCCTCCAGGTGTCACCAGTTCAGGGTGATTACCTAGCTATTTAGCTGGATAGCAATGATCAGAACATTGCCAGTTGTAGCCTTGCTCTGTGATGTGTTTTCTCTGTGTCCTGATTTTCTGATCTTTGTTGACGGACCTTGGATTTGCATTTTGACTACTCCTTTGTATAACCCATTTGACCTTTGACTTAATCTGACCTTAGTTACCGATCCCAAACTTTGCCTCTGACTATCCGTTTGTCTTTTCCCTTTGTCTTGATGTATCCTGCTGGCTTTTGACCTCGGACTCCTTGATTTCCTCACTTCATGGCTTGTCTGTGAGAATTGACTCAGCATCACAGAGGGGTTATCATAGAAGTTGTTTATTAAATCATGAAGAGTATTGTATTCTTTTACCTGGTCACTAGAATACCAGTACAAAATTTTAGGATTGTTTCCAGTTTTATTGCACATAATAATCTTTGACAGCTCCATAGGTATTATATCAATATTGTATCAGAACTATGTAGTGCTGTGTGACGACACAACATTTAATTTTAATTATCCAGATGTAAATTCAGTAGGCTAGGAGAAATACGCTTTTATCTCTATGTTGACTTTTGAATTTATGTGTCTTTCTTTGGTTGGTCAAGAAGAACAGAATATTATTTGTATAAGCCTGGATGTTGACACTTGAGTTGATATTTACTGCAACTTATTGTCTCTGGACAATCTGTGCAGGACAGGGACTCTGGGTCATGGAATAATAATGTTTGCTAATATGATGATTACATATTGTACCAGGCCGGCTAGTTAGTTGACCTCCAGAGCAATGCAGTACAAACTATGCAAATTGATTAAATGCTCAAACAATGAGAGTTAAACTCATCTCACCTCCCCCCAGACCTGTGGATAATGTCTTGAAGGACAATTGTGAACTATTTAAGGGGGATATGCCTCTGTATCAAGGTGTCTTTTACAAAACCACAGCCAGGAACACACTACGCGACAGCTCTACAGGACACCATGGCTCCATCAACGAGGATACAGATTTGGATTCTACAGGATGCCAGCTTAAGGGACCACGACCCTGGCTGGAGGAATACAGATCTGCTCCATTGACTATCACAGAACCCATGGATACATTTGGGGAAACAAGGTTGAGACTTTCCGGTCACTTGGTCCCATGGAGATGTTTGGGGTAGCCAAGTTGGGATCTTCTGGTCACCTGGAACCCATGGATACATTCGGAGAAAGCCATGTTGGGACCATCCGGTCATCTGGCCCCATAGATATGTTTGAGGTATCCAGGTAGAGACACTCTGGTTACCTGGTCCCCATGGATACGCTTGGAGAAGCCAAGTTGGGACCCTTGGGTCTCCTGGCCACGTATCTCAATGGACTGTCAGCTTCCTAAGCTTGTCGCTACATCCTCCCCTGTATGTGCCTGCCAAAAGCAGGGTGCCACTGGTGGGGGGTAGTCGGCCCTGGAAGCCCCGAAGTCACAGCGGCTTTAATCCCGGCGAGTCAGAGGAAGGGTGAGACTCTGTAATTTTGCACCATCTTGGGTGTTTACTGGGACTGTTCTACACTGTGTGCAGAATTATTAAGCAAGTTGTATTTTAGAGGATTATTTATTGATCAACAACTACTGTATGTTCTCAATCAACCCAAAAGACTCATAAATATCCAAGCTTAATATTTTTGGAAGTTGGAGTGGTTTTTTTTTAAATTTGGCTATCTTAGGAGGATATCTGTTTGTGCAGGTAACTATTACTGTGCAGAATTATTAGGCAACTTAATAAAAGCCAAATATAATCCCATCTCACTTGTTTATTTTCACCAGGTAAACCAATATCAGTGCACAAAATTTAGAAATAAACATTTCTGACATGCAAAAACAAAAACCCCAAAAATTAGTGATCAATATAGCCACCTTTCTTTATGATGACACTCAACAGCCTTCCATCCATAGATTCTGTCAGTTGCTTGATCTGTTTTCTATCAACATTGCGTGCAGCAGCCACCACAGCCTCCCAGACACTGTTCCGAGAGGTGTACTGTTTTCCCTCCCTGTAGATCTCACATTTTATGATGGACCACAGGTTCTCTATGGGGTTCAGATCAGGTGAACAAGGGGGCCATGTCATTTTTTTTCTTCTTTTAGTCCTTTACTGGCCAGCCACGCTGTGGAGTAGTTGGATGCATGTGCTGGAGCATTGTTCTGCATGAAAATCATGTTTTTCTTGAACGATACCGACTTCTTCCTGTACCACTGCTTGAAGAAGTTGTCTTCCAGAAACTGGCAGTAGGTCTGGGAGTTGAGCTTCACTCCATCCTCAACCCGAAAAGGTCCCACAAGTTCATCTTTGATGATACCAGTCCATACCAGTACCCCACCTCCACCATGCTGGCGTCTGAGTCGGAGTGGAGCTCTCTGCCCTTTACTGATCCAGCCTCTGGCCCATCCATCTGGCCTATCAAGAGTCACGCTCATTTCATCAGTCCATAAAACCTTTGAAAAATCAGTCTTAAGATATTTCTTGGCCCATTCTTGACGTTTTATCTTATGTTTCTTGTTCAAAGGTGGTCGTTTTTCAGCCTTCCTTACCTTGGTCATGTCCCTGAGTATCGCACACCTTGTGCTTTTTGATACTCCAGTAACGTTGCAGCTCTGAAATATGGCAAAACTGGTGGCGAATGGCATGATTTTCCTCAATTCATGGGCAGTTATTTTGCGCCTTTTTTGGCCAACACGCTTCTTGCGACCCTGTTGGCTATTTGCCATGAAACGCTTGATTGTTCGGTGATCACGCTTCTGAAGTTTGGAAATTTCAAGACTGCTGCATCCTTCTGCAAGACATCTCACAATTTTGGACTTTTCAGAGCCTGTCAAATCTCTCTTCTGACCCATTTTGCTAAAGGAAAGGAAGTTGCCTAATAATTAAGCACACCTTATATAGGGTGTTGATGTCATTAGTCAACACCCCTCCTCATTACAGAGATGCACATCACCAGATTTACTTAATTGGTAGTTGGCTCTCAAGCGTATGCAGCTTGGAGAAGGACAACATGTATAAAAAGTATCATGTGATCAAAATACTCATTTGCCTAATAATTCTGCACACAGTGTATATGTTTATTGTTTGTTTGGTGGTTCAATAAAGTATTGTTTTTACCCTCACCCTGTGTTGTCTGAGTAGGGTTCTGCTCACGGTAAAAGAGAGTGGGCATTCAGTGGTATGAGCCCTGGTCCATGCGGTCTTTCTAAAGACAGCTAGTATCATGGGTGTGTCAGAAGTGACAGACAGTTGCCCTGCAGTTGGTTGCAGAACATCTCTTCATTTGGCACTACAGACACCTTCTTAGCTGTTTCCCTCTAGGACCCAGCGGCTACCTCCCTCCGGCTAATTGACAGCCAGGCTAGTTGCTATTGCTAGAGGGAGGTGCCGGTGATATTCACATGACCCCTTGTGAAGGCTTGGAGCAAGTGCAGTTCTTACTTCCTCTCTGGTGTTAAGAGGACGTGTGTGCCATCTCTCTGAAGTCGACTCAAGCTAAGCTACTTCCCCGTGTCTGTCCACCCATGCTGTCTTTAGTTGTCAGTGGGGATCGACTAGCACTCATCCCCCCTCCCCTATCCAGGGCCAAGCGCTAGGGAAATACAGGAATAGGTTCCTGTGCGGCGATTGGTGAGGAACCAATATAGGGATGGTAGGGGACACAGGGTGATTGCAGATCAGCGTGGGAGTTCTCAACTTCCCCCTTTCCCTAGTGTCTGGGCTCCCTTCCCCTCATCCCTTCGTTTCGCACTTTGTCTTTCCTACACTGTGCACATAAATGCATGTTTCACAATGGCCATGAACCGGTTCACCTCGTCGATGGAGGGATGGCTTATATACTATTTTTGATCAAAAACAGTGTTATTAAGAACCCTATTTTATTTAAATGCACTTGCTTTTTATTTATTTACTGCAAGGTTTTGTTCATTTTGCTTCTTGTAGGTTTTTCTAGTTTGAACATAGCCTAAAACTTCCATTTTATCGCATATCCATAAAAACTTAAAAATAAGCAGGTTACAAATGCAATGAAATTAAATGATGGTGTCCTGCACTTTAGTGATGTCACACTCCTATATAGTATTTGTGCCAAACTGACAGCATTATTGATTACATTATTGTCGAGGAGCAGAGGTCCGGAACCACTGCTTAATAGTCATTGATAACAATACAGGGCAAACCAGCAGTTTATATTTGCCTGCCCTTGTTGTTAAGAACTATACAATAATAATTGTTCCGGATCCTTGCTCTTCGACAATAAAGCAAGATAGAAAATTGATACTTACTGTATAATTGCACATATACAGCATGCAATGGCACATTATTTATATATATATATATATATATATATATATATATATATATATATATATATATACACACACATATAAATAGTGGTGTGAAAGAATGTTTGCCCCCTTCCTGATTTATTCTTTTGCAAGAAATCCAAACCTACAGGGCCCTGTGTGAAAAAGTGATTTCCCCCCTCCCTGTGGGTTTGGATTTCTTTTTCCCTTAATAATAAAGACCTTCATTTAAAAACTGTATTTTGTGTTTACTTGTGTTATCTTTGTCTAATATTTAAATTTGATTTGTGATCTGAAACATTTAAGTGTGACAAACATGCAAAATAATAAGAAATCAGGAAGGGGGCAAACACTTTTTCACACCACACACTATATATACACTGCTCAAAAAAAATAAAGGGAACACTTAAACAACAGAATATAACTCCAAGCAAATCAAACTTCTGTGAAATCAAACTGTCCACTTAGGAAGCAACACTGATTGACAATCAATTTCACATGCTGTTGTGCAAATGGAATAGACAATAGATGGAAATTATTGGCAATTATCAAGACACCCTCAATAAAGGAGTGGTTCTGCAGGTGGGGACCACAGACCACATCTCAGTACCAATGCTTTCTGGCTGATGTTTTGGTCACTTTTGAATGTTGGTTCTGCTTTCACACTCGTGGTAGCATGAGACGGACTCTACAACCCACAGAAGTTGCTCAGGTAGTGCAGTTCATCCAGGAAGGCACATCAATGCGAGCTGTGGCAAGAAGGTTTGCTGTGTCTGTCAGCGTAGTGTCCAGAGGCTGGAGGCGCTACCTGGAGACAGGCCAGTACACCAGGAGACATGGAGGGGGCCGTAGGAGGACAAGAACCCAGCAGCAGGACCGCTACCCCCGCCTTTGTGCAAGGAGGAACAGGAGGAGCACTGCCAGAGCCCTGCAAAATGACCTCTAGCAGGCCACAAATGTGCATGTGTCTGCACAAACGGTTAGAACCCGACTCCATGAGGGTGGTATGAGGGCCCGACGTCCACAGATGGGGGTTGAGCTCACAGCCCAACACCGTGCAGGACGCTTGGCATTTGCCACAGAACACCAGGATTGGCAAAGTTGCCACTGGCGCCCTGTGCTCTTCACAGATGAAAGCAGGTTCAAACTGAGCACATGTGACAGACGTGACAGAGTCTGGCGATGCCGTGGAGAGCGATCTGCTGCCTGCAACATCCTTCAGCATGACTGGTTTGGAAGTGGGTCAGTAATGGTGGGAGGTGGCATTTCTTTGGAGCGCCGCACAGCCCTCCATGTGCTTGCCAGAGGTAGCCTGACTGCCATTAGGTACCGAGATGAGATCCTCAGACCCCTTGTGAGACCATATGCTGGTGCGGTTGGCCCTGGGTTCGTCCTAATGCAGAACAATGCCAGACCTCATGTGGCTGGAGTGTGTCAGCAGTTCCTGCAAGATGAAGGCATTGAAGCTATGGACTGGCCCGCCCGTTCCCCAGACCTGAATCCGATTGAGCACATCTGGGACATCATGTCTTGCTCCATCCACCAACGTCACGTTGCACAGACTGTCCAGGAGTTGGCGGATGCTTTAGTCCAGGTCCGCGAGGAGATCCCACAGGAGACCATCCACAACCTCATCAGGAACATGCCCAGGCGTTGTAGGGAGGTCATACAGGCACGTGGAGGCCACACACAATACTGAGCCTCATTTTGACTTGTTTTAAGGACATTACATCAAAGTTGGATCAGCCTGTAGTGTGTTTTTCCACTTTAATTTTGGGGGTGACTCTAAATTCAGGCCTCCATTGGTTAATACATTTGATTTCCTTTGATGATTTTTGTGTGATTTTGTTGTCAGCACATTCAACTTTGTACAGAACAAAGTATTCAATGAGAATATTTCATTCATTCAGATCTAGGATGTGTTATTTGAGTGTTCCCTTTATTTTTTTGAGCAGTGTATATATGTCACACAATTTGTGGGAAAGGCTTAGTGCAACACAAAGGGAAGAGGGCAAGAGAGCCCAGACTCTAGGGAAAGGGGGGAAGTGGAGACCTCCTAGGTTGGTCTAGCGTCACACTGCCTCCCCTAACGTCCCTGTATTGGTTCTTCACCAATCGCCCCACGCGTGCCTTGTCCTGTCTTTCCCTGACGTATGATTAAGGCTAGGGAAGGGAGGAGATGAGCACTAGTCGATCTCCACTAAACACTATAGACAACAGGGGTGGACAAACAGGGGGAAATTGCTTAGCTTTAGATGAACTCTAGACAAATGTGCACACGTCCTGAAGCTCAAGAGAGGATGAAGTACTGCTCTTGCTAAAGCTTTCACAGGTAGTAATGAATTTTGCCGGCACCTCCCTCTAAAACGCAGCAGGTATTTATACACCCAGGCAGGGTGTTAATTAGCCAGAGGGAGGTAGCCACTGCATCCTAGAGACAGCCTCTAAGAAGATGTCTGTAATGCCAAACGTAGAGATCTCCTGCAATCAACTGCAGGGTGACTGTCTGTCATCTCTGACATACCCGTTACAGTACCCCCTTCTTCTCTGAGTGGCCTCCGGACACTCAGGATTGGGTTTCTCAGGATAAGAGGCGTGGAATGAGCAAACTAACCTGGGAGCATTCACCTCTGATGCTGAAACCCACATCCTCTCCTCTGGACCATAGCCTTTCAAGTGCACCAAATATTGTAGAGAACAACGTTGGAGACGAGAATCTACAATCCTGGAAATCTGGAACTCCAGATTACCATCAACCATTACTGGGGGCGGTGGTAGAGGTGAGGGCTCAAGAGGTTCCACATACTTTTTGAGTAAGGACCTGTGGAACACGTTGTGGACCTTAAGGGCCTAAGGAAGTTTAAGACGAAACGCTCCTGGGTTAATGACGGCAGTTATTTTATAGGGACCAATGAACCTAGGTCCCAGCTTCCAAGAAGGAACTTTCAATCTTATATTCCTGGTAGACAACCACGCAAAGTCAATCACATTCAGGTCCGGACCTGGCAAGCGTTTTCTGTCAGCCATACGTTTATACCTGTCTCCCATGATCTTTAAATTACTTTGAACACCCTGCCATACTGAGGAGAGCGACGAAGCAAACCGTTCTTCCTCAGGAACTCCTGAAGTTCCTTCCCAATAAAGGTGCCAAACTGTGGGTGATAACCGTATGCACCGAAGAACAGTGACCTGCCAGTGGATTCTTAACGATGATTATTAATGGCAAATTCTTCCAGCGGTAAGTAGGATGCCCAATCTTTCTGATTTTCGGAGACGAAACACCTGAGGTAGGTCTCCAAATTCTGATTGACATGCTTGGTTTGACCATTCGACTGAGGGTGGAAGGCGGAGGAAAAGGACAGCTGCAACCTCAGTCAAGAACAGAATGCCTTCCAGAACTTGGAAACAAACTGAGTCCCCCGATCTGACACCACATCGGAGGGAACCCTGTGAAGCTTCACGATCTCATTTATGAAAACCTGAGCAAGTGTCTTAGCATTTGGAAGTGCAGGCAATGCTACAAAGTGAACCATTTTACTGTACCTATCTGCTACCACCAAAACCACTGTTTGACCTTCAGAAACCAGTAGGTCAGTAATAAAATCCATGGACAAGTGTGTCCATGGCCTACTAGGAATAGGGAGTGGAAGAAGAGTACCAAACAGATGGGTATGCGAAACCTTAGAACGCGCGCAAATACTACAAACAGCTACGTGTTCAATCACAACCCGATGCAACCGCGGACCTCCTCTCTCGTCGTTTTTGGTGGCCGGGGTTGCATAGGGTTGTGATTGAACACGTAGCTGCTTGTAGTATTTGCGCGCGTTCTAAGGTTTCGCATACCCGTCTGTCTGGTACTCTTCTTCCACTACCTATTCCTAGTAGGCCATGGACACACTTCTCCATCGATTTTGCTACTGACTTACCGGTTTCTGCAGGCAAAACGGTGGTTTTGGTGGTAGTAGATAAGTTCAGTAAAATGGTTCACTATCTACTACCACCAAAACCACCGTTTTGCCTGCAGAAACCGGATAGGTCAGTAATAAAATCCATGGATTATATGGAGTGTATATATTATACACAAACATGTGTAAGAGTTAAAAAAAGCAAAAAGCAATAAAAGATATAATTTTTTTAAAAATAAAATACACGTTATTACAAACGAATAGTAAAAGAAAATATAGTCTTGTATACTGTATGTATAGTATATATGTAAAATATATATATATATATATATATACTCCGAGGGCCATTTTTTTACTTCATTGTGCACTTTTTACACTATAACCGTGCATGCAGGTGAAATATAACATAAAGCGTCATAATATTACTAAAGGATGATGTTTTGTAAGCACAAGTAGTATAGACTTGTGCAAAATTTTTATGACATTTTAAAAAGTTGCAAGTCATAAATATCTGGGAAAGCAAACCCTGCCCGCTTTTACTGACAGAACCTGGACTCTGATTCAGGCTAAGTGCCCACGATGCAGAAATGAAGCAGAAAAACTTGGCAGAAAAACTTCAACTTAGGCAAAAACAAACAAAAAATGTAACAAAAGAATGTTAAATTACACACATGCAAGAAAAGAGAAACAAAGAGGTTCAAACTATACCTGGACCCTTTTTTTTATAACATAATATACATCAAAATGAATTTGTTAACTTACCATAAATGAAAATACAAATTTTCAGATATTGACCATATTTCACTGGATGCAAAATGTATTGATGGGAGGCACAATGTGATTTCACAGCAGCTCAGGAAGAGTACTGACCTGCTACATCTTGAGGTTGATGGACATGGAAAACACAGCTTTCATAAAAGTGACTGTCACATCCTCGCTCCACCTACAGGGCA
Organism: Phyllobates terribilis; assembly: GCF_046119375.1. NCBI lineage: Eukaryota > Metazoa > Chordata > Amphibia > Anura > Dendrobatidae > Phyllobates > Phyllobates terribilis. The sequence continues at coordinate 78,245,475 of NW_027362772.1, forward strand.
GCAACCAATTCACTTGATGCTTTTCTGCACAATAAAATCCAGGAAAATATTGTCTAAGGTGCCAAGCTTCAAACAGTATTGTAAGATTTACAACTTTTAGAATCTGACCTCCTTACCTTGAACTGTGGCCATTTTAATTTAGGGTTCTTGAGAGACTAAGGGCAAAAGTTACAGCTCACAAATGCCAGTGACCCTATAATATATTTTTATTACATGTATTTTTTTAAAAAATAATTGAGAAAATGATGGCCCTTACAGTGCCTGATACTTCCTTCTACGGCCGTATTTGTGTCTTTTATTACTATTTACACAGAAGAATAAAAATACTCAACAGAAAACAATCCCCTCGAAATATCAAAGCAAAATAATATACGTAAGAGATATAAATTATAAGGACCAAGCCTAACAAAAAACGGATGTAAAAAACTGCAGTTACATTTTTAAGTGCAGAATCAAAGCTTTTCTGTACTAAAAATGTGGCTTCACATCTGCACCAAAAAATGCATCAAATAAGGGGGAAAAGGCATAAAATGCAGCAGCAGACATTAACCCCTTCATGACTCGGCCAATTTCCGTTTTGCGTTTCTGTTTTTTTCCTCCCCTTCTTCCAAGGCCCATCATTTTTTTTATTTTTCTGTCCATATAGGCATATGAGGGCTTTCTTTTTTTTTTTTTAGTGGGACGAGTTGTGTTTTTGAATGACACCATTCATTTTACCACATACGATACTGAAAAACAAGAAAACAATTCACAGTAGGGAGAAACTGTGAAAAAAAATGTAATTCTGACATTTTTTTGGGGAATTGTTTTTACATTTTATAGAAAAAAAAGGCCTCACGATATGATTCTGCTCATCAGTTCGATTATATCGATACTAAACATGCCCAGTTTTTTAATCATTTTAGTGGTGAAAAAAAAATCAGAAGTTTGCAAAAAAAAAATTTTTCTTGTGTTGTGTCGCCAATTTCCGAGACCCGTAAAGTTTTCATTTTTCACGTGTTGGAGCTGTGTGATAGCTTATTTTTTGAGGAGCGAGAATACATTTTTGTTGATACCATTTTGGGATATTTATGTTGTTTTTATCACTTGTTACAGCATTTTTGTGCTATTGCAGCGACCAAAAAAACTTAATTTTAGCATTTAGAATTGTTTCCGTTTATGGTGCTTACCGATTGGGTTAATTATTATTTTATTTTGATAAATCTGACATTTTTGAACACGGCGATACCACATATGTTTATTTTTTTTATTTTTAACGGGAAGGAAATGTGGTGATTTGAACTTTTATGCTTTTTTACATTTTTTTCATATTTTTTAAAATCTTTTAATTTTTCACTGTTCTTAATAGTCCTTTTAGGGGACTTAAAGCTGTGATTATTTGATCGCTTGTGCTATATACAGCAATGCCACAGCATCGCTGCATAAAGTAAGTCACGGTCTCCTTTGCAGCCTGGCCACAGGCAGATTTTCAAACAAGCTCTGTAATGACAAGCATGGAGGTCTTCAACAGACCCCCTGCTATCATAGCAACCCATCGGTGACTCATGATCAAGTCACGGGCGTGACGATGGGCGCATGGAATGACGCTCCCCTATGCCGGCATCTGTTAAATGCCTCTATCAGAGTTTGACAGCGCCATTTAACAGGTTAACAATCAATGGTGGAGCTCCACACCACCCGCAATTGTCCTGCCTGTAATACACAGCCATCATCTTCTGAGTATGGGTCAGGCTTGTGAGAGTGTGAACTGTAATAGCAGCAGGAGAGCATTAGGACCCTGTGGGTTTTGCCTGGCTGAGCAGAGAGCAGGGGCAGACCGGGAGACCCTGTGTGTTGTGAAGCAGACTGCTGTGTGAGACGCAGGAAGCAGGGTCTGAGGAGAAGTGTGAGGATTGAACTTCCGTGAGACTCTCTCCACAAGCTTTCTTGTGGGGGTTGTTAACTGCTGGCCCTGTTGAAGCTGTGTTCCTGCTTAAGAACAAGTGCTGTGCTGGGGAAAGCTGTGTGGCTCTTTGGAGTTTTGTGCAAGTCCATGCGGAGTGGACTAGAGACTTTGTGCTGAACAGGCTAAGTGGCGAGGATTCGGAAGAAGACAAAGGATACCATCTCGGTGACGGAGCGCGTGGTCGGTGGCCTGGGAAACAGTGTGTGACTGCGAGAGGAGAGACGGGTTCCGGTGCCATTCACACTGAGAGGATACTGACAAGCCCTGGTGATGAGTTCTTCCCGGACCTTAACCTGAGGCTACAGGACTAAAGTCCCCGGCGTGTGGGCTCGGCATCAGCCGACAAGACAAGGAAAAGTTGCTTTTATTTGGCGCCAAAGTTTTTCGGGACTAGCTGAAGCCACCGCGAATCACAGGCCTGTGAGAGACCACATCTGAGGTTAACGGTACCGTAGCTTTAAGATACCCGGGTATCCCTATACTAGGGGTATAAGAGCAATTGGTGTAGTGTCATGTATTGTTAATTTTGGTAGGTTTGTACTCAGTGTGCCATTTCAGGGATTCCCATAGAACACCCTCATTAGATTGCCATTGTGTTTAGGTAAAAGTGATCCAGATCTTTAGTGTAACTCACATAACCTGGGAACCTTGGGATTGGCACATTGATTTCAGCTTTTGCTGAGTGTATGTAACTATTAGAGATAGTGTCCTAGGGGGAACCTGGGACTGATTCATTCAATGCTGAATCGTAGTCTAACCCCTGTTTCAGTAAAGAAATTGTTTATTTCTGTCTCTGTCTCAGTTTGTGACTCACTGGATCTCTCTCGGACCTCCCGTCATTACAGGCTCACCCTGTGAGCCCGCTCCATACACCCACTTTCTACTTGAGCCCGTACATGTACTGCACATGTTGTGAAGGGATTATTGCATCTCTTGCTGCACTGTCCTGGACTACAACTCCCAACTCCCTGGCTGAGCAGGTTGGAGAAGAAAGGTGGAGCTAACTGTGCAGAGAGAGATGTGTGCGATCTTCCATTACAGACTGGTGAGAGTCTAACACTGGAGAGCAGAGAACAGAGGCACAGAGGTGGTGCCGACAGCCCAGAAGCGCAGGGTGTGAAGGGAGAAGACAATCCTGGAGCTGAGCCCCATCTATACACCGACCAGGTTACCAGGAGATGCCTCAGCTTGTCTTGACGCTCACTTTGTCCACGGACCTCCTCATACAAGTCTTGCAGAAGAGACTTGGAGTCTGTAGATCCAGTGTTGTCAGCAGGGTCCATAGCCTGAACTTAATGTAACGCTGGAGGGTGTGGGCCTACTGCTCCACAAGCCCGACTAATGCTGGAGGGGCGTGACTAAGTGGCTACCTGGTCTTCACTAGCACCTCTGATGATGAGGATAGGCTTGGGATGCAGGATAGCCACCAAGTGCTACTCCAGGGCAGTGCCCGGACCTGTAGCAGCTGACCCACGGGTCAGAGAAGGAATGCAAGTGTAGGGATGTGATTTAGGGCTGTGGACTGACTTACCCAGTTCCTGTTTATGAAGACAACAGGTGCACTATGTGAATACCGTCGTGTGGTTTTATATGTGAAGTAACATGTGTCTAATGTAATGTGATATACTGTATTATGGTGATGTACAGTATATAGAGTGTTGAAGCATAATGTGAATATAGCATAAGGATAAGCTTAGGACAGCATAGGATATAGAACAGGTTAGCATGTAGATAGGAAATGGTTAAGGTTCAGATCAGCCAAGTGGGAGGTCCCTGGTACTGATAATAAGGGGGGCACTTCCTGGTTAGAGGGAGTTCAGTGTCAGCCAGTGAAGTGTGGATGATATATGCAACAGTTGTGGACTTCTTTGTTTGTGTGAAGGAGGACTTTATGCTGATCTGACAGTAGATGGCGATGTTGTGTAAAGTTTCCTTTTTTACTGTATTGTAAAAAGAAAAAAGTCTCTCTTGTATTTTTCTGTTTTGTTCTTACTTCCTGGTGCAGTACTGTGTGACTGTGCATTTTTTCCTTTACCTCATGTTCTGAGAAGTAAAAGCTTGTTATCCCATGTAATCTGCTCTGTGAAGTTTCTACCGCAACTGTGGGTATTCAGAAACTGTGCAACAGGTTATGGGCCCAGGCACCGAGGACCCCAGACACCCAGGGCACCGTAACTCTCAGCAAGACCCTGGTGAATGCAGAAGAATTCTTCAGTACAATTCTCTCCAAACAAGTAAGACAAGTTAAAGATGACAAGTAGCACAGAGCTAAAACTCACAGTAGCTAAGCTGAATAATGAGTATTATCAGTTATGGAAGTTCAAAGTAGAAATGTTATTGTCTAAAGATGATTTATGGGAAGTAATCACTACAGATAGACCTGATGAGGATAATCAGACATGGGATAAGAAAAATAGACAAGCAAGAGCTACTGACGCGCCCCCTGGGCCATGTTCAAGGGATACCCGGAGCCGGATCTGTATGGGGGTAGTAGTCCTTGTGGCGGTGACCCGGTCCGTGCCCAGGGTGTCAAACTATGTGTGTGGCAGTCTTTGTAGATGTTGTTTAAGTGTCGACTACGCCACCCGTTGAGTGCGGCTTTGAAGCCGCCGCTGCAGAGCAGTCCGCTGAGGCCGGTGGTATATGTGCAGCAGGGATGGTATAACCCCCAACGGGAGGGGTATGGCCTCAGGGCAGCAGGTGTGGATGATGGGGGTTGTGATGATGCAGGAAGGAGAGGCAGAGTCAGGAGATGCAGTTTCAGGGTTTTTACTCACTGATGTTGCTTTAGTCACTCTGGCCTTGAGTGACCACCCGAGCCGTGCTGCGTCCACCAGGTGCGGGACTCGGCTAACCCCCAGGCAGTTCCGGAGCGTGGTCCTGAGCTTCCCTCTCACTCTCTTTCTCCTGGCCGTCCCCACCAGGGATCCACCTTTGTCCGGCTCCCTCGGGCCTCTTAGTGGTTGAACCTTCTCTGGCTTCCCTGGCCCTACTCGTGGTGTGCCTTCCTGGTGGATATGGTGAGGGTCGTGGCAAAACTTGCCCACGACCTCCGGTTCCTGGTTAAGGGTTACTTCTGCCTCCGCCAGCTTGGGATCCGGTGCCCTCTTCTGCCAACCCTTCACCCTTTCTGGTCTGATTCTGAGATCTTAGGGTTCCCTCTGTCTCTGCTTCTCTGGGCCTTTCTTCCTCCTCTCTCTCTTCACTGCAGGCTTTGCTCTGGAGCTGGGCCCAGCCGGAGCCACAGCTCCCTGTCAGCCCTCCTGGCTGAGCTCCTCTGCTCTGCTCCTCCTCTGACTAAAGACCAAAGACCCTATTCTAAGATGGTGCCCACCTTATATACTCCCTCTATGTGTGAACCCAGGTGACCAGCACCCAATGGGCTCCTAGCTTTACCCAGACTACTCCCCCTATCTGCCCCTACACTACTGGGATGTTCCACCCCCCTCCCACTCCAGCCAGGGACAGACGCTGTCGTACCTGCACATATACTGGTGGGAGTACCGTTGTTCTGTCCCCCGGAAATGGGATGTATGTAGTGCATGCAGCTTACTAAGCTCAGTTCCACACTCCATCCTTACCCGGGAGTGGAATACCACACCTCTGGAGTGAGGTGCAATACCCCTGTAGCAGCCGAATCCTCAGGGTGCTACATTCCCCCCTGGTAAATCACAGCACGTCCTCGGGCTGTAAAAGAGCAAAACATAAAACATACAAATTTTTGAAAGTGCACTTACATATAAAATATAACTTTCAACCCATCCCTTTATGGGAGGTACTTCTCTCTTAAAATGTTACAGACACATCACAAAATAACATTAACTCTTTCAGCACAACAAAACCCTTCATGTAAAACATTTTTGACCTCTGGCCACTTGTGCAAATTGTGACCAGGTAAGTGCCACAGTCTCTTGTAGAAAAAAAACAGTTTCCTGTAAAACCAGTAGGGGGCGCTTTAGGAAGCGCAACTATATACAATGGATATGGCCGCTCTCAGTCCTCGGCCAGTGGGGAATAGGGATGGCTGTTCACAGTCCTCAGCCTGTGGGGAGATGGGACACACTGGAACAGTTCACACTTGTCCCAACGGGGAACTCATTTTAATTAAGCAGCATGGCATATACCCTTACGGGTAACTATATACAGTTTCAGTTCACCTCTTAATGGTGACGATGCCCTCCTGCTCCTTCCTGAGGGTAGGCTTCAGACCCGTCCGGGTCCTCTTGTTCCTCCTCACACCGCAGCTCTTCTTCCGTCAGGCGATGTACATGAAGGGCATAGTGTCCTTTGGCACACTGGTGCCGGGTGAAGGTGACCTCGTCACCCAGGTACAGGTCACGACCACGGTGTCCCTCCGGTAGGTGAGACTCGACATCTCTGCGGGTTACAAAAACGTCACCGGGGGTTTTGTGATCCCTGATGAAGCCCCAACCGTGCTGCAGTTGGAATTTGATTACAGTCCCGGTGGCACGGGGACCGTGGGCTGCACGGGGGTTCCGTCGGGTCCGGTTTTTCTGCTCTGCACTCCGGATTTGCAGCCGCTCCTCGCGGACCCGCCTCTCTCTCCTTTCTCTGTCGAAGACCTCTAACTGCTGTCGGCAGCACTCTGCACGCTGGGCTGCAGCCGCCCGGGTCTCTTGGGTGAACCCGATGAGGTCTTCTCCAGTGGGGTCCCACGCGAACTGCGCCTCCTCCAACGAGAGTGGGGTGATCTTGGCGGGCGCCGGAGCCGGGATCAGGGGCTCATCCAGAGGCCGTTCCCTCCGGAGTCGGGGATTGACGAACTCCGGCGGCCACACAAAGGGCTGCCCATCCGGGCAAGTATGCTGGGTAAACAAGTCTTCTCCCAGGGGTAGCATGATGGAGGCTGCGGGCGCGATGATTGCCGCGGCGCCCGGGGGCACTCTGAATGTGAAGGGCACTGTGGAGACGGCTGCGCCCGGGGGTACTCTGCCCTGTGACCACGCCGATGGCGCTTCCTGTTTGGTCGCACTCTGATTTGAGGCGCGTGACGTCACGGGGAGCGCGGCCGTGGCTCCTGCCGCTTGAGGCCTAGTTTGGAGCAGTGGCGGTGCAGCGACGGGCGCAGTGAACGGGATTTCGGGCTCTGCGACGGGGAGCTGGGGCAGGTTCTCGGCCTCCGGGTACGGGGTGTAGACGTCCCCATTACCTGCCTCCGTTACTTCAGCTCCCTCCACGGCGCCGTCTCCGGCCTTCGTCCCTCCTGCTCTTCCTTCAAGGGCAGGCGTGCTCCTCGCTGCTGGCGGTGTCTTTTGCTGGCGGGTTCCAGCCTGCTGGGCCATTTCTCTGCTCCACGCGGCCAGTACGTCTCGCTGCACTCGGGCCATCCTCTGAGCCAAGCCCTCCAGTGCGGTCCGTGCATGCTCCCGATCTCTGGGGAGCTGCGCCAGGATCTCCACCAGGCCTTCTGGGGTAGTCGCTTGCAACAGGCTCCTGACCACTGGGTCGGTGCTGCCTGCCTCTCCCTCCATCTCCGGGTGCGTTCTCTCTAGACTCCTCCAAGCTGCTCCCATCTTCTCTCTTTTGTTCTCTCTCCGCCCATCCTGAGGGTGGTCCCGGGGCAACTTGGTGATTGTCAGTTCCAGGGGCAGTCCCCTCACGCTGATGGACATCTCAAGCATCACAGTCTCTGCTGGTGGGGGCGGTTTCCGCTTTTGGCGCCATTCTTGGTCCTGGCCCACGATGGGAGGTGGCCTCTTGCCATCCTCTGGCACGCCCATAATGGCGTCCGCTCTGCCAGGGCGGGAAATCTTCTCAGATGGCGGGAACCGCTTCCCAGTGGCGGGAAACACTGCAGATGGCGGGAAAAGACTGCAGATGACAGGCAAATGGCGGGAACCGATCGAGATGGCGTCCGATGGCGGGGACCTTCCGGAACCGGCGGGAGACTTCTTTTTGAGGTAAATGCGAACTTTTCTTCAGGCACGCAGTACCCGGTGGTTGCGGGCACGTTATCCTGCCGACTACGCCAAAGTTGACGCGCCCCCTGGGCCATGTTCAAGGGATACCCGGAGCCGGATCTGTATGGGGGTAGTAGTCCTTGTGGCGGTGACCCGGTCCGTGCCCAGGGTGTCAAACTATGTGTGTGGCAGTCTTTGTAGATGTTGTTTAAGTGTCGACTACGCCACCCGTTGAGTGCGGCTTTGAAGCCGCCGCTGCAGAGCAGTCCGCTGAGGCCGGTGGTATATGTGCAGCAGTGATGGTATAACCCCCAACGGGAGGGGTATGGCCTCAGGGCAGCAGGTGTGGATGATGGGGGTTGTGATGATGCAGGAAGGAGAGGCAGAGTCAGGAGATGCAGTTTCAGGGTTTTTACTCACTGATGTTGCTTTAGTCACTCTGGCCTTGAGTGACCACCCGAGCCGTGCTGCGTCCACCAGGTGCGGGACTCGGCTAACCCCCAGGCAGTTCCGGAGCATGGTACTGAGCTTCCCTCTCACTCTCTTTCTCCTGGCCGTCCCCACCAGGGATCCACCTTTGTCCGGCTCCCTCGGGCCTCTTAGTGGTTGAACCTTCTCTGGCTTCCCTGGCCCTAATCGTGGTGTGCCTTCCTGGTGGATATGGTGAGGGTCGTGGCAAAACTTGCCCACGACCTCCGGTTCCTGGTTAAGGGTTACTTCTGCCTCCGCCAGCTTGGGATCCGGTGCCCTCTTCTGCCAACCCTTCACCCTTTCTGGTCTGATTCTGGGATCTTAGGGTTCCCTCTGTCTCTGCTTCTCTGGGCCTTTCTTCCTCCTCTCTCTCTTCACTGCAGGCTTTGCTCTGGAGCTGGGCCCAGCCGGAGCCACAGCTCCCTGTCAGCCCTCCTGGCTGAGCTCCTCTGCTCTGCTCCTCCTCTGACTAAAGACCAAAGACCCTATTCTAAGATGGTGCCCACCTTATATACTCCCTCTATGTGTGAACCCAGGTGACCAGCACCCAATGGGCTCCTAGCTTTACCCAGACTACTCCCCCTATCTGCCCCTACACTACTGGGATGTTCCACCCCCCTCCCACTCCAGCCAGGGACAGACGCTGTCGTACCTGCACATATACTGGTGGGAGTACCGTTGTTCTGTCCCCCGGAAATGGGATGTATGTAGTGCATGCAGCTTACTAAGCTCAGTTCCACACTCCATCCTTACCCGGGAGTGGAATACCACACCTCTGGAGTGAGGTGCAATACCCCTGTAGCAGCCGAATCCTCAGGGTGCTACACTACCATCAGCCTATTAGTGGATGATGCTCAATTAATCCACATAAGGAATGAGGATACAGCAAAGGGAATGTGGGAAGCACTAAGAAAGCTACATGAAAGACCCAGCTTAAATCACAAGTTATTTCTGCTAAGAAAGCTTTACAGTATGAGACTAAGTGCAGACAATGACATGCAGAAGCATATATTCTCTATTATGGAAGTGATATCACAGCTGAAATCAATTGGTGAAGATATTAAGGAAAGCCATGTAGCAGCAATATTATTGTGCAGTTTAACGGATTCATATACTGCTTTGATAAATGCACTAGAGACAAGACCTGAAACAGACATTACATTAGAGCTTGTGAAGACCAGACTCATAGATGAATATCAAAGATGGAAAGAACAAACAAATGATTCTTCTACTGAAAAAGATAATGGAAATGCTCTTAAAGCTACAGAATAAAAAAAAACTATCATAAAGAGACAAGAGAATGTTTCAGATGTAAGAAAAAAGGACATTAAAAGAAAGACTGTACTATATGGAAAGCAGAACAACAGAAATTACATCATAAAGAGAATACACAGAAGGTGAAAAACACAATTTCTGATTCATGTGAAAATAAGTGGAATGGCACATTTAAAGTGACTGATAAGAAATCATCGTTGGGTTGGTTTATTGACTCAGGAGCAACAAGTCACATGACAAGTAATAAAAATTTCTTTACTGAACTTAATTTAAATAAGAAGGAAGCCATTTATCTTGCAGATGGAAACAAAATAACTGCAGAAGGTGTTGGACAAGGAATGCTAAACTGTTCTAACAAGTATGGGCATGATTCAAAAATACTTGTACAGGAAGTGTTATATTTTCCAGGATTAGAAGGAGGATTGTTATCTGTAAAATGTCTAACAGCTAAAGGACTTACTGTAAAATTCAAAGATGATGAGTGTACAATCCTAGCAGGAAACAAGGTAATAACCAATGTCAAGGCAGATGAACAATTATATCATCTAGACACATTAAAGGAACAGATGAAGTTGTGTACACATGATCACAAGAATTGTATTCACATGTGGCATAGACATCTAGGACACAGATATCCTAAAAGTATAATGGAGCTATAAAGGAAAGAATTGACAAAGGATCTATTGATATCTAATTGCTCAATTACTGTAAGATGTGAATGTTGTATAAAATCAAAAGCCACAAGGATATCTATTCCTAAAGAAAGTGAAACAAAAAGCACAAGACCACTTGATTTGGTGCATACTGATGTATGTGGACCCATGAAAGTGACTACATCAGGAGGCAATAGATATATGATGACTTTTATAGATGACTACTCAAGATACACAGTCACATACTTGATCAAGAACAAAAGCAAAGTTTTCAATAAACTAGTAGACTACGTGACAAAGTCGAATAACAAATTTCAGAGGGAGCCAATTGTCATTAGAAGTGATAATGGAGGTGAATTCACAGGACACCAAATACAAAACAACTTAAGAAAAAATGGTACAGAGCATCAAAAGACTGTTCCTTACACACCTGAACAAAATGGAGTAGCAGAAAGGAAAAACAGAACTCTGACTGAAATGATAAGGTGTTTGCTGACAGATTCCAAACTATCAGAGAAATATTGGGGTGAAGCTGCATTGAAAGCTACATACAGTACAGACCAAAAGTTTGGACACGCCTTCTCATTTAAAGATTTTTCTGTATTTTCATGACTATGAAAATTGTACATTCACACTGAAGGCATCAAAACTATGAATTAACACATGTGGAATTATATACTTAACAAAAAAGTGTGAAACAACTGAAAATATGTCTTATATTCTAGGTTCTTCAAAGTAGCCACCTTTTGCTTTGATGACTGCTTTGCACACTCTTGGCATTCTCTTGATGAGCTTCAAGAGGTAGTCACTGGAAATGGTCTTCCAACAATCTTGAAGGAATTCCCAGAGATGCTTAGCACTTGTTGGCCCTTTTGCCTTCACTCTGCGGTCCAGCTCACCCTAAACCATCTCGATTGGGTTCAGGTCTGGTGACTGTGGAGGCCAGGTCATCTGATGTAGCACCCCATCACTCTTCACCTTGGTCAAATAGCCCTTACACAGCCTGGAGGTGTGTTTGGGGTCATTGTCCTGTTGAAAAATAAATGATGGTCCAACTAAACGCAGGAATAGCATGCCACTGCAAGATGCTGTGGAAGCCATGCTGGTTCAATATGCCTTCAATTTTGAATAAATCCCCAACAGTGTAACCAGCAAAGCACCCCCACACCATCACACCTCCTCCTCCATTCTTCACGGTGGGAACCAGGCATGTAGAGTCCATCCGTTCACCTTTTCTGCGTCGCACAAAGACACGGTGGTTGGAACCAAAAATCTCTTGGACTCATAACACCAAAGCACAGATTTCCACTGGTCTAATGTCTATTCCTTGTGTTCTTTAGCCCAAACAAGTCTCTTCTGCTTGTTGCCTGTCCTCAGCAGTGGCTTCCTAGCAGCTATTTTACCATGAAGGCCTTCTGCACAAAGTCTCCTCTTAACAGTTGTTGAAGAGATGTGTCTGCTGCTAGAACTCTGTGTGGCATTGACCAGGCCTCTAATTTGAGCTGCTGTTAACCTGCGATTTCTGAGGCTGGTGACTGGGATAAACTTATCCTCAGAAGCAGAGGTGACTCTTGGTCTTCCTTTGCTGGGGCAGTCCTCATGTGAGCAAGTTTCTTTGTAGCGCTTGATGGTTTTTGCAACTGTACTTGGGGACACTTTCAAAGTTTTCCCAATTTTTCGGACTGACTGACCTTAATTTCTTAAAGTAATGATGGCCACTCGTTTTTCTTTACTTAGCTGCTTTTTTCTTACCATAATACAAATTCTAACAGTGTATTCAGTAGGACTATCAGCTGTGTATCCACCAGACTTCTGCACAACGCAACTGATGGTCCCAACCCCATTTATAAGGCAAGAAATCCCACTTATTAAACCTGACAGGGCACACCTGTGAAGTGAAAACCATTTCCGGTGACTACCTCTTGAAGCTCATCAAGAGAATGCCAAGAGTGTGCAAAGCAGTCATCATAGCAAAAGGTGGCTACTTTGAAGAACCTAGAATATAAGACATATTTTCAGTTGTTTCACACTTTTTTTGTTACGTATATAATTCCACATGTGTTAATTCATAGTTTTGATGCCTTCAGTGTGAATGTACAATTTTCATAGTCATGAAACTACAGAAAAATCTTTAAATGAGAAGGTGTGTCCAAACTTTTGGTTTGTACTGTATCTACAGAACCGACTTTTTTCCAGAAAACTGAAAAAAAAACCATATGAACTGTGGCTAGGTATGAAACCAAGTGTAAATCATTTAAGAGTTTTTGGTTGTAAAGTTTTTGTATTCATTCCAACAGAAAAACGTTCCAAACTTCAAAATAGGTCCATGATAGGAAAATTTGTTGGATATAGTGAAAATTGCAAAGGATATAGAATCCTAGATCCCAAAACAGACAGAGTTATGGTGGGTAACAGTGTGACATTCATTGAGGATCTAAATGAAGACACTATGATTTCACTGGAAACAAAAAAATGAGAAAAACAGCAATGATATAGCTGAAGGAATATCTGATGAAAAAGAAGTTGAAATTAATAAAAAAACAGAATACTGAAAGTGAGGAGAAACAACTACAAACATACACAGAACTAAGACTTTCAATAAGAGAAAACAAAGGAAAACCACCAATATGCCTTTCATTTAAGGCAAGTACAAGTAAAATTTATGAGCCTACCTCTTGGGAAGACATATCTCGACTTTCTGAAGAAGAAGCCAATAAATGGATAGAGGCAACAGAAATAGAAATAAAATCCATGCATGACTCAAAAACATGGACACTAACAGAATTACCAGAAGGAAGAAAAGCTATAGGATGTAATGGGTTTTTAAAGTAAAGTAGCGAACAGATGGCACATCTGAATGATACTGAGCAAGACTCGTAGCTAAAGGTTATTCTCAAAAATATAGAGAAGACTATGATGAAACATTTGCTCCAGTTGTCAAACATACTACAATAAGAACTTTGTTTGCAGTTGCAGCAATGAAACAAATGGAACTGAAACATCTGGATGTAAAGACAGCATTTTTGAATGGAAGTTTAACAGAAGATATTTACATTGAACAACCTCCAGGATTCAAAGATGAAAGTAACCCAAACATGGTTTGCAAATTACAGAAAAGTATATACAGTTTAAAACAAGCTGCTAAAGCGTGGAATGATAAAATCACGGAGGTGATCACAAATGAAAAATTTAAAAGAAGCAAAGCTGATCCTTGCCTGTACACAAAAAGACTAATGGACAGATGGATCTATGTACTCATATATGTTGATGACATTTTAGTTTATTTTGAAAAAGAAAGTGCTAAAGAGGACATGCTAAAAATCCTGAATCAACATTTCGAGATCAAAGACTTGGGAAATGTGAAACAGTACTTAGGAATACAGATAGAAAGAGAAGAAGATGGAAGTTTCCTACTTAATCAAAATCACATGATTCAAGACATAACCGAAACTTTTGGATTGAAGGATTCAAAACCAGCAAAGTCTCCAATGGAAACTAATTATCTTAAAGAGATGAGTAGTGAGAAAAATGTGTTACCAAATAATGAAGAGTACAGAATGGCGATAGGAAAATAACTGTATCTAGTGACTGTTACAAGGCCAGACATTACAGCAGCAGTAGGAATTCTGAGTAGAAAAGTGTCCAAGCCAAATAAAGCGGATTGGAATGCTGTGAAGAGAGTAATACGTTATTTGAAAGGAACCAGCAATGTTAAACTGAAACTGCTTACAAGTGATAAATGCATTTTAACTGGATATTTTGATGCAGATTGGGCTGGAGATCCAACTGACAGAAAATCTACCAGTGGCTATCTTTTCTTTCTCTCAGGTGAACCAATTAGTTGGACTAGTAAAAAACAATCAATAGTAACGCTATCGTCAACAGAAGCAGTAACGCTGTCGTCAACAGAAGCAGAATATGTTGCAGCAGCACATGCGAGTCAAGAAGTTCTATGGTTAAGACAATTGCTTACAGACCTAGGACAAGCACAGTTGGAGCCAACAAAAATAAATGAGGACAATCAGGGATGTCTTGTTCTTGCTCAGATAGAAAACGTTAACCCAAGAACCAAGCACATTGATGTGAAGTATCATTTCTTGAGGGACCATCAGGAACAAGGAATCCTGAAATTAGAATATTGTCCAACTGAAGATATGACAGCAGACATTTTCACAAAGGCATTGAATGCTGAAAAACATCAGAGACTAATGAAGAAATTGGGTTTGACTGAATAAGTCTTTACTGTTGAGAAAGGGTGTTGGTATATGCAACAGTTGTGGACTTCTTTGTTTGTGTGAAAGAGGACTTTATGCTGATTTGACAGTAGATGGCGATGTTGTGTAAAGTTTCCTGTTTACTGTATTGTAAAAAGAAAAAAAGTCTCTCTTGTATTTTTCTGTTTTGTTCTTACTTCCTGGTGCAGTACTGCGTGACTGTGCGTTTTTTCCTTTACCTCATGTTCTGAGAAGTAAAAGCTTGTTATCCCATGTAATCTGCTCTGTGAAGTTTCTACCGCAACTGTGGGTATCCAGAAGCTGTGCAACAATATACTGTATTATGGTGATGTACAGTATATAGAGTGTTAGAGCATAATGTGTATATAGCATAAGGATGAGCTTAGGACAGCATAGGATATAGACCAGGTTAGCATGTAGATAGGAAATGGTTAAGGTTCGGATCAGCCAAGTGGGAGGGCACTGGTACTGATAATAAGGGGGCACTTCCTGGTTAGAGGGTGTTCAGTGTCAGCCAGTGAAGTGTGGAGTGAAGGCCAAGTTCAGGTGCATTGTGTTGCTAGGGGCAGCATGGGCCAAACGTTCAGGGAGGTGGGCGGCCAAATGGAGATCCCTGTTGGACATTCCAAGAGCGTCTGGAGCCCAGGGCTTGAGCCAGGTATCAAGAAGCAGGCCTGGTGTTCCATGTTTTTGTAGGGGTGTAGAAAAGTACAGCGTACCTTGTTTTACTACACCTCTAAATGCTTATATCCGGCTTAAACCCTCCACCTTTGGGCGATTTTTCTGTTTTTCGTTTTTTCCTCCCTTTTTTCCAAGAGCCATAACTTTTTTATTTTTCCATCCCCATAGCCATATGAGGGCTTGTTTTTTGCGGGACGAGTTGTACTTTTGAATGACACCATTGATTTTCCCATATAGTGTACTAGGAAATGGGAAAAAAATTCCAAATGCAGTGAAATTGCAAAAAAAAGTGCAATTCCACAATTGTTTTTTTTTTTTTTATTTATCATGTTCACTATATGGTAAAACTGACTAGATAATATGATTCCCCAGGTCATTACGAGTACTTAAATACCAAACATGTATAGTTTTTTTTTAATTCAATTGGTGAGAAAAAATTCTGAAATTTGTATGAAAAAAGTTTTTGCATTTGTTGCCATTTTTTGAGACCCATAGTGTTTCCATTTTTGGGATCTGGTGCTGAGTGATGACTTATTTTTTGCGGCTTGATCTGACGTTTTAATTGATACCATTTTGGGGTGCATACGATGTTTTGATCACCTCTTATTGCATTTTATTGCAATGTTGCGGCAACCAAAAAACATAAATTCTGGCATTTTTATTTTTTTCTCGTTACGCCGTTTACCGATCAGATTAATTTTCTTAATATTTTGATAGTTTGGACATTTTTGAATGCAGCAATGTATTTTTTTTACAGTTGTTTTATTGTTAATGGGGCAAAAGGGAAGTGATTAGAACTTTTTTTTTTTAACTTTTTTTTTTTTACTTCTCTCTGTGTTCAATAGTCCCCTTTAGTGATGAGCGAACGTGCTCGCCACTGCTCGGCACTCGCTCGAGCATCACTGTGCTCGACAAGCTCGGCGAGTATTTCCAGGTTGCTCGGGCTGGAACTCGGGTCCCCTCCCTGCATGTTTGGCGCTCTTTAGAGTGCCAATGAACATGCAGGGATTGCCTGCCACGCACTGTAATGCCGTAGCCATGTTGGTTGTGGCATTACAGTGAGTGGCTGGCTGCACAGCATCATCAGGTGTATATAAGACCTGGCGCCGCTATGCTCGTTACAGTCTACTGTGGAATCAGGCAGAGTAGGGAGAGCTGCTGCTGAGCTAGCGAGAGATTTGCTTGTTTATAGTTAGTATAGGTATTCCACAACAGATATATATATCCATCTGGACTAACAGTCCTTCTGAGGACTAATCCAGCTGCATATATTCAGTGGTGATAGCTGGAGTTAGGCCGGCAGGCAGTGTATGTGGCAGACTGCAGTGCATATAGCACAAGAGGGTCTATTGAACGTCCTGTCTGCTGCTGCTGTAATAATTACATATATTTGTAGACATAGCCCCAGATATCAGGGGCCAGGGAATTTTTTTTTTATCTTAATCCTGGTTATTTGCTTAAAAATAATACATCATTTTTCTGCTCCATTTGCTTGTTCTCACTGCAGAATAAAGCCAGATCTGTTCCATATTTCAGCGATAAAAATCCAGAAATTTGAACTTAACGTCGTAAATATTGGCCTCCTTTTTCATTCTGTTGCAGTGTGTCCGTCAAACTATTCACACTAGGTCTCTGTGTAGAATAATATTAGTAAACTACAGGCCAGCTATTTAAAACCGTGGCTCTCTGTCAGACGTATCACATATAACTGCGGTTCAAATCCAGCTATTTGTAGTGAACGCGTAAAATATTGTCCTCCATTTATAGATTGTAGCAGTGTGTCAGTGTACACCATTTTACAGCTCCATTTGCTTGTTCGCAGAATACAGCCAGATTTTTTTCGTTTTATTCATATTACGGTATTGTGGAAGCAGAGCAACTTTTTTCAATGATCAGACGCATGGATCCATATCAAAAACCCAAAAAGAGAAACCGAACACACTGGTCATACACACTAAAATAAAGAACTAGCCAACAATGATGTTAGATTAAAAAACCTTTATTCAAAGTCCATGGTTCTGGGTGGCGCTGAAACAAAAGTGCACACACGGATATAAGAACAACTAAAATAAAAGGACTGCATAGTGCATCAATATCCAATATCCATAATTAATAAGAAGCCAGATTACACCATAATTTAGACCATAATTTACACGTGCTATGCACAAGATATGCCTATCTATCTATCTATCTATCTATCTATCTATCTATCTATCTATCTATCTATCTATCTATCTATATATACTCTATTTTAAATGCTTTGACTCAAAGTAAATTGCAGCTCTGTCATTATATGAGCATGCATAGCGTCATAGACCAGATGCTACTAAGAAACCTCATCATATGATTGTTATGAATACACATACAGTACAGACTACCTCTTGAAGCTCATCAAGGGTATGCCAAGAGTGTGCAAAGCAGTCATCAAAGCAAAAGGTGGCTACGTTGAAGAACCTAGAATATAAGACATATTTTCAGTTGTTTCACACTTTTTTGTTAACTATATACTTCCACAAGTGTTAATTCATAGTTTTGATGCCTTTAGTGTGAATGTACAATTTTCATAGTCATGAAAATACAGAAAAATCTTTAAATGAGAAGGTGTGTCCAAACTTTTGGTCTGTACGGTAAATGCTCAAAGGGAAAGTAGCACATATAGTAAAAAGAGAGAGGTGTGTATAAGACATTAATGTATGTCGATGTATTTGCTTGCCGCATTAGTCAAAGGCTACAAATATGCACAGCATGGAAGGAAATCTCAGTACCTGGTGGTCCGTCGCTCCGTGTGATGCATGCCGACCCCGACGTGCGTTTCGGCACACCTTCGTCAGGGGATGGTGTCCAAAGCACCAGTGATCATTAAAAAGACAGTCGTGTCCAATGAGGAGAGACCAGTAAAAGAGGACGCATCCGAGGTCAGGAGGACCTGCGAGTCAAACCACGCCTCCGCGTCATGTGACCCACGATGCAATGAGACGCTGACCGCGTGATCACGCATCATGGGGCACATATAGATACAGTGGCCGGGAAGGCTCACAGGACATAGATCTCGCATGCGTACCAGACTGGCCTCCCCACATTGCACCAGCATGTAAAAAAGGGCTACACGTTCAGATAATATGAGTACCAATAGAAAGGTCAGTCAGGTCTAATAGTAAATTCCACATCCTCATATAACAATATAAGTGGAGCATATTTAATATGTATCCATAAAGCATCCCAAAAAAAATTGTGCTCACATATTAAAAATAAAAATAAAATAAAACAACAATATAATATAACATGACAATAAATATAAATAAATCTATAAAATGCACCAATATACAGTCATGGCCAAAAGTACTGAGAATGAGACAAATAGTAATTTTTCCAAAGTTTACTGCTTCATTTTTTGTAATGGCAATTTGCATATACTCCTGAATGTCAAAGAGTGATCAGCTTAACAGCAATTACTGTACTTGCAAAGTCAATATTTGCCCAGAAAATGAACTTTAACCCCCAAAACACATTTCAACATCATTGCAGTCCTGCCTTAAAAGGAGCAGCTAACATCGTTTTAGTGATTGATCCATTAACACAGGTGTGGGTGCTGATGAGGACAGGGCTGGCGATCAATCAGTCATGATTAAGTACGAATGACATCACTGGACACTTTAAAAGGAGGCTGGTTCTTGGTATCATTGTTTCTCTTCAGTTAACCATGGTTATCTCTAAAGAAACACGTGCAGCCATCATTGCACTGCACAAAAATGGCCTAACAGGGAAGAGTATTGCACCTCAGTCAACAATCTATCGCATCATCAAGAACTTCAAGGAGAGAGCTTCCATTGTTGTCAAAAAGGCTCCAGGGCGCCCAAGAAAGACCAGCAAGCGCCAGGACCGTATCTTAAAACTGTTTCAGCTGCGGGATCGGACTACCAGCAGTGCCGAGCTTGCTCAGGCATGGCAGCAGGCTGGTGTGAGTGCTTCTGCACGAACTGTGAGGTGGAGACTCTTTGAGCAAGGGCTGGTTTCAAGGATGGCAACAAAGAAGCTACTTCTTTCCAGAAAAAACATCAGGGACCGACTGATATTCTGCAAAAGGTACAGGGAGTGGACTGCTGAGGACTGGGGCAAAGTCATTTTCTCTGATGAATCCCCTTTTCGACTGTTTGGGACATCTGGAAAACAGCTTATTCGGAGAAGAAGAGGTGAGCACTACCACCAGTCTTGTCTCATGCCAACTGTAAAGCATCCTGAAACCATTCATGTGTGGGGTTGCTTCTCAGCCAAGGGAATCGGCTCACTCACAGTCTTGCCTAAAAACACAGCCATGAATAAAGAATGGTACCAGAATGTCCTCCAAGAGCAACTCCTCCCAACCGTCCAAGAGCAGTTTGGCGCCCAAAAATGCCTTTTCCAGCATGATGGAGCACCTTGCCATAAAGCAAAGGTGATAACAAAATGGCTCATGGAACAAAACATAGAGATTTTGGGTCCATGGCCTGGAAACTCCCCAGATCTTAATCCCATTGAGAACTTGTGGTCAATCATCAAGAGACGGGTGGACAAACAAAAACCAACAAATTCTGGCAAAATGCAAGCATTGATTATGCAAGAATGGACTGCTATCAGTCAGGATTTGGTCCAAAAGTTGATTGAGAGCATGCCAGGGAGAATTACAGAGGTCTTGAAGAAGAAGGGGCAACACTGCAAATACTGACTTGCTGCATTAACTCATTCTAACTGTCAATATAACCTATTGGTACTCATAATATGATTGCAATTATATTTCTGTATGTGATATAAACATCAGAATAACACTAATAAAAACCAGAGGCCAGCAGATCATGTGAAAATATAATTTTGGTGTCATTCTCAAAACTTTTGGCAATGACTGTACAATACAACATGAATAGAGTGTATCTGTGCAAAAATATTATAATCATAAATATACATGTAAAAAAAACAGAGAAAGGGGGAGAGAAGAAAAGAGAAGAAAGGGAAAGAGGGGGAGCAAAGAAGAAAACATGATGTTCATAAAATAAAAAATTCAAAGGGCCCACATATTGGAAAAAGTACAATACATGCATCAACAACACTTCTGATATAAATGTATAAAGTGCATAAAGTGCACATGTGCATAATATAACATCAAAAAAGTGCAAAAGTGCAAAATGTAATCTAAATAGATTGTATATATACGAGAATATGTAAATCATAAATACACACATATAGGACATGTAATATTAATAAAAGGATGTCATACATATGTATATACATAAGAAATGTCCACATATTAAAGAGCACATGTGTATACAACACTATAATATAGGAATACAAATATAAATATATAAATAAAGTGCCCCACATGTATAATGCAACATCAGTTAAGTGCATATGTGTTTAAAAGTGTAGAAACATAATCATAAAGCAAAGGAAAAGAAAGGGAATAGAGGTAAAAAAGGAAAAGGGGACGAAAAGGAAAAAGTGGAAAAAGAAGGGAAAGGGGAAAACAAAAAGAATGGGAAAAAGAGAAACATAAAAGTATGTTTATAAAATAATAACAATATAGTAATGGTGATCATATTTCTGTTCCAGACTGCACCAGACCAAAACCTCCTCCATGGAGAACACCAAACGTAAAGAGCCCCAAATGAAATCAGCCAAATCGACCACCGCCAGAAAAACAGGTAAGTGACCACTGTAGAAAAAATAAGAACAATTAAAATACTATCAAAACAAACCAAAATAAGAGAAGAAAACCATGGTTATATAAACGGAGCAAAGCTTGTATTCTCATTTAGTCCTAGAGCAGAAACTGTGTTTAATTCCCATATCCAACGTGTTTCCAATCTAGCTAGGGCTATACTCACATTACCACCTCTGATATTTGGTCTAATCATATCAATGCCAATTACTTTCAAAGAGGATGGATCACAGTTGTATAATTTAAAATGTTTGGGAATTGTCGTTAGTGTAGAATGATCATCAATTTCCTTAGCTGTGACAATTTCATTCACATGTTCTCTAACCTGTACCTTCAACTGACGTGTAGTAAGGCCCGCGCAGATCAGGAAACAGGCACACGTGGCGTAATAAACCACTGCCTTTGATGTGCATGTGATGGTATTCCTGATATCATATGTAGTGATGAGCGAGCACTAAAATGCTCGGATGCTCGAAGCTCGGGTCGAGCATATTTGAATACTCGGGTGCTCGACCTGAGCAACAAGCCCAAAGTAAGTCTATGGGAAACTCGAGCATTTTTCTGGCGGTCCCCCCCGGCGGTCTACAGAAGGTCAAAAATTGCCCAAATCGATGGGAGCAGTGCTCAATTAAACGTCAGGCAGGCAGAATATATAGGCTGACAGGCAGGCAGGGTACATAGGAGGGTGCATGAAAAACATAGCAGGGCACTTGGAACACACTAGTACCCTCCGATTTTCATGCAGCCGTCTCTTTAAAAAACCCGGCCGGCAATTCATCAGCGGCATACACCGGTACCAGACAATTTAGAACAGAAAGAATAGAGCATCACACATAGATTAGATAGATAGAAACATGTTAGTCACATATATAATAAGTACAGTGACAGTGTTGGTTACTGTACTTGTCATTTAGTGTTAAAATAAAGGATTTATTAAAAAAAAAATTGGCGTGGGGTTCCCCGTAATTTTAGTCAGTAGCGGAGGTTAAGCAGACCGCTGGGGCAGATGTTTGAAGCCTGGGAAGGGGGTAAAACCCACTGAACTTCCCAGGCGACTAATATCAGCCCCCAGATAAATGCCTAGCCTTTACTAGCTATTAAAATGGGGGACCCCCAAAAAAATGACGTGGGGTCCCCCATATTTTAATAGCTAGCAAAGGCTAGGCAGACAGCTGGGGGCTGATATTAATAGCCCAGGAAGGGTGCCATGAATATTGGCCCCCTCCCAGTCTAGAAACACCAGCCGTCAGCCGCCCCAGAATTGGCGCATCCATAGGATGCGCCAATTCTGGCACTTAGCCTCGCTCTTCCTACTGCCCTGTAGCGGTGGCAGTGGGGTAATAGGGCTGGGGTTGATGTCAGCTTATAATGTCAGCTGACATCAAGCCCAGGTTAGTAATGGAGATGCATCTATAAGACATCCCCATTACTAACCCCATAGTGAAAGTTAGAAAAAAACACAAACACCCAGAATAAAGTCCTTTAATTGAAATAAAGACACAATTCTTTAATGTTCTAAATTAAACTCTACTTACCGTCACGCCCATTCCAGCTGAAGCCAACGATCTCCTGTAATAAAAGTAAAATAATAAACCAACCTCATCCTTACCTTTCCATGGTTCCCAGGACGGCTTCAGCTCTGCTACATTGACATGACAGGCTGGATCACAGCAGAACGCTGCCATCCAGCTTGCCATGCCGCAGACACTGAGAAGCTCCTCAGTGAAGCTCCTCAGTGTCTGGCTGTGACGGCATCCAGATGAGCCGAGTTCATGTCCAATGTACTCAGCTCACCTCATGCAAGTCACTGACAGCGTGGGAGAATTCTCCTGCGCATACGGTGCCGGCAAATGACGTCACCGCTTGAGCAGGAGAATTCTCCCACGCTGGGACGGCATTGAGATGGCAGGCTGGATGGTAGCAGAACGCTGCCATCCAGCATGCCATCCTTCAGAGACACTGAGGAGCGCAGGCATGCTGTCGTTGCAGACTTGCAACTATCCCCGTGCAAGTCCTTGTCCCAAGGCAGTGTTCAATTGTACTTCCCCCATTCCTTGCAATGCAAGCGCAAGTATGCAGTCTGCCACCCACCCACCCCCAGGCTGCAATACCATACTGCTTGCTTGGTTACACTTGAAATTGGGCATTTTAGGCATGTGGAGGCGGAATCTGGCCACCATGTCATGGCTGCGTCGGCGGCCTGGTATCCATACTCAGTCCCCAGCCGCCCGGCGGCTGGGTGTCCACGCTTGGTCCCCTGCCACCCCGCGGCCGGGTGCCCACACACGGTCCCCAGCCGCCTGGGGCGGCTGGGTGTCCATAAGCGGTCCCCAGCCGCCCCTATTTGTCCCTGTGCGCCTTATACACAAGCGCGTATACCAAAACATTACCTGTGCCCTCCCCAGTGTATTTAGTGGGAAGGACAGCCTAACCACAAACACCTGGATAAGTGAATGTGGCCAGGGATGGACAGACATAGAGGATTGCGGGTCCTGGGTCAATCAGGCTTCAACACAAAGTTCAGAAGGTAGACAGCAGCAGTGGTCGGCCTCCTACGCAACGAGTAAATTATTCATGATCATGAGGCCATCCATCACCTTAGCTTTCTGTTCCTTGGAATGCAAGTGCATGTATGTAGTAGCAGCTAGGCCTGAGGTGGTCAGCGTTTTGGCGCATATCCTACCTCCTCCGAGGATTGCTGGATGTTTTCCTGCTACTATCCCAGTTCTATGACTCCCATTAAAACAAAGCTTCAGGTGATGAATGATGGATGAGGTGGTGGCAAAGGAGAAAGAGCAGGAGGAACAGGGACCATTCACATCAATATCAGGCCAGTCAACCACACATGTCTTGTAGGATATGTTTCTGTACTAAAAGGAGCGGTTCGGCTACACAGTTATAGGTCATACAGTGAGTGCAATGCCTACCAAAAATTTTGAGGCACTCCAATGCCCATTGGAAGTGACATGGAGGTCAGAGGGCCTTAACTAAACTGGTTTTTCCATTTATAGCAACTGGGTCTCCTGTGCACTGTTGGCCTAAGCAGTGAATGGAAGGCTTTCCAAAAATTATGAGGAACTGCAATGCCCCTTGAAACAGATGTGGATTACAGCGTACTAAAAACCTTCTACCCATTATTGGGGAGTGGGTCTCCCTTAGTGTTCGCCTATGCATTGAAAAGCAAAAGCTGACTAAAATTAGGAGGAAATGCAATGCCCATTGGAAGAGTCGTGGAGGTTAGAGGTAATTAAAAACAACATTTCAATGCCCCTTGGAAGAGCTGTGGAGTTCAGAGTGGTTTAACAAGACGGTTTTAATGCCCCTTGGAAGAGACGTGGAGGTCACAGTAGCTTAACAAGATGGTTTAAATTCCCCTTGGAAGAGACGTGGAGTTCAGAGTGGTTTAACAAGACGGTTTTAATGCCCCTTGGAACAGACGTGCAGGTCCCAGTGGAATAAAAAGACAATATCAATGCCCCTTGGAAGAGTGGTGGAGGTCCCAGTGAAATAAAAAGACAATATCAATGCCCCTTGGAAGAGTGGTGGAGGTGACAGTGGAATAAAAAGACAATATCAATGCCCCTTGGAAGAGTGGTGGTGTTATGATCTGCTACAAGCACTAAGGAAAGAAAGGAGATCTGTCCCTACAATAGAGCTAAGCTAGATCCCTACGATGTAATGGGGAACCTGATCCTGCGATCAGACCCGCTATAGTCCTCGGCTAGTTTGTATGAAGACCTATAGATGCAAGGGAGGGATCCCTACAAGAACTAGGGACTGGGATAAAGTTGGACACCTCCTAGCAGAAATTGTAGCAGTAAACGACAAACACACAACATAGAACATAAAGATCCGAAGACCTAGCTAAACTGACTGAGAAAGGTAACTAAGCACCAGGCTAGCTAAAGAGTAGAAATTACAATGAAGTCCAGCAAGGCCAGGAGGGCGGAGCAGGACTAAATAGGCAAAAAAGGTCATGTGACCAGCAAGATAGAAAAAACCTAACAGGAGAGTTCTAACAGTACCCCCTCTTCTATGAGGATCCTCCGGATCCCCTAGGCCCAGGCTTATTAGGAAACCTCTTGTGAAACGCTCTGACAAGTCTGGAAGCAGAAACATCATCCGCCCTCACCCATGAGTTATCCTCGGGTCCGAAACCCTTCCAAGCGACGAGATACTGCAAACTCCCTCTATACCGTCTAGAATTTAGGATGCGGGAAATTTCGTATTCCCCGTCCTCCACCACTGGAGAAACAGTGACAGAGGCGTCTCCATCCGACACATAAGCTCTTTTCAACAGAGAAACATGAAACACCGGATTAATCTTCCAGGAGGTAGGAACCTTCAACCTTAAAGGGCCCTACAAACTTGGGACCCAATTTTTTAGAAGGAATCCTCAACCGCAGATTCTTAGAGGACAACCAAACCATGTCACCAATAGCAAACAAAACCTCTTGCCGTTTCCTATCAAAGTACCTCTTAGATTTTTTGCTAGCCTCCTGAAGATTACCACGCACATCCGTCCAAACTCTCTCCAAATCACCGGAAAAACTCTCCTCCTCAGGCACAGCCGATACCAATTTGGAGAATGACCCAAAAGACGGATGTCTCCCAGAACAACAAAAAAAAGGCGAACAACCAGCAGAAGAGAATGTATGGTTGTTAAGAGCAAACTCAGCAAGTGGCAGAAACTCAGACCACCCCTCCTGATTGTCTGCCACAAAACAACGCAAGAACTGCTCAACATCCTGATTCTTCCTTTCTGTCTGGCCATTAGACTCAGGATGATATCCGGATGATAACAACAAATGAACTCCCAACCTGTCACAAAAAGCACGCCAAAAACGAGCCACGAACTGAGGTCCCCTATCCGAAACAATGTCAGTAGGAACGCCATGTAGTCTGACAATTTCCTTGACAAAGGCCTTAGCGAGTGTCTTAGTGCAGGGCAGTTTGATGAAAGGAACCAAGTGACACATCTTGCTAAAACGGTCCACGACCACCCAGATGACAGTGAAACCCTCAGAGGGGGGAAGGTCAGTAATAAAGTCCATAGCCAGATGTGTCCAAGGTGCACTAGGAACCTCCAGAGGGCAAAGCAACCCCGCTGCAGGAGTATGTGAAGACTTAGATCTAGCACACACCGTACATTGACGCACCCACTTAATGACTTCCTTCTGCCATCCAGGCCACCAAAAACTGCGACCCACAAGTCTCTTGGTCTCAGAAATTCCTGGATGACCTGCCAACCGAGACTCATGACACTCGACAAACAAATCTCTCCTAAAGGTCCTAGGCACAAACAACCTCCCATGGGGAGTGTTAGATGGGGCATTCTCCTGTGCTTTAAGAATCTCATCTTCCAAAACGGAGTCCAAAGCAGCAATCACAACACCTTCTTGTAAAATGCTCCCCTCCTCCTCAGCACCGACCATGGGAGAAAAGCTGCGAGACAAAGCATCAGCTTTAACATTCTTGGTACCCGGGATGTAAGTAACGGAAAAATTAAACCGCGAGAAAAAAAAGTGCCCACCTAGCCTGACGGGCATTCAAGCGCTTAGCAGCATCAAGATAGATCAGATTTTTATGATCAGTGAAAACCTGAATGGGAAATTCAGCACCTTCCAAGAGATGACGCCAATGTTCAAATGCGAGTTTAATAGCCAGCAATTCCCGATTACCAATATCGTAATTAAGTTCAGTCTCAGAAAAATTTTTTGAAAAAAAAGCACAGGGATGTACTCCATCCTTGTTTTTCTGAGACAACACCGCACCGACCCCCACCGAAGAAGCATCAACCTCAACCAAAAACGGCTTAGTCACATCAGGCTGCATAAGGATGGGAGCAGAGCTGAACCTCTCCTTTAGAAACACAAAAGCTTCAATGGCCTCAGTAGTCCACTGAACCGCATTAGCACCTTTCCTGGTGAGATCGGTCAGTGGTTTGACAATAATAGAAAATTTTTTAATGAATTTTCTGTAATAATTGGCGAAACCCAAAAACCTCTGTATCGATTTCAAACCAATAGGCCTAGGCCATTCCTGCACAGCTAGAACTTTCACCGGGTCCATCTCAAAGCCCTCGCTGGAGATAATGTAGCCCAAAAAACTAATTCTCTGTACAGCGAACTCACATTTCTCCAGCTTAGCAAAAAGCGAATTGTCAATTAATAACTGTAATACCTCACGTACGCTCCGCCAATGAGACTCCAGATCCGGTGAATAAATCAAAATGTCATCCAAATACACAACCACATTTTTGCCGATCAAAGGTCTAAGGATGTCATTAATAAGATTCTGAAAAATTGCTGGAGCATTGGTAAGACCAAAAGGCATAACCAGATTCTCAAAATGACCCACAGGAGTGTTAAAAGCAGTCTTCCATTCATCACCCTCCTTCATGCGCAACAAATTGTAGAGAACCACTTGGCCCCCACTAACTGGTTAAACAAATCAGGAATCAATGGCAGTGGGTAAGGATTGCGTACAGTAATTTTATTAATCTCATGAAAATCCAGACAAGGACGTAAACCGCCGTCCTTTTTTTTAACAAAAAAAAATCCAACAGTCACAGGAGACTTGGAAGGCCTAATGTGACCGGCGGCCAAGCTCGTCTGTATGTATTCCTCCAAAGCCTTTCTCTCAGGAATAGTAAGATTAAATAAACGACTTTGAGGAAGAGTAGCTCCAGGGACAAATTCAATGGTACAATCATAGTCTCTATGGGGAGGCAAAATTTGTGACTCCTCCTCAGAAAAAACTCTCCAAAAATCCTGACTAGGTACAGGTAATTCCCCTTTTTCCACCGCAGCAATACGTCCGTTACAACACTTGTCATAACACTTAGGGCTCCAGGACTTAATTTCATTGGTAGACCAATCCAGTACAGGATTGTGCAATTTTAACCAGGGCAACCCCAAAACTACTGGAGAAGGCAAATTATTTAATACTACCAAATCCAAATTTTCTTGGTGAATACCATTAATAGTGAGGGGAAATTCACAGACCTTGTGAGTAACACTCCTCAAGGGAGAGCCATCGACAGAAACCACAGCAATAGGGGATGACAAAGGTTTGGGTTTTAATTTAAGTTTTTCCAAGAATCCCCCATCAATCACATTCAGAGTAGAACCACAATCCACAAATACCCGAAATTCAATTAATTCTTCCTTAGCAGCAGTAGTAGCAGAAAGAAATACACCCTTAGTATTTAAACAGGCTATACGGGCATAACTGACCTCTTTTTTTTTTTCTTTGTTCATACGAAGCACACAGTTCTTAATAAAATGGTCAGATTTCCCGCAATAAAAGCACAAACCTTCAGAAGACCTGCGGTCTTTTTCCTGAGAGCGGGGTGCCATCGCCCCAATCTCCATCGGTCTCCAATGTCAGAACAGACCCTCTCAAGACTCGGAGCTGAGATGGCAGAGGATTTACTCTCATTAACCCTCGCACGCAGTCTCCTGTCCACCCGTATAGCTAATTGCATTGCTTCCTGCAAGTTTCCAGGTGTGGGATAAGCAATCAGCAAATCCTTAACCCTTTCACCTAGCCCCGCAAGAAACAAACTTTTCAAAGCTGAATCGTTCCACCCCACCTGGGCAGACCACCGACGGAAGTGAGAACAATATTTTTCCACATTACCTGATCCCTGCCTCAAACGTCTCAATTCAGTCTCAGCTGATGAGACACGATCAGGATCATCATTAGTGTTGAGCATTCCGATACTGAAATATCGGGTATCGGCCGATATTCACGGTATCGGAATTCCGATACTTAATTCCGATACTTTTGCAATATCGTATACCGGAATCGGAAGTTCCCATAATGCAATGAGCCATTTTCATTTTATTCTGCCAATGAGGATCCTAAGAAGTGTGGGCACATCCTGTTAGGCATGTAGGCATCTTAACTAATGGCATGGCTGTGATTGGCTGCTGAAATGATGTCATGATGCACTATAAAAGCCGCCGCCGCCATTTTGAGCTCACTCTGCTGTGAATTCAGTTAGGGATAGGACGCTGTTGTTCTGAGGGACAGTTTTAGCTACCTATTTGGTCTATTCTGCTTTACCCAAGCTACTTTATAAATCGCTGTGCCTTGCAGCGCTAGTGCACAGTTCTCTGTGCTGTTCACCGCTTTCTGCAAGGTCTGTGTGTGTGAGTGCAGCTCACCCTGTAGTGTGTGCTTCAACCACGTCTGGTTGTAGTGCACTCAGTGTGTGTCACTGCCTCATACATTGTCCTTTTTTGCCAATTCATAATTTTTCCTGATATCTCCTATTAGTGTGGTGGTTCCATCCGTATTCAGCTAAATTGGTTCCAAACACACTATATAGGAGTAGATAGAGAAATTTTTTTGGTCTTGCAGCGCTAGTGCACAGTGCTCTGCATCTGTACTGTTCACCGCTGTCTGCAAGGTCTGTGTGTGTGAGTGCAGCTCACCCTGTAGTGTGTACTTCAGCCATGTCTTGTTGTAGTGCACTCAGTGTGTGTCACTGCCTCATACATTGTCCTTTTTTGCCAATTCATAATTTTTCCTGATATCTCCTATTAGTGTGGTGGTTCCATCCGTATTCAGCTAAATTGGTTCCAAACACACTATATAGGAGTAGTTAGAGGAGCCTTTCTGCAGCATTGGGCCCTGCAGCCCCAGCCAGATTAGTATTAGCCTATTTTTTGTAGCCTCATCTATTGCATTGTAGGTTACCTTCCTACATTGTAATAGCTACAAAAAGCTTGTGATACTATCGGTATTACATCTTTAGGCACATACAGTGTCTTTTTGTGACAAAAGAACCTAAATAAAGTTCACCAAACACTCCACTTTACAGTTGTGTAGGCCACATTAGCTCATATTAAAGTCTAGTCCACACTTTATAAAATTAGTGTTTCTTATACCTGTTAGCAGCTGTTCAGGAATAAGCACACTAAGCCCTTAGTACTTTTCTGCCTATCTTTATCAGTCTACCAAGATGAAGAAGGCAGGGAGTAAGGCATGTGGTCGTGGGCATGGGCGTGGAGTTTCTACAGGGAGAGGATGTGAGGATTCTGTGCCTGCAGGGAGAGGATGTGGGGATTCTGTGCCTGCTGCGGGCACCAGTGACTCAGCATCCCCCAGTTTTACCAGGGAACAGTCCTTTATGCGCAGCTTTGTAGGAGCTAGCCGTACCCCACTGCTGCGGGAGGACCAAATTGAAGCCGTTGTCGGATGGATGGCAGCTAACGCATCGACTTCAATTAGTTCCAGATCCTCTCAGGTCCTGAGCACTGAAGAGCACCCATTTGTCTCTTCACCACCTGCCAAATTGCCCAGGCAGTCAGAGAGCCCTGGACATGAGCCATCTCTACTTCTGTTCTCTGAATCTCTTGGCTTGGAAAGAGGGAGCCAGCCAAGCAGAATTCGAGAATTTGAAGAAGAGGTAGTATGCAGTGATGCGCAACCGTTTTGTCTCTCTGAATCTGAAGAGGCGGGTGGGCCAGTGCCTATGGTCAGCAGCACACCTCAGTACTCATCTGATGATGAGACTCAGGTGCCACTTTCTGGTGCGTACTGTGCTGTCGAGACTACCCAGGAGAAGCAGTTGTTTGAAGAGGGTGGTGTAGATGATGAGGTCCTTGACCCATCATGGCGTGAGGGACAGGAAGGTGGTGGGAGCAGCTCTGAGGAAGAGATTCCCCGAACAGCCCAAAAAGGAGGGAGAGGGAGGGGGCAGACTTGGTTGCCTGTAGCCTCCACTTCGGCACCCATTAGGAGCATGGCTCTTCCAAAATCCAAAGCGGGCTCTCCCAAGACTTGCAGTGCCTGGTCCTTTTTTGACACAGTTGCAGATGACATTTGCTTTGTCAAATGCAAGCTGTGTAATCAGAAGGTGAAAAGAGGGAAAAGTGTCAGCAACCTCAATACCACAAATATGTGGAAACATGTGCGGACCAAGCACGTGGTGGAGTTACAAAAACACACTGAAGACCTAGGCCAACCTACAGCGCCACCTACCACCTCTTCAGCTCGTGTTGTAGCCTCTTCCTCCAGCTCACACACAGCTGGTTCGGCTTCCTCACAGGATCGCCATGGAAGAATCTCTGGCACTGTTGTACAGAGACACAGTGTAATTCCACCCACAGCACCACTTTCCAGTCATCCTCACACTCCCAGGCCAGTCTACAGCCATCGTTAGCACAGGCATGGGAGAAAAGGCGCCCATACTCGGCAAACCACCCCCGAGCACAGGCTCTGAATGCTGGCATTGCTAAACTACTGGCCCTTGAAATGCTATCATTCAGGCTGGTGGAGACTGACACATTCCGTAACTTTATGGCATTGGCAGTCCCACAATACAACGTGCCCAGCCGCTTTTATTTCAGCAGGCAAGCCGTCCTGCCCTGCAACATCATGTGGAGGGAAAAATTAAACATGCGCTACAAAACGCCGTCAGTAGCAAGGTCCACCTGACCACCGATGCGTGGACCAGTAAGCATGGACAGGGACGATACCTTTCCCTCACTGCCCATTGGGTAAATGTTGTGGAGCCGGGTACAGATCTTGAGAGTGGCGCTGTACGTGTTCTGCCAACTCCAAGGATTGCAGGAATCCAGTCTGTACACATTGACTCCTCCTCATACTCCAGTTCCTCTGAATCAGCGCTGCAGGAGCCGTCACGGTCTACCTCCACATCGACCCGTGAACGGTTACCTGTTATGATGACCGATATGAGCACAGCCGTGGCCAAACGTCAACAGGCCGTATTAAAATTAATTTCTTTGGGGAATCGAAGCCACACAGCGCAGGAGCTCTGGAATGCCATCAAGCAGCAGAGCGACGTGTGGTTTGTGCCAGCGAATCTCCAGCCAGGCATGGTAGTGTGTGACAATGGCCGAAATCTGGTGGCAGCTCTGGGCCTAGGCAACCTCACTCACATCCCATGTCTGGCACATGTGCTCAACTTGGTCGTGCAGAGTTTTTTGAGGGACTATCCGGATCTTGATGCACTGCTTCACAAGGTCCGCATAGAGTGCGCTCACTTGCGGCGTTCCAGCAATGCAAGATCACGCATAGCAGCTGTGCAGCGCCGATTACGTCTTCCGGAACATCGCATCATATGTGACCTACCCACCAGGTGGAATTCAACATTACATATGTTGGAGAGGTTGTATGAGCAGCAGGCAGCAGTAATGGAGTACCAGCTGCAGCAGGCGCAAACAAGTCGCAGTGCGCGCCGTTCACACTTCACCACCACTGAGTGGGCCTCTATGAAGGACATTTGCCACGTTTTGCGTGCCTTCGATTATTCCACGCGGATGGCGAGTGCAGATGATGCACTAGTCAGCATGACTATCCCCCTTATCTGCCTGCTTGAAAAAACACTGCAAGCACTAAGGGACGAGGTTTTGGAAGAGGTGGAGGATGAGGAGTCACAAATGCCATCTGCTTCTCTACAGTCTGCGCAACGTGGTTCCTCACAAAGGCCTAGGCAGGGGACACTTTGTGAGGAGGATGAGGAGGAGTCAATGGATGAGGAAGACATCTGTCCAGAGGAGGGAGGTACACAATGTTCTAGTAGTCAGTATCTAGAGTGAGGGTGGGGTGATGCAGAGCAGGCAGAGATCACGCCTCAAGCAGGGGACAGCGTGTCTTGGCCAGTTGGCAGTCTGCAGCACATGGTTGATTTCGTGCTGCAGTGCCTGAGAAACGACCGCCGCATCGCCCACATTCTCAACACGGCTGATTATTGGGGGTCCACCCTCCTAGATCCTTGCTACCGGGACAACTTACAAAGCCTCATAACACCGTTGAACCGGGAGCGTAAAATGCGGGAGTACCAAGACGCACTGGTGCATTCCATCATGTTCTCCATTCCAACCGAGAGCAGTGCTGCTAGTGCTTTACAAAGCAGCTCAGTGCGTCGAGGCAGTGGAGGAAGCTCTGCACAAAGAGGGAGCAGAAGCAGCGCCTCAGCACAAGGCAAGACCAGTATGGCCGAAATGTGGCAAAGTTTTGTGTCCCCGCCGCCACAAATGTCTACACCATCACAGACGGCTCCAGTCAGCAGGAGGCAACGTTTCCGTCAGATGGTGACAGACTACATGTCTTGCCCTCTTAGTGTACTCCCAGACGGCTCTTCTCCCTTCAAGTTTTGGGTCTGTAAGCTGGATACATGGCCAGAGCTTAGTCAGTATGCATTGGAGGTGCTAGCTTGCCCTGCTGCTAGTGTATTATCGGAACGCGTCTTTAGTGCCGCAGGTGGTGTACTAACAGACCGTCGCATGCGACTATCCTCCGATAACGTTGACCGGCTTACTTTTCTCAAAATGAACAAGGCCTGGATCTCTCATGAATTTGCCAGTCCTCTACCAGAATAAATAATTGGTTGGCAACAGTATCCTGGTCTCCTGTTGTGTTCATGTTTCTACCACCTGAACTGTAATCCCTGAGCTCCAACACCGCCAGTTGGCGCTCGGAAGTGCCGTCTGCACAGTCAACACTTGCTGCGGTGTTATTGGGGTTCAGTAACATCAGCTGTTCCCCTGCTGTGCGGATGGCAATTTCTCCTGCTCTGTCCACATTCTCACTACTACAGATTTTAAAGTTGCTCCAATTACACCTCTGGCTCCTCTGTTTTCAATATTATCCCTGAGCTCCAACACCGCCAGTTGGCGCTCGGAAGTGCCGTCTGCACAGTCAACGCTTGATCCAGTGTTATTGGGGTTCAGTAACGTCAGCTGTTCCCCTGCTGTGCGGATGGCAATTTCTCCTGCTCTGTCCACATTCTCACTACTACAGATTTTAAAGTTTCTCCAATTACACCTCTGGCTCCTCTGTTTTCAGTATTATCCCTGAGCTCCAACACCGCCAGTTGACGCTCGGAAGTGCCGTCTGCACAGTCAACGCTTGCTCCAGTGTTATTGGGGTTCAGTAACGTCAGCTGTTCCCCAGCTGTGTGTCCGGCAAATTCTCCTGCTTTGTCCACATCCACTGTACTACTGATTTAAAACTTGCTCCAATTACACCTCTGGTTCCTCTGTTTTTAGTATTTATCCTGGGCTCCAATACCGCTAGTTGCTGCTCAGAAGTGCCGTCTGCACAGTCAACGCTTGCTCCAGTGTTATTGGGGTTCAGTAACGTCAGCTGTTCCCCAGCTGTGTGTCCGGCAAATTCTCCTGCTTTGTCCACATCCACTGTACTACTGATTTAAAACTTGCTCCAATTACACCTCTGGTTCCTCTGTTTTTAGTATTTACCCCGGGCTCCAATACCACTAGTTGCTGCTCAGAAGTGCCGTCTGCACAGTCAACGCTTGCTCCAGTGTTATTGGGGTTCAGTAACGTCAGCTGTACCCCAGCTGTGTGTTCGGCAAATTCTCCTGCTCTGTCCACATTCACACTACTACAGATTTTAAAGTTGCTCCAATTACGCCTCTGGCTCCACTCTGTTTTTAGTATTTACCCTGGGTTCCAGCACTGCCAGCTGTTTCCTAGCAGTGTCTTTGGCACGGGTACTCCCTCCTGCCCAGCCTGGTTCCAGCACGCCAGCTGTTTCCGGGTAGTGTCAACGTCACTTTGCCTCCAATGCGTTGTCCTGTCATGTTGCGGTCGGGTTAGCCGACTCTATGATGCCTGCAGTTTAGGTGACTCCTATGTGGGCTGCGGGATCTGGCAATGAAGGCTGGTTCCATAGTGCCA
Source organism: Phyllobates terribilis (assembly GCF_046119375.1). Lineage (NCBI taxonomy): Eukaryota > Metazoa > Chordata > Amphibia > Anura > Dendrobatidae > Phyllobates > Phyllobates terribilis. The sequence continues at coordinate 78,280,024 of NW_027362772.1, forward strand.
ATAGGACAAGCACCCCCTGTAGGACTGTGGGTTTTGGTAACTGCGGCCGGCTCGCGGCCTTGAAACTTTTTTTTACATGGGTACCTGCTGCTACCCATCCGGGTTCCAGTACCGTCAGCTGGTTCTCGGCAGTGCCTTTGGATAGGTGCCTCCTTCTCGGTATCCAAGTTCCACCAACGTCTGCTGGTCCTTGGTAGTGCTTTCTGGCACAGGTACCTCCTGCTTAGTAACCGAGTTCCAGTACCGTCAGCTGGTCTTCGGCAGTTCCATTGGCTCTTGTACCTTCTGCTACCCATCCGGGTTCCAGTACCGTCAGCTGGTCCTCGGTAGTTCCATTTGCTCTTGTACCTTCTACTACCCATCCGGGTTCCAGTACCGTCAGCTGGTTCTCGGCAGTGTCTTTGGCACGGGTATTCCCTCCTGCCCAGCCTGGTTCCAGCACGCCAGCTGTTTCCGGGTAGTGTCAACGTCACTTTGCCTCCAATGCGTTGTCCTGTCGTGTCGCGGTCGGGTTAGCCGATTCTATGGTGCCTGCAGTTTAGGTGACTCCTATGTGGGCTGCGGGATCTGGCAATGAAGGCTGGTTCCATAGTGCCAATAGGACAAGCACCCCCTGTAGGACTGTGGGTTTTGGTAACTGCGGCCGGCTCGCGGCCTTGAAACTTTTTTTTACATGGGTACCTTCTGCTACCCATCCGGGTTCCAGTACCGTAAGCTGGTTCTCGGCAGTGCCTTTGGATTAGGTGCCTCCTTCTCGGTATCCAAGTTCCACCAACGTCTGCTGGTCCTTGGTAGTGCTTTCTGGCACAGGTACCTCCTGCTTAGTAACCGAGTTCCAGTACCGTCAGCTGGTCCTCGGTAGTTCCATTGGCTCTTGTACCTTCTGCTACCCATCCGGGTTCCAGTACCGTCAGCTGGTTCTCAGCAGTGCCTTTGGATTATGTGCCTCCTTCTCGGTATCCAAGTTCCACCAATGTCTGCTGGTCCTTGGTAGTGCTTTCTGGCACAGGTACCTCCTGCTTAGTAACCGAGTTCCAGTACCATCAGCTGGTCCTCGGTAGTTCCATTGGCTCTTGTACCTTCTGCTACCCATCCGGGTTCCAGTACCGTCAGCTGGTCCTCGGTAGTTCCTCAGCCTTCTTGTACCTTCTGCTACATTTCCAAGTTCAAGCTTTTTGAAATGGTTCTTGGTAATCACTCTGGATCTCCCTGACGAGGACCCTGAAGACGAGGACCCTGAAGACCAACCCGAAGAAGACGAGGACCCCGAAGATGACGACCCTGAAGACGAGGACCCTGAAGACCACCCCGAAGAAGACGAGGACCCTGAAGACCACCCCGAAGAAGACGAGGACCCCGGAGACGAGGACCCAGAAGACCAACCCGAAGAAGACGAGGACCCTGAAGACGAGGACCCCCGAAGACGACGACCCTGAAGACCACCCCGAAGAAGACCAAGAAGATGACCCTGAAGAAGTTGACCAAGAGGACAAAAAAGAGAAGACAAGCACCAAGATACAGAAGAACAAGAGACAGAAAACCAAGAAGCAGAAATACAAGAAGCTGCAGAACAAAAAGCGGAAGAACATTAAGCATAAGACTAAAAATCAGAGCAAAATATAATATCTAAATTATAAGCAGAAGATGACTAAGCAGTGTATGGGGGTGAGTCCGTTCCTCCTCGTGGTGCCCCTGGAAAAGACCTGCTGCTGCAGGCCAAACTGAACGCGGACAAATCCTGTTGTAAATCTTTTGTGATGGGCAGAACGAAAGGTGTAATGTCCAACCTTTTATAGATAACAACTACAGGAATGCCTATCACAAATAAGAATATGATGAAGAAGAAGAATATGAAGAAGATGAAGAAGTAGAATATGAAGAATGTAAAAAAAAATAATAATACGAAGAAGGTGAAGAAGAAGATGAAGAAGGTGAAGAAGAAGTGGATAAAAAAGATGCTGAGGATGATGAAGGAGAAAGTGTGGGAGAAGTAAAAAAGAAGGTGAAGAGCATGGAAGTAGTGAAACATAAATATCTGACAAAATATAAAAATACTTAACATAGTCAATATTTCCGTAACTCAGAACGTCTTAAAAAAAAATTAATTCCTGCTATTCCATTTGATTGGGCTAAACCTCTATGCCTTTATTGTCTCCCCCACCTCCCCCAATACATTCTACATTATTCTTAGTTGTTTTCCTTCATGTAGAATTAACCTGCAAGGAAAGAAAGGGTTTATTTTCATTCCGATATTTCTGTCCCATTGACTTGCATTGGTTTCCGGTATCGGAATCGGCGATATCCGATACTTTTTCGGTATCGGTCCGATCCAATCCAATCCGATATTTCCCGATATCGGAAGGTATCGCTCAACACTAATCATCATACAACAAACCCAAAGCAGAAAAAAAACTATCCACTGATCTAAAGCATGGATCACTAGGTTGGAGAGAAAAGGCCCATCCCTGAGGTTCTTTGCGCAAAAGTGACATTATGAACCCTATGCGCTGTGATTCATCACCAGAGGATCTGGGTCTCAAACGAAAATACAACAAACAAGCATTTTAAAGGAAAAAAATTCTTGTTGATCACCAAAAAATAAATCAGGCAAACGTACCTTTGGCTTCACAAAATGTGCTCCAGAACAGCTACTCACGTGTTGTTGGAGCTCGGCCACCTCCAGAGAGAGTCCCTGCAGGCGTTGAGCCAAATCCTGAACCGACACCATAATGGAAACTGGAAGTCTTTCCTTAGAGATATTTTGGGGCTGGACTTACTGTTATGATCTGCTACAAGCACTAAGGAAAGAAAGGAGATCTGTCCCTACAATAGAACTAAGCTAGATCCCTACGATGTAACGGGGAACCTAATCCTGCGATCAGACCCGCTAAAGTCCTCGGCTAGTCTGTACGAAGACCTATAGATGCAAGGGAGGGATCCCTACAAGAACTAGGGACTGGGATAAAGTTGGACACCTCCTAGCAGAAATTGTAGCAGTAAACAACAAACACACAACATAGAACATAAAGATCCGAAGACCTAGCTAAACTGACTGAGAAAGGTAACTAAGCACCAGGCTAGCTAAAGAGTAGAAATTACAATGAAGTCCAGCAAGGCCAGGAGGGCGGAGCAGGACTAAATAGGCAAAAAAGGTCATGTGACCAGCAAGATAGAAAAAACCTAACAGGAGAGTTCTAACAGGTGGAGGTCGCAGTGGAATAAAAAGACAATATCAATGCCCCTTTGAAGAGTGGTGGAGGTCCCAGTGGAATAAAAAGACAATATCAATGACCCTTGGAAGAGACGTGGAGGTCACAGTAGCTTAACAAGACAATTTTAATGCCCCTTGGAAGAGACATGGAGTTCAGAGTGGTTTAACAAGATGGTTTTAATGCCCCTTGGAAGAGATGTGGAGGTCACAGTAGCTTAAGAAGACGTTTTTAATGCCCCTTGGAAGAGACGTGGAGGTCACAGTGGAATAAAAAGACAATATCAATGCCCCTTGGAGGAGACGTGGAGGTCCCAGTGGAATAAAAAGACAATATCAATGACCCTTGGAAGAGACGTGGAGGTCACAGTAGCTTAACAAGACGATTTTAATGCCCCTTACAAGAGCCATGCAGTACAGCATATTAATAACATTATTCCCAGTATTGGGGTGTGGGTCTCCCATAGTCTTTGCCTATGCCTTCCAAGCAAAAGCTGCCAAAAATTAGGACGGAGGAACTTACAATACTGGCAAGACAGACCATGGTCACCCTGGTGGTATAGTGATGGTGGAGGCTGAGGATAAGCAGAAGAGCAAAAAGCAGCCAAAATGAGGAAGCGTATACCCATGTGTGGGTGTGAAGCAGTGCATGGGAATAAACCTCCCGAAATGACACAGTGGATTTGACTTTATGTTACTCTGCTATCATTTGGTGGTGATGACAAGTCTGGCCCAATCCAGCCCTTGTTCATTTTGATAAGGGTCAGCTTGTCAGCATTGTCAGTTGACAGGCGAGTGCGCTTATCAGTTATAATCCCTCCAGCGGCACTAAAAACACGCTGTGATAACATGCTAGCGGCAGGGCAGGCCAGGACCTTCAAGGCGTACAGAGCGAGTTCATTCCAAGTGTCCAGCTTGGATACCCAATATTTAAAAGGCACAGAGGAATCACGGAGGACGCTGGTACGGTTGGCAAGGTACTCCCTCACCATCTTTTGAAACTTTCCACTCCTTGTGAGAGTACCCCGCGCCTCAGGGCCTGTAAGCTGGGCGGGTCTCAGAAAACTGTCCCAGAACGTTGACAGTGTTCCCCTGCCTCTGCTGGATTGGAGTTGCGTCTCTCTCGCCTGTACGCCTTGGTTGGTCAACGAACTGTGACCTCTGCCGCTAGCGTGCTCAGATGGGAAATTTTTTAACAGTTCTGCAGCAAGAGCCTTCTGGTACTGCCCCATTTTTGTAGCCCTCTCCACCTCAGGAATAAGAGAGTGAAAGTTCTCCTTGTAGCGGGGGTCTAAAAGTGTCACCAACCAGTAATGACTGTCACCCAACATTTTGACAACGCGAGGGTCACGGTTAAGGCAGAGTAACATAAAGTCAGCTATGCGTGCCAGACTGGTAACGGGCAAGACTTCTGTGTCCTCACCAAGATGATGACTGACCATGCTCTCCTCCTCCTCCTCCTTTCCCCTGTCCTCGGGCCACCCACGCTGAACCGACGGTATGACAGTTGTACAGGTACTACCGTCTACAGCACATGATACCAGCTCCTGTTCTTCCTCCTCCTCCTCTCCCTCATTGTCCCCCAATGCACATTGGGATGAGATGAGGCTGGGCTGTGTGTAATTGCCCACTACGGCTTCTTGATCCATCTGATCATACTCTGGCTGCAATGTCTCCTCTTTAATTCTCTGCAGAGAGCATTGCAAAAGACAGACAAGTGGGATGCTGATGCTAATGATGGCGTCATCGCCACTCACTATCTTGGTGGACTCCTCAAAGTTTGTCAGGATGGTACATATGTCAGAAATCCAGGTCCACTCCTAAGGTCTTATGTGTGGAGTCGGAACTGAATACCGACGGCCTTGTTGATGCTGGTACTCCACAACTGCTCTCTTCTGCTCACAAATCCTTTGCAGCATGTGGAGGGTAGAGTTCCAACGTGTGGGGACATCACATACCAGTCGGAGTGCCGGAAGCTGCAAACGCTGCTGCAACACAGCAAGGGCGGAGGAAGCTGTAGCCGACTTCCGAAAATGAGCTGACAGGCGGCGTAATTTGACGAGCAGATCTGGCAACTCAGAGTACGATTTAAGAAACCGCTGAACCACGAGGTTAAGCACATGAGCCAGGCATGGTACGTGTGTGATCTCGCCTCGCCTCAGAGCTGCCACCAGGTTACGGCCATTGTCACACACGACCATGCCTGGATGTAGGTTCAGTGGTCTCAGCCACAGATCTGCCTGCTCTTTCACAGCTGTCCACAACTCACAAGCAGTGTGAGGTTTATCACCTAAGCTTATGAGTTTCAGCACAGCCTGTTGCCGCTTGGCTGAGGCAGTACTGCAGTGCTTCCAGCTTGTAACTGATGTGGTGATATCTGAGATGGAGGCTGAACATGAGGAGGAGGAGGATGATGCGCAGGAGCTGTACACTGTGGGGGCAACTCTGACTGACATAGGGCCCGCCATCCTCGGAGTGGGAAGGATGTGTTCCGTCCCAAGGTCCGACTGGGTCCCGGCTTCCACTATGTTTACCCAGTGTGCCGTCAGGGAGATGTACCGTCCCTGGCCACAAGCACTTGTCCACGTGTCCGTTGTCAGGTGGACTCTCCCAGTAACTGCGTTGTTGAGGGCACAGCAGATGTTTTGGGACACGTGCTTGTGTAGCGCGGGGATGGCACACCGGGCAAAATAGTGTCGGCTGGGGACCGAGTACTGAGGGACGGCCACCGCCATAAGGTTGCGGAAGGATTCCGTCTCCACCAGCCTAAAAGGCAGCATTTCCAACGCAAGCAGTCATGAAATGTGCGAATTTAGGACTGTGGCCTGTGGGGCGTTGGCTGCGAATTTGCGCTTTCGTTCAAAGGTCTGGGATATGGACAATTGAACGCTGCGGTGGGACGTGGACGTGGATGCTGTTTCTTGAGAAACTGCCATAACAAGTGAAGACTGAGAGGAGGGGGCATCTTTGCTTGCAGTATGGACAGGGAATTGCCTTGCACGCACAACAGGGGTTTCTCTTACACGCACAACAGCGGAAGAAGCAGCGGTGACACCCGCTGACACAGGTCGTGGACCCTGGGGTTCGCCCCACAAAGTCGGGTGCTTTGCTGACATGTGCCTGATCATGCTGGTGGTGGTCAGGCTGGTAGTTTTGTCACCCCTGCTGATGCTGGCCTGGCAGGTGGTACAAATGGCCTTTTTGGGGTTATCAGCAGAGTCTTTAAAAAAATTCCAGACTCTGGAAGGCCTACCAGTTGTACTGGTAACGTCCCTCGTGTTGGTGTTACGGGGAACGGTTGCCCGCCTTCTTTCTGTGGCGACCACACTGCTTCTTCCTGCCTGTTGGGGTACTCTGCCTCCCTCCCCCTGTGTGCTGCTGGCCTCGCTCTGCGTGTCCTCCTGCCACGTTGGGTCAGTTACTAGATCATCCACCACCTCCTCCTCTTCCAGTTCCGCACCACGGTCGTCCTCCTCACTTCATGGTAATTGTGTCTCGTCATCATCCACCTCTTGTGACAAATTGCCAGCGTCACCTTCCTGTGGCCGTGGCTGTTCAAATATTTGGCCATCGCTACATGGGATCTTCTCTTCCACCACTTCAAGCGGAGCAGGCGAGGGGCCCAAATATGGAAAAGGACCAGTGAACAGCTCTTCAGAGTGTCCAACTGTGGGATCAGTTGCTGTCTGACGACACTCGGCATGGTGGGAGGAAGGAGCATCAGGGTGAGGAGGAGTATGCGGTCGAGACTCATGGCTACTAAGACTTGACCGTGTGGAAGACAGACCGGAGGTGGTGGTGCCCAGGTGACTGGAAGTATTATCTGCTATCCAATTAATAACCTGTTCACACTGATCAGTTGGCAATAGTGGTGTTGTTGCGTGCTTCCCTAGTAATTCGGTCATGAACTGGAAGCGAGAAGATGTGGCTGTTGGTTGTGGCACATTTTCACCTTGGCCAAGGCCCCGTCCTCTGCACGCACCATCACCAGAACGTCCAGTTCCACGTCCCTTGCCACGCATCTTGTCCATTGTAAATTAAGTAAAATAGCTTACACTCGCACTATCAATGGCAAAAGGGTAATGAAAAGGAGATTATAACCGTGGAAGAGGAAAACCACAGTTCTATTTCTCTGGCCTACACCAGAATCTTTTCAACTGATATATTTGTGTCTGAACAGTCAGCGGGACACTCAACCTGTTTTTTTTTAATGTAAAAAAGGCAAAAAGGTGGATTACACTCAGATTTGAACCGTGGAAGAGGAAAACCACAGTTCTATTTCTCTGGCCTACCCCAGAATCTTTTAAACAGATATATTTGTGACTGAACAGACAGGGAGACACTCAAACTGTTTTTTTTTAATGTAAAAAAGGCAAAAAGGTGGATTACACCCAGATTTGAACCATGAAAGAGGAAAACCACAGTTCTAGTTCTCTGGCCAACCCCAGAATCTTTAAAACAGATATATTTGTGTCTGAACAGTCAGCGAGACACTCAAACTGTTTTTTTTATGGAAAAAAGGCAAAAAGGTGGATTACACCCAGATTTGAACTGTGAAAGAGAAAAACCACAGTTCTATTTCTCTGGCCTACCCCAGAATCTTTTAAACAGATATATTTGTGTCTGAACAGTCAGCGAGACACTCAAACTGTTTTTTTTTTATGGAAAAAAGGCAAAAAGGTGGATTACACCCAGATTTGAACCGTGGAAGAGGAAAACCACAGTTCTATTTCTCTGGCCTACACCAGAATCTTTTAAACAAATATATTTGTGTCTGAACAGTCAGTGAGACACTCAAACTGTTTTTTTATAGAAAAAAGGCAAAAAGGTTGATAACACCCAGATTTGAACCGTGGAAGATGAAAACCACAGTTCTAATTTCCTGGCGTATACCAGACTTTTTAAATAGATATCTTTGCGTCTGAACAGTCAGCGAGACACTCAAACAGGTTTTTTTTATCGAAAAAAGGCAAAAAAGTGGATAATACAGAGATTTGAACTGTGGAACTGCAAAACCACAGTTCTATTTCTCTGGCCTACACCAGACTCTTTTAAACAGATATATTTGTGTCTGAACACTCACAGACACACTCAATTTTTTTTTGGTGGTTGGGGAAATACCAAAAGGTTAATAAGATGGGTATTTGTACAGTCTGACTGAGGGAAAAAAAAAAAGAGGATTTAGATGAAAAAAAAGGATTTTTCCTGGCCCCTGAGACCTGGGGCTGAGTCTAGCAATTTGAGCAGCAGCAGCAGCACACAGGACTGTAATGCAGTGTTTGTTGGTATAACCACTGCGTCTCCTATACATCGTGCCTGCCTGCCTGATATCTGGGATGGATATTAGTCCTCAGAAGGACTGTTTGTTTGATTTTGCAGGCTTTAGAGACCCTACACTACCTATTACGCAGTATAAATCTCTCCCTAACTCAGCAGCACTATCCCTACACTGTCTGATCCGGAGGGACTGTGTCCAAGATGGCGGCGCCCGGTTTTAAATACTCGAGGTGACACTGTGCGGCCAGCTAATCACTGTAATGCCCACAACTAACATGGCTGCGGCATTACAGTGACTGGCTGGCAATCCCTGTATGTTCATTGTCTCTGTAAAGATAGCCAAACATGCAGGGCGGAGACCCGAGCTCCCGCCCGAGTAACCCAAAAATGCTCGGTGCTCGCCGAACATCCCGAGTAGTGAGATGCTCGGGCGAGTACCGAGCAGTGTCGAGCATGTTCGCTCAACACTTGTCATACATCAGAGTTGGTAAACGTTTTGGCTCTGGCAATGTTAGGGCATGCTACACACTTTCCACACGGCTTGCAACCCCATGCAGGTTTAGAGTTAGTGAATGGATTTTTCGGTTCATTAGTATAATGACTTTTTACCAACTTATCTTTCAAATTGCATGATCTACGGTAATCCCATACATCTGGTTATTAAGACCGCTGAATTGGGTGATGAATCTAACCTTCTTATTTTCCAGGTTTCTTGGAATATTTGAGTATATGGCTTGATGTCGTGATAGATATTTTGCTCTATAATAGGCTCTTTTTATAGATCTTTTACTATAGCCCCTATTCTGAAATCTGGATTTTAAATCATGTGCTTGTAATTCAAAATCCTCATCACTCGAGCATATTCTGCACAGCCGCAGGAATTGGCCTACCAGGATAAACCTAATCATCGCAGATGGGTGTGATGAAGATGCTAATAATTGTAACGGGTCTGGGAGGCGGAACCTCTGAGCAACTATACAAGGGGGCGGTCCTTGTAAGGAAGCGGGTGGCTCCCAGGGAAGACGGGCAGGTAGTCACAGCAAGTGACAGGGACAGTCTCTGGGTAGAAGGGCAGGTAGTCGCGGCAAGTGACAGGGACAGTCTCTGGGTAGAAGGGCAGGTAGTCACGGCAAGTGACAGGGACAGTCTCTGGGTAGAAGGACGGGTACTCACGGCAAGTGACAGGGACAGTCTCTGGGTAGAAGGACAGCAGGCAGGTGGCTGGTGAGCGCTCCCAGGTGAGCGGGCGAGAGTCTTTGGACAGGCAGGTGGTCACGGCAAGTGACGGCAGAGCCTCCAGGTAGGCTAGCAGGCAGGTAGCAGGTGAGTGCTCCCAGGTGAGCAAGCAAGAGTCTCTGGACAGGCAGGTGGTCACGGCAAGTGACGGCGGAGCCTCCAGGTAGGCTAGCAGGCAGGTAGCAGGTGAGTGCTCCCAGGTGAGCAGGCAAGAGTCTCTGGACAGGCAGGTGGTCACGGCAAGTGACGGCGGAGCCTCCAGGTAGGCTAGCAGGCAGGTAGCAGGTGAGTGCTCCCAGGTGAGCAGGCAAGAGTCTCTGGACAGGCAGGTGGTCACGGCAAGTGACGGCGGAGCCTCCAGGTAGGCTAGCAGGCAGGTAGCAGGTGAGCGCTCCCAGGTGAGCAGGCAAGATTCTCTGGACAGGCAGGTGGTCACGGCAAGTGACGGCGGAGCCTCCAGGTAGGCTATCAGGCAGGTAGCAGGTGAGCGCTCCCAGGTGAGCGGGCAGGCTGGTCCATAGACAGACTGACAGGTGTCGGAAGGCAGACTGTCGGACCGCAGGCTTGCAAGCAGGTAAACGGATATCAGGCAGGTATCAAGCAGGAATCTGACAGGTGACTGGCAGGTAACTGGTAACGGGACCAGAGGGCTGAAGCAGAGTGAAGGCTTTGCAACAACATTGCTCGGGCACCTCCATTTTGGAGGAGGTGCCTCATAAATGGTGAGGTCCTCCGGCCATTGGCCGGGGACTCCTTAGGACGGCGCGCGCGGCCCCTTCAAGAGAGGGGGAGCGCGCGCACGCGCGCCCTAAGCACAGTGGCCGGGAAGCAGCGCGCGCTGCCAGCAGAGCGGGAGGAGGACGCCGGGCACGGAGTGGAGAGGTGAGGGGAACAGCGTCCCTGCCTAGCAGGAGGCAGGGACGCCGACGCTACAGTACCCCCCCCTTTAGGCCCCCCCTTTTTTAGGCCAGACAGAAATTTATCAAGGATGAGAGGGGCATGGATGTTCTCCCGGGGCTCCCACGTTCTCTCCTCAGGACCAAACCCCTTCCAATCTAACAGAAAAAAGGTTTTTCCTCTTACCCTTTTGGTGGCCAGAATGTTCTCTACCTCAAACTCGTTTTCAGCGGAAACCGGAGCAGGAGGCATACCTGTAGACTTGGAAAAAGAGTTAAGTACCATGGGTTTGAGGAGAGATACATGGAAGGAATTAGGGATCCGCAAGTTGGCCGGGAGTTTCAATTTATAGGCCACTGGGTTGATTTGTTTGATAACTTCCAGTGGGCTGATGAACCGAGGCCCTAACTTGTAGGAAGGAATCTTGAGCCGGACATACTTGGACGAGAGCCAGACTTTATCTCCAGGACGGAATTGTGGAGGATCCAAGCGTTTCTTGTCAGCGTGTTTTTTCATCCGCTCGGACGACAGAAGGAGTGCGGATCGGGTACTCTCCCAAATAGAGGAAAATTTGCTAACGAGAGATTCCGCAGCCGGATTGTCCACCGAGGTGGAGACGGGAAATGGGATCCGAGGATGCTGACCGAAGACTGCAAAAAACGGGGACTTGGAGGAAGATTCGCTCTCGTGATTATTGTAAGAGAATTCGGCCCATGGCAGGAGATCCACCCAGTCAGAATGGTGGGCATTAACGAAGTGCCGGAGGTAACTGGTCAGGATCTGATTGATCCGCTCCACTTGACCATTGGACTGTGGGTGGTATGCGGAGGAGAAGTCCAGGGTGACGTCTAGCAGCTTGCATGTGGCTCTCCAGAAGCGTGAGGTGAACTGGACCCCACGATCCGACACGATGTGGAGGGGCAGGCCATGGAGACGGAAGATGTGGCGGATAAAGTCTTTAGCCAGCTCGGGTGCAGACGGGAGGCCTGGCAGGGGAATGAAATGAGCCATTTTGGAAAAGCTGTCAGCGACCACCCAAATGACCGTACAACCGGCAGAGACAGGGAGATCTGTTATGAAGTCCATAGCTATATGCTGCCAGGGGGCAGCAGGTACTGGAAGAGGAAGGAGGCGACCGGCTGGCAGGTGTCTCGGAACCTTGTTGCGGGCGCAGGACACACAGGCAGAAACAAAGTCTATTACGTCCTTGTGCAGGGTAGGCCACCAGTAGTGCCGGGTGATAAGCTGGAGGGTCTTTTTCTGACCGGCGTGGCCAGCAAGCTTAGACGAGTGACCCCAGTGTAGGATCTTCTCCCGATCAGGTACCATTACGAACGTCTTACCGGGAGGGAGACGATTTAGACTCACGGGGGCCACCTGCATTACTCTGGTGGGATCGATGATGTGTTTAGGTTCCTCCTCAAGATCAGACACCAGGAAGGATCGGGACAAGGCATCAGCTTTGATGTTTTTGTCAGCCGGGCGAAAATGAAGAACAAAATCAAAGCGAGCAAAAAACAAGGACCACCGGACTTGGCGCGGGTTAAGTCTCTGGACACTCTGGAGGTAAGCCAAGCTCTTGTGGTCCGTGTAAATTATTACCGGGTGAAGAGCCCCCTGGAGCAGGTAACGCCACTCCTCCAATGCCAGCTTAATGGCCAATAACTCTCGGTCTCCTATAGAATAGTTGCGCTCGGAAGAGGAGAAGAGTTTGGAGAAGAAGCCGCAAGTTACCATTCTCCCGGAAGACGATTTTTGGGTAAGTACCGCTCCGGCTCCAGAAGAGGAGGTGTCAACTTCCAGGAAGAATTGCTTGCTGCCATCCGGGCGATGCAGCACCGGGGCGGAAGAGAAAGCCTGTTTTAAGGAAAGAAAAGCTTCCTCTGCTTCGGGCGGCCATTCTCTGGGATTAGTGCCCTTACGGGTGAGCGCAGAGATAGGGGCAGTCCGGGAAGAGAAGTGCGGTATGAATAGGCGGTAGTAGTTGGCGAAGCCCAGGAATCGCTGAATAGCCTTCAACCCCTCTGTTCGAGGCCACTTCTCGATGGCAGACAGTTTCTCAGGATCCATTCGTAGGCCGGTCTGAGAAATTATGTAGCCCAAAAACGGAAGCGAGGTCTGCTCAAAGAGGCACTTCTCATATTTAGCGTAGAGGTGGTTCTGCCTGAGCCTGAGCAGAACCTGACGAACATCCCTCCGGTGTGTGGGGAGATCCGGAGAGAAGACCAAGATGTCGTCCAGGTACACCACTATGCAGGAGTAGAGAAGGTCCCGGAAGATGTCTTTGACCAACTCTTGAAAGACGGCAGGAGCGTTACAGAGACCGAAGGGCATTACCAGGTATTCATAGTGGCCGTCCCCGGTGTTGAATGCCGTCTTCCATTCATCCCCCTGATGGATACGGACCAGGTTATAAGCCCCACGGAGGTCCAGCTTGGTGAAGATTCTAGCCCCCCTCAGACGGTCAAATAATTCCGGAATGAGCGGAAGGGGGTATTTATTCTTCACCGTGATCTGGTTAAGGCCTCTATAGTCTATACAGGGACGGAGTGAGCCATCCTTCTTTTTGACGAAGAAGAAGCCTGCTCACGCCGGGGAAGTAGATTTCCAGATGAACCCCCGGGCCAGATTCTCCTCAATATATTCTGACATGGATCGGGTCTCAGCAGCGGACAAAGGGTAAATGCGCCCACGGGGAGGAGTAGCGCCGGGCATCCGGTCGATTGGGCAGTCGTATGGTCTATGAGGGGGTAATGTCTCTGCCTCCTTTTTATTAAAGACATCCGCATACGACCAATAAGGAGCCGGAAGACCAGGTAGATTGGCTGGAGTAGGAGAAGGACGGACAGGATGGACGGGAACTAAACAAGTCTTATGGCAGTCCTGTCCCCAGCGAAGGACTTCTCCGGTCTGCCAATCAAGCACGGGTGCATGTCTCTGAAGCCAAGGTAGGCCTAGTAAGAGGGCATGAGAGAGTCCAGGCAGAACATGAAAGAAGATGCTCTCAGAGTGCAGCATTCCCACCTGCAGGGTTATGGATTCGGTGATGAGTTGGATGGGATGTGGTAAGAGGCCCCCATACACGGCAGCGACAGATAAGGGTACAGCTAGAGGTTTGGTGGGAATGCGGTATTTCTCTACCAGAGACTGAGAAATGAGATTTCCGGCAGCTCCTGAGTCAAGTTGGGCTAGTTCAAAATAACGGTTCTCCCCGCAGATGATAGAGACCGACAGCAACAGAGATGGAGAGGGTTTACTCTTGTCTAGGAAGACCTCTCTGAGCGATCCTAGACACAGGCGTTTCCCGACCTCTCCGGGCAGGAACGGATCCGGTGCTCCTTACTGCCACAGTAGAAGCAGCTCCCCTCGGCACGGCGTAACTCTCGACGGGTTTTGACCATCTTGGTCTGGTCGACCTGCATAGGCTCGGGTGAGTGCGCCTGGGGAGTAGCGGGAGAAGTGACAGATTTCTGAAAGGTACGGGCTAGACGTGGAAACCTCCTCTCACGGGTGACCTCTTTGGCGCGTTCCTGGAACCGGATGTCAATCCGGGTGGCAAGAGTAATTAAGTCATCGAGTGTGGTAGGTATGTCCCGACCGGCGAGTTCATCTTTAATACGGCCGGACAGACCCTCCCAAAAGACAGACACCAGGGCGTCGTTATCCCAGGCCAGCTCCGAAGCAAGGGTACGGAACCGTATGGCATATTGGCCCACGGTGAGATTTCCTTGATGGAGGCGTAGCAGAGATGATGCGCATGAGGTCTTCCGTCCGGGTTCGTCGAAGACTTTCCGGAAAGCCGTGAGAAAGGCTGGCAGGTTGGACACCAGGGGGTCTCCTCTCTCCCATAGAGGATTTAGCCAAGCCAGTGCCTCCCCCGTGAGATGGGACATGATGAAGGCTACTTTGGCCCGGTCGGAGATAAACTGGTGGGACAGGAGTTCAAAGTGCAGGGTGCACTGGTTTATGAAGCCCCGAGCTTGAGCGGGGTCGCCTCCGAAGCGAGGAGGTGCAGAAAGCCGAGGTCCGGGGCAGGATGCCATGGTATTGGTGGGCAGCGGCGCTGCCGGGCTGCGAGTCATGACACTAGCGGTGGTTGCTGGTGGAGCAGTCAGAGTGTCCAGGCGAGAGTTGACATTCCGCAGATGACTCAGGATGGACTCCTGTTGGGACCTCTGACGGGACAGTTCATGACATAGGTCCGAGAGCGAGGGAGCTTGGGTGCCACCGGGTTCCATGGCCCGAGCAAACTGTAACGGGTCTGGGAGGCGGAACCTCTGAGCAACTATACAAGGGGGCGGTCCTTGTAAGGAAGCGGGTGGCTCCCAGGGAAGACGGGCAGGTAGTCACAGCAAGTGACAGGGACAGTCTCTGGGTAGAAGGGCAGGTAGTCGCGGCAAGTGACAGGGACAGTCTCTGGGTAGAAGGGCAGGTAGTCACGGCAAGTGACAGGGACAGTCTCTGGGTAGAAGGACGGGTACTCACAGCAAGTGACAGGGACAATCTCTGGGTAGAAGGACAGCAGGCAGGTAGCAGGTGAGTGCTCCCAGGTGAGCAAGCAAGAGTCTCTGGACAGGCAGGTGGTCACGGCAAGTGACGGCGGAGCCTCCAGGTAGGCTAGCAGGCAGGTAGCAGGTGAGTGCTCCCAGGTGAGCAGGCAAGAGTCTCTGGACAGGCAGGTGGTCACGGCAAGTGACGGCGGAGCCTCCAGGTAGGCTAGCAGGCAGGTAGCAGGTGAGCGCTCCCAGGTGAGCAGGCAAGAGTCTCTGGACAGGCAGGTGGTCATGGCAAGTGACGGCGGAGCCTCCAGGTAGGCTAGCAGGCAGGTAGCAGGTGAGCGCTCCCAGGTGAGCGGGCAGGCTGGTCCATAGACAGACTGACAGGTGTCGGAAGGCAGACCGTCGGACCGCAGGCTTGCAAGCAGGTAAACGGATATCAGGCAGGTATCAAGCAGGAATCTGACAGGTGACTGGCAGGTAACTGGTAACGGGTCCAGAGGGCTAAAGCAGAGTGAAGGCTTTGCAACAACATTGCTCGGGCACCTCCATTTTGGAGGAGGTGCCTTATATATGGTGAGGTCCTCCGGCCATTGGCCGGGGACTCCTTAGGACAGCGCGCGCGGCCCCTTTAAGAAAGGGGGAGCGCGCGCGCCCTAAGCACAGTGGCCGGGAAGCAGCGCGCGCTGCCAGTAGAGCGGGAGGAGGACACCGGGCACGGAGTGGAGAGGTGAGGGGAACAGCGTCCCTGCCTAGCAGGAGGCAGGGACGCCGACGCTACAATAATACTGAATTTATCGCAGTACTTTTTCGATAAAGATCTGTTTGAAGGCAATTATTTACGTCTCTCTTTATTTTAACATCCAAAAACTCAGCCGAGTCTTTGTCACAATTATATGTAAGATGGATATTTAATGCATTCTGATTCAGAGACACCATAAATAAATGTAAGTCTTCCTCTGAACCCTGCCAGATTATGAAAATGTCATCAATGTACCGCGTCCAAAAAGAACTCGGTCCATTGATGCATGCTGATCCGACAGGAAGAGGTCCCTCTCCCACAGCCCCAGGAATAGATTAGCATAGGCCAGTGCAAACGATGCCCCCATGGCAGTTCCCTGGAGCTGTAGGAAGAAGGACCCCTTAAACAAAAAGAAATGATGAGATAATGAGAACTGAAGTAGTTCAACAATGAAAGTACTCATAATTGGTGAAACAGATGACATCTCAAAAAACAATTGTGTCGCTCTTACACCATCAGAGTGTCGGATATTGGTGCAGAGTGACTCTACGTCACAAATCACTAGGAGGGTATATATTGTCCTCCATTTATAGATTGTAGCAGTGTGTCAGTGTACACCATTTTACAGCTACATTTGCTTGTTCGCAGAATACAGACAGATTTTTTTCATTTTATTCATATTACTGTATTGTGGAAGCAGAGGAACTTTTTTCAATGATCAGACGCATGTGATCCATATGACTGGCATAATTATGCAGAATTTTTTTGGAGCGTGCCAAATATTCCACTCCTTTTAAAGTCAGCCACCTGTGTTTTGTTGAACCAATTGACACTTGGTCGCTGACAAATACCATATTATTAGGCAACTGCCTGAAGCCGTGGCCATCAGACGTCATGTTACATGACTGCCCTAATAATCCAGCAATTATTGTGAGCGTGTCAAATATTACACTCCATCTAAAATATTGCAGTTGAGGGTTCAAACCTATTCTCAGTTGGCAAATAGCATATCTGTGAACAATGTTGTCAGAGTATTATGCTACTTTTGCGGTCTGACAAAAAAAAACAACATATAAAAAACAAGCTAAAATGCAAAAAAATGTTAAGAAACATTCTTTCCAGGTTAATGACTTGTATATAAGGCCAAAAAAATAAAAAAAAATAAAGTTATGGACTGTGGAAGACATTTATGCGACCAGAATGAACACTCATGTGTAGCTGGTGATGATACCACCTAGCAGCAGCACCTGTTCCTATTGTAAATGCATCTGACAGCGTTAACAACAGCACGCAGTATAGGGCAATAATATCTGGCTGGATCGGTGTAATACGCTATCCATACTTCAATAGCTCACCCATAAAACAATTTCAGATAAGACAGTTAATATTCTAGAACACAGAATCTGTTTGAATTGTCCTTCCCATTATTAAGGCATGTGTCTTGACGCACCCCTGGGCCTGTGTCGCGCAGCGTTGCGCACGCGGGAGCTTACCCGGAGCCGGATCTTTTGAGGGTTGTAGTCTCGTGGCGGTGATCCGGTCCATGCCCAGGGAGTCAGACTAAGTGGCGCTGTATCAGCGGTAGATGTTGGATGACTACGCCACCCGTTGAATGCAGCTTTGGAGCTGCCGCTGCAGAGCAGACCGCTGAGGCCGGTGGAAGGATGGTGCAGCGGGGATGGTATAACCCCCAACGGGAGGGGTATGGCCTCAGGGCAGCCGACGTGGATGATGGGGGTAGCAGGAACCACTCAGAGACGGTACGGTGTAGTTCAGGGTCTTTACTGGTGACAAAGATAGACCCTCCCGGAGTACTGGCTAGCGATTGGGGCCTGGTCAGTCCTTGAGCAGATGGGATCTCCCCTGGCCAGGCGGAGTTGTAGGCCTCCCAAACTAACGATACTCTTCTGGCTACCTTGCTAGAAGCGAGTATAAGTAGCCCACGTCCCTGAGTGTACCGTGTGGTGCTCACCCGTATGGCCGGTGACTCGGGGCCTTCTAGTAGCTTCCGCTCCACGACGGCGGTGCTGGTCCCATGCGTGTGACCGTGCCTTCGGGTTTCTTGGCCAGAGGACCTGAAATCCCCTGCCTGACGGATTCTGCTGCTGGGTAGGAGTTAGTCCCCACAGCCTCGGACTCCGGGTCCGGTAAGAAATCTTCTCAGTCAGGGCGAGCTCTGCAGCTGCCAGCCCCTGACTCCTTGTAACACTGCTCCCACAGAGCTCCTGTTGTTTTTTCCCATAGCTGCTTCTCTTCTCTGTCTCTACTTCTGGCATGGCCCAGGAGCTGGGCCCAGCCGGAGCCACAGCTCCCTGTCAGCCCTCCTGGCTGAACTCTCCCTCTGAACTCTCTAACCCTGCCTCAGCCCCAGGTTTATATAGGGGAAGTTCTTCCCCTCCCAGGACTGGGCAGGAGGTGTGGCATGCATAGGATTCCTGACCAAGAGACCTCCCACCTGCTCTCAGACATAACATTGCTGTTACTGTGGAAACCAGACCCCTGGGGTGCCACATTCCCCCCTAGTGAAATTTAGTACTCCGGGACTAAACATATTTTTAGAAAAACATAACAAGGTATAAACAATAATAATACAATAAGAAAAACACATAAAGATGGTTACGGCGTGTCCGCAACCGGGTGCAGTCTTTGAAGAAAAGTAAGGTGTCCATTTCACCAAAACAGGGAGACGTAACCAGGTAGGGGTCTGTCTTGCCCCGAGTCCTTAACAGTCTTTAGTCCGTCCTGGGTTACGCTCCAACTATGTACAAAGGATTCCCGGCAAATCCACCAAAGACTCCCATAAATTACTAGAAACACATAATTATTTACAGGATATGGCCGCTCTCAGTCCTCGGCCAGTGGGGATAAGGAATGGCTGCTCACAGTCCTCAGCCTGGTTTAAGATAGGGGCACATGGGGAACAATTCACTAATCCCAACGGGGACCATATTTTAATTAGCAGCAGTCCTTGTACCCTTACGGGTAACTATTTACAGCTCTTTATTCACGCTACTTCCCTTCAGTAGCTATGTCCTCTTTGTGCTCCCTCCTGAGGGTAGTCCTCAGACCCGTCCGGGTCCTCTTGGCTTTCCTCGTATTGGTAGTACTGCAGCTCCTCCTCGGTTAGCTGGGTTAGTATCTCTGCGACAGTCCTCCTCCCAGGTGGCCAGGACTTTACCTCCCTTTGGGCTGCCCCGGTTAATTGGGCCACCAGGATGCTCACTTTTTGCTCCTCTGTGAGGGGGTACACCTGGAAGAGGCTATCCAGCTTTTCTCTAAAGTCATGCAGGGTATGTGACTCCCCTGAGTACTGGGGTAGCCAGGCTGCCCCCGGGATATAGGGCATGGTGAAAGGCATGACCGCAACAGCGGTGGCGCTGGCGGGGGTTGAAGCGGTGAAGCTCTCCTCCGTATCCGGCATCCTTCTCCCCCCTAGTGGACCGTGGCCTACCTTGCGATGATCCTCTTCCGTAGGCCGCGGCTCCGCAGTGGATCGTCAGGGTTGAGGACCTTCCGTCGCGCTCCTGTGACGTCGGCGTCTGCTGGGCTCCTTCCAGGACCTTACGCAACGTCCGGACGTGAGGCGGGGCTTCAGTTCTCGCGCGCTTTCGGAGTCCACGCCCCTCTTCTTCCCGCGCGGCGTCCTCAAGATGGCGTCCAATGGCGGGAAAACTCCACGTATGGCGGGAAGAAGGCCGAAGATGGCGCCGGATGGCGGGAAAACTCCACCGATGGCGGGAAGGAAGCGGAAGATGGCGCCGGATGGCGGAAATCTTCACCACAGGTAAGTTTGAACAGTCTTTTTCAGGCACGCAGTACCCGGTGGTTGCGGGCACGAAATCCTGCCGACTACGCCAAAAGTTGACGCACCCCTGGGCCTGTGTCGCGCAGCGTTGCGCACGCGGGAGCTTACCCGGAGCCGGATCTTTTGAGGGTTGTAGTCTCGTGGCGGTGATCCGGTCCGTGCCCAGGGAGTCAGACTAAGTGGCGCTGTATCAGCGGTAGATGTTGGATGACTACGCCACCCGTTGAATGCAGCTTTGGAGCTGCCGCTGCAGAGCAGACCGCTGAGGCCGGTGGAAGGATGGTGCAGCGGGGATGGTATAACCCCCAACGGGAGGGGTATGGCCTCAGGGCAGCCGACGTGGATGATGGGGGTAGCAGGAACCACTCGGAGACGGTACGGTGTAGTTCAGGGTCTTTACTGGTGACAAAGATAGACCCTCCCGGAGTACTGGCTAGCGATTGGGGCCTGGTCAGTCCTTGAGCAGATGGGATCTCCCCTGGCCAGGCGGAGTTGTAGGCCTCCCAAACTAACGATACTCTTCTGGCTACCTTGCTAGAAGCGAGTATAAGTAGCCCACGTCCCTGAGTGTACCGTGTGGTGCTCACCCGTATGGCCGGTGACTCGGGGCCTTCTAGTAGCTTCCGCTCCACGACGGCGGTGCTGGTCCCATGCGTGTGACCGTGCCTTCGGGTTTCTTGGCCAGAGGACCTGAAATCCCCTGCCTGACGGATTCTGCTGCTGGGTAGGAGTTAGTCCCCACAGCCTCGGACTCCGGGTCCGGTAAGAAATCTTCTCAGTCAGGGCGAGCTCTGCAGCTGCCAGCCCCTGACTCCTTGTAACACTGCTCCCACAGAGCTCCTGTTGTTTCTTCCCATAGCTGCTTCTCTTCTCTGTCTCTACTTCTGGCATGGCCCAGGAGCTGGGCCCAGCCGGAGCCACAGCTCCCTGTCAGCCCTCCTGGCTGAACTCTCCCTCTGAACTCTCTAACCCTGCCTCAGCCCCAGGTTTATATAGGGGAAGTTCTTCCCCTCCCAGGACTGGGCAGGAGGTGTGGCATGCATAGGATTCCTGACCAAGAGACCTCCCACCTGCTCTCAGACATAACATTGCTGTTACTGTGGAAACCAGACCCCTGGGGTGCCACATGTCTCCTATACTGTTATTGCATATGCAATAATTTCAAGGGCTGCCAAAAATTAGGACGCACTCCAATACACATTTGAAGAGACGCAAAAAAAAAATAAAAAAAAATTAAAACACAGTAGGATCTTTCTTTAGTATAAAAACCAGACTCGCCAATGTAACCTCAATGTAATCACATTGTTCAGCTCCTGCACCTCCTCCTCCGGTTCAGCCTCCATCTCCAAAATGACCACATCAGTCACAAGCTGGAAGCACTGCAGCACTGCCTTGGCCAAGTGGCAACAGGCTGTGCTGAAGATAACATGCTTAATGCTTAGGTGACAAACCACCCACCACTGCAGAGTTTTTAAAAGCTGTAACACAGCAGCCTGATCTGTGACTCTCACCGCTGAACATACAGCTAGGCATGGTCATGTGTGACAATAGGTGGAACCTGGTGGCGGAGAAATGACAGCCGGAGTAGATACGGTTTCCCTCTATGCAAGTCCTGTCACTGAGCTAAAGACTATGTCTGTGGTGAAATACAACTCTCACAGAGAGGCAGTGTCAGTGAAAAACATTGGGCCCACCAGAGGATTTGATTCTGAGGGCCCACCTTTTTCCCCCGCTCAAGAGCCCCATAGCAGCTGCAAAGTTTGCGCTATCATGAACTCTCCTGATGGAGAAGCCAGGGCCCACCTGAGGATTCTCTGGTGGGCCCGTAAAACCCTGCCGAGAAGCAGCCCTGGCTAAGAAAATTGTGTGGGAAGGTTCCTGGACACTCTATGGCTGCTTTTTTTACTGTGGACTGGCTCCAGCAATTTATAAGATTGCAATCTATGATTCCTCCACTGGCTCCCCATTGGCCAGAGACTTCAGTTCCAAACCGTAACCATGACATGCAAAGCCATCCACAACCTGTCTGCTCCTTATATCTGTGACCTAGTCTCCCGGTAAATACCAGCACGCAACCTCCGAACCTCACAAGATCTCCTTCTCTATTCCCATCTTCTCTCGTCTTCCCACAATCGCATACAAGATTTTTCCTGTTTTCCTGTGCATCCCTTCTACTCTTGAACTGTGTACCCCAACATATCAGACTCTCGCCTAATGTTGAAACCTTTGAAAGGAAGACCCACCTCTTCCGACAAGCCTGCAACCTGCAGTGACCCTCGCTCCACCATACCGCTGCACGAACAGCTGTACCCTCACCTACTGCATCCTCACCCATCCCTTGTAGATTGTTTGTGCGCCCTCAGGGTTCTCTCTGCTCTTGTACCAGTCAGTGACTTCTTTTCACATGTAAAGCGCAGTGGAATAAATGGCGCTATAATAATGCATAATAATATTTTTACTACTTGTACTCTGGGTCAACTAATGGCACTTTCATTTTGACTGCCCCTAAATTGATGTGTTTTGGCAGCTTTTGGTCCTGTTTGAAGGTGTTGTGTATATGTGGTGCCCCTGAGGGCTCGGTCGCCACAGAGGTATTGCATCTCATCCAGAGGTGTAGTGCCTCACTCTCAGGTAAGGAAGGAGTATGGCTCAGGATCCTAACACCTGCATTCACTTCACCACATTTCCGGGGGACAGGGCGAGATTGCTCCTACGGGAGAGCACAGTCCCTGATCCCTGGCTGGAGTGGGGGGGAACCACCTAGAGAGGGGGAACCATGTAGTGGATGGGGTGGAGGAAGTAGATCCTGGGAGCACTTGAGTAGGAGCAGTATAAAAGAGGGAACCATCTTAGAAAGACAAGCCAGTCAGAGGAGGAAAGTGACAGAAGCAGAGGCTCTACATGAGCTCTGCTCCAGAGGCGGGCCTAGCCTGTGAGGCCCAGGACTGAAGGAGAGAAGAGAGGAGTGGGAGCAGGACGGCTCCAGGAATGAGGAGTGAAGGGACCCTAGGGGTACGGGCCGTGCAGCAAGCCACCCGTATGCCCGCTGCTACCAGGAGGTAGAGGGGTCAGGCCAGATAAGGGGAACCGGTCCCTCAACTAGTTGAGAAAACTACTAAGGCTCAACTAGAAACCGGAGGCTGCAGCACTTTATGTACAGTAAGCCAGAAGTCCACGCCAGCTTCACTAAGAAGGTAGCCACATAGGACCCAGGGGATGGAACATACGTCGCCCGCCAAGGCCCGAGGGTACCGGATAGAAGTATCGCTAGGTGTGAGGTGCAGGGAGAAGGCCAGAGAAAGGACACACAGAAGGGGGTCCTGCTAAGTACTCCGGAGCTATCTGGGGGTGGATTGAGCCCCTCACTGCGTACGCACAGCATGACGGGGGAGATTGCCCTGGTACCTGTAATCTGGACTGCAACAACTGTGAGTAAAGACCCTGGGACTGCACTATCTTGTCTCTGTGTTCCTTGCTGCGCCAGCACTCACTGCACTGGAACGCCCTGCACAACCACCATCATCCACGCACACTGCCCTGAAGCTACACTCTTCCTGTGGGGAGTTATATCACCCTTGCTGCCAAACCATCAGCTTCAGAGGACTGCTCCGCAGCGGCGGCCTCACTAGCCACAGGTGGCGTAGTCGGACATTTACACCCATATATATAAATACGCCTTGGATTGACCGCCCTGGGTCACAGACCGGGTCACCGCCACAGTGACTACATCCCCCAGCGTCTACCGGCCCGGCTCCGGGTACCCCATGGCCCAGGGGGCGCGTCATATATGTTTGGTTTTGGCACCCATTGAATCCAATGGCGTTTGGCAATGTTCGGCGAATATTCGACAATTACATTGGTGAATATTGCAAAAGCGGCGATTGTAATCCAAAACAAATATTGAAATATTTACTCGTCTCTAATCAGCAACACCTTAAAAAAATTATGTGTGTATTGCATCACGGTCTCCATGGTGATGTGATGGTGGAGGATGAGGAGAAGGAGAGGGCGACATAAAATAGAACAATTCCTTAAGGGTATACCCATGTCTGGGTATGAAGGGGTGCATGAGAATAGCTGTGCAATACTAAGGAAATCCTGAAAACATGATCTGTTGGTGGGTCTTGAGGACTGGAGTTGAGAGCTACTGCTTTAAAATGAAGCTGAAGACCCACCTCTTGTGACATGCGTACCCTCCTTGGAGTAACCCTCGCTCCACCATACCACTGCAAGACCAGCTCTATCCTCACCTACTGCATCCTCACCCATGACTTGTAGACGAGACCTCATGGGCAGGGTCCTCTCCTCTCCTGTACCAGTCGCTGTCACATTTTTATTCACAATTATTGTAATTGTTTTTGAGATGTATACCCCTTTTTCACATGTAAAGTGCCATGGAATAAATGGCGCTAAAGTAATAATAATAATGTGATCCAGACACACATCTGCTGAGACTGGACCATGTGGAACACAGGGTGGTGGTGGTGGTGGTGGTGGCAAACTGACTTTAAGCATTATCTGCTATCCAACCAACAACCTTTTCACACCGCTGTGGCTTCAATAGTGGTGTTCCGTGGCCCCCTAGAAATTGGGACAGGAAGGTAGTTCGACATGTGGGTGTTTGTTGTGCTCCCTCAGCAGGCACAGTTTCATCTTGCCCATCGCCTCTGCGTGCACCATTACCATAACGTCCACTTCCCTGTCCCTTGACACACACCTTGCCCATTTTAAATGGAGTTTAAGATTTGTCACGTTGCCAAAAATGTCTGTATTATTACCGCAATAATATAGGATCATGTCTGATGAGATGACCACAGTTTTAGGCAGTGCCCTGGGAGTCAGAGATGCTTCCAGCCCCAGGGGTCTTCCCCATGCTGTTCCCATGTCACACACAACATGGACAGATAAGGTTGTAAAATGTTAAAATGACATTTCCCAGTGAATGCATTTGTCTTTGTTGAAAGCAATACAAAAGTGCATCAAAAACGCTACTTGTGAACATAGCCCAAGGTGTGGAGGAGCATTTTTGTATATTTATTATATACAAGTCATTACCCTGGAAAGGATGTTCCTTAACATATTTCCCAGGAAAATCGATTTTGGATTTGTTTTTGTATGTTTTATACAAGTGGTGTAATACCTCTCACAATGTTGTTGACAGCAGTGACCTGGGAGTCAGAAATGCTTCCAGGGGTCTTCCCCATGCTGTTCCCATGTCATTTGAGCACTGTTCCCATTGATTTGTGAAATTTTTTGGCCCCCTGCAGACATCCGGGGGGGGGAGGGTGCCGGAAAAATGCTTGAGTTTCCCATTGACTTACATTGGGCTCGCTGCTAGGGTCGAGCACCTGAGCATTGTGATTTGCTCGACCCGAACAACGAGCACCCGAGCATTTTAGTGCTTGTTCATCACTAGAGGACACCTAAAAAGTAAAAACTCAAAAAGAGAATCTTACTGGATATTCAAATTGCAAACAAGAGTTCCATGGGGGAATGAATATCCGGCAAGATTTAATTCTACAATATAATTAGCTTGTTCATTCATTATCTTGATGTTTTTACTATATTTTGCATTGTCTGTATTTTTATGAATTTTTAGTATATACTTCTCCTTCCTTATAACATAGAATTAAACCCCAATACATGGGAAATTAATTATTTCACACAGGTGTTGTGTCGGGAGGAGGTATATAGGCATCACTTTATCCCTTTGTAACATACCTTGAGTAAGGCTCTTTAGCTGAAACTTAGTTTCTCATATGGATATGTGGTGGTTGCCAGTATGCCAATTCTTTATTTTGGACTAATAAACGTGATGTTTTAATCCTATACATATTCATCATCACTGGAGAAAAAACTTTCTTCTTTGCTGCCCAGACGGTGGGGTTCGGTCCATTGAGCATCGCTGGTCTTGATCTGGCACCTCCTCTTGTCTTATGATTGCCATGCTCCTTCCCTGCTTCATGTGGATGACACATCGCACGACCTTTATCTCGCTCCTGTACAGGTGCACTTCTGTTTGCCCTGTTGAGGGCAGAGCAAAGTACTGTAGTGCACATGCTCAGGGAAAAGCAAAGAGCGCCGATGACCCATAGGTAAAACCAGCACATGTGCACTGCAGTGCTTTAGAAGTGCGCGTTCACAGGGGTGTGATGGAGGTCGTGTGACGTGTCATCCACATGAAGTAGGGAAGGAGCACTGCAATCATAAGATAAGAGGAAGCTCCGGATCAAGACCAGAGATGCTGTTATGGGGACGGTTGCAAACAACTTTATTAATAATGGAAAGCAACCGAACCCGGGGTCTGCGATGCAGCCTAGAAGACTGCGGCCGAACACCTTCCGGGTAAGAAGGTAAAACAACCAACTAATATATAAATCCCTCTAGTGTTACTGCACACCGAGACGGGAAAATGTGCGACAAATAACGTAGCCGTAGCCCTGTTAACTGCACAGAGACTACGCAGCAGACGCTAAGAAGTGTGTGTGACTCACGCCGGCGTATACGTGTTCCCAGCCGGTGTGCGACTGGACTGCGGAGTAACTCTCCACGTGGCTAACAGGTGGTGCCAGGAATACGGAGTCCGCAGTCTGCTTGGGGTGTACCACGACCCCCTTGTCGGAGCCAGACTGTCAAACGGAACTACCTGCCTCCCTCCAGCTAAGACTGCCTATCCCCAGCTAAACCTGCCTGTCCGAAGCTAGAGCAGCAAGAGAGCACGTGGAGCCCAAACAGACAAGCGCCCACACATGAGCACAACCTTAGCTCAATGATCAGAGCGCGCCGCCATGCTTGTGGGCGGCCTATTTAAAGACTAAGCCCTGCCCACTGTCGCATTATTGGTCACACTACTGATGACATCACCCGCTGCCAATCAGCTGACACCAAAGCACCAATCACGGGCCGCCATGTCACGGGCATGCTCAGTGCAGTGCATCCTGGACTTAGGCTGTAGCAGCCCTTGTTCCCCTCCGCAACCTATGCTTAACACTACTAGGAACAAGGACCCAAGAGACAGCCTGTACTTCTTGGGCACTGGCTAGGTGTTGGGACTGATGGTGATGCTAAGCAGCATCTGCCCTGGCTGGACCAGAATGGGAGACCACAGGTGATTTTGACCCAATTTCAGGTCCAGCAACTGCCTGACACCTAACAGATGGCCATTGGACTGTGCTGTGCCATATGTGAGTATAATAAAAGCTCTTTATTGTGCCTTACAGAGTGGATTGAGGACATATATACAGAGGGCTGAAAGAAGCTGGCTGCACTTTATATGGGGAAAACCTGGTGACACGTCCCCTTTAATATACCTATATCTTCAGAATTGGGTCTAAGGCAGGCCATAGACATTAGAAGGCTGTTGGCCAAATGATGCTTACGACGGGCGATCAGTCGACAGCAATCTCAATCGACTCCCCCACGCACAGGAGCACTCGTTCGATCAAGTGCTACTGTATTCTCTTTGAGAAAGCTGCCAAACCACATGACATGACGTTATATGGCTTATCTCCGGGAAAAGAATGTGATCGGGGGTTTAAAATCGGACATGCCGATTGACATCACTCCCAACCATCAGTGGGCTGATACCCCCATACACATTAATGTCAGAACCCATCGATATTAGCGAGATCAGTTGACATTAGTCTAAAGTGTATGGGGGCCTGTAGGCTGGGGATAGAGACTATCCCCAGCTCCTTCAGAATCTTACACTATCCCACTTTAATAATTATTGCTACTTCCATTGCACAACATTAGAAGATTAGGGAAATACCTACTTTGTCTGGCATTATTAGGAAAGTACACCGCTCTCTCCTGATTCTCCTCCTACCTATCTGACCGTTCCTTCTCTGTGTCTTTTGCCGGCTCCTCTTCCTCCCCTTTTTCTCTTACTGTTGGGGTTCCTCAAGGGTCGGTCCTAGGCCCCCTCCTCTTCTCCTTATATACCACCCCTATTGGACAAACAATCAGTAGATTTGGTTTTCAGTACCATCTCTATGCTGATGACACCCAATTATACACATCGTCTCCTGACCTCACCCCTGAATTATTACAAAACACCAGTGATTGTCTTTCCACCATCTCTAACATCATGTCCTCCCTCTATCTGAAACTGAACTCGTCAAAAACTGAATTTCTTGTGTTTCATCCCTCCATTAATCTACCTATGCCCAATATTGCCATCTCCGTGTGTGGCTCCATCATTACACCCCAGCAACAAGCCTGCTGTCTTTGGGTTATACTTGATTCAGATCTTTCCTTCTCTCCCCATATCCAATCACTCACCCGCTCGTGTCATCTACACCTCAAAAACATTTCTAGAATCCGACCTTTTCTTACCTTTGACTCTGCAAAAACACTTACTGTCGCACTGATCCATTATCGTCTGGACTGCTGCAACTCTCTACTAATCAGTTTCCCTCTTACTAAACTCTCCCCTCTCCAATCTGCCCTAAATGCAGCAGCCAGGATCATATTTCTTACCAACTGACACATTGATGCCTCTTCCCTGTGCCAGTCGTTGTACTGGTTACCCATCCGCTACAGAGTTCAATATAAACTCATCACCCTCACCCACAAAGCTCTCCATGCTTCAGCACCACCCTACATCTCCTCACTCGTCTCAGTCTACCACCCTACCCGTGCCCTCCGTTCTGCTAATGACCTAAAATTAACATCCTCAATAATCCGGACCTCCCACTCCCATCTCCAAAACTTCTCACGTGCTGCATCAATTCTTAGGAACGCACTACCCAGGACTCTTCGATTAATCCCCAATACCCACAATTTCAAGCATGCTCTGAAAACGCATTTCTTTAGACTGGCCTATCACCTCACCTCACCTACCTAACTACCCCTTTTTTTCCTCCCATATAAAACTTCCTTCCAAATCAGGTCCCTCGTATCTTCTGTTCACACACCCCATCACTTAAGACTACTGTGTCTGTACTTGTTCAAATACAGGTTGGTGACTGGTTCATTTAGCATTATGTGATTACTCTTTTTATTACATTGATGGCTGACCGTACAATGCAAACAATTATTACCATCCATCTTTTGTGTCTCCCCTTTTTTCTCATAGATTGTAAGCGTGCGAGCAGGGTCCTCTCTCCTGTTGATTTATGTGATTATCGTTATTCTCTAATGTCTTTTATTGTCTGTACAAGTCCCCTCTAAAATGTAAAGTGCTGCGGAATATGTTGGCGCTATAAAAATAAAAATTATTAAATTTATTATTATATGATATAAAATCATGATAAAGGATTTACATAAATCTGTAATATATATCTATAATATAACAGGCCAAGCGTCACTCTGTCTGAAGCCTCTATAGACTGCGCATGCGCGACACGCAGACTGGCTCCACACAGAAGAACGCATGGAGCCGTTACAGGTAAGAGAAGTGTATGGCGCCAGAGATCATGGTATGCGTAGACACTGAAAGCATACCGTGATCTCCGGCGTCATGCTTACATACTTACCTGACCAGGAGGAGTGTTGCCGCTGCGCCTCTCTTCTGGCCGGAGACCAGGGCAGGAGTGAAGGCATCGGAATCGGCGCATGCGCATTGCGCTATCCGGCGCCATTTTACTGAAGACACATTTGAAGTGTGTTTTCAGCAAAATGGCGCCGGACAACGCGGTGCTCCGGCGACGCACTCCTTCCCCGGCCTCTGGCAAAACAGGACACAGCAGCGCTGGAGCA
The DNA here is from genome assembly GCF_046119375.1 of Phyllobates terribilis. Classification (NCBI taxonomy): domain Eukaryota; kingdom Metazoa; phylum Chordata; class Amphibia; order Anura; family Dendrobatidae; genus Phyllobates; species Phyllobates terribilis. Next base: position 78,309,387 of record NW_027362772.1, read on the forward strand.
CATGGAAGAAAGGTGAGTATAAGTGTTTATTTTTTTTGCATGAGTGCAGAGGAGTACCATGCATACCAGGATTTGGCAGTGGGTCAGTAATGGTGTGCGGTGGCATTTCTTTGGAGGGCCGCACAGCCCTCCATGTGCTCGCCAAAGGTAGCCTGACTGCCATTAGGTACCGAGATGAGATCCTCAGACCCCTTGTGAGACCATATGCTGGTGCGGTTGGCCATGGGTTCCTCCTAATGCAGGACAATGCCAGACCTCTTGTGGCTGGAGTGTGTCAGCAGTTCCTGCAAGATGAAGGCATTGAAGCTATGGACTGGCCCGCCCATTCCCCAGACCTGAATCCGATTGAACGCATCTGGGACATTATGTCTTGCTCCATCCACCAACGTCACGTTGCACCACAGACTGTCCAGGAGTTGGCGGATGCTTTAGTCCAGGTCAGGGAGGAGATCCCACAGGAGACCATCCGCAACCTCATCAGGAGTATGCCCAGGCGGTGTAGGGAGGTCATACAGGCTTGTGGAGGCCACACACAATACTGAGCCTCATTTTGACTTGTTTTAAGGACATTACATCAAAGTTGGATCAGCCTGTAGTGTGCTTTTCAACTTTCATTTTGGGGGTGACTTCAAATCCAGGCCTCCATTGGTTAATAAATTTGATTTCCATTGATGATTTTTGTGTGATTTTGTTGTCAGCACACTCAACTTTGTACAGAACAAAGTATTCAATGAGAATATTTAATTCATTCAGATCTAGGATGTGTTATTTGAGTGTTCCTGTTACGCTCACGCCCTTACTGACTGGCGTGAGCGTGATTAGTGATCCCACTGTACCATGAACCGAGGAGTGCCTGGAGGGGTGTAACTAAGTATCAATCCCATCCGACCAAGGTCGCACGGCGGCTTAGTCGACTCCGTGGACCAAGGAGGAACCGAGCAGAGGGACCAGGTGCGACTCCAGGTCAGACCCCGGTCTCAGTTGTTGACCCACACCGGGGAAGGCAGGAACAGGCAGGTTAGACTGGCATGCAGGCAGGTGGGTATTGGCAAGTACAGCTGGTATGCAGACAGGTGGGTAATGGCAAGTATGGCTGGTATGCAGACAGGTGGGCACTGGTAATCATGGCTGGTATGCAGACAGGTGGGCACTGGCAAGCACGGCTGGTATGCAGACAGGGAGATACTGGCAAGCACGGCTGGAGTGCAGACAGGGAGGTACTAGCAGGTTGGAGCGCAGGCTGGATAGGGTCCAGTACAGACTGGGAGACAGGTACAGAGCCGCAGATGCGGTAGACAAGCAGAGTAAAGCGAAACCGCCAGAGCGGAGGACAAGGCAGAGCAGAGAGAAGCCGCCGGATCGGTGGGCAAGTCAGAGCAGAGAGAAACTGCTGGTGCCGTGAGCAAGGCAGAGCAGAGAGAAGCCGCCGGAGCGGTGGGCAAGTCAGAGCAGAGAGAAACCGCCGGAGCGGTGGGTAAGGTAGAGCAGAGAGAAGCCGCCGGAGCGGTGGGCAAGCCAGAGCAGAGAGAAACCGCCGGAGCGGTGGGCAAGCAGAGCCGAACAGGGCTGAAGGTGCAAGCAGAGAGGACAGGGCTCTGTTCACATGGAACAGACTGGAAAATACAGGAGGACGGCTAGAACACAGGAGGAAGATACGGAGGAAGGGAAAAGGGACAAGCAGAACCAGATACACACAAGATACTTCCAATGAAGTAGCGAGTGGACACAAAACTCACAAACAGAAGTACAGAGACAACGAGTTGGAGTTAGGTGCAGGTTCAGATACTGCAGGAAAAGGGAAGGTACGGACATAGAGACAAACAGGTAACAGGCTAGGATACAGTTCAGACAGGAACTGCTACTGCAATGAGATACAAAAATGAGCCTGGGTATACAGCCCCCAGAAAGGCGGAAACAGACTAGAAGTCACAGGTAACAGGCCTGGGTATACAGCCCCCAGAGTGGCGGAAAGAGACTAGAAGTCACAGGTAACAGGTCTGGGTATGTAGTCCTCAGAGTGGTGGAAACAGACTAAAAACAGGACAGGACCTGGCAATTCAGCAGCAAAGACTAACTGAGTGAAGGTGTTGCTCAGGCCCCTCCTTCTGGGTCGAGGGGGTTTAAATATCCAGTGACTCACAGCAATAGGCTGGAGATTCATTAGGGGTGCGCCCACAGAAGCTATAAGAATCAGGAAGTAACCGGGACGCCGACCTAAGCAGTCAGTCAAGAGACATGCAGACAGCATGAACTGGAGCAAGGTTTGTAGGCTGGACTGACAGGTAAGATTGCGGTCTTGCATAGTGGGAGGTGGTGCACTATGCAAGCACGCCGCCAGGGATGTTACAGTACCCCCCCTTTACGCCCCCTCTTCTTCAAGCCTGCAAGGGTCTTCTGCAGAGAATTTGGAGGCCAATCCTTCTCTTCAAGAGGATTACCTCTTCTATCCATTAGAGGAAACGAAACTGGTCTCATCATCTTGGTGACTAGGATGCTTCCTCCTATCAAGCCATCCTCAGCAACAGATGAAGTGGGTGAAGTACCAGGAACAGCATACAGAAAAGTCTCTCTCCATTTGTTATCAGGTAGCACCCTGGTGGATTCAGGGGACAACTTGAGGTCCTCCGCCTGGTTGGAGGGGTGCAGAGACTCGGGGATAACCACCGCCTTGAAGTACACTTTGCCAAGCTTACTGGATGAAGTGGGCGGCGTACCAGGTACCGGGTGTAGGAAAGTCTCTCTCCGTTTAACAGGTAGCACCCCGGGGAATTCAGGAGACAACTGGAGGTCCTCCGCCTGGTTGGAGGGGTGCAGAGACTCGGGGGTAATCACTGCTTCGAAGTACACTTTGCCAGGCTTACTGGATGAAGTGGGCGAAGTACCAGTTACAGGGTGTAGGAAAGTCTCTCTCCATTTTTTATCAGGTAGCACCCCGGAGGATTCAGGAGACAACAGGAGGTCTTCCACCTGGTTGGAGGGGTGCAGAGACTCGGGGGTGATTACTGCTTCGAAGTACACTTTGCCAAGCTTACTGGATGAAGTGGGCAAAGTACTAGGTACAGGGTGTAGGAAAGTCTCTCTCCCTTTGTTATCAGGTAGCACCCCGGAGGATTCAGGAGACAACTGGAGGTCCTCTGCCTGGATGGAGGGGTGCAGAGACTCGGGGGTAAACACCGCCTTGATGGACGTAAGACCAGATTCATTAGAGACGGAGGGTCCTTGCTTTAGGACCATCTTCAGACTGGTTTCAGAGATGACATGTCTGTAAGGCGGGACGGTACCTGAAGCCAGATCATTGGTACAATCGTCGAGACTGTGTGGGCACATCGCCTCCGCTTCTCTTCCTTCGGAGACTTCAGCGCATAGTGAGTCAGCGACTAGCAGATCTGGTGAAGAAGAAGAAGAAACTGCTGACTGTCCTGAAGATGTGGGGACTGGAAACCCCTTGTACCTTAGCAGTCCGCCAGGATACACCATGCAGGATCTCCAGACCTGAGCGGGCACTAGATCTCTCGGAGCTGGACGACCTGTGGGTAAGCCAGTCAACACCTGGAATGTGAACTTCTTCATGTGTAATGCTCCAATCTGGAGCTTAATTTGTACAGACATATTTTGACTGTTTCTGAGTAGGGCTCGTCCTTCTGCTGACAATGCCCAAACCGGCTTCTGCAGTTGTCGGATGGGAATCACCGACTCTTCAAGGCTTTAAGCCCAAAACTTCCGGTTAATCCGAGGCCTTCACTTGCCATGGAGACAGTCATGGTCATCTGTGGAGAGGAAACACTAACGCCAAGGGCAGCCTCTCCTACAGGCCTAATGTCTTGGGATTCTCCAACCTTCGCTGGACAAAGACCGTCACGGGGTCCCAAACCACCACAGCGGGACCGCAATCCGATTTTGTGACTGAGTTCTGGCTTCTGCTTTGCCTGACGAACATAGTCATCCTTCATGGATTCTGTGCGGAAAGCTGCCTCTACAGGCTAGGGAACAGGAGGTCTTTGGGAGGACAGAACCTGGCGTGACGGTTTACCTCTACGCCTTGCATGTCTGGACTGCCTCTTGAGGTTGGGAAGAGAAGTATTCTGTGGAGCATAGTCATCCTGTGTGGATTCTGGGTGGGCAGCAGTCTCTTCGGGCTGGAGAACTGGTAGGCTACCTACACACATTACCCATCGGGGCTGCTCCGGGATATTGGAAAGGGAAGCTTTAGCAGAGGCTTCAGGATTAGGGTCATCGAAGACCATTAGAAAGGCCACCAGGAAGGCCTGCAGGTCAAAGATGATAGGATCCTATGCTTCCCATAGGGGAGTGATCCATTTCAAGGCATCACCCGCTAGATAGGACATCATGAATGCTACTTTAACCCGATCAGTAGGAAAATAGTGAGCATAGAACTTGAAATGCAGCATGCATTGCTCCACAAATGCACGGCTTCGTTTTGGATCCCCATAGTAGCGTGGAGGATCCGCAGGAAAGAGTGCTGATAGATCCATTTGGGCTGGTGCGTAAATCGCCTGGGCCATAGCTTGAGAAAAAAAAAAATTCTTGGTGCACGTATACGCCAGACAAGGATTCAAAATGTCTCTGAGAGCGAAAGGCCGTGGGGCTCAACGGGAACCATGGCCTGAGCAAACTGTTACGCTCACGCCCGGACTGACTGGCGTGAGCGTGATTAGTGATCCCACTGTACCATGAACCGAGGAGTGCCTGGAGGGGCGTAACTAAGTATGAACCTGATCCGACCAAGGTCGCACGGCGGCTTAGTCGACTCCATGGACCAAGGTGGAACCGAGCAGAGGGACCAGGTGCGACTCCAGGTCAGACCCCGGTCACAGTTGTTGACCCACACTAGGGAATGCAGGAACAGGCAGGTTAGACTGGCATACAGGCAGGTGGGTATTGGCAAGTACGGCTGGTATGCAGACAGGTGGGCACTGGCAAGCACGGCTGGTATGCAGACAGGGAGATACTGGCAAGCACGGCTGGAGTGCAGACAGGGAGGTACTAGCAGGTTGGAGCGCAGGCTGGATAGGGTCCAGTACAGACTGGGAGACAGGTACAGAGCCGCAGATGAGGTAGACAAGCAGAGTAAAGCGAATCCGCCGGAGCGGAGGACAAGGCAGAGCAGAGAGGAACTGCTGGTGCGGTGAGCAAGCAGAGCGGAGCGAAAACCGCAGGTGCGGTGGGCAAGGCAGAGCAGAGCGGAACCGCCGGAGCGGTGGGCAAGGCAGAGCAGAGAGAAGCCGCCGGAGCAGTGGGCAAGGCAGAGCAGAGAGAAGCCGCAGGTGCGGTGGACAAGGCAGAGCAGAGCGGAACCACCAGAGCAGTGGGCAAGGCAGAGCAGAGAGAAGCCGCCGGAGCGGTGGATAAGGCAGAGCAGAGAGAAGCCGCCAGAGCAGTGGGCAAGTCAGAGCAGAGAGAAACCACCGGAGCGGTGGGTAAGGCAGAGCAGAGGGAAGCCGCCGGAGCGGTGGGCAAGTCAGAGCAGAGAGAAACCGCCGAAGCGGTGGGCAAGCAGAGCCAAACAGGGCTGAAGGTGCAGGCAGAGAGGACGGGGCTCTGTTCACATGGAAAAGACTGGAAAATACAGGAGGATGGCTAGAACACAAGAGGAAAATACGGAGGAAGGGAAAAGGGACAAGCAGAACCAGATACACACAAGGTGCTTCCTATGAAGTAGCGAGTGGACACAAAACTCACAAACAGAAGTACAGAGACAACGAGTTGAAGTTAGGTGCAGGTTCAGATACTGCAGGAAAAGGGAAGGTACGGACATAGAGACAAACAGGTAACAGGCTAGGATACAGTTCAGACAGGAACTGCTACTGCAATGAGATACAAGAACGAGCCTGGGTATACAGCCCCCAGACAGGCAGAAAAAGAGTAGAAGTCACAGGTAACAGGCCTGGGTATACAGCCCCAAGAGTGGCGGAAACAGAGTAGAAACAGGACAGGACCTGGCAATTCAGCAGCAAAGACTAACTGAGTGAAGGTGTTACTCAGGCACCTCCTTCTGGGTGGAGGGGGTTTAAATATCCAGTGACTCACAGCAATAGGCTGGAGACGCATTAGGGGTGCGCCCACAGCAGCTATAAGAATCAGGAAGTAACTGGGCCGCCGCCCTAAGCAGTCAGTCAAGAGACATGCACACGGCATGAACAGGAGCAAGGTTTGTAGGCTGGACTGACAGGTAAGATTGCGGTCTTGCATAGTGGGAGGTGGTGCACTATGCAAGCACGCCGCCAAGGATGTTACAGTTCCCTTTATTTGTTTGAGCAGTGTATGTGTATATATATATATATATATATATATATATATTGTAAGGTAGCGGTATTGATCATGTTGGGGGCACTCACTTCACTGGGTCAATTAAAGCACACAAGCCACGTTTTCCAGTAAACTAAAGTCCAGCAGTTTATTACACATCATAAACTGCTTATAACATAGTCCATCTCAGTGGCTCGCAGGAATGTTAAACACATAATATCCTAGAGCCTTTCAGTGGCAGCTGTGCCCGCTTGGCTTCAGATACAGACTTCAGCAAGGTACAGCATCAATGTCCATATAAAGAACCATTTTTACCTTTGCCGGGTCTTAGCTGCTTCTCTCAGCTCTGTTCTGCGACAGCTATGGCTTTAAGGCTCCTCAGCCATGGTCTCCAAGCCATGTGCCTTCCAGGGCTACTGGCGTCCCAAACACAGGGATCTCACCTCTTGTCTCACCAGGCCTCTCCAACTATTTCAAAACCACCCAGATTTATATATCTTTCTGTGCACACAGGACCTGTGATGATGTCACAGTCATGTGATCAGTCACCTGAGGGGAGGTACATGGTCAGCCAGAATACACCCCCTGGACATTTTAGCAATGCATCAAGGCACTGCATTACATATCCCCCCCTCTGTTCAAACTTGTGGGGTTGAACACATAATATACACAATCACATTATAACCCACGGTTCACACAGAGACCATGTACTTGATAATTGCGCTGCTCAGCCCCTGGAACATTAGTCATCAACATTAACCCATTCCTTAGGGACCTACCATCTGTCATTGTCACTAACTTCGTCAAGTCACATTTCCGAGTCGTAACCTTGTCGGACCTCCCGCGCTCCCAGCGGTCATTCGTAACCTTGTCAGACCTCCCCCGCTCCCAGCGGTAAATACAGCAGTGTGACTCACTTGCCCTTGTATCTAAGGTCCGGTCCGACTCCGTACGGTCTCGTACTCTATTGGGTCGTTTGTATGGGCCTTTCAGACCTGAGTTACTGGAGGTCTCACTACCTCTAAACCCACGCCCACTATCCTCAGGACATCTTGAAAGCTCTCTAACTTCTACTGTAGCCATTCTATTATTTGGAGGGCCCTTTCTCTGTCTGGTCTCACAATTTATAGACGGCTGCCATCTTCTGCTGCTCAGGCGATGCTGTCCTTCCACTTGCCGTCTGGCAAGATTCAACTGTTCTACCTCTCGCAGGTAGGTCACTCGGTACTCCATCAGCATGCGTATATATGCAAGATTTTCTTCCGTTCCTACAGCGGAGAATGACACCATATTTTCTTCATCTGGTATCCAGTCCTGACGATCACGTGGACTGCTTACTTTCATCACACCAGACTTCTTTACCATCATTTGCATGGCTTGGCCATTTCTCCCAATGAGCTTTCTTACCAGAGCATGAGGCACCCAGATGACTTCTTTCCGCAGACTTTGAGCTTTTCTCATAAGCTCCAGTTGTCTAATAGCTTGTTCCGTCTTCAACCGGACAAACCGCTTCGTACAAACACATCGCCAGTGCATGTCACTTAGGATAGCCACCCTCTTCACTGTAACTTCGGTTGTGGACAGGACCAACAGCTGTTTAGCTTCTGAGGTCGAGTACACCTTACAGGCTCCCACGGCCTTCTTAAACTCTTCATGCACGGACTCATTGATGCATTCTTCTCTCAAATCTTCAGGTACATCTATGAGGCACTTGTACCGAGAAGTTTCTGTCTTACCAGTGGTCTCCAAACGACCATCTGGCTCAGGATTCAGGGACAACTGACTTTCAGCTTCTTCACCCTGTATGCTTCCCCTGAGCTGGCGCACAGCTATGAACTTAAGAATTCCCCTCAGGTCCACCTTCTCATGGTATAAACGATTAAGCGCACCTTGTTTGCCATTTTCCTTCTCCAAGGCGGCCTCGTTCACTGCTTGGTACTTTGCCAGGCGACCTTTGAGCTCGAAAACTTCTTCCTCTAGCTCAGCTACTCGCCTCTCAGCAGCCCATCTCTGAAGCTCTTCCTGCTTCAACTGCTCCTTTATCAGTAGAGTTCTCTCAGACCTCTCTGTCTCCAATGCGCCCTCTCGGCTCTCGACAGCCAGTCTCTCAAGCTTCTCTTGCTTCAAATGGGCTTGTAGCGTCTCTTTGGACTGCTTGATCTCGGCTCTTACATCCACTGAATCATCCAAGCTCGCATTATTCGAGGTGGTATTTACTTCATACCTCCCCTCTCCAGTGGCAAACTTCTGACCCTAGTCTGTGGCTTCTCTGATAGACTCCTCCAACTTTTTCCATTCAGCCTCCATCCTGCAGATTCTATCCTTAAGGCACGTCTCTGCCCTCTGGAGATCATCACAGAACGTCTGCAGCTCCTTCACCTGAGCTTCCAGTCCTGGGATCTTTCTGCGGAGATCATCATTCTCATCACGGGTGTCCTGTATAGTGGTCTCAATCACTTGGCGTATGTGCTTTGCATCAGCCTTATCATCCTCTAGTTTTTTCTTAACCTTGAGGAGATCCTCATAGTCTCTCTTGGTTTGTTGCAGTTCCCTATTGAACTTTTCACGCATCTTTTCTGCCTCCCGGTCGTGACCAGACACTTCATCTTTTAATGCCCCTTTCAGGGCGGATAGCTCCCGGTCTCACTGGTACAGAGAGTCCTCCAGCCGCTCCTTCTCCTGCATTAGAGGCTTTACTTGATCCTGGAATTGCTGCAGCTCCCTCATGAGTTCACCATGCTCCTTCTTGGATTCACACAGCTCCCAGTTGAACTGTTCGCGCAGTCGTTCTAGGTCTTGATCACGTCCAAAAACTTCATCCTGCAGCGCCTCCTTCTCAAGCTTCAACTGCAAAACCTCCTCCTTGGTTTTGCGGAGGTCCTCCTTATTTTCCTGGAACATTTCCTTCCATTGGTTGATTTCCTCGCTGCTTTTCTCCAGTTCTTGGTCATGATTGGCCACTTCCTCTTTCAGGGCTGTCGGATCCTGATCCTTTTGTCTCAGTAGATTATCCTTCTTGTAACGAATCTGCAAAACTGCATCCAACTCTTCCACCTGATCTTCATTGTTGTCTGATACTGTACCGGAGGTTGCTGCTGGCAACGTCACCTCCTCTTCCCTCCTGATCTCCTCTGCTTCTAAAGGAGGATCCACACTCAGAATAAAGGCACACAGCATTGCATTTTCTTTATCTGCCCTTTCAGCAAAGACTACAGGAGCAACTTTTTTGTGGCCCTTGCGCCTTCGACGACGAGAGGGGGACTTTCTCACCTCGTTTAACTCCTCCTGCCTGAACTCTCTTTCTACTTTTGTAGTGTCACCATCAGCTGTGTCCCACTTTGACGTCAACCCCTTCTACTGGAGCTATGCAGTTATCAACGGTCGAATTGTCATTTTTAGGCGGTACCAATGTGGCGCCCCTGAGGGTTCAGTCACCACAGAGATACTGCGCCTCACTCCGAGATGTGGTGTCTCCCTTCTCTCAGGTAAGATGGGAGTGCTGCACGGAACCCCAACACCTGCATCCATCACTACACTGCTCCAGGCCGGCTGGAGGGGCAACATGCAGAGCGCAGCTGCTGAGCCCTGTCCTTGGCTGGAGTGGGGGGAACCCAAAGGTAAGGGGAACCAATAGTGGGTGTGGGTGGAGGAAGCAGATACAGGAAGCACTTATACAGTAGATATAAAATAGAGAATCCATCTTAGGGTGGGGGTCTAGTGGTTGGAGAACAGTCCGAGAGCAGAGGCTCAATCAGAGCTCAGCTCCACAAGTTAGGGCCCAGGATAGAGGCCCCGGAGGGGAGCAGGGAGTAGGCTCCGTTCTAAGGAAAGGATCCCAGGGGGTACGCCCCGCTCCTGCCAGGTGTCAGGAGAGATCGGTTGCTTCATTCTAATCTCCAGGGGGTCAGGTTGGTCCCGGATCCGACGTACAGGAAGGACTTCAGCATACCCGAGCGGGATTGAGAGTGGGCAGCGTAGGGCAGCGGTGAGAAGGACCAAGTGTAAAGACGGTCAAAGTAGGAACACGAGAGAGTGGGGTTCCACCAGGCATTTCTAAGCTGTTTGAAGAAGGACTGAACCCCTGCCCGGTGAACGCAGCGCGACGAGGGAGGCCTTCACCTGTAAAGTGCACTTGTGAATTGCCTAAGAACTGTAAGTAAAACCTTGGACGACTGCATCGAACAGTCTTTGCCTGTTTCTTCACCGGCGCCATTAATCCTCACCGCACTACAACGCCCAGCGCACCTTCCATCTATTTTTACACTGCCCTGAGGCCCGCTCCGCCTGTGGGGAGCCGTACCATCTTTAGCTGCCCTGACATCTGCCTCATAGGACTGTCGCAGCACTGGTGATCCTCACTAGACACCACAGGTGGCGTCACGAACTCTTTGAACATTAACCCTAGAACGCATACCTGGGGCCTCGCAGGCCCGCCCTGTTAATTGTTTTCTATTTTCTGCAAGATTTCTTTAGTTAGAATTTTGAAACTCTAGGTATTCCTCAGGTATATAGTTGCTTGACATTTCCAGTTTGTCATTTATTTATTATTTGCACAGGTATGTGAAAATGTAGATTTTTATGGTCATGCATTCTAGGGTTAACTAATAATAGGTAGCCCCTTTTGTGCACTGACCGCCCTGGGCCAGCCACCGTGATATCCTCCCAAAGATTCCCCCGAGGCCCTGGGGGCGAGTCACCAACACACGACCAGTAACCAACTTTGGTATTCTATGCTCCACCCCCTTTTGAGACTCCACCCCCTTTTGGACAACCACACCTGTAGGGGGTACTTTAACAAAAAAAAAATGCAATAGTCTTAGGACCCAGTTCACAACATCTCTTACTACCTTCCTGGGCACTCTGGGATAGTACCGGCGCCACAGGAGAACTCAAGGAATGGTCCGCTGCCACCATTCTGTAAGGTGCCAATATGGCGCCCCTGAGGGTTCGGTCACCACAGAGGTACTGCATCTCACCCAGAGGTGTGATATCTCACTCTCAGGTAAGGAAGGAGTACAGCTCAGGACCCTAACACCAGCATTCATTACACCACACTTCAGGGGGCAGGGCGAGATTGCTCCTACGGGAGCGCTCAGTCCCTGGTCCCTGGCTGGAGTGGGGGGGGGGACCTAGTAAAGGGGAACCATGTAGTGGGTGGAGGACGTAGTTAAGGGGAGCACATAGAAGAAAGATATTAAAAGAGAACTATCTTAGAGAGTAGAGTTCAGTCAGAGGAGGAAAGTGACAGGAGCAGAGGCCCATGTCTGAGAGGAGAAGGAGAGAAGAGAGGAGAGGGAGCAGGAAGGCTCCAGGAATGGAAGAAGGGACCCTAGGTGTGCGGGCCATGCAGAAGGCCACCCATACGCCCGCATCTACCGGAAAGAGGAGGGGTCAGGCTGCATACAGGGAACCGGATCCCTCAACTAGCAAAAGATTGTACATCTTACCTAGAAACCGGAGGCTGCAGTATTTCAAGTCCTGTAGCCAACATTCCATACCAGTCTCACCAGGAAGGTAGCTATATAGGACCCAGGGGACGGAACAGACGTCGCCCGCCAAGGCCCGCAGATACTGGACTGGGACACTTGGCATGAGGTTCAGGGAGACAGCCAGAGAGAAGACACAGAAGGGGGTCCTGTTATGTACTCCGGAGTTACCTGGAGGTGGACTGAGCCCCTCACTGAGTAAACACAGCACGGCTCGGGAAGTTACTTTGACGTCTGTAACTTGGACTGCAATAACCGTGAGTAAAGACCCAGAGGACTGCACCACCTTGTCTCTGTGTTTCTTGCTGCGCCATCACTCCCTGCACTACAATGCCCAGCGCAACCTGCAACATCATCTACACTGCCCTGGAGCTAGCTCTTCATGTGGAGAGCCACACCATCCATGCTGCAGTATCATCAGCTTCAGAGGACTGCTCCACAGCGGCGGCTCCCTTTAGCCGCATTCCACAGGTGGCGTCACAAACTTTATAAACTATAATCCCCTATACATAACCCCTTTTATTGACCGCCCTGGGTCACGGACCGGGTCACCGCCACTGTGACATCTCCCCTAGCAACGACCGGCCCGGCACCGAGTACCCCACGGGCCAGGGGGCGCGTCATCTTTGGCGTCACGAACAGGATATGTAACCCACCCGTTATCACCGGGTATTGTGCGCCTAGAGACTGTGTTTAAAGACTGAATGTGGCGCCCGCCCCAGAAGAACGGGCGCCATTATGTGCATGATCAAAAACAACAATACAGAACCTCCCATCATGGGCCGGGTCCCAGAATGGCGCCAAAAGCGCAACCAGCCCCCTGCAACTGTGGCCATACACATAGATGTGTCTATCAAGGTGGGGAAGACGCCCCTAGGTGTGACCGACAGCAAGCAGCCATGGGACCGCCCCAGAAAGGGGAGAGGAGAAACGAAAACTGGAAAACAGGGTGTGGTCTCCAGCAAACCAGATAGAACACACCCGGCAGGCAAGATGGAGGGAGGTGAGCCTGAGACCCCGACCCGAGCGGAGGTGATCTACAAGCTGACCCTGGAGGACGTGGAGTTCCTTCATGCAGAGATGCGTGAGCTCAGCCGGTGGTAGGAGAGGCCGTGAGAACAGCCATCGCTGGCTGGAAGAAGGAGGTGCTGGGGAAGATAGAGGCCAGGCGGCAGCAAGTCCCGTGTTCCAACGACAGCGCCCCGGCCCCGGTGGAGCCAAACCAGGACCATGAGGCAGAGAGCAGCCAAGGAGCGGCCGCGGGAGCAGGTAGGAAGAGTTTCCCTGTCCCGGGCGCAGACCGCGCTGACCTGCTCCTGGGCCCCCTGGCGGTGCCTCCGTACCCGGGAGCTCACGCTCCTGACTTGCCCCCAGGCCCTGAATCCACTACCCCGGGGGCTTGCTCCGTTGACCAGCTCCGCGATCCTCTGGCGGAATCTCCATACCACCTGGCCAGCTCCGCCAATCCGCTCCTCAATCCCCTGGCGGAATCCTCGCACTACCTGGGCGCTTGCTCGGAAGACCTGCTCCTGGGCCCGTTACCAGAGCCGCCTATCTCCGCATCCGAATGGGGACACGGGACCCCCTCCTTCCACTGGTCCGCCAGGAATGAAGGTCAGCAGAGACCCCCCCCTTGCTCCCACACCTGCGCCCCCGATTGCCTGCACAGAGGGAGAGGAGTTCCGATGGGACAACAGGGAGGGGGACCTCATCGGGTTTCCAAAGGAGACTCAGGCCCAGGCCCTCCGGCGAGAAGAGTACTACAGGAGGGAGCTCCTGCAGATGGAGAAGGAGCGGTATGACTGTCAGGTGCAATAGGAGCGCATGGAGGCCAGAAACATGGCGGCCAAGACACGGGCCCGCTAAGCAATGTCCACTAAACCCAGTTCCCGTCTGGAGGGGATAATAGTGAAGTTTGACTTGGACGCCGGGTGGGGCTTTATCCGGGAGCCGCAGTCAGATCGAGATGTCTTCATCAACCGGTGGGACGTAGAACCCCACCTCCAGCAGGGGCATCCCGGCCGAGACCTCTATCCCAGTGACTATGTCACTTTCACCCGTCACAAAGGAGAGTGCGGGTGGTATGCCCTCCAAGTCCACAAGGTGGCAAAGGAAAGAAAGGACGTGCCCCCGCAGTACCAGGCTGAACACCCGGCTGGGTCAGTTGGTAAAAATGAGGAGTTCCCCCGGCGGGAACCCCACTATTGAGCATGTGTTGAAAGGAACTGTATATAGTTACCCGTAAGGGTAAAGCAAGAATGCTGCAAGTTTGAAACAGTTTACAATTAAAAAAAATTTAAAAAAAATTCATATTTACATATGCCTTTAGTTACCCGCGAGGGTATAGAGACATTAGGGTAGAGGACGGTGATCTCCCTAAAAACTTTCCATTGTATATCATTGCACTTCTTAAAGTGCCCCTTATTGGTTTTATAAATGTATAACAATGACCTCAGAACAAAAACCCGTTTGGCGTGCCTGAAGACGTGGTCCAACACCTGGATCATCTATGCCCTGCAGCCACGCCCAGGGCCTACATTGAGGGTTTTCGGACGGGTCCCTCATACTCAAGTTTGCACCTTAATAAAGAAAGTGGACACCTGGTTGCAGATCATGCTGTAACCTGTTAATAAATGTTTGATATGAAGAATGTTTATAAGAAAAATGTTTTATATGCGAAAGATGTGTTCATACAAGTGAGAAGAGTTTTAGAATGTTTTGTATAGTACCTGAAGTGTTCAAGAAAAAGAGCCTCCCATAAAGGGAAGAAATGTTACGTTGGTAATCTTATATGTGAGGCATCTAATATTTTGCATGTTCCTGGCTGGAGTGGGGGGGAACCTAGTAAAGGGGAACCATGTAGTGGGTGTGGGTGGAGGACGTAGTTAAGGGGAGCACATAGAAGAAGGATATAAAAAGAGAAACCATCTTAGAGAGTAGAGTTTAGTCAGAGGAGGCAAGTGACAGGAGCAGAGGCTCTGTAGGAGCTCTGCTCCAGAGGCGGGCCTAGGCAGTGAGGCCCAAGTCTGAGAGGAGAAGAGAGGAGAGGGAGCAGGAAGGCTCCAGGAACGATAGAAGGGACCCTAGGGGTGCGGGCGGTGCAGAAGGCCACCCGTATGCCCGCATCTACCGGAAAGTGGAGGGGTCAGGCTGCATACAGGGAACCGGATCCCTCAACTAGCAAAAGATTGTACATCTTAACTAGAAACCGGAGGCTGCAGTATTTCATGTCCTGTAGCCAACATTCCATACCAGTCTCACCAGGAAGGTAGCTATATAGAACCCAGGAGACGGAACAAACGTCGCCCGCCAAGGCCCGCAGATACTGGACTGGGACACTTGGTATGAGGTTCAGGGAGACAGCCAGAGAGAAGACACAGAAGGGGGTCCTGTTATGTACTCCGGAGTTACCTGGGGGTGAACTGAGCCACTCACTATGTAAACGCAGCACGGCTCGGGAAGTTACTTTGACGTCTGTAACTTGGACTGCAATAACCGTGAGTAAAGACCCAGAGGACTGCACCACCTTGTCTCTATGTTTCTTGCTGCGCCATCACTCCCTGCACTACAACGCCCAGCGCAACCTGCAACATCATCTACACTGCCCTGGAGCTAGCTCTTCCTGTGGAGAGCCACACCATCCCTGCTGCAGTAACATCAGCTTCAGGGGACGGCTCCACAGCGGCGGCTCCCTTTAGCTGCATTCCACAGGTGGCGTCACGAACTTTATAAACTATAATCATCCCCTATACATAAACCCTTTTATTGACCACCCTGGGTCACGGACCGGGTCACCGCCACTGTGACATCTCCCCTAACAACGACCGGCCCGGCACCGAGTACCCCACGGCCCAGAGGGCGCGTCACCAACAGCTCCTGCCGTTCCTGCACTAAGTCCTGTTGTCGTTTCTCAAATACCTGCTGCAAGTCCTGTTGTCGTTTCTCAAATACCTGCTGTTGTTTTTCAAATACCTGCTGCAGGCACTTTAATCACTCAGCAGCTTCAGTCTCATTTGCTGCTCTCTTCACAGACATCTTTATCAGCTCCTGCATTTCTTCAGGCTACTCTATTTTGTTGAAGAGCATTTGCAGCCGGTCATCTAACCCCTCCTCCTTTCCGTCTGGGGATACTGCTCACACCGCTCTCCCCGGAAAAATTTTCGTGGCCCCACCAAGCCACAGCAAACCAGGTTTGAGTGCGACTACAATTTTTGTTACCCCGCCAAGTTACAGCCAGATGCTTTAATCTTCGTGGCCCCGCCGAGCCACAGCAAACCAGATTTGAGTCCGATGACAATTTTCGTAACCCCGCCGAGTTACAGCCAGATGCTTTAATCTTCGTGGCCCCACCGAGCCACAGCAAGATGCTTGCATCCACATTCGTCGTCCTGTGCCGTTACCCCTAGCAACCAGCCTGCAGTTGCCCGCTGTAACATACCTGGCGGCGTCCTTGCATAGTGGTCCATCTTCCACTGTGCAAGAGCGCGTACTTGATCTCCAGTCCAGGGTGTCTCTCTGGCTTCCCTCCATGCTGTCTGTTTGTGTCTGTTTCTGCTGCTTAAGGGCGGCGCCCGATCACTTCCTGCTTTTTGTACCTGCTGCAGGCACACCCCTTGTGCGTCCTCAGCCTATTGCTGTCTATCACCTGGTATTTAAATCAGCTGCCCCAATTAACTGATGCCTGAGCATCTTGCCCTGTCAGTTGGCTTTTGTCTCTGACATGCCAGGTCCTGTCTATGTTACCTGTCTTGCAGTGTCTGTTCCCATGTCTGTGCTGTGTCCTATCTGTGTACCTTAACCTGCAGTCTGTACTCGTTCCTTGCCTGTTCGTTCCGCCCTCCTGGAGGCTGTATTTCCAGGCCAGTCTGAACACGCTCCTTGCCTGTTCGTCCTGCCTCTCTGGGGGCCGTATTCCCAGACCCGCTCCTGTATCCCGCTGCAGTGTCGGTCTCCTCCATACACTCAGTTCCAGTCTGAACTCTCTCCTATCTTTTACCTGTTTTTTCTCTATGTCCGTTCCATTCCTTTTTCTGCAGAGTCTGAACTCGTACCTAACTCCTGCTCGATGTCACTGTACTTCCGTTTGTGAGTTTGTGGTCCACTCGCTACTTCCCTGCAAGTACCCTGTGGGTATCTGGTTCTGCCTTTCCCTTCTAGTCTGTTCCGTGTGAACAGAGCCCTGTTCCTCGCGTCTGCGGTTTTCGCTTTGCTCTGCTCTGTCCGCCGCGTCTGCGGTTTTCGCTTTGCTCAGCTCTGTCCGCCGCGTCTGCGGTTTTCGCTTTGCTCAGCTCTGTCCGCCGCGTCTGCGGTTTTCGCTTTGCTCTGCTCTGTCTGCCCCATCTGCGGTTTTCGCTTTGCTCTGCTCTGTCCGCCCCGTCTGCGGTTTTCGCTTTGCTCTGCTCTGTCTGCCGCGTCTGCGGTTTTCGCTTTGCTCTGCTCTGTCTGCCCCGTCTGCGGTTTTCACTTTGCTCTGCTCTGTCCGCCGCGTCTGCGGTTTTCGCTTTGCTCTGCTCTGTCCGCCCCGTCTGCAGTTTTCGCTTTGCTCTGCTCTGTCCGCCGCGTCTGCGGTTTTCGCTTTGCTCTGCTCTGTCTGCCCCGTCTGCGGTTTTCGCTTTGCTCTCCTCTGTCCGCCCCGTCTGCGGTTTTCGCTTTGCTCAGCTCTGTCCGCCGCGTCTGCGGTTTTCGCTTTGCTCTGCTCTGTCTGCCCCGTCTGCGGTTTTCGCTTTGCTCTGCTCTGTCCGCCGCGTCTGCGGTTTTTGCTTTGCTCAGCTCTGTCCGCCGCGTCTGCGGTTTTTGCTTTGCTCAGCTCTGTCCGCCGCGTCTGCGGTTTTCGCTTTGCTCAGCTCTGTCCGCCGCGTCTGCGGTTTTCGCTTTGCTCAGCTGTGTCCGCCGCATCTGCGGTTTTCGCTTTGCTCAGCTCTGTCCGCCGCGTCTGCGGTTTTCGCTTTGCTCAGCTCTGTCCACCGCGTCTGCGGTTTTCGCTTTGCTCAGCTCTGTCTACCGCGTCTGCGGTTTAGAATTTGTCTCCCAGTCTGTACTGGACCCTACCCAGCCTGTGCTCTAGTCTGCCTGTTCCTGTATTCCCCGGTGTGGGTCAACAGCCGTGTCCGGAGTCTGACCTGGAGTAGACCCTGGTTCCTCTGCTCGGTTCCTCCCTGGTGCACTGGCGTCGTATGCCGTCGTGCGACCTTGGTCGGATCGGGCAGATACTTAGTTACGCCCCTCCAGGCACTCTCCGGTTCATGGCACAGTGGAATCACTACATAAACACGCACACGCCAGTCAGTCCGGGCGTGTGCATAACAGCATGCTCAGGCCATGGTTCCCGTTGAGCCCCACGGCCTTCGCTCTCTGAGAAGTTTTC
Organism: Phyllobates terribilis; assembly: GCF_046119375.1. Lineage (NCBI taxonomy): Eukaryota > Metazoa > Chordata > Amphibia > Anura > Dendrobatidae > Phyllobates > Phyllobates terribilis. The sequence goes on from NW_027362772.1 coordinate 78,327,504, forward strand.
CAGCGAATACATGCATTAAAAATAAATAAATAATTTTTTTTTTTTTTTTTTTTCTCAGCTGAGTTCCAGGCGAATTACGCACCCGTCCAGATGGATCTATCTGCTCTCGTTCCTGCGGATCCGCCACGTTACTATGGGGATCCAAGACAAGTCGTGCATTTGTGGAGCAATGCATGCTACACTTCAAGTTCTACCCTCTATGTTTTCCCACCGATCGGGTTAAGGTGGCATTCATTATGTCTTACCTGGCGGGTGATGCCTTGGAATGGATCAACCCCCTATATGAAACACAGGATCCGATCCTCCTGGACCTAATGGCCTTCCTGGTGGCCTTTCTAATGGTCTTCGATGATCCTAACCCGGAGGCTCCTGCTGAAGCTTCACCTCCCAATATCCCGGAGCAGCCCCGATGGGTAATGTGTGTGGGTAGCGCAATAGTCCTCCAGCCCAATGAGACTACTGCCCACCCAGAATCCTCACAGGGTGACTACGCTTTCCGGAATACTTCTCCCAACTTCAAGAGGCAGTCCAGACGTGCTAGACGTAGAGGCAAGCCGTCACGCCAGGGTCTGTCCTCCCTGAGACCTCCTGACCCCAACCTTGAAGTCCCTACTGAAGCTTCATCTCCCTGTATCCCGGAGAAGCCCCAACGGGTAATGTGCGTGGGTAGTGCACCGGTTCTCCTGCCCGAAGAGACTTCTGCCCATCCAGACTCCACACAGGAGAACTTCCTGCACCCGGCATCAGATGCTTCACCCACTTTAACCGGTGTGCATGTCCAAGGATGCTCCAAAGCTGTGGTTACCTCTGAGTCTGTGCACCTCTACTACCTGGCGGAGGACCCCCTGTTGCCTCCTGAATCCTCCGGGATACCACTCGATGACAAATGGAGAGAGACTTCTCTACACTCGGTACTCGATACTTTGTCCGCTTCGTCCTGTGAGCCTGACAATGGGTACCCCAAAGTCGTAGTTACCCCCGAGTCTCTACACCCCTCCAACCAGGCGGAGGACCTCCAGTTGTCTCCAGAACCCTTCGGGGTGCTACCTGGTAGCGAAAGGACAGAGACTCTCCTATACTTTGTACCTGATACCTCGCTCGCTTCGTCCAGTGAGTCCAACCTAGTGTACTCCGAAGCAGAGGTTACTCCCGAGTCTCTACACCCCTCCGACCAGGCGGAGGACCTCCAGTCGTCTCCAGAACCCTACGGGGTGCTACCTGGTAGCGAAAGGACAGAGACTCTCCTATACTCTGTACCTGATACCTCGCTCTCTTCGTCCAGTGAGTCCAACCTAGTGTACTCCGAAGCAGAGGTCACTCCCAAGTCTCTACACCCCTCCGACCAGGCAGAGGACCTCCAGTTGTCTCCAGAACCCTTCGGGGTGCCACCTGGTGGTGAATGGACAGAGACTTTCCTATATCCTGGATCTGATACCTCGCTTGCTTCGTCCAGTGAGTCCGACCTAGTGTACTCTGAAGCAGAGGTTACCCATGAGTCTCTACACCCCTCTGACCAGGCGGAGGACCTCCAGTTGTCTCCAGAACCCTTCGGGGTGCCACCTGGTGGTGAATGGACAGAGACTTTCCAATACTCGGTACCCGATACCTCGCCTGCTTCGTCCAGTGAGTCCGACCTAGTGTACTCTGAAGCAGATGTTTTCCCCGAGCCTCTGCACTCTTCTGACCCGGCGGAGGACCCCCAGTTGTTTTCTGAATCCTCCTGGGTACCACCAGATAACAAGGTAACAGGGACTTTTCTACATCTTGTACCTGATACCTCGCCCATTTCATCCTGTGAGTTTGACAAGATGTACCCCGAAGCAGAGGTTACCCCCGAGTCTCTGCACTCCTTCAACCCGGCGGAGGACTTCCAGTTGTCTCCTGAACCCTCTGGGGTGCTACCTGATAATAAGTGGAGAGAGACTTCCTTGTGTGCTGTTCCTGGTACTCCACCTGTTTCGTCTGTTGCTGAGGATGGCTGGATAGGAGGTAGCATCCTAGCTACCCAGATGAGACCAGTTTCTCCAGTGGACAGTGGAAGTGATCTCCTTGAAGTAAAGGATTGGCCCTCGAGTTCCCTGCGGAACATTCTGGCAGGCCTGAAGAAGAGGGGGCGTAAGGGGGGGGGGTACTGTAACATACCTGGCGGCGTCCTTGCATAGTGGTCCATCTTCCACTGTGCAAGAGCGCGTACTTGATCTCCAGTCCAGGGTGTCTCTCTGGCTTCCCTCCATGCTGTCTGTTTGTGTCTGTTTCTGCTGCTTAAGGGCGGCGCCCGATAACTTCCTGCTTTTTGTACCTGCTGCAGGCACACCCCTTGTGCGTCCTCAGTCTATTGCTGTCTATCACCTGGTATTTAAATCAGCTGCCCCAATTAACTGATACCTGAGCATCTTGCCCTGTCAGTTGGCTTTTGTCTCTGACATGCCAGGTCCTGTCTATGTTACCTGTCTTGCAGTGTCTGTTCCCATGTCTGTGCTGTGTCCTATCTGTGTACCTTAACCTGCAGTCTGTACTCGTTCCTTGCCTGTTCGTTCCGCCCTCCTGGAGGCTGTATTTCCAGGCCAGTCTGAACACGCTCCTTGCCTGTTCGTCCTGCCTCTCTGGGGGCCGTATTCCCAGACCCGCTCCTGTATCCCGCTGCAGTGTCGGTCTCCTCCATACACTCAGTTCCAGTCTGAACTCTCTCCTATCTTTTACCTGTTTTTTCTCTATGTCCGTTCCATTCCTTTTTCTGCAGAGTCTGAACTTGTACCTAACTCCTGCTCGTTGTCACTGTACTTCCGTTTGTGAGTTTGTGGTCCACTCGCTACTTCCCTGCAAGTACCCTGTGGGTATCTGGTTCTGCCTTTCCCTTCTAGTCTGTTCCGTGTGAACAGAGCCCTGTTCCTCGCGTCTGCGGTTTTCGCTTTGCTCTGCTCTGTCCGCCGCGTCTGCGGTTTTCACTTTGCTCAGCTCTGTCCGCCGCGTCTGCGGTTTTCGCTTTGCTCAGCTCTGTCCGCTGCGTCTGCGGTTTTCGCTTTGCTCAGCTCTGTCCGCCGCGTCTGCGGTTTTCGCTTTGCTCTGCTCTGTCTGCCCCATCTGCGGTTTTCGCTTTGCTCTGCTCTGTCCGCCCCGTCTGCGGTTTTCGCTTTGCTCTGCTCTGTCTGCCGCGTCTGCGGTTTTCGCTTTGCTCTGCTCTGTCTGCCCCGTCTGCGGTTTTCGCTTTGCTCTGCTCTGTCCGCCGCGTCTGCGGTTTTCGCTTTGCTCTGCTCTGTCCGCCCCGTCTGCAGTTTTCGCTTTGCTCTGCTCTGTCCGCCGCGTCTGCGGTTTTAGCTTTGCTCTGCTCTGTCTGCCCCGTCTGTGGTTTTCGCTTTGCTCTGCTCTGTCCGCCCCGTCTGCGGTTTTCGCTTTGCTCAGCTCTGTCCGCCGCGTCTGCGGTTTTCGCTTTGCTCTGCTCTGTCTGCCCCATCTGCGGTTTTCGCTTTGCTCTGCTCTGTCCGCCGCGTCTGCGGTTTTTGCTTTGCTCAGCTCTGTCCGCCGTGTCTGCTGTTTTCGCTTTGCTCAGCTCTGTCCGCCGCGTCTGCGGTTTTCGCTTTGCTCAGCTGTGTCCGCCGCGTCTGCGGTTTTCGCTTTGCTCAGCTGTGTCCGCCGCGTCTGCGGTTTTCGCTTTGCTCAGCTCTGTCCGCCGCGTCTGCGGTTTTCGCTTTGCTCAGCTCTGTCCACCGCGTCTGCGGTTTTCGCTTTGCTCAGCTCTGTCTACCGCGTCTGCGGTTTAGAATTTGTCTCCCAGTCTGTACTGGACCCTACCCAGCCTGTGCTCTAGTCTGCCTGTTCCTGTATTCCCCGGTGTGGGTCAACAGCCGTGTCCGGAGTCTGACCTGGAGTAGACCCTGGTTCCTCTGCTCGGTTCCTCCCTGGTGCACTGGCGTCGTATGCCGTCGTGCGACCTTGGTCGGATCGGGCAGATACTTAGTTACGCCCCTCCAGGCACTCTCCGGTTCATGGCACAGTGGAATCACTACATAAACACGCACACGCCAGTCAGTCCGGGCGTGTGCATAACACCCGCATTCTCCACCAATTGTAAGGTAGCGGTATTAATCATGTTGGGGGTCACTCACTTCACTGGGTCAATTAAAGCACACAAGCCACGTTTTCCAGTAAACTAAAGTCCAGCAGTTTATTACACGTCATAAACTGCTTATAACATAGTCCAATTCAGTGGCTCGCAGGAATGTTACACACGTAATATCCTAGAGCCTTTCAGTGGCAGCTGTGTCTGCTTGGCTTCAGATACTGACTTCAGCAAGGTACAGCATCAATGTCCATATAAAGAACCATTTTTACCTTTGCCGGGTCTTAGCTGCTTCTCTCAGCTCTGTTCTGCCTCAGCTGTGGCTTTAAGGCTCCCCAGCCATGGTCTCTAAGCCACGTGCCTTCCAGGGCTACTGGCGTCCCAAGCACAGGGATCTCGCCTCTTGCCTCACCAGGCCTCTCCAACTGTTTCAAAACCACCCGGATTTATATATCTTTCTGTGCACACAGGACCTGTGATGATGTCACAGTCATGTGATCAGTCACCTGAGGGGAGGTACATGGTCAGCCAGAATACACCCCCTGGACATTTTAGCAATGCAGCAAGGCGCTGCATTACAATATATATATATATATATATATATATATATATATATATATATATATATGGTAAGGAAAGTATTCAGACCCCTTTAAATTTCTCACTCTTTGTTTCATTGCAGCCATTTGGTAAATTCTAAAGTTTTGCAAATTTATTAAAAAAGAAAAACTGAAATATCACATGGTCATAAGTATTCAGACTCTTTGCTCAGTATTGAGTAGAAGCACCCTTTTGAGCTAGTACAGCCATGAGTCTTCTTGGGAATGATGCAACAAGTTTTTCACACCTGGATTTGGGGATCCTCTGCCATTCTTCCTTGAAGATCCTCTCCAGTTACATCAGGTTGGATTGTGAACATTGTTGGACAGCCATTTTCTCTCTAGAGATGCTCATTTGGGTTTAGGTCAGGGCTCTGGCTGGGCCAGTCAAGAATGGTCACAGAGTTGTTCTGAAGCCACTCCTTTGTTATTTTAGCTGTGTGCTTAGGGTCATTGTCTTGTTGGAAGGTGAATCTTCGGCCAAGTCTGAGGTCCGGTGCACTCTGGAGGAGGCTTACATCCAGGATATCTCTGTACTTGGCCGCATTCATGTTTCCTTCAATTGCAACCAGTCGTCCTGTCCCTGCAGCTGAAAAACACCTCCATAGCATGATGCTGCCACCACCATGTTTCACTGTTGGGATTGTATTGAGCAGTGCCTGGTTTTCTCCACACATACCGCTTAGAATTATCACCAAAAAGTTCTATCTTCATCCCATCAGACAAGAGAATGTTATTTCTCATAGTCTGGGAGTCCTTCATGTGTTTTTGAGCAAACTCTATGCAGGCTTTAATATGTCTTGCACTGAGGAGAGGCTTCCATCGGGCCACTCTACCATAAAGGCCCGCCTGGTGGAGGGCTGAAGTGATAGTTGACTTTGTGGAACCTTCTCCCCTCTCCCTACTGCATCTCTGGAGCTCAGCACAGTGATCTTGGGGTTCTTCTTTACCTCTCTCACCAAGGCACTTCTCTCACGATTTCTCAGTTTGGCTGGACGGCCAAATCCATTTAAAGGATTATGGAGGCCACTATGCTCTTAGGAACCTTGAGTAATGCAGAAATTCTTTTGTAACCTTGGCCAGATCTTTGCCTTGCCACAATTCTGTCTCTGAGCTCCTTGGGCAGTTCCTTTGAGCTCCTGATTCTCATTTGGTCTGACATGCAATGTGAGCTGTGAGGTCTTATATCGACAGGTGTGTGCCTTTCTAAATCAAGTCCTATCAGTTTAATTAAACACTGCTGGACTCCAATGAAGGAGTAGAACCATCTCAAGGAGGATCAAAAGGAAATGAACAGCATGTGACTTAAATATAAGTGTCTGAGCAAAGGGTCTGAATGCTTATGACCATGTGATATTTCAGTTTTTCTTTTTAATAAATTTGCAAAAATTTCTACATTTCTGTTTTTTTCAGTTAAGATGGGGTGCAGAGTGTACTTTAATGAGAAAAAAAATTTACTTTTTAGAATTTACCAAATGGCTACAATGAAACAAAGAGTGAAAAATTTAAAGGGATCTGAATACTTTTCATACCCACTGTGTATGAAGGTTTGCTGTGTCTGTCAGCGTAGTGTCCAGAGGCTGGAGGCGCTACCAGGAGACAGGCCAGTACACCAGGAGACGTGGAGGGGCTGTAGGAGGGCAATAACCCAGCAGCAGGACCGCTACCTCCGCCTTTGTGCAAGGAGGAACAGGAGGAGCACTGCCAGAGCCCTGCAAAATGACCTCCAGCAGGCCACAAATGTGCATGTGTCTGCACAAACTGTTAGAAACCGACTGCATGAGGGTGGTATGAGGGCCCGACCCTCATGGATATATACTTTTACAGTGGATATAAAAATATCTATACACCCCTGTTAAAATGCCAGGTTTTTGTTATGTAAAAAAAAATCTTACTAAGAAGAATTATTTCAGAACTTATTCCACCTTTAAAGTGGCTCATAAACTGTACAATTCAATTGAAATACAAACTCAAATTTTTTAGGTGGGAAAGAAAAATAAAGAACTAAATTAATGTGGTTGCATAAATATGCACATCCTTAAACTATTACTTTGTTGAAGTACCCTTTGAACTTATGACCGCATTCAGTCTTTTTGAGTCTATCAGCACGACACAACTACAATTGGCGATCTTTGCCACTGTTCCGTTCAGCAGCTCCACATCAGTCAGATTGTGAGGGCATCTCCTGTGTACAGCGCCCTCTTCAGGTCACTCACAGATTTTTTACTGGATTCAGCTGGACCATTCTTAAACTTACATTTTCTTTTGGTGAAACCATTATTTTGTTGACTTGGAGGTATGCTTAGGGTCGTTGTTGTATAGAAAGGTGAAATTCATCTTCAGTTTTTTAGCAGAGGTCCCCCATTGGAGTGATTTTATGTTCACCAGCATTTATTTTATTTTATTTATTATTTAACATTTTGCAAAACAGGCAACATTTTGCTCTAAAAAGTTGCAAAAATAGTTAAAAATTGGAAAATAAAAAAACATTTTTAACTTTGCTCCAAATTTATAAACCATGTGTGCCATTTTGATGAATTTGGTGCAAAAAACATCAGAGAATACCACAAGATGAAAAAGAAAAGTGACTGAAACAAAAACTAGCACTATTAGTAGCTTCAGCGCCATCGGCTGTATGTGGTCTTTTTACATCTCTAGTAACTTCAGCGCCATCTGCTGCTTTAATTACTTAGTACTTAGCTTTGCGAGTATTACCATACAGATCATTTGCTTTTTTATTTTTACTCAATTTTCTTTTTATTACTGATGTATTGCACAGGCATTTTATATGATTACATTTTGATATTTATTTCACTTTATATATGCTGTATAAGCCGACCCGAGTATAAGCCGAGGTGCCTAATTTTACCACAAAAAACTGGGAAAACTTATTGAGTCGAGTATAAGCCTAGGGTGGGAAATGCAGCAGCTACTGGTAAATTTCCTCATCCTGGTACGCATTGCTCCCTCATCCCCAATCCTGGTATGCATTGCCCCCCATCCCAAACCTGGTATACATGGCCCCCTCATCCCCAATCCTGGTATGCATGGTCCTCTCATCCCTAATCCTGGTATGCATGGCACCTTCATCTCCAATCCTGATATGTATGGCACCTTCATCTCCAATCCTGATATGTATGGCACCTTCATTTCCGATTCTGGTATGCATGGGTGAATATGCATTCTGTTTAGTAGCGGGCGCTGTCAGCAGGAGCAGCGGCTCAGGCTCCTCTGCCCACTGCTAAGGAGAATGAATATTCATTCTTCTCCACGCCCATGAGAGTGGAGAAGAGGGAATATAAATTTCCCTCTAGCAGCGGGCACATGTGGTAGCTGCAGCAGCAGCTACTGCGTGTGCCCTGCTCCTCCGCCGCCGCAACCACCCCCCACTATCCACCCCCCACTATCCAACAACGGAATTTCTATATACTCAAGTATATACCCGAGATGCTCGGCGAGTATTTCTGGGATGCTTTGGCAGGAGCTTGAGTACCCACCCCACATGTTTGGCGCTGTTTTAACAGCGAATAAACATGCGGGGATTGCCTGCCAGTCACTGTAATGCCTCAGCCATGTTGGTTGCGGCATTGAAATGATTGGCTTGCTGCACAGCATCATCGGGTCTATAGCAGATCCGGTGACCCTATGCTCATCACAGTCTAACCTTCAGACAAGCAGAGTAGGGAGAGCAGCTGCTTAGCAAGGGAGAGAATTTGCAGTTTATTAGTGAGGTATTAGGTATTCCACAGCAAGATATATATATCCATCCTAACTAACAGTCGTTCTAAGAACTAATCCAGCTGCATATATTACTGGTGATAGCAGGAATTAGGCAGGGAGAGGTTGTGGGCACTGTATACAGCAGAATAGGGTCCATTGCACGTTCTGTCTGCTGCTGCTGTTACAGATATCCATAGCCCTAGATATTAGGGGTAATTTTTTTTTTGCTCTTAATCCTGATTATTTGCTTAAAAAAGCAATACAGAGGACTCCATTTTACTGTTCCATTTCATTGTTAGCAGAATACAGCCAGATTTTTTTTATTTTATTCTCATTGCTGTATTGTGGAAGCAGAGAAACTTGTCCATTATCAGACGTGATCCCATATTACTGCCGTAATAATCGTGACATTTTTTGTAGCTTGCCAAATATTACACTCCAGTTAAAGTCTGCCAGTTGTGTGTTGTTCAACCTATTCACACTTGGTCGCTGACCAATACCATATCTCTAACGCCACTGCCTAAAACCGTGGTCATCAGACGTGATCCCATATTACTGCGGCAATAATCCGCACATTTTTTGGAGTGTGCCAAATATTACACCCCAGTTAAAGTCTGCCAGTTGTGTGTTCTTCAACCTATTCACACTTAGTCGTTGACCAATACCATATCTTTAACGCCACTGCCTAAAACCGTGGTCATCAAAATGCTCGGGTACTCGTTGCTTGGGTCGAGCAAATCGTAATGCTCAGGTGCTCGACCAGAGCAACGAGCCCAATGTAAGTCAAGGGGAAACTCCACCATTTTTCCAGGGCCCCGCTCCCGGAGGTCTGCAGGGGGCCTAAAAGTTGCCTAAATCAATGGAAACAGAGCTCAAATGACATGAGAACAGCATGGGGAAGCCCCCTGGAAGCATTTCTGACTCTCAGGTCACTGCTGTCAACAATTTTGTCAGAGGTATTACTCCACTTTTACGGACTCACAATAAAACATACAAAAACAAAACCAAAATGGATTTTCCTGGAAAAAAAGTTAAGGAATATCCTTTCCAGGGTAACGACTCGCATATAAGGCAAAATAAATATACAAAAACAAAAATGCTCCTCCACACCTTGAGCTATGTTCACATGTAGTGTTTTTGATGCATTTTTGCACTTTTGCGTTGCTTTCAACGGTGAAAAATACATTCACCAGTAAATGTCATTTTAACATTTTACTACGTTATCTGGCCATGTGGTGTGTGACACATCATCAGACACATCCATACAATGCTGAAATGACATGGGAACAGCATGGGGAAGACCCCTAAAAGCATCTCTAACTCCCAGGTCACTGCCTAAAACCGTGGTCATCATACGTAATCCTATATACTACAGTAATAATACAGACATTTTTGGCAACATGCCAAATATTAAACTCCATTTAAAATGGGCAAGGCACGTGGCAAGGAACAGGGAAGTGGAAGTTATGGTGATGGTGATAGTGCACGCAGAGGCCGAGGCCGTGGGCAAGATGAAACTGTGCCTGCTGAGGGAGCACAACAAACACCCACATCACGTCAACCTAGCTTCAAGTCCAACTTTATAGGGGGCTGCGGAATACCACTGTTGAAGCCAGACCAGTGTAAAAAGGTTGTTGGTTGAATAGCAGATAAATAAATAATGCTTCCATTCAGTTTGCAACCACCACCACCACCCTTTCTTCCACACGGTCCAGTCTCAGTAGCCGTGAGTCTGGACCACATTATTATTATTATAGTGTAATGGTCCGCAGGGTGGTAGTCATGGGCGAGTGTCGCTTCTTTGACACGTGGTTACATATGTGACGATGCTTCGAGATCTGAGATCTCCACAATCACTGTTAATGCGCTGGGTGCAGAACTGTCCCGTTTAACCCTCTCAGTCAAGAAACCAGCTGTTATAAACGGTGTTCTTTTTATGCACAGTCAAACAGGTGAACATAGAGCAACAGGTTACACATTTTTCATCACTTCCCACAAAGTACACAGGCTCCATTTTCAGAGTTACAGTTTGCACTTTGTTTCTGGCAACAGGAACGGCACAGTAGTGAGGAGCGATCTTAAATGCCTGCATTTTCCTTAGGGGTAGACTCATACAGGTCCATATGTGCCGCTATGCCCTGATCCACTGTGTCCTTGCTTATATCAGTCCCCGGGGCCACTCGTAGAGACGTGCTCCCTGTTTCAGTACCCACAGCAGGGCGATGCCTTGTCCCAAGGTCCCTTTCTCGCTGGACAGAATGTTTCAGTACCCACAGCAGGGCGCTGTCTCATTCCAAGGTCCCCTTTCTTGCTGAACAGTACACTTCCTGGACTTCTAAGCTTTTCTCTTGCAGGGTTCCCCACCTGCCTGTGTCATCCTGTTGTCTCTGTAACTAGGTCCTTTTCCTCATGAGCCTTGTAGTTCCACAAAAGGAAAAATCTGTCTTCCCTCTTTCTCTTACTGCTCTAGACTGACTAAAATGGATCCCTTCTCACAGGAATCCACAGAACTCCCTCCCACTATGGGCTGTATTTCTAATTAACCCTCAAACTGTCTTTGTGCCTGCTGCCTCTGTGTTACTAAGCAGGTTTCACCTTTCACTTACATTCTATACAAGAGTGAAAATGAAGACGGACATATTGTGACTAGTGTTGAGCGAGCATGCTCGACACTGCTCGTTACTCGCCCGAGAATCACGCTACTCAGGATGTTCGGCGAGCACCGAGCATTTCCGGGTTACTCAGGCGGGAGCTCGGGTCTCCGCCTTGCATGTTTGGCGCTCTTTACAGAGCCGATGAACATGCAGGGATTGTCAGCCAGTCACTGTAATGCCGCAGCCATGTTGTTTGCGGGCATTACAGTGATTGGCTGGCCGCACAGCGTCACCTCGAGTATTTAAAACCGGGCGCCGCCATCTTGGACACAGTCGCTCCGGATCAGCCAGTGAAGGGTCAGTGCTGCTGAGTTAGGGAGAGATATATAGTGCGAAATAGGTAGTGTAGGGTCTCTAAAGCCTGCCAAATCAAACAAACAGTCCTTGTCAGGACTAATATCCATCCCAGATATCAGGCAGGCAGGCAGGCTGTATAGGAGACGCAGTGCTTATACCAGCAAACGCTGCATTACAGTCCTGTGTGCTCCTGTTGGTCAAATTGCTAGACTTATCACCCCGGTCTCAGGGGCCAGGAAAAAAATTTTTTTTTCATCTAAATCCTGTATTTTTTTTTTCCTCAGTCAGACTGTACAAATACGCATCTTATTAACCTTTTGGTATTTTCCCCTACCCCAAATAAAAATTGAGTGTGTCTGTGACTGTTCAGACAATATATCTGTTTAAAAGAATCTGGTGTAGGCCAGAAAAATAGAACTGTGGTTTTGCAGTTCCACGGGTCAAATCTCTGTATTATCCTGTTTTTGGCATTTTTTGCCGTAAAAAAAACTGTAATAGTGTCTCCCTGACTGGTCAGACACAAATATATCTGTTTAAAAGAGCCTGGTGTACACCACATAACTATAACTGTGGCTTTGCAGTTCCACGGGTCAAATCTCTGTATTATCCTGTTTTTGGCATTTTTTGCCATAAAAAAAAACAGTAATAGTGTCTCCCAGACTGTTCAGACGCCAATATATCTGTTTGTAAGAGTCTGGTGTAGGCCAGAAAAACAGAATTGTGGTTTTGCAGTTCCACGGGTCAAATCTCTGAATTATCCTGTTTTTGGCATTTTTTGGCGTAAAAAAAAACTGTAATAGTGTCTCCCTGACTGGTCAGACACCAATATATCTATTTAAAAGAGTCTGGTGTATGCCAAATAACTATAACTGTGGTTTTGCAGTTCCACGGGTCAAATCTCTGAATTATCCTGTTTTTGGCATTTTTTGCCGTAAAAAAAACAGTAATAGTGTCTCCCTGACTGGTCAGACACCAATATATCTGTTTAAAAGAGTCTGGTGTATGCCACATAACTATAACTGTGGTCTTGCAGTTCCACGGGTAAAATCTCTGTATTATCCTGCTTTTGGCATTTTTTGCCGTTAAAAAAAAAACAGTAATAGTGTCTCCATGACTGTTCAGACACCAATATATCTGTTTAAAAGAGTCTGGTGTAGGCCAGAAAAATAGAACTGTGGTTTTGCAGTTCCACGGGTCAAATCTCTGCATTATCCTTTTTTTGGCATCTTTTGCCATAAAAAAAACTGTAATAGTGTCTCCCTGACTGGCCAGACACCAATATATCTGTTTAAAAGAGTCTGGTGTACACCACATAACTATAACTGTGGTTTTGCAGTTCCACGGGTCAAATCTCTGTATTATCCTGTTTTTGGCATTTTTTGCCGTAAAAAAAACAGTAATAGTGTCTCCCTGACTGTTCAGACACCAATATATCTGTTTAAAAGAGTCTGGTGTACGCCACATAACTATAACTGTGGCTTTGCAGTTCCACGGGTGAAATCTCTGTATTATCCTGTTTTTGGCATTTTTTGCCGTAAAAAAAACAGTAATAGTGTCTCCCTGACTGTTCAGACTCCAATATATCTGTTTAAAAGAGTCTGGTGTAGGCCAGAAAAATAGAACTGTGGTTTTGCAGTTCCATGGGTCAAATCTTTGTATTATGCTGTTTTTGGCATTTTTTGCCGTAAAAAAAACTGTAATAGTGTCTCCCTGACTGGTCAGACACCAATATATCTGTTTAAAAGAGTCTGGTGTACGCCACATAACTATAACTGTGGCTTTGCAGTTCCACGGGTCAAATCTCTGTATTATCCTGTTTTTGGCATTTTTTGCCGTAAAAAAAACAGTAATAGTGTCTCCCTGACTGTTCAGACACCAATATATCTGTTTAAAAGAGTCTGGTGTAGGCCAGAAAAATATAACTGTGGTTTTGCAGTTCCACAGGTCAAATCTCTGAATTATCCTGTTTTTGGCATTTTTTGCCGTAAAAAAAAACTGTAATAGTGTCTCCCTGACTGGTCAGACACCAATATATCTATTTAAAAGAGTCTGGTGTAGGCCACATAACTATAACTGTGGTTTTGCAGTTCCACGGGTCAAATCTCTGAATTATCTTGTTTTTGGCATTTTTTGCCGTAAAAAAAACAGTAATAGTGTCTCCCTGACTGGTCAGACACCAATATATCTGTTTAAAAGAGTCTGGTGTACGCCACATAACTATAACTGTGGTTTTGCAGTTCCACGGGTCAAATCTCTGTATTATCCTATTTTTGGCATTTTTTGCCGTAAAAAAAACAGTAATAGTGTCTCTCTGACTGGTCAGACACCAATATATCTGTTTAAAAGAGTCTAGTGTAGGCCAGAAAAATAGAACTGTGGTTTTGCAGTTCCACGGGTCAAATCTCTGTAATATCCACTTTTGGGTCTTTTTTTACATAAAAAAACAGTTTGAGTGTGTCGCTGACTGTTCAGCCCCAAATAAATCTATTTAAAAAAGTCTGGCATACGCCAGTAAATTAGAACTGTGGTTTTGCAGTTCCACTGTTCAAATCTATGTATTATCCAGCTTTTGGCCTGTTTTACGTAAAAAAAAACAGTATTAGTGTCTCCCTGTCTGTTCAGTCATAAATATATCTGTTTAAAAGATTCTGGTGTAGGCCAGACAAATAGAACTGTGGTTTTCCTCTTCCACGGTTCTAATCTCCTTTTTGTTACCCTTTTTCCATTGATAGTGCGAGTGTAAGCTATTTTACTTCATTTACAAAGGGCAAGGCGCGTGGCAAGGGAAGTGGAACTGGACGTTCTGGTGATGGTGCGTGTAGAGGACAGGGCCGTGGCCAAGGTGAAAATGTGGCACAACCAACAGCCACATCTTCTCGCTTCCACTTCTTGACCGAATTACTAGGGAAGCATACTACAACACCAGTATTGCGAACTGATCAGTGTGAACAGGTTATTAATTGGATAGCAGATAGTACTTCCAGTTACCTGGGCACCACCACCTCTGGTCTGTCTTCCACACGTTCAAGTTTTAGTAGCCTTGAGTCTCGACCGCATACTCCTCCTTACCCTGATGCTCCTTCCTCCCACCATGCCGAGTGTCGTCAGACAGCAACTGATCCCACACTTGGATACTCTGAAGAGCTGTTCACTGGTCCATTTCCATATTTGTGCCCCTCGCCTGCTCCGCTTGAAGTCGTGGAAGAGGAGATCCCATGTAGCGATGCCCAAATATTTGAACAGCCACGGCCACAGGAAGTCGACGCTGGCAATTTGTCACAAGAGGTGGACGATGACGAGACACAATTGCCACGAAGTGAGGAGGAGGATCGTGGTGCGCAAGTGGAAGAGGAGGAGGTGGTGGATGATCTAGTAACTGACCCAACGTGGCAGGAGGACATGCAGAGCGAGGCCAGCAGCACATGGGGAGGGAGGCAGAGTACCCCAACAGGCAAGAAGAAGCAGTGTGGTGGCCGCACACAGAAGGCGGGCAACAGTTCCCCGTAACACCAACACGAGGGACGCTGCCAGTACAACCGGTAGGTCTTCCAGAGTCTGGAATTTTTTTAAAGACTCTGCTTATAACCCCAAAAAGGCCATTTGTACCACCTGCCATGCCAGCATCAGCAGGGATGACAAAACTACCAGCCTGACCACCACCAGCATGATCAGGCACATGGCAGCAAAGCACCCGACTTTGTGGGGCGAACCCCAGGGTCCACGACCAGTGTCTGCGGGTGTCACCACTGCTTCTTCCGCTGTTGTGCGTGTAATAGAACCCCCTGTTGTGCATGCAAGGCAATCCCCTGTCCATACTACATGCAAAGATGTCCCCTCCTCTCAGTCTTCACTTGTTATGGCAGTTTCTCAAGAAACAGCATCAACGTCCACGTCCACGTCCCACCGCAGCGTTCAATTGTCCATATCCCAGACCTTTGAACGAAAGCGCAAATTGGCAGCGAACGCCCCACAGGCCACAGTCCTAAATTCGCACATTTCATGACTGCTTGCGTTGGAAATGCTGCCTTTTAGGCTGGTGGAGACCGAATCCTTCCGCAACCTTATGGCGGTGGCCGTCCCTCGGTACTCAGTCCCCACTATTTTGCCCAGTGTGCCATCCCCGCACTACACAAGCACGTGTCCCAAAATGTCTGCCGTTCCCTCAACAATGCAGTTACTGGGAGAGTCCACCTGACAACGGACACGTGGACAAGTGCTTGTGGCCAGCAACGGTACATCTCCCTGATGGCACACTGGGTAAACATAGTAGAAGCCGGGACCCAGTCGGACCTTGGGACGGAACACATCCTCCCCACACCGAGGATTGCGGGCCCTATGTCAGTCAGAGTTGCCCCCACAGTGTACAGCTCCTGCGCATCATCCTCCTCCTCCTCCTCCTCATGTTCAGCCTCCATCTCAGATATCACCACATCAGTTACAAGCTGGAAGCACTGCAGTACTGCCTCAGCCAAGCGGCAACAGGCTGTGCTGAAACTTATAAGCTTAGGTGATAAACCTCACACTGCTTGTGAGTTGTGAACAGCTGTGAAAGAGCAGGCAGATCTGTGGCTGAGACCGCTGAACCTACATCCAGGCATGGTCGTGTGTGACAATGGCCGTAACCTGGTGGCGGCTCTGAGGCGAGGCGAGATCACACACGTACCATGCCTGGCTCATGTGCTTAACCTCGTGGTTCAGCGGTTTCTTAAATCGTACCCCGAGTTGCCAGATCTGCTCGTCAAAGTACGCCGCCTGTCAGCTCATTTTCGCAAGTCGGCTACAGCTTCCGCCGCCCTTGCTGTGTTGCAGCAGCGTTCGCAGCTTCCGGCACACCGACTGGTGTGTGATATCCCGACACGTTGGAACTCTACCCTCCATATGTTGCAAAGCATTTGTGAGCAGAAGAGAGCAGTTGTGGAGTACCAGCTGCAACAAGGCTGTCGATATTCAGGTCAGACTCCACACATAAGACCTCAGGAGTGGACCTGGATGTCTGACATATGTACCATCCTGACAAACTTTGAGGAGTCCACCAAGATGGTGAGTGGCGATGACGCCATCATTAGCATCAGCATCCCACTTGTCTGTCTTTTGCAACGCTCTCTACAGAGAATTAAAGAGGAGGCATTGCAGCCAGAGTATGATGAGATGGATCAAGTAGCCATAGCGGGCGATTACACACAGCCCAACCTCATCTCATCCAAACGTGCATTGGGGGATTATGAAGGAGAGGAGGAGGAGGAAGAACAGGAGCTGGTATCATGCGCTGTAGACGGTAGTGACGCGCCCCCCCAGGCCTGTGTTGTGCAGGGAATACCCGGAGCCGGATCACTGGGGGTTGTAGTCTCTGTGGCGCTGACCCTGTCCGTGCCCAGGGTGGTCAATTCAGTGGCAGTCTTATTAGTGAGATAATAGTCCGACTACGCCACCCGTTTATTGCGGTCAGTGGGGACCTCCGCTGCAAGGCAGACCGCTGAGGCCGGTGTTGTGTGTGCAGCTAAGAACGGGATGACTCCCCACGGGAGGAGTATAGCCTCAGGGCAGTTAGTGTGGATGATGGGAGTGATGGTGCACGAGCGCAGCAGGAATAACTCAGAGTCCGTGCAGTGCAGTTCAGGGTCTTTACTGATGTTATAAAGCAGACCCTCCCGGGAGTACTGGCTAGCAGTAGAGGCCTGGTCAGTCTGAGAGCTAGCAGGATCTCCCCTGGCCAGGTGGAGTTGTAGGCCTCCCCGTCTATCTGTACTCTTTCCTGGCTACCTTGCTGTGTGCGGGTAGAAGTAGCCCACATCCCTGAGTAAACCGTGTGGTGCTCACCTGTACAGCCGGTGACTTGGGGCCTTCTGTTAGCCTCCGCTTCACGATGGCGGTGCTGGTCCCTTGCTTGTGACCGTGCCTCCGGGCTTCTCTGGCCAGAGGACATGGAATCCCCTGCCGGTTGGATTCTGCTGCTGGACCTGGATGTCCCCACAGCCTTAAACTCCGTGTCCCGTCTTAATGTCTTCAGCCAGGGCGAGCTATCTAGCTTCCAGCCCCTGGCACTCACTCCTGCTCCTACAGAGCTCCTTGCTGACACTTTCCCTGTGTCTGGAACTGTCTCCAGGCTCTGACTGTCCTAATCCCGCCCCAGACCCAGTTTATAAGGGCAGATTCCTCCCCTCCCAGGTCTGGGCGGGCAGTGTTGCATGCTTAGGGCTCCTGACCAGAGAAACCTCCCACTTGCTCTCAGACGTAATATTTCTATTACTGTGGTAACCAGACCCCTGGGGTGCCACATTAGTACCTGTACAACTGTCATACCGTCGGTTCAGCGTGGGTGGCCTGAGGACAGGGGGGAGAAGGAGGAGGAGGAGAGCATGGTCAGTCGTCATCTTGGTGAGGACACGGAAGTCTTGCCCGTTACCAGTCTGGCACTCATGGCTGACTTTATGTTACGCTGCCTTAACCGTGACCCTCGCGTTGTCAAAATGTTGGGTGACAGTTATTACTAGTTGGTGACACTTTTAGACCCCCGCTACAAGGAGAACTTTCACTCTCTTATTCCTGAGGTGGAGAGGTCTACAAAAATGGGGCAGTACCAGAAGGCCCTATCTGCAGAACTGTTAAAAAATTCCCATCTAAACACGCTAGCGGCAGAGGTCACCGTTCGCTGCCCAACCAAGGGGTACAGGCGAGAGAGATGCAACTCCAATCCAGCAGAGGCAGGGGAACACTGTCAACATTCTGGGACAGTTTTCTGAGACCCGCCCAGCTTACAGGCCCTGAGGGGCGGGATACTCTCACAAGGAGTGGAAAGTTTCAAAAGATGGTGAGGGAGTACCTTGCCGACCGTACCAGCGTCCTCCGTGATTCCTCTGTGCCTTTTAATTTTTCGGTATCCAAGCTGGACACTTGGAATGAACTCGCTCTGTATGCCTTGCAGGTCCTGGCCTGTCCTGCCGCTAGCATGTTATCGGAGCGTGTTTTTAGTGCCGCTGGGGGAATTATAACAGATAACTGACAATGCTGACTAGCTGACCCTTATCAAAATGAACAAGGGCTGGATTGGGCCAGACTTCTCATCACCACCAAATGACAGCAGAGTAACATAAAGTCAAATCCACTGTGTTATTTTGGGAGGTGTATTCCCATGCACCACTTCACACCCACACATGGGTATACGCTTCCTCATTTCGGCTGTATTTTGCTCTTCTCCTTATCCTCAGCCTCCACCACCACTATACCACCAGGGTGACCTTGGTCCGTGTTGCCAGCATTGCAAGTTCCTCTGTCCTAATTTTTGGCAGCTTTTAGTTGGAAGGCATAGGCAAAGACTATAGGAGACCCACTCCCCAATAATGGGAGTAATGTTTTTAATATGCTGTACTGAATGGGTCTTGTAAGGGGCATTAAAAACATCTTGTTAAGCTACTGCGACCTCCACCACTTTTCCCAGGGGCATTAAAACGGTCTTGTTAAGCTACTGCGACCTCCACCATTCCTCCAATGGGCATTAAAACCGTCTTGTTAAGCTACTGCGACCTCCACCACTTTTCCCAGGGGCATTAAAACCGTCTTGTTAAGCTACTGCGACCTCCACCACTTTTTCAAGGGGCATTGATGTTGTCTTTTTATTCCACTGCGACCTCCACGTCTCTTCCAAGGGGCATTAAAACAGTCTTGTTAAGTTACTGCAACTTCCACCACTTCTCCAAGGGGCATTAAAACCGTCTTGTTAAGCTACTGCGACCTCCACCATTCTTCCAAGGGGCGTTAAAACCATCTTGTTAAGCTACTGTGACCTCCACCACTTCTCCAAGGGTCATTAAAACCGTCTTGTTAAGCTACTGCGACCTCCACCATTCCTCCAATGGGCATTAAAACTGTCTTGTTAAGCTACTGCGACCTCCACCACTTTTCCCAGGGGCATTAAAACCGTCTTGTTCAGCTACTGCGACCTCCACCAGTTTTTCAAGGGGCATTGATATTGTCTTTTTATTCCACTGCGATCTCCACATCTCTTCCAAGGGCCATTAAAACCGTCTTGTTAAGCTACTGCGACTTCCACCACTTCTCCAAGGGGCATTAAAACCGTCTTGTTAAGCTACTGCGACCTCCACCATTCTTCCAAGGGGCATTAAAACCGTCTTGTTAAGCTACTGCGACCTCCAGCACTTCTCCAAGGGGCATTAAAACTGCCTTGTTAAGCTACTGCGACCTCCACCACTTTTTCAAGGGGCATTGATATTGTGTTTTTATTCCACTGTGACCTCCACGTCTCTTCCAAGGGCCATTAAAACCATCTTGTTAAGCTGCTGCAACCTCCACGTCTCTTCCAAGGGGCATTTAAACCGTCTTGTTAAGCTATTGCAACCTTCACGTCTCTTCCAAGGGGCATTGAAACCGTCTTGTTAAGCTACTGCGACCTCCACCTCTTTTTCAAGGGGCATAGATATTGTCTTTTTATTCCACTGCGACCTCCACATCTCTTCCAAGGGCTATTAAAACCGTCTTGTTAAGCTACTACGACCTCCACCACTTCTACAAGGGGCATTAAAACCGTCTTGTTAAGCTACTGCGACCTCCACCATTCTTCAAAGGGGCATTAAAACCGTCTTGTTAAGCTACTGCAACCTCCACGTCTCTTCCAAGGGGCATTAAAACCGTCTTGTTAAGCTACTGCAACCTCCACGTCTCTTCCAAGGGGCATTTAAACCATCTTGTTAAGCTACTGCAACCTCCACATCTCTTCCAAGGGGCATTAAACCCGTCTTGTTAAGCTACTGTGACCTCCACCACTTTTTCAAGGGGCATTGATATTGTCTTTTTATTCCACTGTGACCTCCACGTCTCTTCCAAGGGCCATTAAAACTGTCTTGTTAAGCTACTGCGACCTCCACCACTTCTCCAAAGGGCATTAAAACCGTCTTGTTAAGCTACTGCAACCTCCACCATTCTTCCAAGGGGCATTAAAACTGTCTTGTTAAGCTACTGCAACCTCCATGTCTCTTCCAAGGGGCATTAAAACCGTCTTGTTAAGCTACTGCGACCTCCACCACTTTTCCCAGGGGCGTTAAAACCGTCTTGTTAAGCTTCTGCGACCTCCATCACTTTTCCCAGGGGCATTGATATTGTCTTTTTATTCCACTGCGACCTCCACCATTCTTCCAAGGGGCATTAAAACCGTCTTGTTAAGCTACTGCAACCTCCATGTCTCTTCCAAGAGGCATTAAAACCGTCTTCTTAAGCTACTGCGACCTCCACCACTTTTCCCAGGGGCATTAAACCCGTCTTGTTAAGCTACTGCGACCTCCACCACTTTTCCCAGGGGCATTGATATTGTCTTTTTATTCCACTGCGACTTCCACCATTCTTCCAAGGGGCATTAAAACCGTCTTGTTAAGCTACTGCGAACTCCACCACTTTCCCCAGGGGCATTAAAACCGTCTTGTTAAGCTATTGCAACCTCCACCATTCTTCCAAGGGGCATTAAAACCGTCTTTTTAAGCTACTGCGACCTCCACCACTTTTCCAAGGGGCATTGATATTGTCTTTTTATTCCACTGCGACCTCCACCATTCTTCCAACGGGCATTGCATTTCCTCCTAATTTTAGTCAGCTTTTGCTTTTCAATGCATAGACGAACACTAAGGGAGACCCACTCCCCAATAATGGGTACAAGGTTTTTAGTATGCTGTAATCCAGATCTGTTTCAAGGGGCATTGCAGTTCCTCATAATTTTTGGAAAGCCTTCCATTCACTGCTTAGGCCAACAGTGCACAGGAGACCCAGTTGCTATAAATGGAAAAAACGGTTTAGTTAAGGCCCTCTGACCTCCATGTCACTTCCAAGGGGCATTGGAGTGCCTCAAAATTTTTGTTAGGCATTGCACTCACTGCATGTCCTATAACTGTGTAGCCGAACCGCTCCTTTTGGTACAGAAACATATCCTACAAGACATGTTTGGTTGACTGGCCTGATATTGATGTGAATGGTCCCTGTTCCTCCTGCTCTTTCTCCTTTGCCACCACCTCATCCATCATTCATCACCTAGCAAAAAAGAAGCAAGACAAAAATATATCTCATACCCTACCATAATTATATATAAATGTAAAGCAAAGTTGCATAATAAATATAGGGTACTTAGCGAACTATTTTTGATCAAAAAAAGTATACAAGCCGTCCCACCAGCGGCAAGGTGACCCTAAATTGGGACGGTACCTATACTGCCTATATTAAAAACCTTACTGTATATCAAAGTTGAAGTAATGCATATAAAAGGGTAGACAAATAGGACCGGGTCCCAACTCCAGACCACCTAGGCCCGTGGTAAGCTACATATATACCAATCAGCTCAACAAAGGGCATGCCACACCCTTAAATTGCACAGAATGCAAACAAGTCAAAAAACCAGACAATGTGAACTGAGGTCTAAGATGGCAGACATACAAGAAACAGAGGCATGTTCACACTAGCAAAAAAGAAGCAAGACAAAAATATATCTCATACCCTACCATAATTATATATAAATGTAAAGCAAAGTTGCATAATAAATATAGGGTACTTAGTGAACTATTTTTGATCAAAAAAAGTATACAAGCCGTCCCACCAGCGGCAAGGTGACCCTAAATTGGGACGGTACCTATACTGCCTATATTAAAAACCTTACTGTATACCAAAGTTGAAGTAATGCATATAAAAGGGTAGACAAATAGGACCGGGTCCCAACTCCAGACCACCTAGGCCCGTGGTAAGCTACATATATACCAATCAGCTCAACAAAGGGCATGCCACACCCTTAAATTGCACAGAATGCAAACAAGTCAAAAAACCAGACAATGTGAACTGAGGTCTAAGATGGCAGACATACAAGAAACAGAGGCATGTTCACACTAGCAAAAAAGAAGCAAGACAAAAATATATCTCATACCCTACCATAATTATATATAAATGTAAAGCAAAGTTGCATAATAAATATAGGGTACTTAGTGAACTATTTTTGATCAAAAAAAGTATACAAGCCGTCCCACCAGCGGCAAGGTGACCCTAAATTGGGACGGTACCTATACTGCCTATATTAAAAACCTTGCTGTATATCAAAGTTGAAGTAATGCATATAAAAGGGTAGACAAATAGGACCGGGTCCCAACTCCAGACCACCTAGGCCCGTGGTAAGCTACATATATACCAATCAGCTCAACAAAGGGCATGCCACACCCTTAAATTGCACAGAATGCAAACAAGTCAAAAAACCAGACAATGTGAACTGAGGTCTAAGATGGCAGACATACAAGAAACAGAGGCATGTTCACACTAGCAAAAAAGAAGCAAGACAAAAATATATCTCATACCCTACCATAATTATATATAAATGTAAAGCAAAGTTGCATAATAAATATAGGGTACTTAGTGAACTATTTTTGATCAAAAAAAGTATACAAGCCGTCCCACCAGCGGCAAGGTGACCCTAAATTGGGACGGTACCTATACTGCCTATATTAAAAACCTTACTGTATATCAAAGTTGAAGTAATGCATATAAAAGGGTAGACAAATAGGACCGGGTCCCAACTCCAGACCACCTAGGCCCGTGGTAAGCTACATATATACCAATCAGCTCAACAAAGGGCATGCCACACCCTTAAATTGCACAGAATGCAAACAAGTCAAAAAACCAGACAATGTGAACTGAGGTCTAAGATGGCAGACATACAAGAAACAGAGGCATGTTCACACTAGCAAAAAAGAAGCAAGACAAAAATATATCTCATACCCTACCATAATTATATATAAATGTAAAGCAAAGTTGCATAATAAATATAGGGTACTTAGTGAACTATTTTTGATCAAAAAAAGTATACAAGCCGTCCCACCAGCGGCAAGGTGACCCTAAATTGGGACGGTACCTATACTGCCTATATTAAAAACCTTACTGTATATCAAAGTTGAAGTAATGCATATAAAAGGGTAGACAAATAGGACCGGGTCCCAACTCCAGACCACCTAGGCCCGTGGTAAGCTACATATATACCAATCAGCTCAACAAAGGGCATGCCACACCCTTAAATTGCACAGAATGCAAACAAGTCAAAAAACCAGACAATGTGAACTGAGGTCTAAGATGGCAGACATACAAGAAACAGAGGCATGTTCACACTAGCAAAAAAGAAGCAAGACAAAAATATATCTCATACCCTACCATAATTATATATAAATGTAAAGCAAAGTTGCATAATAAATATAGGGTACTTAGTGAACTATTTTTGATCAAAAAAAGTATACAAGCCGTCCCACCAGCGGCAAGGTGACCCTAAATTGGGACGGTACCTATACTGCCTATATTAAAAACCTTACTGTATGTCAAAGTTGAAGTAATGCATATAAAAGGGTAGACAAATAGGACCGGGTCCCAACTCCAGACCACCTAGGCCCGTGGTAAGCTACATATATACCAATCAGCTCAACAAAGGGCATGCCACACCCTTAAATTGCACAGAATGCAAACAAGTCAAAAAACCAGACAATGTGAACTGAGGTCTAAGATGGCAGACATACAAGAAACAGAGGCATGTTCACACTAGCAAAAAAGAAGCAAGACAAAAATATATCTCATACCCTACCATAATTATATATAAATGTAAAGCAAAGTTGCATAATAAATATAGGGTACTTAGTGAACTATTTTTGATCAAAAAAAGTATACAAGCCGTCCTACCAGCGGCAAGGTGACCCTAAATTGGGACGGTACCTATACTGCCTATATTAAAAACCTACTGTATATCAAAGTTGAAGTAATGCATATAAAAGGGTAGACAAATAGGACCGGGTCCCAACTCCAGACCACCTAGGCCCGTGGTAAGCTACATATATACCAATCAGCTCAACAAAGGGCATGCCACACCCTTAAATTGCACAGAATGCAAACAAGTCAAAAAAACAGACAATGTGAACTGAGGTCTAAGATGGCAGACATACAAGAAACAGAGGCATGTTCACACTAGCAAAAAAGAAGCAAGACAAAAATATATCTCATACCCTACCATACTTATATATAAATGTAAAGCAAAGTTGCATAATAAATATAGGGTACTTAGTGAACTATTTTTGATCAAAAAAAGTATACAAGCCGTCCCACCAGCGGCAAGGTGACCCTAAATTGGGACGGTACCTATACTGCCTATATTAAAAACCTTACTGTATGTCAAAGTTGAAGTAATGCATATAAAAGGGTAGACAAATAGGACCGGGTCCCAACTCCAGACCACCTAGGCCCGTGGTAAGCTACATATATACCAATCAGCTCAACAAAGGGCATGCCACACCCTTAAATTGCACAGAATGCAAACAAGTCAAAAAACCAGACAATGTGAACTGAGGTCTAAGATGGCAGACATACAAGAAACAGAGGCATGTTCACACTAGCAAAAAAGAAGCAAGACAAAAATATATCTCATACCCTACCATAATTATATATAAATGTAAAGCAAAGTTGCATAATAAATATAGGGTACTTAGTGAACTATTTTTGATCAAAAAAAGTATACAAGCCGTCCCACCAGCGGCAAGGTGACCCTAAATTGGGACGGTACCTATACTGCCTATATTAAAAACCTTACTGTATGTCAAAGTTGAAGTAATGCATATAAAAGGGTAGACAAATAGGACCGGGTCCCAACTCCAGACCACCTAGGCCCGTGGTAAGCTACATATATACCAATCAGCTCAACAAAGGGCATGCCACACCCTTAAATTGCACAGAATGCAAACAAGTCAAAAAACCAGACAATGTGAACTGAGGTCTAAGATGGCAGACATACAAGAAACAGAGGCATGTTCACACTAGCAAAAAAGAAGCAAGACAAAAATATATCTCATACCCTACCATAATTATATATAAATGTAAAGCAAAGTTGCATAATAAATATAGGGTACTTAGTGAACTATTTTTGATCAAAAAAAGTATACAAGCCGTCCTACCAGCGGCAAGGTGACCCTAAATTGGGACGGTACCTATACTGCCTATATTAAAAACCTACTGTATATCAAAGTTGAAGTAATGCATATAAAAGGGTAGACAAATAGGACCGGGTCCCAACTCCAGACCACCTAGGCCCGTGGTAAGCTACATATATACCAATCAGCTCAACAAAGGGCATGCCACACCCTTAAATTGCACAGAATGCAAACAAGTCAAAAAACCAGACAATGTGAACTGAGGTCTAAGATGGCAGACATACAAGAAACAGAGGCATGTTCACACTAGCAAAAAAGAAGCAAGACAAAAATATATCTCATACCCTACCATAATTATATATAAATGTAAAGCAAAGTTGCATAATAAATATAGGGTACTTAGTGAACTATTTTTGATCAAAAAAAGTATACAAGCCGTCCCACCAGCGGCAAGGTGACCCTAAATTGGGACGGTAGCTATACTGCCTATATTAAAAACCTTACTGTATACCAAAGTTGAAGTAATGCATATAAAAGGGTAGACAAATAGGACCGGGTCCCAACTCCAGACCACCTAGGCCCGTGGTAAGCTACATATATACCAATCAGCTCAACAAAGGGCATGCCACACCCTTAAATTGCACAGAATGCAAACAAGTCAAAAAACCAGACAATGTGAACTGAGGTCTAAGATGGCAGACATACAAGAAACAGAGGCATGTTCACACTAGCAAAAAAGAAGCAAGACAAAAATATATCTCATACCCTACCATAATTATATATAAATGTAAAGCAAAGTTGCATAATAAATATAGGGTACTTAGTGAACTATTTTTGATCAAAAAAAGTATACAAGCCGTCCCACCAGCGGCAAGGTGACCCTAAATTGGGACGGTACCTATACTGCCTATATTAAAAACCTTGCTGTATATCAAAGTTGAAGTAATGCATATAAAAGGGTAGACAAATAGGACCGGGTCCCAACTCCAGACCACCTAGGCCCGTGGTAAGCTACATATATACCAATCAGCTCAACAAAGGGCATGCCACACCCTTAAATTGCACAGAATGCAAACAAGTCAAAAAACCAGACAATGTGAACTGAGGTCTAAGATGGCAGACATACAAGAAACAGAGGCATGTTCACACTAGCAAAAAAGAAGCAAGACAAAAATATATCTCATACCCTACCATAATTATATATAAATGTAAAGCAAAGTTGCATAATAAATATAGGGTACTTAGTGAACTATTTTTGATCAAAAAAAGTATACAAGCCGTCCCACCAGCGGCAAGGTGACCCTAAATTGGGACGGTACCTATACTGCCTATATTAAAAACCTTACTGTATATCAAAGTTGAAGTAATGCATATAAAAGGGTAGACAAATAGGACCGGGTCCCAACTTCAGACCACCTAGGCCCGTGGTAAGCTACATATATACCAATCAGCTCAACAAAGGGCATGCCACAACCTTAAATTGCACAGAATGCAAACAAGTCAAAAAACCAGACAATGTGAACTGAGGTCTAAGATGGCAGACATACAAGAAACAGAGGCATGTTCACACTAGCAAAAAAGAAGCAAGACAAAAATATATCTCATACCCTACCATAATTATATATAAATGTAAAGCAAAGTTGCATAATAAATATAGGGTACTTAGTGAACTATTTTTGATCAAAAAAAGTATACAAGCCGTCCCACCAGCGGCAAGGTGACCCTAAATTGGGACGGTACCTATACTGCCTATATTAAAAACCTTACTGTATATCAAAGTTGAAGTAATGCATATAAAAGGGTAGACAAATAGGACCGGGTCCCAACTCCAGACCACCTAGGCCCGTGGTAAGCTACATATATACCAATCAGCTCAACAAAGGGCATGCCACACCCTTAAATTGCACAGAATGCAAACAAGTCAAAAAACCAGACAATGTGAACTGAGGTCTAAGATGGCAGACATACAAGAAACAGAGGCATGTTCACACTAGCAAAAAAGAAGCAAGACAAAAATATATCTCATACCCTACCATAATTATATATAAATGTAAAGCAAAGTTGCATAATAAATATAGGGTACTTAGTGAACTATTTTTGATCAAAAAAAGTATACAAGCCGTCCCACCAGCGGCAAGGTGACCCTAAATTGGGACGGTACCTATACTGCCTATATTAAAAACCTTACTGTATGTCAAAGTTGAAGTAATGCATATAAAAGGGTAGACAAATAGGACCGGGTCCCAACTCCAGACCACCTAGGCCCGTGGTAAGCTACATATATACCAATCAGCTCAACAAAGGGCATGCCACACCCTTAAATTGCACAGAATGCAAACAAGTCAAAAAACCAGACAATGCGAACTGAGGTCTAAGATGGCAGACATACAAGAAACAGAGGCATGTTCACACTAGCAAAAAAGAAGCAAGACAAAAATATATCTCATACCCTACCATAATTATATATAAATGTAAAGCAAAGTTGCATAATAAATATAGGGTACTTAGTGAACTATTTTTGATCAAAAAAAGTATACAAGCCGTCCCACCAGCGGCAAGGTGACCCTAAATTGGGACGGTACCTATACTGCCTATATTAAAAACCTTACTGTATATCAAAGTTGAAGTAATGCATATAAAAGGGTAGACAAATAGGACCGGGTCCCAACTCCAGACCACCTAGGCCCGTGGTAAGCTACATATATACCAATCAGCTCAACAAAGGGCATGCCACACCCTTAAATTGCACAGAATGCAAACAAGTCAAAAAACCAGACAATGTGAACTGAGGTCTAAGATGGCAGACATACAAGAAACAGAGGCATGTTCACACTAGCAAAAAAGAAGCAAGACAAAAATATATCTCATACCCTACCATAATTATATATAAATGTAAAGCAAAGTTGCATAATAAATATAGGGTACTTAGTGAACTATTTTTGATCAAAAAAAGTATACAAGCCGTCCTACCAGCGGCAAGGTGACCCTAAATTGGGACGGTACCTATACTGCCTATATTAAAAACCTACTGTATATCAAAGTTGAAGTAATGCATATAAAAGGGTAGACAAATAGGACCGGGTCCCAACTCCAGACCACCTAGGCCCGTGGTAAGCTACATATATACCAATCAGCTCAACAAAGGGCATGCCACACCCTTAAATTGCACAGAATGCAAACAAGTCAAAAAAACAGACAATGTGAACTGAGGTCTAAGATGGCAGACATACAAGAAACAGAGGCATGTTCACACTAGCAAAAAAGAAGCAAGACAAAAATATATCTCATACCCTACCATAATTATATATAAATGTAAAGCAAAGTTGCATAATAAATATAGGGTACTTAGTGAACTATTTTTGATCAAAAAAAGTATACAAGCCGTCCCACCAGCGGCAAGGTGACCCTAAATTGGGACGGTACCTATACTGCCTATATTAAAAACCTTACTGTATGTCAAAGTTGAAGTAATGCATATAAAAGGGTAGACAAATAGGACCGGGTCCCAACTCCAGACCACCTAGGCCCGTGGTAAGCTACATATATACCAATCAGCTCAACAAAGGGCATGCCACACCCTTAAATTGCACAGAATGCAAACAAGTCAAAAAACCAGACAATGTGAACTGAGGTCTAAGATGGCAGACATACAAGAAACAGAGGCATGTTCACACTAGCAAAAAAGAAGCAAGACAAAAATATATCTCATACCCTACCATAATTATATATAAATGTAAAGCAAAGTTGCATAATAAATATAGGGTACTTAGTGAACTATTTTTGATCAAAAAAAGTATACAAGCCGTCCCACCAGCGGCAAGGTGACCCTAAATTGGGACGGTACCTATACTGCCTATATTAAAAACCTTACTGTATGTCAAAGTTGAAGTAATGCATATAAAAGGGTAGACAAATAGGACCGGGTCCCAACTCCAGACCACCTAGGCCCGTGGTAAGCTACATATATACCAATCAGCTCAACAAAGGGCATGCCACACCCTTAAATTGCACAGAATGCAAACAAGTCAAAAAACCAGACAATGTGAACTGAGGTCTAAGATGGCAGACATACAAGAAACAGAGGCATGTTCACACTAGCAAAAAAGAAGCAAGACAAAAATATATCTCATACCCTACCATAATTATATATAAATGTAAAGCAAAGTTGCATAATAAATATAGGGTACTTAGTGAACTATTTTTGATCAAAAAAAGTATACAAGCCGTCCTACCAGCGGCAAGGTGACCCTAAATTGGGACGGTACCTATACTGCCTATATTAAAAACCTACTGTATATCAAAGTTGAAGTAATGCATATAAAAGGGTAGACAAATAGGACCGGGTCCCAACTCCAGACCACCTAGGCCCGTGGTAAGCTACATATATACCAATCAGCTCAACAAAGGGCATGCCACACCCTTAAATTGCACAGAATGCAAACAAGTCAAAAAACCAGACAATGTGAACTGAGGTCTAAGATGGCAGACATACAAGAAACAGAGGCATGTTCACACTAGCAAAAAAGAAGCAAGACAAAAATATATCTCATACCCTACCATAATTATATATAAATGTAAAGCAAAGTTGCATAATAAATATAGGGTACTTAGTGAACTATTTTTGATCAAAAAAAGTATACAAGCCGTCCCACCAGCGGCAAGGTGACCCTAAATTGGGACGGTACCTATACTGCCTATATTAAAAACCTTACTGTATGTCAAAGTTGAAGTAATGCATATAAAAGGGTAGACAAATAGGACCGGGTCCCAACTCCAGACCACCTAGGCCCGTGGTAAGCTACATATATACCAATCAGCTCAACAAAGGGCATGCCACACCCTTAAATTGCACAGAATGCAAACAAGTCAAAAAACCAGACAATGTGAACTGAGGTCTAAGATGGCAGACATACAAGAAACAGAGGCATGTTCACACTAGCAAAAAAGAAGCAAGACAAAAATATATCTCATACCCTACCATAATTATATATAAATGTAAAGCAAAGTTGCATAATAAATATAGGGTACTTAGTGAACTATTTTTGATCAAAAAAAGTATACAAGCCGTCCCACCAGCGGCAAGGTGACCCTAAATTGGGACGGTACCTATACTGCCTATATTAAAAACCTTACTGTATGTCAAAGTTGAAGTAATGCATATAAAAGGGTAGACAAATAGGACCGGGTCCCAACTCCAGACCACCTAGGCCCGTGGTAAGCTACATATATACCAATCAGCTCAACAAAGGGCATGCCACACCCTTAAATTGCACAGAATGCAAACAAGTCAAAAAACCAGACAATGTGAACTGAGGTCTAAGATGGCAGACATACAAGAAACAGAGGCATGTTCACACTAGCAAAAAAGAAGCAAGACAAAAATATATCTCATACCCTACCATAATTATATATAAATGTAAAGCAAAGTTGCATAATAAATATAGGGTACTTAGTGAACTATTTTTGATCAAAAAAAGTATACAAGCCGTCCCACCAGCGGCAAGGTGACCCTAAATTGGGACGGTACCTATACTGCCTATATTAAAAACCTTACTGTATATCAAAGTTGAAGTAATGCATATAAAAGGGTAGACAAATAGGACCGGGTCCCAACTCCAGACCACCTAGGCCCGTGGTAAGCTACATATATACCAATCAGCTCAACAAAGGGCATGCCACACCCTTAAATTGCACAGAATGCAAACAAGTCAAAAAACCAGACAATGTGAACTGAGGTCTAAGATGGCAGACATACAAGAAACAGAGGCATGTTCACACTAGCAAAAAAGAAGCAAGACAAAAATATATCTCATACCCTACCATAATTATATATAAATGTAAAGCAAAGTTGCATAATAAATATAGGGTACTTAGTGAACTATTTTTGATCAAAAAAAGTATACAAGCCGTCCCACCAGCGGCAAGGTGACCCTAAATTGGGACGGTACCTATACTGCCTATATTAAAAACCTTACTGTATGTCAAAGTTGAAGTAATGCATATAAAAGGGTAGACAAATAGGACCGGGTCCCAACTCCAGACCACCTAGGCCCGTGGTAAGCTACATATATACCAATCAGCTCAACAAAGGGCATGCCACACCCTTAAATTGCACAGAATGCAAACAAGTCAAAAAACCAGACAATGCGAACTGAGGTCTAAGATGGCAGACATACAAGAAACAGAGGCATGTTCACACTAGCAAAAAAGAAGCAAGACAAAAATATATCTCATACCCTACCATAATTATATATAAATGTAAAGCAAAGTTGCATAATAAATATAGGGTACTTAGTGAACTATTTTTGATCAAAAAAAGTATACAAGCCGTCCCACCAGCGGCAAGGTGACCCTAAATTGGGACGGTACCTATACTGCCTATATTAAAAACCTTACTGTATATCAAAGTTGAAGTAATGCATATAAAAGGGTAGACAAATAGGACCGGGTCCCAACTCCAGACCACCTAGGCCCGTGGTAAGCTACATATATACCAATCAGCTCAACAAAGGGCATGCCACACCCTTAAATTGCACAGAATGCAAACAAGTCAAAAAACCAGACAATGTGAACTGAGGTCTAAGATGGCAGACATACAAGAAACAGAGGCATGTTCACACTAGCAAAAAAGAAGCAAGACAAAAATATATCTCATACCCTACCATAATTATATATAAATGTAAAGCAAAGTTGCATAATAAATATAGGGTACTTAGTGAACTATTTTTGATCAAAAAAAGTATACAAGCCGTCCTACCAGCGGCAAGGTGACCCTAAATTGGGACGGTACCTATACTGCCTATATTAAAAACCTACTGTATATCAAAGTTGAAGTAATGCATATAAAAGGGTAGACAAATAGGACCGGGTCCCAACTCCAGACCACCTAGGCCCGTGGTAAGCTACATATATACCAATCAGCTCAACAAAGGGCATGCCACACCCTTAAATTGCACAGAATGCAAACAAGTCAAAAAAACAGACAATGTGAACTGAGGTCTAAGATGGCAGACATACAAGAAACAGAGGCATGTTCACACTAGCAAAAAAGAAGCAAGACAAAAATATATCTCATACCCTACCATAATTATATATAAATGTAAAGCAAAGTTGCATAATAAATATAGGGTACTTAGTGAACTATTTTTGATCAAAAAAAGTATACAAGCCGTCCCACCAGCGGCAAGGTGACCCTAAATTGGGACGGTACCTATACTGCCTATATTAAAAACCTTACTGTATGTCAAAGTTGAAGTAATGCATATAAAAGGGTAGACAAATAGGACCGGGTCCCAACTCCAGACCACCTAGGCCCGTGGTAAGCTACATATATACCAATCAGCTCAACAAAGGGCATGCCACACCCTTAAATTGCACAGAATGCAAACAAGTCAAAAAACCAGACAATGTGAACTGAGGTCTAAGATGGCAGACATACAAGAAACAGAGGCATGTTCACACTAGCAAAAAAGAAGCAAGACAAAAATATATCTCATACCCTACCATAATTATATATAAATGTAAAGCAAAGTTGCATAATAAATATAGGGTACTTAGTGAACTATTTTTGATCAAAAAAAGTATACAAGCCGTCCCACCAGCGGCAAGGTGACCCTAAATTGGGACGGTACCTATACTGCCTATATTAAAAACCTTACTGTATGTCAAAGTTGAAGTAATGCATATAAAAGGGTAGACAAATAGGACCGGGTCCCAACTCCAGACCACCTAGGCCCGTGGTAAGCTACATATATACCAATCAGCTCAACAAAGGGCATGCCACACCCTTAAATTGCACAGAATGCAAACAAGTCAAAAAACCAGACAATGTGAACTGAGGTCTAAGATGGCAGACATACAAGAAACAGAGGCATGTTCACACTAGCAAAAAAGAAGCAAGACAAAAATATATCTCATACCCTACCATAATTATATATAAATGTAAAGCAAAGTTGCATAATAAATATAGGGTACTTAGTGAACTATTTTTGATCAAAAAAAGTATACAAGCCGTCCTACCAGCGGCAAGGTGACCCTAAATTGGGACGGTACCTATACTGCCTATATTAAAAACCTACTGTATATCAAAGTTGAAGTAATGCATATAAAAGGGTAGACAAATAGGACCGGGTCCCAACTCCAGACCACCTAGGCCCGTGGTAAGCTACATATATACCAATCAGCTCAACAAAGGGCATGCCACACCCTTAAATTGCACAGAATGCAAACAAGTCAAAAAACCAGACAATGTGAACTGAGGTCTAAGATGGCAGACATACAAGAAACAGAGGCATGTTCACACTAGCAAAAAAGAAGCAAGACAAAAATATATCTCATACCCTACCATAATTATATATAAATGTAAAGCAAAGTTGCATAATAAATATAGGGTACTTAGTGAACTATTTTTGATCAAAAAAAGTATACAAGCCGTCCCACCAGCGGCAAGGTGACCCTAAATTGGGACGGTACCTATACTGCCTATATTAAAAACCTTACTGTATGTCAAAGTTGAAGTAATGCATATAAAAGGGTAGACAAATAGGACCGGGTCCCAACTCCAGACCACCTAGGCCCGTGGTAAGCTACATATATACCAATCAGCTCAACAAAGGGCATGCCACACCCTTAAATTGCACAGAATGCAAACAAGTCAAAAAACCAGACAATGTGAACTGAGGTCTAAGATGGCAGACATACAAGAAACAGAGGCATGTTCACACTAGCAAAAAAGAAGCAAGACAAAAATATATCTCATACCCTACCATAATTATATATAAATGTAAAGCAAAGTTGCATAATAAATATAGGGTACTTAGTGAACTATTTTTGATCAAAAAAAGTATACAAGCCGTCCCACCAGCGGCAAGGTGACCCTAAATTGGGACGGTACCTATACTGCCTATATTAAAAACCTTACTGTATGTCAAAGTTGAAGTAATGCATATAAAAGGGTAGACAAATAGGACCGGGTCCCAACTCCAGACCACCTAGGCCCGTGGTAAGCTACATATATACCAATCAGCTCAACAAAGGGCATGCCACACCCTTAAATTGCACAGAATGCAAACAAGTCAAAAAACCAGACAATGTGAACTGAGGTCTAAGATGGCAGACATACAAGAAACAGAGGCATGTTCACACTAGCAAAAAAGAAGCAAGACAAAAATATATCTCATACCCTACCATAATTATATATAAATGTAAAGCAAAGTTGCATAATAAATATAGGGTACTTAGTGAACTATTTTTGATCAAAAAAAGTATACAAGCCGTCCCACCAGCGGCAAGGTGACCCTAAATTGGGACGGTACCTATACTGCCTATATTAAAAACCTTACTATAAAAACCTTAGGTTTTTAATATAGGCAGTATAGGTACCGTCCCAATTTAGGGTCACCTTGCCGCTGGTGGGACGGCTTGTATACTTTTTTTGATCAAAAATAGTTCACTAAGTACCCTATATTTATTATGCAACTTTGCTTTACATTTATATATAATTATGGTAGGGTATGAGATATATTTTTGTCTTGCTTCTTTTTTGCTAGTGTGAACATGCCTCTGTTTCTTGTATGTCTGCCATCTTAGACCTCAGTTCACATTGTCTGGTTTTTTGACTTGTTTGCATTCTGTGCAATTTAAGGGTGTGGCATGCCCTTTGTTGAGCTGATTGGTATATATGTAGCTTACCACGGGCCTAGGTGGTCTGGAGTTGGGACCCGGTCCTATTTGTCTACCCTTTTATATGCATTACTTCAACTTTGATATACAGTAAGGTTTTTAATATAGGCAGTATAGGTACCGTCCCAATTTAGGGTCACCTTGCCGCTGGTGGGACGGCTTGTATACTTTTTTTGATCAAAAATAGTTCACTAAGTACCCTATATTTATTATGCAACTTTGCTTTACATTTATATATAATTATGGTAGGGTATGAGATATATTTTTGTCTTGCTTCTTTTTCGCTAGTGTGAACATGCCTCTGTTTCTTGTATGTCTGCCATCTTAGACCTCAGTTCACATTGTCTGATCATTCATCACCTGAAGCTTTGTTTTAATGGGAGTCATAGAACTGGGATAGTAGCAGGAAAACATCCAGCAATCCTCGAAGGAAGTAGGATATGAGCCAAAACGCTGACCACCTCAGGCCTAGCCGCTACTACATACATGCGCTTGCATTCTAAGAAAACAAAGCAGACGCTTACTTCTATCATCATCATGCTCCTCACCTTGGCACTCTGAACTCCCCTGATGGAGAAGCCAGGGCCCACCGGAGGAGTCTTGTTCTCTGGTGGGCTCGTCCAATGCTGCCCTAAAGCAGGCCAGGCTAAGAAAAGTGTGGGGGAAGTTTCAAGGAGAAATAGGGGCGGCTGGGGACCGTTTATGGACACCCGGCCGCCCCCAGGCGGCTGGGGACCGTGTGTGGACCCCCGGCCGCGGGGCAGCTGAGGACTGAGTATGGACACCTGGCCGCCCCCTGGCGGCTGGGGACTGAGCGTGGACACCCGGCCACCGGGCGGCTTGGGACTGAGTATGGATACCTCGCTGCAGAAGCAGCCATGAGGTAGTGGCCAGCTTTGACCTCCTCCAAACTAAAAGGCCCCATTTCAAGTGCAAGCTAACAGTATGGTATTGCAGCCTGGGGGTGGGTGGGTGGCAGGCTGCATACTTGCGCTTGCATTGCAAGGAAGGGGGAGGTACAATTGAACACTGCCCTGGGGCAAGACTTGCACGGGGATAGTTGCAAGTCTGCATCTTCTGATGCGGAAAGGATCACTTCTGATGGGCACACTTTTAGGCAGTGACCTGGGTGTCAGAGATGCTTCCAGGGGTCTTCCCCATGCTGTTCCCATGTCTTTTCAGCACTGTATGCATGTGTCACACAGCACATGGCCAGATAAGTTTGTAAAATGTTAAAATGACATTTCCCAGTGAATGCATATGTCACGGTTGAAAAGAAATACAAAAGTGCAAAAATGCATAGAGAATGCTACTTGTGAACATAGTCCAAGGTGTGGAGGAGTATTTTTGTTTTTGGTTATTTATTTTACCTTATACACAAGTCTTTACCATGGAAAGGAAGTTCCTTAACATATTTCACAGGAAAACTGTTTCAGTTTCGTTTTTGAACGTTTTATTGTGAGCCCTTAAAAGTGGCTTAACACCTCTGACCACGTTGTTGACAGCAGTGACCTGGGGGTCAGGAATGCTTCCTGGGGCGATGCCCATGCTGTCCCCTTGTCTTTTGAGCACTGTGACTACCGTTTTGGGCACTTTTTAGGCTTTCTACAGACTGCCGGGGGTGCCGCCGAAAAAATGCACGGGTCTCCCATAGACTAACATTGGGCTCATTGCTCGGGTCGAGCACCCGAGTATCACGGTGAGCTCGGCAAGAGCTTCGATCACCCGAGCATTTTAGTGCTCGCTCAGCACTAATTGTGACCTCCGGTCAACACTACAGCCCACAGGGAAATAACCATTAAATATGTGACATGCAGAAGTAGTGCTGTTGCAGATTGTGACATGCAGAAGTAGTGCTGTTGCTTTAAAAGCATTCAACAACTATTAGAAGTAATACAAGCACATGAGACAGGAAGTGTTGTGCTCCAGAAGCATCAAGCAACTAGAGGGGTTAACAGTCAGAGGAAAAGGGAGGTGTTTTACCAGAGCCCAAGGGGGATTGTGGGTAACTTGTTTAGTGTCTGGCTGGAGCCAAAGAGAAAGTTTGTGTGTGTTCTGTATCTCACAGAAATGCCCCTGCAAGTGTAAAGGATTTAAGTCAGCAGTGAAGCTAAGCACAGGTCAGGTAGAGTTCCTGAACTAACAGTGCAGAGTATTGTCAGGCAGAAAGATAAGGACTGGAAGAAATGGTGTCACAGGGATTATCTCCCTCAGCAAACCCTCCCCCCTCCTCCATCTCACTGTGCTGTAAAGAATGCTTTGTTCATTAATGTGCCTTTGCATTAGAACTGTGCTGTCCTGTACTACTGGGAAGACTGTGAACTGCTGTGCTGCTAAGGAAACTGTACTGTTTGTCACTGGAGCCTGTTGCTCATAAGACTTAACTTGCACTGGCTGTGCGGCTTCTTACTAAATGCTACTGTTCTACCGTTTATGAGGACTCTTGTCAAGTGTGTCTGGTCAGCAAGTGAAACAACCTATGTGTCTGTGCCTGAGGGTCAATACCCCTGTGGGCCTGAGAGAAGCTGCAGCACATGGTCTATGGTCGCCCTGAGTAACGGTTCCCCCAGAATTCCAAAGAATTCATGTAACCTGTCTCGCCTTATCTGAACCTAGCGGCGTGTGAGTAACAAATACATAGCAGTAGCATGCATCTAAAATACATTCAAACAACAGAAATATCAGAGGAGTGGGATGCCATCCTCACCACCCTCACATCCCCCCATACATTAATTATGGTTGTCCTCGACCATACAGGACCTAGAAACAAGAGTTAATACAAAATCAACCATTTTCACACATTCAGACTGAAGTCTCCCTCAGACGTCTTCTCCTCACTGGATGTCCGGCCCTTCTCGGTTAAGGGCCCTGGAACAACAGCCGAGACAGTCCATAACTTTACCAGCACCAGTCCTTCTTGGTAAGGACCCCGGAGCAAAGTGTCCGTGTCCATCCTTAACAGCGGCCCACGGGCCAACACAGAAGCAGCCCTTCCTATCCAAGGGCACAGTCTTCAAAGTTCCTGACCCGGCTTGAGCATCAGGTCATCCATCACACCTCCCCCCAACAACAGTTCTTAGGACCAGGGTCTCAGTCCTTTCACCGTACAGACCTGCCTACGTGGCAAGCACACTGTCCCTTGGGGGGCAATGTCCTTTTATGGAATTGTCGCGATAACCTCAGCACACCAAATGGTATATTTGATATTTTTATTTGCAGTCCACAGCAGGGTCGGACTGGGGTGTCTGGGGCCCACAGGGAGAACTGACTCTAGGGGCCCACCTACAGCCATATGCAAATATCTGTTATCCGTTATCCCTGTTATAGTGGAGCATTGACAGGCGGCTCCTGCACATCTACTGTGCGACATTAACTGGGATGTACAATTATGGTAGTTTGCATTAAAGGGGTTCTTTGGTTAAAACAAGTTATCACCGATCCATGGGATCCACAGGATCGGTGATCACTTATTGATCGTTTGGGTCCGAACATTGGAAAACGCGCCTATCAGAAGAATGGGGAAGTTTCATCCCTGACAGGACACTTATCCCCATTTTAAAATGCAGCGACAGGTGGGACATCTGACTGCAACCTCATTCATTCTCTTGGGGGCTTCCTAAAAAGAGCAGCGCTCACAGTCACTGAGGGAATGAATGGATCAGTGGTCGCATCTCACATGCCGCTCCAGTCTAATGGGGAGAAAAGCTCCACATTCTGCCGATTGTGTCCCAGCAGTCAGACCCCCACCAATCAATATTATCACTTATCCTGTGGAGAGGTGATTACTTGTTTTCACCAGAGAACCCCTGTAAGTGCATCTCTGCCGCTCTGGTCCAAGTATTTAATCTCTAAGGCCATGGCCCCACTATCAGTATTTGGTCAGTATTCGGTCAGTATATTTTCTCAGGAGTGGGAGCCAAAACCAGGTGAGGAACAATCAGAGAAAAGGTATAATAGAAACAAGTCACCAATTCTGCATTTATCACCCACTCCTGGTTTTGGCAGCGACTCCTGAGAAAAAATACTGACCGAATACTAATGGTGGGGCTGTGGCCTAATGGAAAAAAATATTTTCCTAGTTAATATCAGCAAGAACAAAATGACCGCCATACACAACACAGTCCACTATATCAACACCAATAATACCACATACAAAAGGGACAAATATCGCCACACCATGACTAGATCACATATTACCACCACATAGTGACCGAATAATACCACATACAAGGAACAAATATGGCCACACCATGACCAGACCACATATTACCACCCCAAAGTGACCAAATACTACAATACTGATCATGAATACAAACCACAATACTAACAACACTGTTATTACCACCAGCGACATTATACACAGGAGCTCTGTATATAGTGTCAGTGTACAGGTAATACAGGGATCACCAGTGACATTATACACAGGAGCTCTGTATATAGTGTACAGTGTACAGGTAATACAGTGACCACCAGTGACATTATACACTGGAGCTCAGTATATAGTGTCAGTGTACAGGTAATACAGGGTTCACCAGTGACATTATACACAGGAGTTCTGTATATAGTGTCAGTGTACAGGTAATACCGTGATCACCAGTGACATTATACACTGGAGCTCTGTATTTAGTGTACAGGTATTACAGTGGTCACCAGTGACATTATACACAGGAGCTCTGTATATAGTGTACAAGTAATACAGTGGTCACCAGTGACATTATACACAGGAGCTCTGTATATAGTGTACAAGTAATACAGTGGTCACCAGTGACATTATACACAGGAGCTCTGTATATAGTGTACAGGTAATACAGTGATCACCAGTGACATTATACACAGGAGCTCTGTATATAGTGTACAAGTAATACAGTGGTCACCAGTGACATTATACACAGGAGCTCGGTATATAGTGTACAGGTAATACAGTGGTCACCAGTGACATTATACACAGGAGCTCGGTATATAGCGTACAGGTAATACAGTGGTCACCAGTGACATTATACACAGGAGCTCTGTATATAGTGTACAGGTAATACAGTGGTCACCAGTGACATTATACACAGGAGCTCTGTACATAGTGTATAGTGTACAGGTAATACAGTTGTCACCAGTGACATTATACACAGGAGCTCTGTATATAGTGTATAGGTAATACAGTGGTCACCAGTGACATTATACACAGGAGCTCTGTACATAGTGTATAGTGTACAGGTAATACAGTGATCACCAGTGACATTATACACAGGAGCTCTGTATATAGTGCACAGGTAATACAGTGGTCACCAGTGACATTATACACAGGAGCTCTGTATATAGTGTACAGATAATACAGTGGTCACCAGTGACATTATACACAGGAGCTCTGTATATAGTGTACAGGTAATACAGTGGTCACCAGTGACATTATACACAGGAGCTCTGTATATAGTGTATAGTGTACAGGTAATACAGGGATCACCAGTGACATTATACACAGGAGCTCTGTATATAGTGTATAGTGTACAGGTAATTATACACAGGAGCTCTGTATATAGTGTTAGTGTACAGGTAATACAGTGATCACCAGTGACATTATACACTGGAGCTCTGTATATAGTGTACAGGTAATACAGTGGTCACCAGTGACATACACAGAAGCTCTGTATATAGTGTATACATAATACAGTGATCACCAGTGACATACACAGGAGTTCTGTATATACTATATACACACATGGTCAGAATTGTTGGTACCCCTCATTTAATGAAAGAAAAACCCACAATGGTCACAGAAATAACTTGAATCTGACAAAAGTAATAATAAATTAAAAATCTATGAAAATGAACAAATGAAAGTCAGACATTGCTTTTCTGCTTCCACTGAATTTAAAAAAAAATTAAACTCATGAAATAGGCCTGGACAGAAATGATGGTACCCCTGAACATAATGTGACAAAAGGGACATGTTAAATCAAGTTGTGTCCACTAATTAGCATCACAGGTGTCTACAATCTTGTAATCAGTCAGTGGGCTTGTATATAGGGCTACAGATACTCACTGTGTTGTTTGGTGACATGGTGTGTACCACACTCAACATGGACCAGAGGAAGCAAATGATAGAGTTGTCTCAGGAGATTAGAAAGAAAATTATAGAAAAGCATGTTAAAAAGTAAAGGTTATAAGACCATCTCCAAGCAGCTTGATGTTC
Source organism: Phyllobates terribilis (assembly GCF_046119375.1). Lineage (NCBI taxonomy): Eukaryota > Metazoa > Chordata > Amphibia > Anura > Dendrobatidae > Phyllobates > Phyllobates terribilis. The sequence goes on from NW_027362772.1 coordinate 78,368,627, forward strand.
CTGTGACTACAGGTGCACATATTATTCAGAAATTTAAGATCCATGGGACTGTAGCCAACCTCCCTGGACGTGGCCGCAGGAGGAAAATTGATGACAAATCAAAGAGACGGATAATATGAATGGTAACAAAAGAGCCCAGGATAGCTTCTAAAGAGATTAAAGGTGAACTTCAAGCTCAAGGAACATCAGTGTCAGATCGTACTATCCACCGTTGTTTGATCCAAAGTGAACTTCATGTAAGACGACCAAGGAGAACACCATTGTTGAAAAAAAAACTAATAAAAAAGCCAGACTGGAATTTGCCAAACTACATGTTGACAAGCCACAAAGCTTCTGGGAGAATGTACTATGGACAGATGAGACAAAAATGGAAGTTTTTGGCAAGGCACATCAGCTCTATGTTCACAGATGGAAAAATTAAGCATATCAAGAAAAGAACACTGTCCCTACTGTGAAACATGGAGGAGGCTGTTATGTTCTGGGGCTGCTTTGCTGCATCTGGTACAGGGTGTCTTGAATCTGTGCAGGGTACAATGAAATCTCAAGACTATCAAGGGATTCTAGAGAGAAATGTGCTGCCCAGTGTCAGAAAGCTTGGTCTCAGTCGCAGGTCATGGGTCTTGCAGCAGGATAATGACCCAAAACACACAGCTAAAAACACCCAAGAATGGCTAAGAGGAAAACATTGGACTATTCTGAAGTGGCCATCTATGAGCCCTGACCTAAATCCTATGGAGCATCTTTGGAAAGAGCTGAAACATGCCGTCTGGAGAAGGCAACCTTCAAACACGAGACAACTGGAGCAGTTTGCTCATGAGGAGTGGGCCAAAATAGCTGTCGAGAGGTGCAGAAGTCTCATTGACAGTTACAGGAATGGTTTGATTGCAGTGATCGCCTCAAAAGGTTGTTCAACAAAATATTAAGTTAAGAAGAACCATCATTTCTTTCCAGGCCTATTTCATGAGGTTAATTTTTTTTTAAATTCTGTGGAAGCAGAAAATCAATGTCTGACTTTCATTTGTTCATTTTCAAAAATTTGTAATTTATCAGATTCAAGTTATTTCTGTGACCATTGTGGGTTTTTCTTTCATTAAACGAGGGGTACCAAGAATTTTGACCACGTGTGTAGTGTAAGTGTACATGTAATACACTGACTCACCAGTGATGTCTCTAGGTGAAGTCCTTCATCTTCGCTTTTCTTCTTCATCTGGCACAGACAGCCATCACTTCTTCCAGCCAGGAATCATCTCTGCAGAAAATAACACACAGTTATGAATAACTGATCTCTTCTAGAGAATATTCCCACTTTTCCCCCGACTTCTACACTACACCAGTTGAAGAAAAAAAGCAACATAGTGCTGTCCTGCACAGTAACAGGACCCCTCTTTTGTCCCATCCCATGGAAAACAATTTCCTAAAAAGTAAATTATATTACAGAAGTAATAATGTAATAATAATAATTGGAATCTAAAGTAATAATGTTCCCCACTGGTCACCATAAACTAATAAAGTATGTTCCTCAATCTGGCTCCCAAACAGTAATTAAGTCCCTTGTCTAGCCAGGCACCCCCATATGTCCCTTCAGGCCACCATTTGTCTAGTGTGACCCCTCCATATATTTATCCTAGCACACGTGTATCGAGCCTGCCCCCTCCCATATACCCATCCTAGCCCACCCATGTGGTCAGTCTGCCTCCCCCCACATATCCATCCTTGCCTCCATGTTTCCAGCCTGCGCCCCCATATATCCCACCCATATATCCTCCATGTGTCCAGCCTGCCCTCTACATATCCATCCTGGCCTCCATGTGTCCAGCCTCCCCCCACATATATCCATACTGCCCTTACCCCCTGCATATATCCATCCTGACACCCCCCATATATCCAGCGTGCCCCTCCATATATTTATGCTAGCCCATGTGTATCGAGCCCGCCCCCCCACATATTCATCCAAGCCCCCATGTGTCCAGCCTGTCCCCCCCCATATATCCATCCTGGCCTCCATGTGTTCAGCCTGCCCCCCCCCATATATCCATCCTGGCCTCCATGAGTCCAGCCTGCCCCCCCATATATCCTTCCTGGCCTCCATGAGTCCAGCCTGCCCCCCCATATATCCATCCAGCCCCCCATATATCCATCCTGGCCTCCATGTGTCCAGCCTGCCCACCCCCCTTTGCCTGGGTCCGGCCAGGGTTCCCCCTTGTGTGTCCATCCAGGGCCCCCCCTTGTGTGTCCAGCCAGGGCTCCCCCTTGTGTGTCCAGCCGGGCCCCCCCCCTTGTGTGTCCAGGCGGGCCCCCCCGCTTGTGTGTCCATCCGGGCCCCCCCTTGCATGTCCAGCCAGGGACCCCCTTGCGTGTCCAGCCAGGGACCCCCTTGCGTATCCAGACAGGGACCCCCTCGCGTATCCAGCCAGGGCTTCCCCCTCGTGTGTCCAGCTTGGCCCCCCCCTCGTGTGTCCAGCTTGGCCCCCCTCGTGTGTCCAGCCAGGGCCCCCCCTCGTGTGTACCAGCCAGGGTTCCCCCCTCGTGTGTCCAGCCAGGGTTCCCCCCTCGTGTGTCCAGCCAGGGTTCCCCCCTCGTGTGTCCAGCCAGGGTTCCCCCCTCGTGTGTCCCGCCAGGGTTCCCCCCTCGTGTGTCCCGCCAGGGTTCCCCCCTCGTGTGTCCCACCAGGGTTCCCCCCTCGTGTGTCCCGCCAGGGTTCCCCCCTCGTGTGTCCAGCCAGGGTTCCCCCCTCATGTGTCCAGCCAGGCTACCCCCCTCGTGTGTCCAGCCAGGCTACCCCCTTGTGTGTCCATCCAGGCTACCCCCTTGTGTGTCTGTCCAGCTGGGACCACCCTTGTGTGTCTGTCCAGCTGGGTCCCCCTTGTGAGTCCAGCTGGGCCCCCCTTGTGTGTCCAGCTGGGCCCCCCCTTGTGTGTCCATCCAGTGTTCCCCCTTGTGTGTACAGCCAGGGCCCCTCCTTGTGTGTCCAGTCGACTCCCCCCTTGTGTGTCCAGCTGGGCCCCCCCTTGTGTGTCCAGCCAGGGTTCCCCCCTTGTGTGTCCATCCAGGACCACCGCTTTTGTGTCCAGTTGGCTCCCCCCTTGTGTGTCCAGCCAGCCTACCCCCTTGTGTGTCCAGCTGGGCTCCCCTTGTGTGTCCAGCCAGGGTTGCCCCTTGTGTGTCCATCCAGGGTTCCCCCCCTGTGTGTCCAGCCAGGGTTCCCCCCCTGTGTGTCCAGCCAGGCTACCCCCTTGTGTGTCTGTCCAGCTGGGCCCCCCCTTGTGTGTCCAGCTGGGCCCCCCCTTGTGTGTCCAGCTGGCCCCCGCCTTGTGTGTCCAGCCAGTGGGTCCAGACCATTACACACACACACACACACACACACATCTCTTACCTTCCTGCGCTCCCGTGCGGTGTCCTCCTTCTCCTGAGTTGCGCGCCTCCTTCACAGCAGGTGCATGACGATGACGTCATACGCCGGCCGGCGAAGGGAGACACGTAGCTTCAGCTGCTTCACTGGGACGTGCGCCGCGGTGATTCAGGTAATGAACGCTGCGTGCGCGCGTCCCTGCATACACTGTGCCTGCGCTTTTAAAGGGCCCATGCCCCTTAAAACCGCAGGATTTTTTTTGTTCTCTTCTCCCCAATCTACTCTGCAGCAGGGGGCGGGGCCCACCGGGAAATTTCCCGGTATCCCGCCAGCCCAGACCGGCCCTGGTCCACAGTAATAGACGTTTCGGTCGACAAGACCTTCATCAGTGTACTGCATGTAAACAAAAAATGAACAGATATAGAATACAAAAAAATGATCAATATAAAAAATGATATTACATGTACAAAACATACAAGAATAGGTCTCAGTGTCCATATTATCTACCATCCTACAGAGAAGCAGAAAAACAACCTACCAAATTACTGGGAGGAGGACAAGGATAAGGAGGGAGATGTGTCCCAGTGCAGGGATTCCTATGGAGAGAGTGCATGCTGTAAGGTAATGGGATGCTCAATGGGGGTATAGTGGAGTGAGATCTATGGTGGGTATATCTGCTGGTAGAGCGATTGTCCCGCCATCTGTATTCCCGATTCTGTTCGTAGTCCTCGAGACCAAGGGGACTGCAATGGGCTCAAATGTAGCCCCGCCTTATGCAAATTGTTACATGGCCACCTTTGAGACACAATTTGTATATAATAATCCACTGTTCCAAGATCATTCCATTTTATGGAAACGTTACATAGACGACATCTTTTGCATCTGGACAGGCTCCCAGGATACCCTAGATGAATTCTGTAGTTCCCTCAACTCTGCGTGGCCTGGTCTACACTTCACTATGAGCCATCATTCCCATCAGGTCAACTTTCTAGATACCTTAGTAATCAAAGATAATTCAGGACTATTAACTACAGACATCTACAGGAAAACCACAGATCGTAACACGTTACTACATTTTTCAAGTAACCACCCAGCCCCTATGAAAAGCGCTATCCCCAAATCGCAATTTCAGAGGGTCAAACGTATTGTGTCCGACACAGCACTTTGTAACATCTGATTACAAGAGATGACACAGAAATTTGAAGAAAGAGGATACCCCCGTGATCTTCTACAAGATTCACAAGACAGCCTCACACAACCACAACTAGACACATCTGATCGTATCCCGTTTGTCCATACATATCATCCCCTGGCTTACATTTTACACCGCACAATACGGAAACAGGTTACCCTACCATCAAATCTTTTCACCAACCCTTCTTGCCATGCTTCAAACGAGCACCGAACATTAAAGATTCATTAGTTCGAGCAGGCATAGGGACTACCTCCCTTGGATCTCGCCAAAGATTTTTACAAACCCCAAAGAAAGGAACCTTCCCATGTCTCCAATGCCACCAATGTCATAATATCCTTAGAGGCGACACCATCTATCATCCCCAAACAGGCAAGAAATACGCAATCAAGGACTACTACACCTGTGACACGAACTTCGTCGTATACCTAATTAAGTGCCCCTGCGGCCTTATTTATATAGGTGAAACGACTCAGCCCATTAAAGACAGGATCTCGAAACACAAGTCCACCATTAGATGTAAAAATTTACTTCTACCCATCCCCCAACATTTTATGGCAGCAGGACATAACGTCTCCCAATTGCGGTTCCAAATTATAGAGCAAATAAAAAACCCCCATTGTGGGGGTAATCGAATCCAGACTCTCAAACAGAGAGAGGCATTCTGGATTCATGAACTACAGTCCCTTCACCCTAAAGGACGAAACAAGGACTATGATTTGCATTCATTCATTTAACTTGGTCCCATTCTGCCCTCACAGGGACTACATGTGTGTCTATTGTATGGAGTTATGCTATATAAGGGGACAACGTCAATGATCCTGAGGTTATATATTATTTGTTATACTCTATGATTTAGAGCCTTTTCTAATACTGTATTTTCGTTTCAGATTAAAGAGTTAAACCCACCCTCATCTTCCCATATCCCTCCTGCACTCCGTTATCTCCTCCCCCTGACGGTGGAACGCACTTGAGCCATCCCATCCCCGTAGTGGAATACCTCCTACTCATGCAGAATGCCACTTCCTGGTCCCTGGAACGCACCAGCGCGTCGGTTGACACGCACGCATGTCCGCATGCGCAGCCCCGGACCAATCAGATGCCAGCACTCTCATTCTCGCGTCACTTCCGGTGACGTCATCGGTCTCAGCGTTAGTTGCCAGCACGCATCACTCACCTTATTGGCTGGCAGCCAATCTCCCCCCTCCCCAAACAGGATATAAAACTGGCCATTTAGATGCGCACAATGCACGTTACCAGCGGTGGATACCGCGGTCCATGCAGCACCATCCACGAATTTTAAGGCACATAAGGTATGTCTGCTCTCCCCATAGATCTCACTCCACTATACCCCCATTGAGCATCCCATTACTAGAGATGATCGTTGTTCTACTCGAACTGTTCGCCAATCTCAAATTCGAGCTGTTTTGGGCGGTGTTCGAGCCGTTCGGCAAACACGAACAATTTGAGAAAAATTCGGCTGTTCGAGGTTATGTTCGATAACTGTTTGTGCACCAAAATCATAACTGGATTTTTTCTCAGTAATGATGAAAATTAATGTTAATACGCAGTTTGAGTGTACAGCGGGGTGGGGGGAGGGGCAGGGGATGGATCTCTGCAGGAACAATGAAGATCTCCATTTTTTTTTTCTCTTTCCCGCATTTACAGTGGGGAGGTGCAATCTGTCAGCCTATCAGCAGCGCACACACGGAGCGAAGTGCTTTTTTTCACACAAGCAAGGGCATGTGTCATTGGCAGTGTATGTCACATGTCCTTGCCCTATAAGACCAAGCCATTTTCCCCGTCGCCACCATTTTCTCACTGCTGCAGCTGCGTGTTAGACGGCACCGCTGTTGCTGTGTGCGCTATACCTTGTTAATTTCAAGCCAATTTTCGCACAAATGTACAGATAGCTTGGGAGTAGGGAATAGTTGTGATTGCAGTCCTTTTAAGGACTAGGTTACAGCATTTCCTACGACTTTTATCAGGCAGGTCTGTGCTCTTAAATAGATAGATTGTGGGAGTAAAGACTAATTGTAATTGGAGTCCTTTTCAGGACTAGGTTACATCAGTTCCTATCAGTTTTTGCCAGGCAGGTCTGTGCCAGTGCTGTGCAAGTTTTTTTCACAGCATTTGGCTGAATCTAGCAAAGCTAATCCTTTTTGGCCTATTGCAGAGTGTGTTAGTCAGTGGAGTAGCCTATCTGTGTTGCAAGATATACCACCTGTGTATAGAATACCAATTTTTTTACTGCACCTAGTGAAGTAAAATCTTTTGGGCATAGCATCATTCTATTAGTCCATCTATACTGACCTCCATCAGGTTGCAAATTGAATATAATTTTTTTCTGCATCTAGCTCTGAAAAAATATTGGGCTTCTAGCTGTGTGTGGGACTTGTTGTATTAGTCCATCTATACTGACCTCCATCAGGTTGCAAACTGAATATATTTTTTTCTGCATCTACCTCTGAAAAAATATTGGGCTTCTAGATGTGTGTGGGACTTGTTCTATTAATCCATCTATACAGACCTCCATCAGGTTGCAAACTGAATATATTTTTTTCTGCATCTACCTCTGAAAAAATATTGGGCTTCTAGCTGTGTGTGGGACTTGTTGTATTAGTCCATCTATACTGACCTCCATCAGGTTGCAAACTGAATATATTTTTTTCTGCATCTACCTCTGAAAAAATATTGGGCTTCTAGCTGTGTGTGGGACTTGTTCTATTAGTCCATCTATACAGACCTCCATCAGGTTGCAAACTGAATATATTTTTTTCTGCATCTACCTCTGAAAAAATATTGGGCTTCTAGCTATGTGTGGGACTTGTTGTATTAGTCCATCTATACTGACCTCCATCAGGTTGCAAACTGAATATATTTTTTTCTGCATCTACCTCTGAAAAAATATTGGGCTTCTAGCTGTGTGTGGGACTTGTTCTATTAATCCATCTATACAGACCTCCATCAGGTTGCAAACTGAATATATTTTTTTCTGCATCTACCTCTCAAAAAATATGTGGCCTTCTAGCAGTGTGTGGGACTTTCTCTATTAGTCCATCTATACTGACCTCCATCAGGTTGCAAACTGAATATAATTTTTTTCTGCATCTAGCTCTGAAAAAATATTTGGCCTTCTAGCAGTGTGTGGGACTTTCTCTATTAGTCCATCTATACTGACCTCCATCAGGTTGCAAATTAAAAATAATTTTTATCTGCATCTACAGTACCTCTGAAAAAATATTGGGCTTCTAGCTGTGTGTGGGACTTGTTCTATTAATCCATCTATACAGACCTCCATCAGGTTGCAAACTGAATATATTTTTTTCTGCATCTACCTCTGAAAAAATATTGGGCTTCTAGCTGTGTGTGGGACTTGTTGTATTAGTCCATCTATACTGACCTCCATCAGGTTGCAAACTGAATATATTTTTTTCTGCATCTACCTCTGAAAAAATATTGGGCTTCTAGCTGTGTGTGGGACTTGTTCTATTAATCCATCTATACAGACCTCCATCAGGTTGCAAACTGAATATATTTTTTTCTGCATCTACCTCTGAAAAAATATGTGGCCTTCTAGCAGTGTGTGGGACTTTCTCTATTAGTCCATCTATACTGACCTCCATCAGGTTGCAAATTGAATATAATTTTTATCTGCATCTAGCTCTGAAAAAATATTTGGCCTTCTAGCAGTGTATGGGACTTTCTCTATTAGTCCATCTATACTGACCTCCATCAGGTTGCAAATTAAAAATAATTTTTATCTGCATCTACCTCTGAAAAAATATTTGGGCTTCTAGCTGTGTGTGGGACTTGTTCTATTACTCCATCTATACTGACCTCCATCAGGTTGCAAACTGAATATATTTTTTTCTGCATCTACCTCTGAAAAAATATTGGGCTTCTAGCTGTGTGTGGGACTTGTTGTATTAGTCCATCTATACTGACCTCCATCAGGTTGCAAATTTAAAATAATTTTTATCTGCATCTACAGTACCTCTGAAAAAATATTTGGGCTTCTAGCTGTGTGTGGGACTTGTTGTATTAGTCCATCTATACTGACCTCCATCAGGTTGCAAACTGAATATATTTTTTTCTGCATCTACCTCTGAAAAAATATTGGGCTTCTAGCTGTGTGTGGGACTTGTTCTATTAATCCATCTATACAGACCTCCATCAGGTTGCAAACTGAATATATTTTTTTCTGCATCTACCTCTGAAAAAATATGTGGCCTTCTAGCAGTGTGTGGGACTTTCTCTATTAGTCCATCTATACTGACCTCCATCAGGTTGCAAATTGAATATAATTTTTATCTGCATCTAGCTCTGAAAAAATATTTGGCCTTCTAGCAGTGTATGGGACTTTCTCTATTAGTCCATCTATACTGACCTCCATCAGGTTGCAAATTAAAAATAATTTTTATCTGCATCTACCTCTGAAAAAATATTTGGGCTTCTAGCTGTGTGTGGGACTTGTTCTATTACTCCATCTATACTGACCTCCATCAGGTTGCAAACTGAATATATTTTTTTCTGCATCTACCTCTGAAAAAATATTGGGCTTCTAGCTGTGTGTGGGACTTGTTGTATTAGTCCATCTATACTGACCTCCATCAGGTTGCAAATTTAAAATAATTTTTATCTGCATCTACAGTACCTCTGAAAAAATATTTGGGCTTCTAGCTGTGTGTGGGACTTGTTCTATTAGTCCATCTATACTGACCTCCATCAGGTTGCAAATTGAATATAATTTTTATCTGCACCTAGCTCTGAAAAAATATTTGGCCTTCTAGCAGTGTGTGGGACTTTCTCTATTAGTCCATCTATACTGACCTCCATCAGGTTGCAAATTAAAAATAATTTTTATCTGCATCTAGCTCTGAAAAAAATATTTGGCCTTCTAGCAGTGTGTGGGACTTTCTCTATTAGTCCATCTATACTGACCTCCATCAGGTTGCAAATTAAAAATAATTTTTATCTGCATCTACAGTACCTCTGAAAAAATATTTGGGCTTCTAGCTGTATGTGGGACTTGTTCTATTAGTCCATCTATACTGACCTCCATCAGGTTGCAAATTGAATATAATTTTTATCTGCATCTAGCTCTGAAAAAATATTTGGCCTTCTAGCAGTGTGTGGGACTTTCTCTATTAGTCCATCTATACTGACCTCCATCAGGTTGCAAATTGAATATAATTTTTATCTGCATCTAGCTCTGAAAAAATATTTGGCCTTCTAGCAGTGTGTGGGACTTTCTCTATTAGTCCATCTATACTGACCTCCATCAGGTTGCAAATTAAAAATAATTTTTATCTGCATCTACCTCTGAAAAAATATTTGGGCTTCTAGCTGTGTGTGGGACTTGTTCTATTACTCCATCTATACTGACCTCCATCAGGTTGCAAACTGAATATATTTTTTTCTGCATCTACCTCTGAAAAAATATTGGGCTTCTAGCTGTGTGTGGGACTTGTTGTATTAGTCCATCTATACTGACCTCCATCAGGTTGCAAATTAAAAATAATTTTTATCTGCATCTACAGTACCTCTGAAAAAATATTTGGGCTTCTAGCTGTGTGTGGGACTTGTTCTATTAGTCCATCTATACTGACCTCCATCAGGTTGCAAATTGAATATAATTTTTATCTGCATCTAGCTCTGAAAAAATATTTGGCCTTCTAGCAGTGTGTGGGACTTTCTCTATTAGTCCATCTATACTGACCTCCATCAGGTTGCAAATTAAAAATAATTTTTATCTGCATCTACAGTACCTCTGAAAAAATATTGGGCTTCTAGCTGTGTGTGGGACTTGTTCTATTAATCCATCTATACAGACCTCCATCAGGTTGCAAACTGAATATATTTTTTTCTGCATCTACCTCTGAAAAAATATTGGGCTTCTAGCTGTGTGTGGGACTTGTTGTATTAGTCCATCTATACTGACCTCCATCAGGTTGCAAACTGAATATATTTTTTTCTGCATCTACCTCTGAAAAAATATTGGGCTTCTAGCTGTGTGTGGGACTTGTTCTATTAATCCATCTATACAGACCTCCATCAGGTTGCAAACTGAATATATTTTTTTCTGCATCTACCTCTGAAAAAATATGTGGCCTTCTAGCAGTGTGTGGGACTTTCTCTATTAGTCCATCTATACTGACCTCCATCAGGTTGCAAACTGAATATAATTTTTTTCTGCATCTAGCTCTGAAAAAAATATTTGGCCTTCTAGCAGTGTGTGGGACTTTCTCTATTAGTCCATCTATACTGACCTCCATCAGGTTGCAAATTAAAAATAATTTTTATCTGCATCTACAGTACCTCTGAAAAAATATTTGGGCTTCTAGCTGTGTGTGGGACTTGTTCTATTAGTCCATCTATACTGACCTCCATCAGGTTGCAAATTGAATATAATTTTTATCTGCATCTAGCTCTGAAAAAATATTTGGCCTTCTAGCAGTGTGTGGGACTTTCTCTATTAGTCCATCTATACTGACCTCCATCAGGTTGCAAATTGAATATAATTTTTATCTGCATCTAGCTCTGAAAAAATATTTGGCCTTCTAGCAGTGTGTGGGACTTTCTCTATTAGTCCATCTATACTGACCTCCATCAGGTTGCAAATTAAAAATAATTTTTATCTGCATCTACCTCTGAAAAAATATTTGGGCTTCTAGGTGTGTGTGGGACTTGTTCTATTACTCCATCTATACTGACCTCCATCAGGTTGCAAACTGAATATATTTTTTTCTGCATCTACCTCTGAAAAAATATTGGGCTTCTAGCTGTGTGTGGGACTTGTTGTATTAGTCCATCTATACTGACCTCCATCAGGTTGCAAATTAAAAATAATTTTTATCTGCATCTACAGTACCTCTGAAAAAATATTTGGGCTTCTAGCTGTGTGTGGGACTTGTTCTATTAGTCCATCTATACTGACCTCCATCAGGTTGCAAATTGAATATAATTTTTATCTGCATCTAGCTCTGAAAAAATATTTGGCCTTCTAGCAGTGTGTGGGACTTTCTCTATTAGTCCATCTATACTGACCTCCATCAGGTTGCAAATTAAAAATAATTTTTATCTGCATCTACAGTACCTCTGAAAAAATATTGGGCTTCTAGCTGTGTGTGGGACTTGTTCTATTAATCCATCTATACAGACCTCCATCAGGTTGCAAACTGAATATATTTTTTTCTGCATCTACCTCTGAAAAAATATTGGGCTTCTAGCTGTGTGTGGGACTTGTTGTATTAGTCCATCTATACTGACCTCCATCAGGTTGCAAACTGAATACATTTTTTTCTGCATCTACCTCTGAAAAAATATTGGGCTTCTAGCAGTGTGTGGGACTTGTTCTATTAATCCATCTATACAGACCTCCATCAGGTTGCAAACTGAATATATTTTTTTCTGCATCTACCTCTGAAAAAATATGTTGTCTTCTAGCAGTGTGTGGGACTTTCTCTATTAGTCCATCTATACTGACCTCCATCAGGTTGCAAACTGAATATAATTTTTTTCTGCATCTAGCTCTGAAAAAATATTTGGCCTTCTAGCAGTGTGTGGGACTTTCTCTATTAGTCCATCTATACTGACCTCCATCAGGTTGCAAATTAAAAATAATTTTTATCTGCATCTACAGTACCTCTGAAAAAATATTTGGGCTTCTAGCTGTGTGTGGGACTTGTTCTATTAGTCCATCTATACTGACCTCCATCAGGTTGCAAATTGAATATAATTTTTATCTGCATCTAGCTCTGAAAAAATATTTGGCCTTCTAGCAGTGTGTGGGACTTTCTCTATTAGTCCATCTATACTGACCTCCATCAGGTTGCAAATTGAATATAATTTTTATCTGCATCTAGCTCTGAAAAAATATTTGGCCTTCTAGCAGTGTATGGGACTTTCTCTATTAGTCCATCTATACTGACCTCCATCAGGTTGCAAATTAAAAATAATTTTTATCTGCATCTACCTCTGAAAAAATATTTGGGCTTCTAGCTGTGTGTGGGACTTGTTCTATTACTCCATCTATACTGACCTCCATCAGGTTGCAAACTGAATATATTTTTTTCTGCATCTACCTCTGAAAAAATATTGGGCTTCTAGCTGTGTGTGGGACTTGTTGTATTAGTCCATCTATACTGACCTCCATCAGGTTGCAAATTTAAAATAATTTTTATCTGCATCTACAGTACCTCTGAAAAAATATTTGGGCTTCTAGCTGTGTGTGGGACTTGTTCTATTAGTCCATCTATACTGACCTCCGTCAGGTTGCAAATTGAATATAATTTTTATCTGCATCTAGCTCTGAAAAAATATTTGGCCTTCTAGCAGTGTGTGGGACTTTCTCTATTAGTCCATCTATACTGACCTCCATCAGGTTGCAAATTAAAAATAATTTTTATCTGCATCTAGCTCTGAAAAAAATATTTGGCCTTCTAGCAGTGTGTGGGACTTTCTCTATTAGTCCATCTATACTGACCTCCATCAGGTTGCAAATTAAAAATAATTTTTATCTGCATCTACAGTACCTCTGAAAAAATATTTGGGCTTCTAGCTGTATGTGGGACTTGTTCTATTAGTCCATCTATACTGACCTCCATCAGGTTGCAAATTGAATATAATTTTTATCTGCATCTAGCTCTGAAAAAATATTTGGCCTTCTAGCAGTGTGTGGGACTTTCTCTATTAGTCCATCTATACTGACCTCCATCAGGTTGCAAATTGAATATAATTTTTATCTGCATCTAGCTCTGAAAAAATATTTGGCCTTCTAGCAGTGTGTGGGACTTTCTCTATTAGTCCATCTATACTGACCTCCATCAGGTTGCAAATTAAAAATAATTTTTATCTGCATCTACCTCTGAAAAAATATTTGGGCTTCTAGCTGTGTGTGGGACTTGTTCTATTACTCCATCTATACTGACCTCCATCAGGTTGCAAACTGAATATATTTTTTTCTGCATCTACCTCTGAAAAAATATTGGGCTTCTAGCTGTGTGTGGGACTTGTTGTATTAGTCCATCTATACTGACCTCCATCAGGTTGCAAATTAAAAATAATTTTTATCTGCATCTACAGTACCTCTGAAAAAATATTTGGGCTTCTAGCTGTGTGTGGGACTTGTTCTATTAGTCCATCTATACTGACCTCCATCAGGTTGCAAATTGAATATAATTTTTATCTGCATCTAGCTCTGAAAAAATATTTGGCCTTCTAGCAGTGTGTGGGACTTTCTCTATTAGTCCATCTATACTGACCTCCATCAGGTTGCAAATTAAAAATAATTTTTATCTGCATCTAGCTCTGAAAAAATATTTGGCCTTCTAGCAGTGTGTGGGACTTTCTCTATTAGTCCATCTATACTGACCTCCATCAGGTTGCAAATTAAAAATAATTTTTATCTGCATCTACCTCTGAAAAAATATTTGGGCTTCTAGCTGTGTGTGGGACTTGTTCTATTAATCCATCTATACAGACCTCCATCAGGTTGCAAACTGAATATAATTTTTTTCTGCATCTAGCTCTGAAAAAATATTTGGCCTTCTAGCAGTGTGTGGGACTTGTTCTATTAGTCCACCTATACTGACCTCCATCAGGTTGCAAATTCAAAATAATTTTTTGTCTGCATCTAGCTCTGAAAAAATATTTGGCCTTCTAGCAGTGTGTGGGACTTTCTCTATTAGTCCATCTATACTGACCTCCATCAGGTTGCAAACTGAATATATTTTTTTTCTGCATCTACCTCTGAAAAAATATTGGGCTTGTAGCTGTGTATGGGACTTGTTCTATTAATCCATCTATACAGACCTCCATCAGGTTGCAAACTGAATAAAAAAAATTTCTGCATCTACCTCTGAAAAAATATTTGGGCTTCTAGCTGTGTGTGGGACTTGTTCTATTAGTCCATCTATACTGACCTCCATCAGGTTGCAAATTGAATATACTTTTTTTCTGCATCTAACCCAGCCAATAGTTTTGGCCTAATACCACAGTTTGGCCACTCAGCTCTGCTCGGTTCCCATCCATTGTTTTTTTGTGCAAACAACTCCAGAGTTGTGAATTAGTTAACCACCAAAATGAGTGGAAAAAGGCCTGCTGCTGGTGGAAAGGGAAATAGACATGTTGGGAAGGGGAAAAAAGGTTGTGTCCGTGGGGTAGGTGTTAAAGCAACAGTAACATCTGCAGAAGAAAGACTAAATAACCCCAAAGTTTTATCTTGCATGCTGACCAACGCAAGAAGCCTGACCAATAGGGCGGATGAGCTGCGGGCGCTTATATCGGAGGAGAGGTATGACATCGTAGGTATAACAGAGACTTGGCTAGACGATAGCTACGACTGGGCGGTAAATTTAACAGATTATAGTTTATTTAGAAGGGACCGCAAACAGGGGAAGGGCGGAGGAGTCTGCTTATATGTAAGGTCACGTCTAAAGCCCAGACTAAGGGAAGATATAGGAGAGGGAGAAGAGGGGGTCGAGTCCATGTGGGTAGAGATAGAGGGGGCAAAAAATAATAATAAAATATTACTGGGGGTCTGCTATAAGCCACCTAATATAACAGAGGAGAATGAGAAACTGCTATTAGGACAAATAGACAAAGTAGCAAAACATAATGAGGTGATTGTAATGGGGGACTTCAACTACCCGGATATTGACTGGGAAACAGAAACCTGTAGATCGCAGAAAGGAAAAAGGTTCTTGACAAATATCAAGGATAATTATCTCTCCCAACTAGTGCAGGAACCAACGAGAGGGAAGGCAGTGTTGGACTGAATATTGACTAATAGGCCTGATAGAATAACTGAGGTACAGATAGGGGGGCACCTAGGTAATAGCGATCATAATATTATCAATTTCAAAATGCCCTTCAGTAGGGTTATCAATAAGGGAACAACTAAAACATTAAACTTTAGGAGGGCGAAGTTTGATCAGCTGAAAGAAAACCTTCAACTTATTGACTGGGACAAAGTTCTTAATCAAGGAAATACGAATAGTAAATGGGAAACCTTCAAAAGAATTCTGAATACTCAGTGCGAGAGGTATATACCGTATGGGAATAAAAGGGCCAGAAATAAGAGGAAACCAATATGGTTGAACAAGAACGTAAAAGGGGCGTTAAATAGCAAAAAAGAGGCATTCAAGAGATTAAAACAGGAAAACAGCAAGGAGGCACTAATGTGTTACAAGGAAAAAACGAGAACCTGCAAAAAACAAATAAAAATAGCAAAGGAGGAAACAGAGAGACGTATTGCTAGGGAAAGTAGATCAAATCCCAAACTGTTCTTTACGTATATAAATAGTAAAAGGATTAAATCGAATAATATTGGACCGATAAAAAGTGATGAAGGCAAAATCATAGAGAAAAATGAGGATAAAGCTAATCTATTAAATAAATTTTTTTCGTCAACTTTCACAAAGGAAAAAGAACTAACAGGCGAAATGAGAAGTGACAAACTTAATCCTCCACTAAGTATGACAAATCTAACCCAAGATGGGGTACAGAAACGCCTCAGTAACATTAAAATAAACAAATCACCAGGACCTGATGGCATACACCCACGGGTACTAAGGGAACTAAGTAATGTGATAGACAGACCGTTATATCTTATATTTAAGGACTCTGTTGAGACTGGGTCTGTACCACTTGATTGGCGACAGGCGAATGTAGTGCCAATATTCAAAAAGGGAGCAAAAAGTAACACCGGAAACTATCGGCCGGTGAGTCTGACGTCCGTTGTGGGCAAAATTTTTGAAGGCTTTATTAATGAGGCAATCATGGAGCATCTTGATGCTAATAATCTATTAACCCCGAACCAACATGGATTCATGAGGAATCGCTCCTGCCAAACAAACCTGATTGACTTCTACGAGGAGGTTAGCTCTCGAGTAGATCAGGGGGAACCAGTGGATGTCGTGTATCTCGACTTCTCAAAAGCGTTCGATAGCGTGCCACATAATAGGTTGGTATACAAAATGAGAATGATGGGGCTGGGGGAAAATGTCTGCAAGTGGGTAGCTAACTGGCTAAAGGATAGAAGGCAGAGGGTGGTTATAAATGGAATATACTCAGATTGGGTAAGCGTCACTAGTGGGGTACCACAGGGGTCTGTACTAGGCCCAATGTTATTTAATATCTTTATTAACGACATAGTCAACGGGATAAATAGTAAAATATCAATATTTGCAGATGACACAAAGTTATGTAAAACAATTAATACAAAAGAGGATAGTGAAGACCTACAGAGGGATTTGGATAAGCTGGGTAGGTGGAGCATTAAATGGCAAATGAGGTTTAACGAGGAGAAATGTAAGGTCATACATATGGGAAGGAAAAATGGAAGTCACCAGTACTCACTGAATGGGAAACCATTGGGGAATTCAGAGATGGAGAAGGACTTGGGCATCTTGATTGATAGCAAACTAAATTGGAGTGCCCAAAGTCAGGCCGCTGCTGTAAGGGCAAACAGGGTAATGGGATGTATCAGAAGAGGTATAGCTGCAAAGAATGAGAACATTGTTCTTCCACTGTACAAAGCACTGGTCAGACCACACTTGGAATACTGTGCTCAGTTATGGGCCCCAATATATAGAAAGGATATAAATGAGCTTGAAAAGGTACAAAGGAGGGCAACAAAATTAATAAGGGGAATGGAGGGACTGCAATACCCAGAGAGGTTGGCAAAACTAGGACTATTCAGCCTGGAAAAGAGAAGGTTGAGGGGGGACATAATAAATGTGTACAAATATGTTAGGGGACAGTATAGAGACCTTGCCCGGGATTTGTTCAAAAGGAGGGATATTACGGTAACAAGAGGGCACTCACTAAGACTGGAAGAGAAAAGGTTTCAGCACCAGCATAGGAAGGGGTTCTTTACGGTAAGAGCAGTGAGAATATGGAATTCACTGAGTGAGGAGACGGTAATGTCGGATTCACTACACCAGTTCAAGCGGGGACTGGATGCATTTCTAGATACCAGGCAGATTTCAGCATATACTTAAAAATAGAATAAAATAGTAGGTTGATACAGGGATTTATTCTGACTGCTGGTTTCAGAGTCGGGAGGGAATTTTTCATCAGGTGAAGATTGGCTAAATCATTTGGGGTTTTTGCCCTCCTCTGGATCAACTTTAGCAATTACAGAAATAACAGGTCGAACTTGATGGACGCAAGTCTTTATTCGGCTTTACTAACTATGTAACTATGTAACTATGTAAGAACATCTTCCAGCCAAACTAAAATGTCTACTTCTTTTAGCGGACAATGTGATAAGATCCCTTTCTTACGGCCACGCCAATCGCTACAAATTCCAGATGAGGCACAAAAACAGCAGGTGCTTCAACGGATATCAAGTGCTCCTTTAAGTGGGCTCTCCTCCACATCAACTTCAACATCACAAATACTCCAGTCCTCAAAGGTGTCACCCCAATCGCACTTGCTTCCTCACAGCTCCCAAATCTCCAGCTGCCCGTCTGAGTATGAGGTAGAACAGATGGTTGAGTCTGCAGAGCTGTTTACTCATACTATAGCCTGGGAATCAGAGGTCGACTCCAGCGCTTCTGTGAATCCAGACGAGGAAATGATCTGCACTGATGCCCAGAATCTTTATGAATCGGATCCAGGACCAGACGCAGAAGGTTCTGACCATAATGTAGACCCTCATTCCCAAACTGTAACTCCTGTTGGTGGAGACAATGAGGAAGACGATGATGAGACTCAAATACCTGATTGGAGCGACAACTTTAGTTTTTTGTCAGGGCAGGAACAGGTTGGCTCTGAGGACGACGGGTGTGATAACGCACAGGGTGATGATGATGAGGTCGGAGATCCCACTTACTGTCAACCCACAGTCAGCCAAGAGATGAGGTCAGCAGAGGAGGTGGAGGAAGATGCTAGTGACGACGAGGTCAGGTTGCGCCTTCCTGGACAGAGACGTAGTACTGAAAGCACGTCAACAACTGCATCCTCAAACACAACTCTGCCTCTCACCACAAGTCGTGGTGGCTCTTCAGGTCGCATGGGTGCTAAGCCTTGCATAGCCTGGGCATTTTTTCAGATCGATAAAGATGACCCAACTCGTGTTATCTGTAACATTTGTCAGCAAAAGCTAAGTAGAGGCCAAAAAATACATAGTTTGAATACTTCATGCATGAACCGGCACATGGACATGAAGCATAAGTTGCAGTGGGAAGCTCAGTGTGCTACAATGCGGCCTAGCCGGCCGGGCCAACCACCGTCTGCCATATCTTGTGCATTCGCGGCCTCTTCATCCTCTGTGACTGGGGGGACAGCAGTCACACCTGTTTTGGGGCGCAGACCTGCCACCTCTTTACCCGCAACAGCCAGCGTGATTGGCAGGTCATCATTTTCTTTGGAGGTGGTAACACCAGCTGGTGTTGAGCGCTGTCCGACATCGATAGCACCACCTTTGGATCAAGGCAACCTAACATGTCCGCCTGCATCTTCCTCACAGACCGGCAGTTTGCCGGGGACACCCTTATCAACCCCGTCTAAGCACAATAGCCAGCCCTCGGTCCCTCAGATGTGGACAAGTAAAAGACCATTTCCTCCTAGCCATGAGAAAGCTAAGAGGTTGAATTTCACCATCTGCAAGCTCTTGGCTACAGAAATGCTGCCTTTCCGCCTGGTGGACACAGAGGATTTTCGAGACCTTATGTCCGTCGCAGTGCCCCAGTACCAGATGCCCAGTCGGCACTACTTCTCAAAGAAAGGTGTGCCTGCGCTCCACCAGCATGTCGCACACAACATCACCGCTTCTTTGAGAAACTCTGTGTGTGACAGGGTGCATTTCACCACAGACACTTGGACGAGTAGGCATGGACAGGGGCGTTACATGTCGCTGACTGGGCACTGGGTAACTATGGTGACAGCAGGACAAGGGGCTGCTGTCCAAGTCTTGCCGTCCCCACGAGTTGTGCGTCAATCCTCTTTATGTCAAAGTTCCTCCACTGCTTCTGCCTCCTCAACCTCCTTTCGGTCTTCCACCTGCACCCAAAGCCTGTCTGGTCATGCCACAAGCTTTCTAACTGCGCAGAAGGGATCCTGCACACCTCCTTACTATGCTGGCAGTAGGGCTCAACGTCATCAGGCGGTTTTTACATTGAAATGTCTGGGAAATGTGAGTCACACAGCTGAGGAGTTGTGGTCAGCTCTGGAGAACCAATTTCATGAATGGTTGTCTCCACTGGACCTGAAACCAGGGAAGGCCGTGTGCGACAATGCTGCAAACCTGGGTGCGGCCCTTCGCCGGGGCAATGTCACACACGTGCCTTGTATGGCTCACATGTTGAACCTGGTTGTCCAGCAATTTTTAGCCCACTATCCCAGACTAGATGGCCTTCTGCAGAGGGCACGGTCGCTGTGTGCTCACTTCCGCCGTTCGCATCCCGCAGCTCAGCGACTTACATCTCTACAGAAGTCGTTGGGCCTGCCACTTCACCGGCTAAAATGCGATGTGCCTACCCGGTGGAATTCAACTCTGCACATGTTGCAGCGACTGTGGCAGCACCGACAAGCCCTGGTGCAATACGTTCTGACGTATAGCCTGGGCCAACGAGATCCAGAGGTGGGGCAAATCACGCTGGAGGAGTGGTCTCAGATCAGGGACCTATGCACCCTTCTGCACAGTTTTGAAATGGCGACGAAGATGTTTAGTGCTGACGATGCCATTATCAGCATGACTATTCCGGTGATTTACATGCTGGAGCACATGTTAAACAGAATTCGGAGTCAGGTGGTGGCACAAGAGGAGGTGGAGGAAGTAGAGGAGGAGGAGTTGTATGCGGAAGGGCTAACATCTGCAAGGTCCAGACGGTCGGCAGCACCAAGGCGGCAGGCATGTGAGGGTGGGGGAGATGGTTTTACCAGGGCGCATGGTAGCAGCCAAACTAGTGAGGAAGGTGCAGGAGCCCAGGAAGAAGTGGAGGACGAACTGATGGAAGACTCATCAGATGAGGGAGACCTTGATCACATTTCTGTTGTGCGAGGTTGGGGGGAGAGGACAGAGGAAGGAAGCATGATTGTTACCTCGCCACCAACACAACAGGGACTTGGTGCTCCTGGATGCGCAACACACATGAGTGCCTTCTTGCTGCACTACCTGCAACATGACCCTCGAATTGTGAGAATTAGAAATAATCCTGACTACTGGGTTGCCACACTGTTAGATCCCCGGTACAAAAGTAAATTTGCAGAAATTATTCCTGCCATAGAAAGGGATGCACGCATGCAAGAGTATCAGCAGAGACTGTTGCAGAATCTTACATGTGCTTTTCCACAAAATACCAGTGGTGCACGTAGTGAATCTCACAGTTCCAACTTGCCAACCGTGGGACCGTCAAGTGTTCAGCACTCAAACCGTAACAGAACCACAGTATCTGCTGGTAACATCAATTTTGCGGAATCATTTCACTACTTTTTTAGCCCATCCTTTGCAAGGCCACAGGAGACAAGAAGTCTGACACATAGTCAACGCCTAGAGACGATGGTACAGGAGTATCTCCAAGTAAATATTGAAGCCATGACTGTGTCACTGGACCCTTGCTCCTTTTGGGCTTCCAATCTGGATAAATGGCCGGAGCTAGCCACTTACGCCTTGGAGATCTTGTCATGCCCCGCAGCCAGCGTTCTGTCTGAACGTGTGTTCAGCGCTGCTGGTGGTGTGCTGACAGATAAGCGCACGCGGCTCTCCACTGATAATGTAGACAGACTCACGTTCATAAAGATGAACAAATCATGGATCCGAAACGACTTTTCTACCCCTGTGTCATCCTGGGCAGAGTAAAAGCTTGATGATTGGTTAAAATCACCCTACCAACCGTTTTAAGCTTTCAAATTACTAATCATGTTTATCTGTATCTTCGCTGGAAAATAATTTGGGCTTTGTAGCAGTGTGCAGCACTGATTCTATTAGGCCATCTATAATAAGCTCCACCAGATTTAAAATTACTAATCATGTTTATCTGTATCTTGACTGGAAAATAATTTGGGCTTTGTAGCAGTGTGCAGCACTGATCCTATTAGGCCATCTATACTAAAGCTTCACCAGATTTAAAATTAATAATAATTTTTAGCTGCATCTAGCCCGGAAAATAATTTTGGGGCTCCGAGATGCGCAAGACACATAAGTGCCTTCTTGCTGCACTACCTGCAGCATGACCCTCATATTGTCAGAATTCGAAGTAATCATGACTACTGGGTTGCCACACTCTTAGATCCCCCAAACTTTTCGATCAACCTTTTCATTTTAATAAAGACCAAAAAAATGGTCATTTTTGAAATTATAAGCATTAGCAGGTTGTTAGAAACTGATATCACACAGTTTTCAACTCAAAACTTTATTCTAGGTGATGTTACATTTTCACATAGGACCCCTTGTTCGAAAGGAGCTTCTGAACTCTCTCGTCCATTGAATTTGTCAGGTTTTGGATGGTTTCTGCTTCAATTGTTTTGCATGAGGACAGAATACCCTCCCAGAGCTGTTGCTTAGATGTGAACTGCCTCCCGCCATCATAGACACTCCTTTTAATGATGCTCCAAAGGTTCTGAATGGGGTAGAGGTCAGGGGAGCATGGGGGTCACACCATAAGTTTGTCCCCTTTTATGCCCATATCAGCCAGAGATGCAGATGTTTTATGTGCAGCATGAGATGGTGCATTATCATGCAAAAAAATGATCTTGCTGTGAAATACACGGTTCTTCTTCTTGAACCATGGCAGGAAGTGCTGTTTGAGAAAATCCACATACATTATGGAGTTCATCTTTAGCGCCTTCAGGGATCCTAAAGGGGCCAACAATCTCTCTCCCCATGATTCCAGCCCAAAACATTACTCCACCTCCTCCTTGTTGGCGCTGTAGCCGTGTTTGCGTGGGGTGTCCATCAACCAGCCATCCTCCACTCCATCCATCTGGACCATCGAGCGCTGCATGGCACTCATCCGTGAACAAAACAGTTTTGAAATCAGTCTTCATGTAATGTTTGGCCCACTGGAGCCGTTTCTGCTGGTGTGAAGTGGTCGACAGGATGGCGTATGCACAGCTGCAAACCTCTGAAGGACCCTGCATCTTGTTGTTTGGGGGGACGTTGGAGGCACCAGCAGCTTCAAAAACTTGTCTGCTGCTATGACAAGGCTTTTTTGCCGCTGCTCTTTCAACCTGACGTAATTGCCTGTAGGAAAGAGTCCTCAATTTGCCCTTATCAGCACGCACACGTGTGTACTGTGAATCAGCTACATACTTCTTGACTGCCAAGACACTTCATCCTGATCATCGCACAATGTTGATTGTAGTCATGCCTTGACCTAAACACTCCACAATTTGTTGCTTCTCAGCAGCCGACACATCCTTTTTCTTTCCCATTTTGGCAGAAAATGTAGGCTGCTTAATAATGTGAGACAGCCTTCTTAAGTAGTCTTGCCTTTCATTGGACACACCTGCCAAACTAATTAGCACAGGTGTCTGCAATTGCTTACATTGATATAAAGAGCCCTGACACACATCACCATCAATGAGTTTAACTGACAAACAAACAAATTCTTCCCTTATCACTCCTAAACACTTTTTGCATAATAATTTGGAACACAGTGTACATGTGCTTTTCCACAAAAACACCAGTGGTTCACGTAGTGAATCTTACAGTTCTAACTTGCCAACCGTGGTCTGTATGGAGTTGTTCAATAAAGGGCCCAAAATTAAGATAACATAGATGGGAGAGGTCTCTATGAATAGGAATTCCTAAGTATTTGATACCCTGTGAGGGCCAGGCAAAGGGAAAGTTGGACTGGATGGAATCCTATATGGATTTGGGGAGGGAGACATCGAGGGCCTCAGACTTCGCTGCATTGATTTTAAAATTTGACCATGTAACAAAGTGATCTATTTCAGCCATAACAGCAGGGATGGATATATGTGATTGAGTGATATATACTAGGACATCATCAGCAAATAGAGAGCACTTGTACTCGGTGCCTCCCACCTCAATCCACCTAATATTGGGGTTATGGCGAATTGATGAGAGCAGGTGCTCCGTCACTAGGATGTATAAGAGAGGGGACAGAGAACATCCCTGCCTTGTCCCATTGGTGATTGTGAAAGGTGATGAAAATGTTCTGACGCGCCCCCTGGGCCTTGGGACACCCGGAGCCGGACCCTTTTTGGTGGATGCTGGTGGTTGTAGTCTCCGTGGCGGCGACCCGGTTCCGTGGCTCAGGGCGGTCAAACCAGTGGCGGAACTATTTATGTGGTTTTGATGTTTAAATGTCCGACTACGCCACCCGTGGATTGCGGTCAGAGTGAACCGCCGCTCCAGGGCAGACCGCTGAGGCTGGTGTTGTGGGTGCAGCAGAGCGTAGCATAACTCCCCACGGGAGGAGTATAGCCTCAGGGCAGTGTATGCGGAGGATGGTGGTGATGGTGCAGGGCAGCAGCAGTAACGACACGGAGTCAGTGATGCAGTCCAGGGCCTTTACTCACAGTTCTTATTATCCAGACCACGTCTGCAGGTAACGGCTGCCCACGTCGTACTGTGCTCACCAGATGAGGGGCTCAGACAACTCCCAGATAACTTTGGAGCGCTTCACAGGACCCCCTTTGTGTGTCCTTTGTCTGGCCTTTCTTACCAACCCTTCTGTCCGGCTGCCTCGGGCCTCCTCTTGGTAAACTTGGCGCCAGTTTCCCTGACCCTATGTGGTGCCTTCCTAGGGGGTGTAGCGAGGGGCTGCGCCACATAAAATGTCACAGCCTCCTGTTTCTAGCTGAGGGTCATTTCCTGCCTCCACTAGTTTCGGGGACCGGTCTCCCCCTTTGGCCTGACCCCTCCACGCAGGTGGATTCGGGCTTGCGCACCCCTGGGATCCCTTCGTTCCTCGTTCCTGGAGCCTTCTCCGCTCCTCTTCCTTCCTTCTCCCTCTTCCAGGCCTGGGCCTCTGTTACTAGGCCCGCCTCCGGAGCAGAGCTCATGCAGAGCCCCTGCTCCCTGCCACTTCTGCTCAGACTTCTCTGCACTGAACTAAGATGGTGCCCACCTTTTATACTCCCTTCTCAATGCACCCAGGAACTGCTTCCTCCCTGCTCCTGCACTACAGGGTTCCCCTTCCTCAGTGTTCCCTCCCCCCACTCCAGCCAGGGACAGGGACTGTCGTGCCCATCTCAGGGGCATATTGGTCGCCCTGCCCCACGGCAATGTGGTGTAATGCATGCAGGTGTCGGGTCCTGATCCACACTACATCCTTACCTGAGAGTGAGATATCACACCTCTGGGTGAGGTGCAATACCTCTGTAGCAACCGAGCCCTCAGGGTGCTACAGTTCCATTTATCTTCAGCCTAGGTGACGTATTGCGATACAGGGCCGTGATTTTGGCTATAAAAGGGTCCCCTAGACCCCTACCCCAAGCTTTTTAAGAGAATCATATATGGCGTGCCAGGAGACTCTATGGAATGCTTTCTCAGCATCCAACGAGAGTATCTAATTACAAATTTTTAACTGCATCTAGCCCAGGAAATACTTTGTGCCTAGTAGCAGTGTCTGCTAGTCAGCGGATTATCCCGACTGTTAAGCAAGCTACACCACCTGTAGTTTGGACACTTAATTTTTTCAAAGGAAATGCTTCGGGACCACGGGATACTCAGTGAAGAGCATCAGGAGGCACCCCAAGGCATAGGGGCTGGGACTGGCAGTCTTGCCTTGCGGTGGACAGCCGAGCTCGATCCTTATAAAAGCTTTTTAACTGCAGCAGCTTTAGTGGACACTACTGGAGCTGGAATTACGCGGCTGCTATGAGACTTGCCCTCCAATAGATCCTTGTAAATGGATTTAAAGTGTATTCATTCAAATTAGAGAGACAATTTAAATTAAAAAGCTTAGAGCTGCCTCCACCACAGGGGGGCTCGCTCGACCCACCAGCGGACAGGCACCAGTATTGGGAGAGGGGGGCTGGCCGTCAGGTTTCACCGCGGCTCTGGCACAAACCCGGCGACGCGGAGGTGGCACGGGCAGGAGCGGACTGAACGTGTCGGCTTCTCACTTTTTGGATTTTAGAAGGGCATGACATGCCTATATCTGTGTCTCCCCCTCCTTTTACTCCTCCAACTCTTTTCTTTTCGCATTACTATATGTACTTGTCACTTTTCCATGTGTTAGTTGTGTCTTCTGAGCAGTTTGTCAGCTTTTGGACACCTTTGAAGGTGTTTTCTATGTGTTTCTATGTGTTTTTGTTTGCCTGCCATTGGTTTTAACGGTGTTCGAAGCTGTTCGACGAACAGTTCGACGAACAGTTCGGCGAACACACGGGTGTTCGACGAACCGAACCGAACTCGAACACTACGGGGGTGGCTCAACACTACCCATTACCTTACAGCATGCGCTCTCTCCATAGGAATCCCTGCACTGGGACACATCTCCCTCCTTATCCTTGTCCTCCTCCCAGTAATTTGGTAGGTTGTTTTTCTGCTTCTCTGTAGGATGGTAGATAATATGGACACTGAGACCTATTCTTGTATGTTTTGTACATGTAATGTCATATTTTATATTGATCATTTTTAGTATTCTATATCTGTTCATTTTTTGTTTACATGCAGTACACTGATGAAGGTCTTGTCGACCGAAACGTCTATTACTGTGGACTGCAAATAAAAATATCAAATATACCATTTGGTGTGCTGAGGTTATCACGATATTTCAAGGCTTTGGACCCAACTCATGCACCCAGGTCCAGTAGTGCTGCGTTTTCTTTAATCACTTTTATGGGATTGGGCACAGTCCTCAGCAAAGGGTGTGCAACCCTCTCGCAGCTGGAACGTCCTCCAATCCAGGAAGGGGGTAAAACAAAACGTCAGCTGTCCGCGGCTAACACAGGCCCACCTGGGCTTGAGTGTATCTCGAACAGTCCCTCCAATTCCTTTTAGAAAAAAACACACAGGTCTTCTGGCCACGAAGGTGCCAGCAGTCCTTCCAAAAATAACAAAGACTCGACTGTTCTCTAGCCTTTAAATAGGGGTTCCTCGGAACTTGACCCCTCAAAATAGCCCACTGGAATAACCGAGTAACGGCAACTGCCCAGAGGACACTTTGGTCACTGCTCAGGTGTCTTCTGGAATTTCTCCACCTTCTTCAAGGCTTCTCTCAGGCAAAGTCAAGCCACTTCCAGATGAAGTCATCACTAGAGATGAGCGTTGTTCTACTCGAACTGTTCGCCAATCTCAAATTCGAGCTGTTTTGGGAGGTGTTCGAGCCGGTCGGCGAACACGAACAATTTGAGAAAAATTCGGCTGTTCGAGGTTATGTTCGATAACTGTTCGTGCACCAAAATCATAACTGGATTTTTTCTCAGTAATGATGAAAATTAATGTTAATACGCAGTTTGAGTGTACAGCGGGGCGGGGGGAGGGGCAGGGGATGGATCTCTGCAGGAACAATGAAGATCTCCATTTTTTTTTCTCTTTCCCGCATTTGCAGTGGGGAGGTGCAATCTGTCAGCCTATCAGCAGCGCACACACGGAGCGAAGTGCTTTTTTTCACACAAGCAAGGGCATGTGTGATTGGCAGTGTATGTCACATGTCCTTGCCCTATAAGACCAAGCCATTTTCCCCGTCGCCACCATTTTCTCACTGCTGCAGCTGCGTGTTAGACGGCACCGCTGTTGCTGTGTGCGCTATACCTTGTTAATTTCAAGCCAATTTTCGCACAAATATACAGATAGCTTGGGAGTAGGGAATAGTTGTGATTGCAGTCCTTTTAAGGACTAGGTTACAGCATTTCCTACGACTTTTATCAGGCAGGTCTGTGCTCTTAAATAGATAGATTGTGGGAGTAAAGACTAATTGTAATTGGAGTCCTTTTCAGGACTAGGTTACATCAGTTCCTATCAGTTTTTGCCAGGCAGGTCTGTGCCAGTGCTGTGCAAGTTTTTTTCACAGCATTTGGCTGAATCTAGCAAAGCTAATCCTTTTTGGCCTATTGCAGAGTGTGTTAGTCAGTGGAGTAGAATATCTGTGTTGCAAGATATACCACCTGTGTATAGAATACCAATTTTTTTACTGCACCTAGTGAAGTAAAATCTTTTGGGCATAGCATCATTCTATTAGTCCATCTATACTGACCTCCATCAGGTTGCAAACTGAATATAATTTTTTTCTACATCTAGCTCTGAAAAAATATTTGGGCTTCTAGCGGTGTGTGGGACTTGGTCTATTAGTCCATCTATACTGACCTCCATCAGGTTGCAAATTAAAAATAATTTTTTTCTGCATCTAGCTCTGAAAAAATATTTGGGCTTCTAGCAGTGTGTGGGACTTGGTCTATTAGTCCATCTATACTGACCTCCATCAGGTTGCAAATTAAAAATAATTTTTTTCTGCATCTAGCTCTGAAAAAATATTTGGGCTTCTAGCAGTGTGTGGGACTTGGTCTATTAGTCCATCTATACTGACCTCCATCAGGTTGCAAATTAAAAATAATTTTTTTCTTCATTTATCTCTGAAAAAATATTTGGGCTTCTAGCAGCGTGTGGGACTTGTTCTATTAGTCCATCTATACTGACCTCCATCAGGTTGCAAATTAAAAATAATTTTTTTCTGCATCTAGCTCTGAAAAAATATTTGGGCTTCTAGCAGTGTGTGGGACTTGGTCTATTAGTTCATCTATACTGACCTCCATCAGGTTGCAAATTAAAAATAATTTTTTTCTGCATCTAGCTCTGAAAAAATATTTGGGCTTCTAGCAGTGTGTGGGACTTGGTCTATTAGTCCATCTATACTGACCTCCATCAGGTTGCAAATTAAAAATAATTTTTTTCTTCATTTATCTCTGAAAAAATATTTGGGCTTCTAGCAGCGTGTGGGACTTGTTCTATTAGTCCATCTATACTGACCTCCATCAGGTTGGAAATTAAAAATAATTTTTTTCTGCATGTAGCTCTGAAAAAATATTTGGGCTTCTAGCAGTGTGTGGGACTTGGTCTATTAGTCCATCTATACTGACCTCCATCAGGTTGCAAATTAAAAATAATTTTTTTCTGCATCTAGCTCTGAAAAAATATTTGGGCTTCTAGCAGTGTGTGGGACTTGGTCTATTAGTCCATCTATACTGACCTCCATCAGGTTGCAAATTGAATTAAAAAAATTTCTGCATCTAGCTCTGAAAAAATATTTGGGCTTCTAGCAGTGTGTGGGACTTGGTCTATTAGTCCATCTATACTGACCTCCATCAGGTTGCAAATTGAATAAAAAAATTTTCTGCATCTAGCTCTGAAAAAATATTTGGGCTTCTAGCGGTGTGTGGGACTTGGTCTATTAGTCCATCTATACTGACCTCCATCAGGTTGCAAATTAAAAATAATTTTTTTCTTCATTTATCTCTGAAAAAATATTTGGGCTTCTAGCAGCGTGTGGGACTTGTTCTATTAGTCCATCTATACTGACCTCCATCAGGTTGCAAATTAAAAATAATTTTTTTCTGCATCTAGCTCTGAAAAAATATTTGGGCTTCTAGCAGTGTGTGGGACTTGGTCTATTAGTCCATCTATACTGACCTCCATCAGGTTGCAAATTAAAAATAATTTTTTTCTGCATCTAGCTCTGAAAAAATATTTGGGCTTCTAGCGGTGTGTGGGACTTGGTCTATTAGTCCATCTATACTGACCTCCATCAGGTTGCAAATTAAAAATAATTTTTTTCTGCATCTAGCTCTGAAAAAATATTTGGGCTTCTAGCAGTGTGTGGGACTTGGTCTATTAGTCCATCTATACTGACCTCCATCAGGTTGCAAATTAAAAATAATTTTTTTCTGCATCTAGCTCTGAAAAAATATTTGGGCTTCTAGCAGTGTGTGGGACTTGGTCTATTAGTCCATCTATACTGACCTCCATCAGGTTGCAAATTAAAAATAATTTTTTTCTTCATTTATCTCTGAAAAAATATTTGGGCTTCTAGCAGCGTGTGGGACTTGTTCTATTAGTCCATCTATACTGACCTCCATCAGGTTGCAAATTAAAAATAATTTTTTTCTGCATCTAGCCCAGCCAATAGTTTTAGCCTAATACCACAGTTTGGCCACTCAGCTCTGCTCGGTTACCATCCATTGTTTTTTTGTGCAAACAACTCCAGAGTTGTGAATTAGTTAACCACCAAAATGAGTGGAAAAAGGCCTGCTGCTGGTGGAAAGGGGAATAGGCGTGTTGCGAAGGGGAAAAAAGGTTGTGTCCGTGGGGTAGGTGCAGAAGAAAGACCATCTTCCAGCCAAACTAAAATGTCTACTTCTTTTAGCGGACAATGTGATAAGATCCCTTTCTTACGGCCACGCCAATCGCTACAAATTCCAGATGAGGCACAAAAACAGCAGGTGCTTCAACGGATATCAAGTGCTCCTTTAAGTGGGCTCTCCTCCACATCAACTTCAACATCACAAATACTCCAGTCCTCAAAGGTATCACCCAAATCGCACTTGCTTCCTCACAGCTCCCAAATCTCCAGCTGCCCGTCTGAGTATGAGGTAGAACAGATGGTTGAGTCTGCAGAGCTGTTTACTCATACTATAGCCTGGGAATCAGAGGTCGACTCCAGCGCTTCTGTGAATCCAGACGAGGAAATGATCTGCACTGATGCCCAGAATCTTTATGAGTCGGATCCAGGACCAGACGCAGAAGGTTCTGACCATAATGTAGACCCTCATTCCCAAACTGTAACTCCTGTTGGTGGAGACAATGAGGAAGACGATGATAAGACTCAAATACCTGATTGGAGCGACAACTTTAGTTTTTTGTCAGGGCAGGAACAGGTTGGCACTGAGGACGACGGGTGTGATAACGCACAGGGTGATGATGATGAGGTCGGAGATCCCACTTACTGTCAACCCACAGTCAGCCAAGAGATGAGGTCAGCAGAGGAGGTGGAGGAAGATGCTAGTGACGACGAGGTCAGGTTGCGCCTTCCTGGACAGAGACGTAGTACTGGAAGCACGTCAACAACTGCATCCTCAAACACAACTCTGCCTCTCACCACAAGTCGTGGTGGCTCTTCAGGTCGCATGGGTGCTAAGCCTTGCATAGCCTGGGTATTTTTTCAGATCGATAAAGATGACCCAACTCGTGTTATCTGTAACATTTGTCAGCAAAAGCTAAGTAGAGGCCAAAAAATACATGGTTTGAGTACTTCATGCATGAACCGGCACATGGACATGAAGCATAAGTTGCAGTGGGAAGCTCAGTGTGCTACAATGCGGCCTAGCCGGCCGGGCCAATCACCGTCTGCCATATCTTGTGCATCCGCGGCCTCTTCATCCTCTGTGACTGGGGGGACAGCAGTCACACCTGTTTTGGGGCGCAGACCTGCCACCTCTTTACCCGCAACAGCCAGCGTGATTGGCAGGTCATCATTTTCTTTGGAGGTGGTAACACCAGCTGGTGTTGAGCGCTGTCCGACATCGATAGCACCACCTTTGGATCAAGGCAACCTAACATGTCCGCCTGCATCTTCCTCACAGACCGGCAGTTTGCCGGGGACACCCTTATCAACCCCGTCTAAGCACAATAGCCAGCCCTCGGTCCCTCAGATGTGGACAAGTAAAAGACCATTTCCTCCTAGCCATGAGAAAGCTAAGAGGTTGAATTTCACCATCTGCAAGCTCTTGGCTACAGAAATGCTGCCTTTCCGCCTGGTGGACACAGAGGATTTTCGAGACCTTATGTCCGTCGCAGTGCCCCAGTACCAGATGCCCAGTCGGCACTACTTCTCAAAGAAAGGTGTGCCTGCGCTCCACCAGCATGTCGCACACAACATCACCGCTTCTTTGAGAAACTCTGTGTGTGACAGGGTGCATTTCACCACAGACACTTGGACGAGTAGGCATGGACAGGGGCGTTACATGTCGCTGACTGGGCACTGGGTAACTATGGTGACAGCAGGACAAGGGGCTGCTGTCCAAGTCTTGCCGTCCCCACGAGTTGTGCGTCAATCCTCTTTATGTCAAAGTTCCTCCACTGCTTCTGCCTCCTCAACCTCCTCTCGGTCTTCCACCTGCACCCAAAGCCTGTCTGGTCATGCCACAAGCTTTCTAACTGCGCAGAAGGGATCCTGCACACCTCCTTACTATGCTGGCAGTAGGGCTCAACGTCATCAGGCGGTTTTTACATTGAAATGTCTGGGAAATGTGAGTCACACAGCTGAGGAGTTGTGGTCAGCTCTGGAGAACCAATTTCATGAATGGTTGTCTCCACTGGACCTGAAACCAGGGAAGGCCGTGTGCAACAATGCTGCAAACCTGGGTGCGGCCCTTCGCCGGGGCAATGTCACACACGTGCCTTGTATGGCTCACGTGTTGAACCTGGTTGTCCAGCAATTTTTAGCCCACTATCCCAGACTAGATGGCCTTCTGCAGAGGGCACGGTCGCTGTGTGCTCACTTCCGTCGTTCGCATCCCGCAGCTCAGCGACTTACATCTCTACAGAAGTCGTTGGGCCTGCCACTTCACCGGCTAAAATGCGATGTGCCTACCCGGTGGAATTCAACTCTGCACATGTTGCAGCGACTGTGGCAGCACCGACAAGCCCTGGTGCAATACGTTCTGACGTATAGCCTGGGCCAACGAGATTCAGAGGTGGGGCAAATCACGCTGGAGGAGTGGTCTCAGATCAGGAACCTATGCACCCTTCTGCACAGTTTTGAAATGGCGACGAAGATGTTTAGTGCTGACGATGCCATTATCAGCATGACTATTCCGGTGATTTACATGCTGGAGCACATGTTAAACAGAATTCGGAGTCAGGTGGTGGCACAAGAGGAGGTGGAGGAAGTAGAGGAGGAGGAGTTGTATGCGGAAGGGCTAACATCTGCAAGGTCCAGACGGTCGGCAGCACCAAGGCGGCAGGCATGTGAGGGTGGGGGAGATGGTTTTACCAGGGCGCATGGTAGCAGCCAAACTAGTGAGGAAGGTGCAGGAGCCCAGGAAGAAGTGGAGGACGAACTGATGGAAGACTCATCAGATGAGGGAGACCTTGATCACATTTCTGTTGTGCGAGGTTGGGGGGAGAGGACAGAGGAAGGAAGCATGATTGTTACCTCGCCACCAACACAACAGGGACTTGGTGCTCCTGGATGCGCAACACACATGAGTGCCTTCTTGCTGCACTACCTGCAACATGACCCTCGAATTGTGAGAATTAGAAATAATCCTGACTACTGGGTTGCCACACTGTTAGATCCCCGGTACAAAAGTAAATTTGCAGAAATTATTCCTGCCATAGAAAGGGATGCACGCATGCAGGAGTATCAGCAGAGACTGTTGCAGAATCTTACATGTGCTTTTCCACAAAATACCAGTGGTGCACGTAGTGAATCTCACAGTTCCAACTTGCCAACCGTGGGACCGTCAAGTGTTCAGCACTCAAACCGTAACAGAACCACAGTATCTGCTGGTAACATCAATTTTGCGGAATCATTTCACCACTTTTTTAGCCCATCCTTTGCAAGGCCACAGGAGACAAGAAGTCTGACACATAGTCAACGCCTAGAGACGATGGTACAGGAGTATCTCCAAGTAAACATTGAAGCCACGACTGTGTCACTGGACCCTTGCTCTTTTTGGGCTTCCAATCTGGATAAATGGCCGGAGCTAGCCACTTACGCCTTGGAGATCTTGTCATGCCCCGCAGCCAGCGTTCTGTCTGAACGTGTGTTCAGCGCTGCTGGTGGTGTGCTGACAGATAAGCGCACGCGGCTCTCCACTGATAATGTAGACAGACTCACGTTCATAAAGATGAACAAATCATGGATCCGAAACGACTTTTCTACCCCTGTGTCATCCTGGGGAGAGTAAAAGCTTGATGATTGGTTAAAATCACCCTACCAACCGTTTTAAGCTTTCAAATTACTAATCATGTTTATCTGTATCTTGACTGGAAAATAATTTGGGCTTTGTAGCAGTGTGCAGCACTGATCCTATTAGGCCATCTATAATAAGCTTCACCAGATTTAAAATTAAAAATAATTTTTAGCTGCATCTAGCCCGGAAAATAATTTTGGGGCTCCGAGATGCGCAAGACACATAAGTGCCTTCTTGCTGCACTACCTGCAGCATGACCCTCATATTGTCAGAATTCGAAGTAATCATGACTACTGGGTTGCCACACTCTTAGATCCCCCAAACTTTTCGATCAACCTTTTCATTTTAATAAAGACCAAAAAAATGGTCATTTTTGAAATTATAAGCATTAGCAGGTTGTTAGAAACTGAAATCAAACAGTTTTCAACTCAAAACTTTATTCTAGGTGATGTTACATTTTCACATAGGACCCCTTGTTCGAAAGGAGCTTCTGAACTCTCTCGTCCATTGAATTTGTCAGGTTTTGGATGGTTTCTGCTTCAATTGTTTTGCATGAGGACAGAATACCCTCCCAGAGCTGTTGCTTAGATGTGAACTGCCTCCCGCCATCATAGACACTCCTTTTAATGATGCTCCAAAGGTTCTGAATGGGGTAGAGGTCAGGGGAGCATGGGGGTCACACCATAAGTTTGTCCCCTTTTATGCCCATATCAGCCAGAGATGCAGATGTTTTATGTGCAGCATGAGATGGTGCATTATCATGCAGAAAAATGATCTTGCTGTGAAATACACGGTTCTTCTTCTTGAACCATGGCAGGAAGTGCTGTTTGAGAAAATCCACATACATTATGGAGTTCATCTTTAGCGCCTTCAGGGATCCTAAAGGGGCCGACAATCTCTCTCCCCATGATTCCAGCCCAAAACATTACTCCACCTCCTCCTTGTTGGCGCTGTAGCCGTGTTTGCGTGGGGTGTCCATCAACCAGCCATCCTCCACTCCATTCATCTGGACCATCGAGCGCTGCACCGCACTCATCCGTGAACAAAACAGTTTTGAAATCAGTCTTCATGTAATGTTTGGCCCACTGGAGCCGTTTCTGTTTGTGTGAAGTGGATAGAGGAGGTCGACAGGATGGCATATGCACAGCTGCAAACCTCTGAAGGACCCTGCATCTTGTTGTTCGGGGGACGTTGGAGGCACAAGCAGCTTCAAAAACTTGTCTGCTGCTATGACAAGGCTTTTTTGCCGCTGCTGTTTCAACCTGACGTAATTGCCTGTAGGAAAGAGTCCTCAATTTGCCCTTATCAGCACGCACACGTGTGTACTGTGAATCAGCTACATACTTCTTGATTGCCAAGACACTTCATCCTGATCATCGCACAATGTTGATTGTAGTCATGCCTTGACCTAAACACTCCACAATTTGTTGCTTCTCAGCAGCCGACACATCCTTTTTCTTTCCCATTTTGGCAGAAAATGTAGGCTGCTTAATAATGTGAGACAGCCTTCTTAAGTAGTCTTGCCTTTCATTGGACACACCTGCCAAACTAATTAGCACAGGTGTCTGCAATTGCTTACAGTGATATAAAGAGCCCTGACACACATCACCATCAATGAGTTTAACTGACAAACAAACAAATTCTTCCCTTATCACTCCTAAACACTTTTTGCATAATAATTTGGAACGCGGTGTACATGTGCTTTTCCACAAAACACCAGTGGTTCACGTAGTGAATCTTACAGTTCTAACTTGCCAACCGTGGTCTGTATGGAATTGTTCAATAAAGGGCCCAAAATTAAGATAACATAGATGGGAGAGGTCTCTATGAATAGGAATTCCTAAGTATTTGATACCCTGTGAGGGCCAGGCAAAGGGAAAGTTGGACTGGATGGAATCCTATATGGATTTAGGGAGGGAGACATCGAGGGCCTCAGACTTCGCTGCATTGATTTTAAAATTTTACCATGTAACAAAGTGATCTATTTCAGCCATAACAGCAGGGATGGATATATGTGATTGAGTGATATATACTAGGACATCATCAGCAAATAGAGAGCACTTGTACTCGGTGCCTCCCACCTCAATCCACCTAATATTGGGGTTATGGCGAATTGATGAGAGCAGGTGCTCCGTCACTAGGATGTATAAGAGAGGGGACAGAGGACATCCCTGCCTTGTCCCATTGGTGATTGTGAAAGGTGATGAAAATGTTCTGACGCACCCCCTGGGCCTTGGGACACCCGGAGCCGGACCCTTTTTGGTGGATGCTGGTGGTTGTAGTCTTCGTGGCGGCGATCCGGTTCCGTGGCTCAGGGCGGTCAAACCAGTGGCGGAACTATTTATGTGGTTTTGATGTTTAAATGTCCGACTACGCCACCCGTGGATTGCGGTCAGAGTGAACCGCCGCTACAGGGCAGACCGCTAAGGCTGGTGTTGTGGGTGCAGCAGAGCGTAGCATAACTCCCCACGGGAGGAGTATAGCCTCAGGGCAGTGTATGCGGAGGATGGGGGTGATGGTGCAGGGCAGCAGCAGTAACGACACGGAGTCAGTGATGCAGTTCAGGGCCTTTACTCACAGTTCTTATTATCCAGACCACGTCTGCAGGTAACGGCTGCCCACGTCGTACTGTGCTCACCAGGTGAGGGGCTCAGACAACTCCCAGATAACTTTGGAGCGCTTCACAGGACCCCCTTTGTGTGTCCTTTGTCTGGCCTTTCTTACCAACACTTCTGTCCGGCTGCCTCGGGCCTCCTCTTGGTAAACTTGGCGCCAGTTTCCCTGACCCTATGTGGTGCCTTCCTAGCGGGTGGAGCAAGGGGCTGCGCCACATAAAATGTCAGAGCCTCCGGTTTCTAGCTGAGGGTCGTTTCCTGCCTCCACTAGTTCGGGGACCGGTCTCCCCCTTTGGCCTGACCCCTCCACGCAGGTGGATTCGGGCGTGCGGTGGCGACTCGCCCGTCCGCACCCCTGGGATCCCTTCATTCCTCGTTCCTGGAGCCTTCTCCGCTCCTCTTCCTTCCTTCTCCCTCTTGCAGGCCTGGGCCTCTGTTACTAGGCCCGCCTCCGGAGCAGAGCTCATGCAGAGCCCCTGCTCCCTGCCACTTCTGCTCAGACTTCTCTGCACTGAACTAAGATGGTGCCCACCTTTTATACTCCCTTCTCAATGCACCCAGGAACTGCTTCCTCCCTGCTCCTGCACTGCAGGGTTCCCCTTCCTCAGTGTTCCCTCCCCCCACTCCAGCCAGGGACAGGGACTGTCGTGCCCATCTCAGGGGCATATTGGTCGCCCTGCCCCACGGCAATGTGGTGTAATGCATGCAGGTGTCGGGTCCTGATCCACACTCCATCCTTATCTGAGAGTGAGATATCACACCTCTGGGTGAGGTGCAATACGTCTGTAGCAACCGAGCCCTCGGTGCTACAGTTCCATTTATCTTCAGCCTAGGTGACGTGTTGTGATACAGGGCCGTGATTTTGGCTATAAAAGGGTCCCCTAGACCCCTACCCAAGCTTTTTAAGAGAATCATATATGGCGTGCCAGGAGACTCTATGGAATGCTTTCTCAGCATCCAACGAGAGTATCTACTTACAAATTTTTAACTGCATCTAGCCCAGGAAATACTTTGTGCCTAGTAGCAGTGTCTGCTAGTCAGCGGATTATCCCGGCTGTTAAGCAAGCTACACCACCTGTAGTTTGGACACTTAATTTTTTCAAAGGAAATGCTTCGGGACCACGGGATACTTAGTGAAGAACATCAGGAGGCACCCCAAGGCATAGGGGCTGGGACTGGCACTAGGATGCCTTGCGGTGGACAGCCGAGCTCGATCCTTATAAAAGCTTTTTAACTGCAGCAGCTTTAGTGGACGCTACTAGAGCTTGAATTACGCGGCTGCTGGCATGAGACTTGCCCTCCAATAGATCCTTGTAAATGGATTTAAAGTGTATTCATTCAAATTAGAGGGACAATTTAAATTAAAAAGCTTAGAGCTGCCTCCACCACAGGGGGGCTCTCTCGACCCACCAGCGGACAGGCACCAGTATTGGGAGAGGGGGGCTGGCCGTCAGGGTTCACCGCGGCTCTGGCACAAACCCGGCGACACGGAGGTGGCACGGGCAGGAGCGGACTGGCCGTCTCGGCTTCTCACTTTTTGGATTTTAGAAGGGCATGACATGCCTATATCTGTGTCTCCCCCTCCTTTTACTCCTCCACCTCTTTTCTTTTCGCATGACTATATGTACTTGTCACTTTTCCATGTGTTAGTTGTGTCTTCTGAGCAGTTTGTCAGCTTTTGGACACCTTTGAAGGTGTTTTCTATGTGTTTCTATGTGTTTTTGTTTGCCTGCCATTGGTTTTAACGGTGTTCGAAGGTGTTCGACGAACAGTTCGACGAACAGTTCGGCGAACACACGGGTGTTCGACGAACCGAACCGAACTCGAACACTACGGGGGTGGCTCAACACTAGTCATCACTGGAACTACCTGCACATCTGCATCAGGTTCCCGTAGTGACGTCAAAGCCCAAAATCCTTCCTGGAGCTCCTCAACCATATTCCCCCCCTGGGCATACCACTGCTCAATGCTTCTGAGGAATTCACTACAGCTCCCTTGGGTTGACAACTGAGCACAATGTAATAGTTGCTGACCTGCGTCCGGCCTTACTGGAAGGGATGGAGCTGAGGCTTGCATACCTTCTGCAGTGGGCTCCCTTTCTTCTTGGTACTCTGGAGGGGTCACGTACTCTCCGGTCCCCCAAGCGATGTACACTGAGCATCTCCCTTCAGACTGAACAACATTAACTGGTGATGGTGGCATCTCCGGAACTACTTGATTGCGGTAATTACCGTGCCAGGACAGGCAAAAAACTCCAAACCCCCGCCAGTACTCATCCACAGCATATGTGTCTCCATATTGACTCTCACCACTCATGGCCTCTGCCTTCTCATCGTCACCGCCAATGCTCATTTGCCATGCAGGCTGTGCTCTTGCCTCGCGGTCACTGTGTGCCATCACGACTGATGTCTTCCACAGCTCCTCTCTTTCCAGAAGCTGCAGGTTAAATGGCGCTGGCCTCTCACTCACCACACGTTTCCAGTGGCCTTTGGCTTGCCTCTTCCTTGGCCAGACTTCAAAAACGTCTGCTGCGTTACACTTCACTCCCGGCAACTCTGCTTTCAGCCACGCCTCCTGCATCCACCATCTTCCACCCGATGGGCTGCGCCTCGCACTGCGCCGCGTCCTCCTTAGGTATGCACCTCTCACTCTGGACTGGATCCTAGCTGCAGGGCACATCCTTCTGGCTGACACACTTAAGGGCTGGACACGTTTTCGTGCTCTCGAGCGCTGCCCACGATAGGCGGTCTTTCTTCTTCTCTTCACCGCTGCCTTCGCCATCTTGGAGTCCATGCTTTTGGCCGCCATCATCTATTCAGGCACCCTCTCATGTGCGCCACGGGTCTTCTCTACCCCACTCTCTTCATGCGAGGAACTCGCATCCTGCCGACTAAGCCAAATGTAACGGGCCGCAGGGTGGTAGTCATGGGAGAGTTTCGCTTCTTTGACACCCTGATCCGCTACAGGTAATAGTGTATTGTGGGGTTACATGTGCAACGATGCTTCGAGATCTGAGATCTCCACAATCACTGTTAATGTGCTGGGTGCAGAACTGTCCCGTTTAACCCTCTCAGTCAAGAAGCCAAACCACCTGTTATAAACGGTGTTCTTTTTATGCACAGTCAAACACATGAACATAGAGTAACAGGTTATGCATTCTTCATTACTTGCCACAAAGTACACAGGCTCCATTTTGAGAGTTACAGTCTGCACTTTGTTTCTGGCAACAAGAACGGCACAGTAGTGAAGAGAGATCTTAAATGCCTGCATTTTCCATTGGGGTAGAGTCATACAGATCCACTGTGTCCTTGCTTATATCAGTCCCAGGGGCCATTCGTAGAAACGTGCTCCCTATTTTAGTACCCACAGCAGGGCGATGCCTTGTCCCAAGGTCCCTTTCTCGCTGGACAGTATGTTTCAGTACCCACAGCAGGGCGCTATCTCATTCCAAGGTCCCCTTTCTCACTGGACAGTACGCTTCCTGGACTTCTAAGCTTTTCTCTTGCAGGGTTCCCCACATGCCTGTGTCGTCCTGTTGCCTCTGTAACTAGGTCCTTTTCCTCATGAGCCTTTTAATTCCACACAAAGAACAATCTGTCTTCCCTCTTTCTCTTACTCTTCTAGATTGACTAAAATGGATCCCTTCTCCCAGAAATCCACAGAACTCCCTCCCACTATGGGCTGTATTTCTAATTAACCCTCAAACTGTCTTTGTTCCTGCTGCCTCTGTGTTACTAAGCAGATTTCACCTTTCACTTACATTCTATACAAGAGTGAAAAGGAAGATTGACATCTTGTGACCTCTGGTCAACACTGCAGTCCACAGGGAAATAACCATTAAATACATAGCAGTAGCATGCCATCCTCACCACCCGTACAATAGCGCTATTTATTCCATGGCGCTTTACATGTGAAAAAGGGGTATACTTAACAAAAACTAATACAATAATCTTGAACAAAAACGTGACAGCAACTGGTACAGGAGGAGAGAGGACCCTTCCCGCGAGGGCTCACAGTCTACAAGGGATGGGTGAGGAATAGGATACAGTAGGTGAGTGTAGAGCTGGTCGTGCAGTGGTATGGTGGAGCGAGGGTTACTACAGGTTGTATGCTTGTTGGAAGAGGTGGGTGTTTAGGTTACTTTTGAAGGTTTCAACAGTAGGCGAGAGTCTGATATGTTGGGGTAGAGAGTTCCAGAGTAGGGGGGATGCACGGGAGAAATCTTGTATGCGATTGTGGGAAGAGGAGATTAATGTCATGCTGGGTATGGGGAGAACCCAGCGTATAACGACAGGAAAAGGGAAGGGTGCCCTCCAAGTGGGGAAAGGGAGACTGGAGACTCCTAAACAGCTCAAACATCAAACCCCGACTACCCTATGGACCCTATATAGATTCTACACCTATCGCCAAGCAGGAAACTTGGTCCTAGCTGACCCTAAAGCTAGGCCCTAGGTAGGGCGGGGGAGGGGTGAGCACTAGTCAGCCCCACTGCAAACTAAAGTACACACAAGGGAATACACTTAGCTTGAAGATGACACAGGGGAAAACAAGGCAACAATCCAAGAACATTCTAGCCGACTACTAGAATTCCAAGTCTGAATAGATAAGAACAGTCTATCACCAGGCACTCTCTGGAGAAACTGAGTGAAAATAAGGATACAGCAAGGGTGTGGTAATTAGCAGCAGAAGATGAGGATCACCGCTGGGTTCTAATGGTATAATCCCCAAGCAAGGTGAGGATCACTGCTGGGTCCTAGTGAGAGAGTAGAGAGAGAGCAATCATGAATGAATCAGGAAGATGCTTGCAAGGCCAAATGCAGCGACCTTCTACAGCCGGACCCTGTATGACTGTCTGTCAAACCTGACACATCCGTGACTATAAGAGGGGAGTAGAGAAGGAGATCTTGTGAGCATCGGAGGTTGCGTGTAGGTATGTATCAGGAGAGAAGGTCACAGGTGTATAGAGGAGACAGATTGTGAATGGCTTTGTATGCTAATGTTAGGGTTTTGAACTGGAGTCTCTAGGCAATGGGGAGCCAGTGAAGGGATTGACAGAGAGGAGAGGCGGGAGAAAAAAAGGTGGATTAGTCGGGCAGCAGAGTTTAGGATAGATTGGAGGGGTGTTAGGGTGTTAGAAGTTAGGCCACAGAGCAGGATGTTTCAGTAGTCGAGGCGAGAGATGATGAGGGCATGCTCTAGTGTTTTTGCAGATTTTTGTTTGAGGAATGTGCGGATCCAGGAGATTTTTTCTAGTTGGAGTCGGCATATTCCTAACCCTGATCCTCCTTCCTCCCACCATGCCGAGTGCCCAGAGACAACTCATCCCACACTTGGACACTCTGAAGAGCTGTTCTGTTCATCTTTCCATTTATAGATTCTGGCCTCTGGCTCGATCTGCTTCTGGTGGGGAAACAGAAGATCGCATGTAGCAATGCCCAAATATTTGAGCAGCCATTGTCATCCGAAGGTGACAGTGGAAAAGTACAATTATTGTCGCAAGAGGTGGATGATGATGAGACACAATGGACAGAAAGTCAGGAGGACCAGGGTGCGGAAGTGTAAGACCAGGTGGTGAATGACGAAGTCGATGGGCCAAACATCAGGGTCCAGAAACAGTGTCTGCGGGTGACACCACTGCCTCTTCCCTGTTGTACGTGCACGCCAAGTCTCTATCCATGATGCAGGGGAAGATTCCTCCCGCCCTGCACCTGTCGTTGCACATTTACAACCATCACCTTCAGCAACCACGTCCACGTCCTTGTCCCAATGCAGCATTCAGCTGTCCCTACCCCAGTCCTTGGAACACAGGTGCAAATACGCAACCACCCACCCACAGGCAGAATACTAAACTGCCACATTTCTCGACTGCTTGCACTAGAAATTTTGCCTTTTAGGCTCGTGGAGGTCAAAGCTTTCCGTAACCTCATGGCAGCGGCTGTTCCTCGGTACTCGGTCCCCAGCCACCACTATTTCTATCGGTGTGGTGTCCCCATTAGTGATGAGTGAGCATGCTCCTTATTTAAGAGCATGCTCGGTTGTTTTCCGAGTATCTTCGACGTGCTCAGGTGTTATGTTTGAGTCATGAATTGCGCTGTTTGATAGCTTTAATACATGTGAGGAATGCCTATTTCTTAGGCATTCCTCACATGCATTAAAGCTGTCAAACAGTCGCAAATCGTACACACGGAGTGACTCAAACATAACACCCGTGCACGCTGAAGATACTCGGCGAGCACCCGAGCATGCTCGCCGAAAGGGTTGACAGAACATGCTCGCTCATCACTAGTCCCCACTTTACACACGCACGTGTTCCAGAACATTTCCCGTGCCCTCACCAATGCAGTTACTAGAGAGGACCGCCTAACAAATATGTGGACAAGTGCTTGTGGCCAGGGACAGTACATCTCACTGACAGCACACTGGGTTAATATTGTGGAAGCCGGGACCCAGTCGGACCCAGGGACGGAACACGTACTCCTGACACAGAGGATTGCGGGCCCTGGGTCAATAAAGCTTCAACACAATGTTCAAAAGGTAGACAGCAGTGGTGGTCGGTCTCCTAGATAACGAGATGGTTGCCTCTATCATCATTCATGATGATAGAGGCCACCATCTCCTTAGCTTGCTGGTTGTCACAAATAATTTGGAGATTCCTGGCAGCTCTGGTTATGCTGTAATTTAAATGTAGTTTTTTCCTTTTCGTCCAGCAAGGGTTAATGTTAGTCTCTTGCTGGCAGCCTTTTGTTAGCGGTCAGCTGATGTTGGTTGGTGCCACTCTCACCTCCCTTTAAATAGTCTCTTGAGAAGCTGTGGTGTTCGCTGCTATTGCAGCGGTGAAGTTTTGTGTTGGAGAGATAAGTGTATTTTATGTTGTTATCTTCCCATTGTTTGTCTTCCCTTCCTTGTGTTGTCCTATTGTAGTGGTGAGACTAGTGTCTCGCTGGCCTGCGCACTAGCCTGGTTAAGTCCAGGACCAGCGCCGGCTTAGGCATGTGATCGCGCACGAAGGGAAGAACCCATCTAGGGATGATAGGGGAGCTAGCGGACAGACACAGGTTGGTGTCTGGAGGTGTCCCTTGCCTTGTTCCAGACAACTAGGGCCCTCCTTCTCCCTCTAGCTCCCGTTGCATCCCTGTGTTGTGCTGTCCGCCAGACATCCCCTTGTCGTTCCGAGACACTGGTACTTTTCTGTGGGAATGAGCTTGTCTCCAACCAGCCAGATATATTTCCACTGAATTATGGCACGCCGTGGTTTGGTATTAGCACCCAGTACCAGAAGTGAAGCCATCTAAAATTTCCATCTCAGGAATTTTATTGAGTAGACTGACTGCTTAAACATTAGTTTCTCACAAGAAAGCTGAAGACACTGAGTGGCAGTAGGTGCAAGTTTCTACAGCATGACCTGTTTGTTATTGTTAGATGTCAGAGGGAGAACAGAATTGGGCTTTGCCAAGGTGCCAGATTCCTCTTAAGTCTTATAGATTGCTAGAGCCAGTCCACAGTGAAAAAGAAGCCATATAATGTCTGCGAACCTTCACACAGACTTTTCTTAGCCAGGGCTGCTTCTCTGCAGGGTTGGACGGGCCCAAGAGAGAAACGGAGAATCCTCCGGTGGGCCCTGTTTTCTCCTTCAGAAGAGTTCATAATGCAAACCTTGCAGGTGTTATGGGGCTCTTGAGTGGAGGAGAAAGGTGGGCCCTCAGAATCAAATCCTCTAGTGGGCCCATAGTTCTTCAGTCTGACACTGCATCTCGGTGAGTTGTATTTCACCACAGCCATATTCTTTAGCTCAGTGAAAGTGTCACGCAAGGTGTGGGAAAAACTTAGTGCAACACAAAGGGAAGAGGGAAAGGGAGCCCAGACTCTAGGGAAAGGGGGAGACCTCCTAGGTTGATCTAGCGTCACCCTGCCTCCCCTAACGTCCCTGTATTGGCTCTTCT
Organism: Phyllobates terribilis; assembly: GCF_046119375.1. Lineage (NCBI taxonomy): Eukaryota > Metazoa > Chordata > Amphibia > Anura > Dendrobatidae > Phyllobates > Phyllobates terribilis. The sequence goes on from NW_027362772.1 coordinate 78,412,562, forward strand.
CTAATCGCCGCACTTGTGTCACGCCCTGTCTTTCCCTGGCATATGGCTAAGGCTAGTGAAGGAAGGAGAGTGAAGGTTCTAAGGCTAGTGAAGCAAAGTGACAGAAAGGACTGGCATAGAGGGAAACCATATCTACTCCGGCTGTCATTTCTCCAATGAAGTCCTCTAATGCAGCTTGTTCCATAAGTAATGGCAGCCTGTCCAACATCAGCTCACACTTCTCAGTGGTGCTTCAACACACAAAAATCTTTCTTTACACCTTGAATTTCATGATTACAGAGTTGGGCAATTGTCTGATTTGCAATGTGTTTTGAGAAATAACGTGCATAAGCAAAGAAAAGGTCATCATTAAGCAAAACTCATACCGCTTTTCCACAGACTGAAAGAGGGGTATCAAGACTTCCAAGACAGCCAAGACTTCCCTGTCCTCACCAAGAGGACGAGACTGTCCATGTTCTCCTCCTCCTCATTATCACCCAATCCCCGTTGAGATGAGATGAGGCTGGGATGTGGAGCATCACCTTGTATAGTTCCTTGCTCTGCCAGCAATGCCTCCTCTTTAATTGTGAGCAGCGAGCGTTTCAGTAGACAGAGAAGTGGGATGTTGATGTTAATTATGGCGTAATTGACTCACCCCCTGGGCCGTGGGGTACCCGGAACCGGGCCTTCTTGTGTACGGTGCTGATGGGGGTAGTAGTGGCAACCCGATCCCGTGGCTCAGGGTGGTCAGACCAAATGGCTGCAGTCTATTTTTAGAGCTATGAAATGTCCAACTACGCCACCCGTGGATTGCGGTCAGGGAAGACCGCCGCTGCAAGGCAGACCGCTGAGGCTGGTGTTGGCGTGCAGCAGAGGGATAGGACAACTCCCCACGGGAAGAGTATAGCCTCAAGGCAGTGTAAGTGGATGCTGGGGGTGGTGGTGCAGGCGTAGCATAAATAACACAGAGTCCAATGATGCAGTCCAGGGTTTTTACTCACAGTTGTTATCCATGTCACTTCTGTCAGCAATGACTGCCCAAGCCGTGCTGCGTCCACCAGGTGAGGGGCTCGGTTAACCCCCAGGCAATTCAGGAGTATGGCACAGGACCCCATTCTGTCCTTTCTCTGGCCTCTCGTGCCCCACCAGTGACCAAACTTCTGTCCAGCTGCCGCGGATCTTTGCGGGCAAACGTTGGCCCCCGTTTCCCGCTATCCTATATGGTGCCTTCCTAGCAGGTTTGGCGGGGGGTCGCACCAATAGATGATCACAACCTCCGGGTTTTGGCTGAGGGATAATTTACCCCCACCAACTTGAGAATCCGGTACCCTTCCACGACCTGACCCTTCACCCGATATAACGCGGGTTTGCAACGGTTGCTGTCTGTTCTGCTCTCTCCTAGGGTCCCTTCTGCCTCCTTGCTTCTGGAGCCTTTCTACTCCTCTGTCTCTCCTCTTTCCTTCCTTCTCCTTCTTCTTTTCTCCTCTCTGGCTCCGGCCTTCACCCTAGGCCTGCCTTCTGAGCAGAGCTCCTACAGAGCCTCTGCTCCCTGTCACCTCTCCACTGTACTCACTTTCTCCTGAACTAAGATGGCTCCCACCTTTTATCTGCTTCTCTGTGTTTGAGCCCAGGTGACCAGCACCCAATGAGCTCCTTCCTATGCTCCAGAAACCGTCCCCTTCTGCTCCTACATCACTGGGTTCTCTGCCCCCTCCCCACTCCAGCCAGGGACATGGTCAGTTGTGCCTGCAATTATATGGGAGCACCGTCGAGCTGTCCCCCGGAAATGGGGAGTGTGTAGTGTATGCAGCTAGCTGAGCCCTGGTCCAAACTCCATCCTTACCCGGGAGTGGAATATCACACCTCTGGTTGAGGTGCAATACCCCTGTAGCAACCGAACCCTCGGGGCGCTACATAATCACCACTTGCCATTTTGGTAGAGTCCTCAAAGTTTTGGAAGACGGCACACATGTCAGGCATCCATGCCCACTCATCAGCTCTTATGTGTGGGGGCTGGCCAGAATTCCAACGAGCATGTTGAAGCTGGTACTCAACAACTGCCCTCTGCTGCTCACAAATCCTTCCTAAAATCAGCAACGTCGATTTCCAATGTGTGGTGACATCGCACATCAGTCTGTGAGCTAGAAGCTGCAAACATTGCTGAAGCACTGCAAGGGTGGCGGAAGCTGTAGCTGACTTTCTGAAATGGGCACACTCGCAGCGTACTTTCACAAGCAGCTCTGGCAGATCTGGGTAGGTTTTGAGAAACCGCTGAACCATGAAGTTGAGCACATGGGCCAGCCATTGTACGAGTGCGAGGTTGCCAAGCCTCAGAGCCGCCACCAGGTTCCAGCCATTGTCACACACGACCATGCCTGGCTGTATGTTCAGCGGTGAGAGACACAGATCTGCCTGCTCTGTTACAGCTTTCAACAACTCTGCAGCAGTGAGGGTTTGTCACCTAAGCATATTATCTTCAGCACAGCCTGTTGCCGCTTGGCCGAGGCAGTGCTGCAGTGCTTCCAGCTTGCGACTGATGTGGTCATTTCAGAGATGTGGTCATTTCAGAGATGGAGGCCAAAGAGGAGGAGGAGGTGCAGGAGCTGTAGAATGTGAGGGCAACCCTAATTGACCCAGGGCCCGAAATTGTCTGCGTCAGTAGGACGTGTTCCATCCCAGGGTCCGACTAGGTCCCGACTTCCACAATATTAACCCAGTGTGCGGTCAGTGAGATGAACTTTCCCTGGCCATAGCATTTGTCCGCATGTCTGTGGTTAGGTGGTCCTTTCCAGTAACTGCGTTGGTGAGGATAAGGGTAATATTCTGGGACTCGGGCTTGTATAAGGCGGGGAAGGCACACCGGGAGAAATAGTGGCAGCTGGGGACCGAGTACCGAGGGACAGCCGCTGGCATGATGTTGCAGAAAGCTTCCGCCTCCACGAGCCTAAAAAGCAGAATTTCTAGTGCAGGCAGTCGAGAAATGTAGCAGTTTAGTATTGTGGCCTTTGAGTGGCTGTGTATTTGCTCTTGCATTCCAAGAACTGGGGTAGGGACAACTGAACGCTGTGCTGGGACAAGGACGTGAACAAGGTTGCTGACTGTCATGGTTGCAAATGTGCAATGACAGGTGCATGGTGGGAGGCATCTTCGCCTGCATCATGAACGGAGGCTTTGCGTTCACGTACAACAGGCAGTGCTGCAGTGCTTCCAGCTTGTGACTGATGTGGCCATTTCGGAGATGGAGGCTGAAGTGGAGGAGGCTGAGGTGCAGGAGCTGTAGAATGTAGGGGCAACTCTGATTGACCCAGGGCCCGCAATCCTCGACATCGGGAGGACGTGTTCCATCCCAAGGTCCGACTGGGTCCCAGCTTCCACTATGTTAACCCAGTGTGCCGTCAACGAGATGTACCGTCCTTGCCCACAAGCACTTGTCCACATGTCCGAGGTTAGGTGGACTTTCCCAGAAACTGCATTGTTTAGGGCACAGCTAATGTTGTGGGACACGTGCTTGTGTAATGCGGAGACGGCACACCAGGAGAAATAGTGGTGGCTGGGGACCGAGTACCGAGGGACGGCCGCTGCCATCAGGTTTCAGAAAGATTCCGTCTCCATGAGCCTAAAAGGCAACATTTCGAGCACAAGCATTCGTGAAATGTGTGGATTTAGTAGTGTGGCCTGTGGGGTGTTAACTGCGTATTTGCACTTGCGTTCCAAAGACTGGGGTAGGGACAACTGTACGCTGCGCTGGGTCAAGAATGTGGACGTGCTTGCTGATGGTGCTAGTTGAAAGTGTTCAACGACAGGTGCAGGACAGGAGGCATCTTGGCATGCGCCATGCACAGGGGATTGGGGTGCACACACAACAGCGAAACAAGCAGTGGTGTCACCCCAAGACACTGTTTCTGGAACCTGGCATTCGGCCAAACTAGTCGGGTGCTTTGCTGTCATGTGCCTGAGCATGCTGGTGGTGGTCAGGCTGGTAGTTTTGCTGCCTCTGCTGATGCTGGCATGGCAGATGTTGCAAATGGCCTTTTTGTGGTTAACTGGCCAGTCTTTTAAAAAGCGCCAGACTAAGGAAGACCTAGCAGTTGGACTGGCAACTAGAGATGAGCGTTGTTCTACTCGAACTGTTCGCCAATCTCAAATTCGAGCTGTTTTGGGCGGTGTTCGAGCCGTTCGGCGAACACGAACAATTTGAGAAAAATTCGGCTGTTCGAGGTTATGTTCGATAACTGTTCGTGCACCAAAATCATAACTGGATTTTTTCTCAGTAATGATGAAAATTAATGTTAATACTCAGTTTGAGTGTACAGCGGGGTGGGGGGAGGGGCAGGGGATGGATCTCTGCAGGAACAATGAAGATCTCCATTTTTTTTCTCTTTCCCGCATTTGCAGTGGGGAGGTGCAATCTGTCAGCCTATCAGCAGCGCACACACGGAGCAGAGTGCTTTTTCTCACACAAGCAAGGGCATGTGTCATTGGCAGTGTATGTCACATGTCCTTGCCCTATAAGACCAAGCCATTTTCCCCGTCGCCACCATTTTCTCACTGCTGCAGCTGCGTGTTAGACGGCACCGCTGTTGCTGTGTGCGCTATACCTTGTTAATTTCAAGCCAATTTTCGCACAAAGATACAGATAGCTTGGGAGTAGGGAATAGTTGTGATTGCAGTCCTTTTAAGGACTAGGTTACAGCATTTCCTACGACTTTTATCAGGGAGGTCTGTGCTTTTAAATAGATAGGTTGTGGGAGTAAAGACTAATTGTAATTGGAGTCCTTTTCAGGACTAGGTTACATGAGTTCCTATCAGTTTTTGCCAGGCAGGTCTGTGCCAGTGCTGTGCAAGTTGTTTTCACAGCATTTGGCTGAATCTAGCAAAGCTAATCCTTTTTGGCCTATTGCAGAGTGTGTTAGTCAGTGGAGTAGCCTATCTGTGTTGCAAGATATAACACCTGTGTATAGAATACCAATTTTTTTACTGCACCTAGTGAAGTAAAATCTTTTGGGCATAGCATCATTCTATTAGTCCATCTATACTGACCTCCATCAGGTTGCAAACTGAATATAATTTTTTTCTGCATCTAGCTCTGAAAAAATATTTGGGCTTCTAGCAGTGTGTGGGACTTGTTCTATTAATCCATCTATACTGACCTCCATCAGGTTGCAAATTAAAAATAATTTTTTTCTTCATTTAGCACTGAAAAAATATTTGGGCTTCTAGCAGTGTGTGGGACTTGTTCTATTAGTCCTTCTATACTGACCTCCAGCAGGTTGCAAATTGAATATAATTTTTTTCTGCATCTAGCTCTGAAAAAATAGTTGGGCTTCTAGCGGTGTGTGGGACTTGGTCTATTAGTCCATCTATACTGACCTCCATCAGGTTGCAAATTAAAAATAATTTTTTTCTTCATTTAGCACTGAAAAAATATTTGGGCTTCTAGCAGTGTGTGGGACTTGTTCTATTAGTCCTTCTATACTGACCTCCAGCAGGTTGCAAATTGAATATAATTTTTTTCTGCATCTAGCTCTGAAAAAATAGTTGGGCTTCTAGCGGTGTGTGGGACTTGGTCTATTAGTCCATCTATACTGACCTCCATCAGGTTGCAAATTAAAAATAATTTTTTTCTTCATTTAGCACTGAAAAAATATTTGGGCTTCTAGCAGTGTGTGGGACTTGTTCTATTAGTCCTTCTATACTGACCTCCAGCAGGTTGCAAATTGAATATAATTTTTTTCTGCATCTAGCTCTGAAAAAATAGTTGGGCTTCTAGCGGTGTGTGGGACTTGGTCTATTAGTCCATCTATACTGACCTCCATCAGGTTGCAAATTAAAAATAATTTTTTTCTGCATCTAGCTCTGAAAAAATATTTGGGCTTCTAGCAGTGTGTGGGACTTGGTCTATTAGTCCATCTATACTGACCTCCATCAGGTTGCAAATTAAAAATAATTTTTTTCTGCATCTAGCTCTGAAAAAATATTTGGGCTTCTAGCAGTTTGTGGGACTTGGTCTATTAGTCCATCTATACTGACCTCCATCAGGTTGCAAATTAAAAATAATTTTTTTCTGCATCTAGCTCTGAAAAAATATTTGGGCTTCTAGCAGTGTGTGGGACTTGGTCTATTAGTCCATCTATACTGACCTCCATCAGGTTGCAAATTAAAAATAATTTTTTTCTTCATTTAGCTCTGAAAAAATATTTGGGCTTCTAGCAGTGTGTGGGACTTGTTCTATTAGTCCTTCTATACTGACCTCCAGCAGGTTGCAAATTGAATATAATTTTTTTCTGCATCTAGCTCTGAAAAAATAGTTGGGCTTCTAGCGGTGTGTGGGACTTGGTCTATTAGTCCATCTATACTGACCTCCATCAGGTTGCAAATTAAAAATAATTTTTTTCTGCATCTAGCTCTGAAAAAATATTTGGGCTTCTAGCAGTGTGTGGGACTTGGTCTATTAGTCCATCTATACTGACCTCCATCAGGTTGCAAATTAAAAATAATTTTTTTCTGCATCTAGCTCTGAAAAAATATTTGGGCTTCTAGCGGTGTGTGGGACTTGGTCTATTAGTCCATCTATACTGACCTCCATCAGGTTGCAAATTAAAAATATTTTTTTTCTGCATCTAGCTCTGAAAAAATATTTGGGCTTCTAGCAGTGTGTGGGACTTGGTCTATTAGTCCATCTATACTGACCTCCATCAGGTTGCAAATTAAAAATAATTTTTTTCTGCATCTAGCTCTGAAAAAATATTTGGGCTTCTAGCGGTGTGTGGGACTTGGTCTATTAGTCCATCTATACTGACCTCCATCAGGTTGCAAATTAAAAATATTTTTTTTCTGCATCTAGCTCTGAAAAAATATTTGGGCTTCTAGCAGTGTGTGGGACTTGGTCTATTAGTCCATCTATACTGACCTCCATCAGGTTGCAAATTAAAAATAATTTTTTTCTTCATTTAGCTCTGAAAAAATATTTGGGCTTCTAGCAGTGTGTGGGACTTGTTCTATTAGTCCTTCTATACTGACCTCCAGCAGGTTGCAAATTCAATATAATTTTTTTCTGCATCTAGCTCTGAAAAAATAGTTGGGCTTCTAGCGGTGTGTGGGACTTGGTCTATTAGTCCATCTATACTGACCTCCATCAGGTTGCAAATTAAAAATAATTTTTTTCTGCATCTAGCTCTGAAAAAATATTTGGGCTTCTAGCAGTGTGTGGGACTTGGTCTATTAGTCCATCTATACTGACCTCCATCAGGTTGCAAATTAAAAATAATTTTTATCTGCATCTACAGTACCTCTGAAAAAATATTTGGGCTTCTAGCAGTGTGTGGGACTATTTGTATTAGTCCATCTATACTGACCTCCATCAGGTTGCAAATTCAAAATATTTTTTTTCTGCATCTAACCCAGCCAATAGTTTTGGCCTAATACCACAGTTTGGCCACTCAGCTCTGCTCGGTTACCATCCATTGTTTTTTTGTGCAAACAACTCCAGAGTTGTGAATTAGTTAACCACCAAAATGAGTGGAAAAAGGCCTGCTGCTGGTGGAAAGGGGAATAGGCGTGTTGGGAAGGGGAAAAAAGGTTGTGTCCGTGGGGTAGGTGTTAAAGCAACAGTAACATCTGCAGAAGAAAGACCATCTTCCAGCCAAACTAAAATGTCTACTTCTTTTAGCGGACAATGTGATAAGATCCCTTTCTTACGGCCACGCCAATCGCTACAAATTCCAGATGAGGCACAAAAACAGCAGGTGCTTCAACGGATATCAAGTGCTCCTTTAAGTGGGCTCTCCTCCACATCAACTTCAACATCACAAATACTCCAGTCCTCAAAGGTGTCACCCAAATCGCACTTGCTTCCTCACAGCTCCCAAATCTCCAGCTGCCCGTCTGAGTATGAGGTAGAACAGATGGTTGAGTCTGCAGAGCTGTTTACTCATACTATAGCCTGGGAATCAGAGGTTGACTCCAGCGCTTCTGTGAATCCAGACGAGGAAATGATCTGCACTGATGCCCAGAATCTTTATGAGTCGGATCCAGGACCAGACGCAGAAGGTTCTGACCATAATGTAGACCCTCATTCCCAAACTGTAACTCCTGTTGGTGGAGACAATGAGGAAGACGATGATAAGACTCAAATACCTGATTGGAGCGACAACTTTAGTTTTTTGTCAGGGCAGGAACAGGTTGGCTCTGAGGACGACGGGTGTGATAACGCACAGGGTGATGATGATGAGGTCGGAGATCCCACTTACTGTCAACCGACAGTCAGCCAAGAGATGAGGTCAGCAGAGGAGGTGGAGGAAGATGCTAGTGACGACGAGGTCAGGTTGCGCCTTCCTGGACAGAGACGTAGTACTGGAAGCACGTCAACAACTGCATCCTCAAACACAACTCTGCCTCTCACCACAAGTCGTGGTGGCTCTTCAGGTCGCATGGGTGCTAAGCCTTGCATAGCCTGGGCATTTTTTCAGATCGATAAAGATGACCCAACTCGTGTTATCTGTAACATTTGTCAGCAAAAGCTAAGTAGAGGCCAAAAAATACATAGTTTGAGTACTTCATGCATGAACCGGCACATGGACATGAAGCATAAGTTGCAGTGGGAAGCTCAGTGTGCTACAATGCGGCCTAGCCGACCGGGCCAATCACCGTCTGCCATATCTTGTGCATCCGCGGCCTCTTCATCCTCTGTGACTGGGGGGACAGCAGTCACACCTGTTTTGGGGCGCAGACCTGCCACCTCTTTACCCGCAACAGCCAGCGTGATTGGCAGGTCATCATTTTCTTTGGAGGTGGTAACACCAGCTGGTGTTGAGCGCTGTCCGACATCGATAGCACCACCTTTGGATCAAGGCAACCTAACATGTCCGCCTGCATCTTCCTCACAGACCGGCAGTTTGCCGGGGACACCCTTATCAACCCCGTCTAAGCACAATAGCCAGCCCTCGGTCCCTCAGATGTGGACAAGTAAAAGACCATTTCCTCCTAGCCATGAGAAAGCTAAGAGGTTGAATTTCACCATCTGCAAGCTCTTGGCTACAGAAATGCTGCCTTTCCGCCTGGTGGACACAGAGGATTTTCGAGACCTTATGTCCGTCGCAGTGCCCCAGTACCAGATGCCCAGTCGGCACTACTTCTCAAAGAAAGGTGTGCCTGCGCTCCACCAGCATGTCGCACACAACATCACCGCTTCTTTGAGAAACTCTGTGTGTGACAGGGTGCATTTCACCACAGACACTTGGACGAGTAGGCATGGACAGGGGCGTTACATGTCGCTGACTGGGCACTGGGTAACTATGGTGACAGCAGGACAAGGGGCTGCTGTCCAAGTCTTGCCGTCCCCACGAGTTGTGCGTCAATCCTCTTTATGTCAAAGTTCCTCCACTGCTTCTGCCTCCTCAACCTCCTCTCGGTCTTCCACCTGCACCCAAAGCCTGTCTGGTCATGCCACAAGCTTTCTAACTGCGCAGAAGGGATCCTGCACACCTCCTTACTATGCTGGCAGTAGGGCTCAACGTCATCAGGCGGTTTTTACATTGAAATGTCTGGGAAATGTGAGTCACACAGCTGAGGAGTTGTGGTCAGCTCTGGAGAACCAATTTCATGAATGGTTGTCTCCACTGGACCTGAAACCAGGGAAGGCCGTGTGCGACAATGCTGCAAACCTGGGTGCGGCCCTTCGCCGGGGCAATGTCACACACGTGCCTTGTATGGCTCACGTGTTGAACCTGGTTGTCCAGCAATTTTTAGCCCACTATCCCAGACTAGATGGCCTTCTGCAGAGGGCACGGTCGCTGTGTGCTCACTTCCGCCGTTCGCATCCCGCAGCTCAGCGACTTACATCTCTACAGAAGTCGTTGGGCCTGCCACTTCACCGGCTAAAATGCGATGTGCCTACCCGGTGGAATTCAACTCTGCACATGTTGCAGCGACTGTGGCAGCACCGACAAGCCCTGGTGCAATACGTTCTGACGTATAGCCTGGGCCAACGAGATTCAGAGGTGGGGCAAATCACGCTGGAGGAGTGGTCTCAGATCAGGGACCTATGCACCCTTCTGCACAGTTTTGAAATGGCGACGAAGATGTTTAGTGCTGACGATGCCATTATCAGCATGACTATTCCGGTGATTTACATGCTGGAGCACATGTTAAACAGAATTCGGAGTCAGGTGGTGGCACAAGAGGAGGTGGAGGAAGTAGAGGAGGAGCAGTTGTATGCGGAAGGGCTAACATCTGCAAGGTCCAGACGGTCGGCAGCACCAAGGCGGCAGGCATGTGAGGGTGGGGGAGATGGTTTTACCAGGGCGCATGGTAGCAGCCAAACTAGTGAGGAAGGTGCAGGAGCCCAGGAAGAAGTGGAGGACGAACTGATGGAAGACTCATCAGATGAGGGAGACCTTGATCACATTTCTGTTGTGCGAGGTTGGGGGGAGAGGACAGAGGAAGGAAGCATGATTGTTACCTCGCCACCAACACAACAGGGACTTGGTGCTCCTGGATGCGCAACACACGAGTGCCTTCTTGCTGCACTACCTGCAACATGACCCTCGAATTGTGAGAATTAGAAATAATCCTGACTACTGGGTTGCCACACTGTTAGATCCCCGGTACAAAAGTAAATTTGCAGAAATTATTCCTGCCATAGAAAGGGATGCACGCATGCAGGAGTATCAGCAGAGACTGTTGCAGAATCTTACATGTGCTTTTCCACAAAATACCAGTGGTGCACGTAGTGAATCTCACAGTTCCAACTTGCCAACCGTGGGACCGTCAAGTGTTCAGCACTCAAACCGTAACAGAACCACAGTATCTGCTGGTAACATCAATTTTGCGGAATCATTTCACCACTTTTTTAGCCCATCCTTTGCAAGGCCACAGGAGACAAGAAGTCTGACACATAGTCAACGCCTAGAGACGATGGTACAGGAGTATCTCCAAGTAAACATTGAAGCCACGACTGTGTCACTGGACCCTTGCTCTTTTTGGGCTTCCAATCTGGATAAATGGCCGGAGCTAGCCACTTACGCCTTGGAGATCTTGTCATGCCCCGCAGCCAGCGTTCTATCTGAACGTGTGTTCAGCGCTGCTGGTGGTGTGCTGACAGATAAGCGCACGCGGCTCTCCACTGATAATGTAGACAGACTCACGTTCATAAAGATGAACAAATCATGGATCCGAAACGACTTTTCTACCCCTGTGTCATCCTGGGGAGAGTAAAAGCTTGATGATTGGTTAAAATCACCCTACCAACCGTTTTAAGCTTTCAAATTACTAATCATGTTTATCTGTATCTTGACTGGAAAATAATTTGGGCTTTGTAGCAGTGTGCAGCACTGATCCTATTAGGCCATCTATACTAAAGCTTCACCAGATTTAAAATTAAAAATAATTTTTAGCTGCATCTAGCCCGGAAAATAATTTTGGGGCTCCGAGATGCGCAAGGCACATAAGTGCCTTCTTGCTGCACTACCTGCAGCATGACCCTCATATTGTCAGAATTCGAAGTAATCATGACTACTGGGTTGCCACACTCTTAGATCCCCCAAACTTTTCGATCAACCTTTTCATTTTAATAAAGACCAAAAAAATGGTCATTTTTGAAATTATAAGCATTAGCAGGTTGTTAGAAACTGAAATCAAACAGTTTTCAACTCAAAACTTTATTCTAGGTGATGTTACATTTTCACATAGGACCCCTTGTTCGAAAGGAGCTTCTGAACTCTCTCCTCCATTGAATTTGTCAGGTTTTGGATGGTTTCTGCTTCAATTGTTTTGCATGAGGACAGAATACCCTCCCAGAGCTGTTGCTTAGATGTGAACTGCCTCCCGCCATCATAGACACTCCTTTTAATGATGCTCCAAAGGTTCTGAATGGGGTAGAGGTCAGGGGAGCATGGGGGTCACACCATAAGTTTGTCCCCTTTTATGCCCATATCAGCCAGAGATGCAGATGTTTTATGTGCAGCATGAGATGGTGCATTATCATGCAGAAAAATGATCTTGCTGTGAAATACACGGTTCTTCTTCTTGAACCATGGCAGGAAGTGCTGTTTGAGAAAATCCACATACATTATGGAGTTCATCTTTAGCGCCTTCAGGGATCCTAAAGGGGCCGACAATCTCTCTCCCCATGATTCCAGCCCAAAACATTACTCCACCTCCTCCTTGTTGGCGCTGTAGCCGTGTTTGCGTGGGGTGTCCATCAACCAGCCATCCTCCACTCCATCCATCTGGACCATCGAGCGCTGCACGGCACTCATCCGTGAACAAAACAGTTTTGAAATCAGTCTTCATGTAATGTTTGGCCCACTGGAGCCGTTTCTGCTTCTGTGAAGTGGATAGAGGAGGTCGACAGGATGGCGCATGCACAGCTGCAAACCTCTGAAGGACCCTGCATCTTGTTGTTCGGGGGACGTTGGAGGCACAAGCAGCTTCAAAAACTTGTCTGCTGCTATGACAAGGCTTTTTTGCCGCTGCTCTTTCAACCTGACGTAATTGCCTGTAGGAAAGAGTCCTCAATTTGCCCTTATCAGCACGCACACGTGTGTACTGTGAATCAGCTACATACTTCTTGATTGCCAAGACACTTCATCCTGATCATCGCACAATGTTGATTGTAGTCATGCCTTGACCTAAACACTCCACAATTTGTTGCTTCTCAGCAGCCGACACATCCTTTTTCTTTCCCATTTTGGCAGAAAATGTAGGCTGCTTAATAATGTGAGAGAGCCTTCTTAAGTAGTCTTGCCTTTCATTGGACACACCTGCCAAACTAATTAGCACAGGTGTCTGCAATTGCTTACAGTGATATAAAGAGCCCTGACACACATCACCATCAATGAGTTTAACTGACAAACAAACAAATTCTTCCCTTATCACTCCTAAACACTTTTTGTATAATAATTTGGAACGCAGTGTACATGTGCTTTTCCACAAAACACCAGTGGTTCACGTAGTGAATCTTACAGTTCTAACTTGCCAACCGTGGTCTGTATGGAGTTGTTCAATAAAGGGCCCAAAATTAAGATAACATAGATGGGAGAGGTCTCTATGAATAGGAATTCCTAAGTATTTGATACCCTGTGAGGGCCAGGCAAAGGGAAAGTTGGACTGGATGGAATCCTATATGGATTTGGGGAGGGAGACATCGAGGGCCTCAGACTTCGCTGCATTGATTTTAAAATTTTACCATGTAACAAAGTGATCTATTTCAGCCATAACAGCATGGATGGATATATGTGATTGAGTGATATATACTAGGACATCATCAGCAAATAGAGAGCACTTGTACTCGGTGCCTCCCACCTCAATCCACCTAATATTGGGGTTATGGCGAATTGATGAGAGCAGGTGCTCCGTCACTAGGATGTATAAGAGAGGGGACAGAGGACATCACTGCCTTGTCCCATTGGTGATTGTGAAAGGTGATGAAAATGTTCTGACGCACCCCCTGGGCCTTGGGACACCCGGAGCCGGACCCTTTTTGGTGGATGCTGGTGGTTGTAGTCTTCGTGGCGGCGACCCAGTTCCGTGGCTCAGGGCGGTCAAACCAGTGGCGGAACTATTTATGTGGTTTTCATGTTTAAATGTCTGACTACGCCACCCGTGGATTGCGGTCAGAGTGAACCGCCGCTACAGGGCAGACCACTGAGGCTGGTGTTGTGGGTGCAGCAGAGCGTAGCATAACTCCCCACGGGAGGAGTATAGCCTCAGGGCAGTGTATGCGGAGGATGGGGATGATGGTGCAGGGCAGCAGCAGTAACGACACGGAGTCAGTGATGCAGTTCAGGGCCTTTACTCACAGTTCTTATTATCCAGACCACGTCTGCAGGTAACGGCTGCCCACGTCGTACTGTGCTCACCAGGTGAGGGGCTCAGACAACTCCCAGATAACTTTGGAGCACTTCACCGGACCCCCTTTGTGTGTCCTTTGTCTGGCCTTTCTTACCAACACTTCTGTCCGGCTGCCTCGGGCCTCCTCTTGGTAAACTTGGCGCCAGTTTCCCTGACCCTATGTGGTGCCTTCCTAGCGGGTGTAGCGAGGGGCTGCGCCACATAAAATGTCAGAGCCTCCGGTTTCTAGCTGAGGGTCGTTTCCTGCCTCCACTAGTTCGGGGACCGGTCTCCCCCTTTGGCCTGACCCCTCCACGCAGGTGGATTCGGGCGTGCGGTGGCGACTCGCCCGTCCGCACCCCTGGGATCCCTTCATTCCTCGTTCCTGGAGCCTTCTCCGCTCCTCTTCCTTCCTTCTCCCTCTTCCAGGCCTGGGCCTCTGTTACTAGGCCCGCCTCCGGAGCAGAGCTCATGCAGAGCCCCTGCTCCCTGCCACTTCTGCTCAGACTTCTCTGCACTGAACTAAGATGGTGCCCACCTTTTATACTCCCTTCTCAATGCACCCAGGAACTGCTTCCTCCCTGCTCCTGCACTACAGGGTTCCCCTTCCTCAGTGTTCCCTCCCCCCACTCCAGCCAGGTACAGGGACTGTCGTGCCCATCTCAGGGGCATATTGGTCGCCCTGCCCCACGGCAATGTGGTGTAATGCATGCAGGTGTCGGGTCCTGATCCACACTCCATCCTTACCTGAGAGTGAGATATCACACCTCTGGGTGAGGTGCAATACGTCTGTAGCAACCGAGCCCTCAGGGTGCTACAGTTCCATTTATCTTCAGCCTAGGTGACGTATTGCGATACAGGGCCGTGATTTTGGCTATAAAAGGGTCCCCTAGACCCCTACCCCAAGCTTTTTAAGAGAATCATATATGGCGTGCCAGGAGACTCTATGGAATGCTTTCTCAGCATCCAACGAGAGTATCTAATTACAAATTTTTAACTGCATCTAGCCCAGGAAATACTTTGTGCCTAGTAGCAGTGTCTGCTAGTGAGCGGATTATCCCGGCTGTTAAGCAAGCTGCACCACCTGTAGTTTAGACACTTAATTTTTTCAAAGGAAATGCTTCGGGACCATGGGATACTTAGTGAAGAGCATCAGGAGGCACCCCAAGGCATAGGGGCTGGGACTGGCAGTAGGATGCCTTGCGGTGGACAGCCGAGCTCGATCCTTATAAAAGCTTTTTAACTGCAGCAGCTTTAGTGGACGCTACTGGAGCTGGAATTACCGCGGCTGCTGGCATGAGACTTGCCCTCCAATAGATCCTTGTAAATGGATTTAAAGTGTATTCATTCAAATTAGAGAGACAATTTAAATTAAAAAGCTTAGAGCTGCCTCCACCACAGGGGGGCTCTCTCGACCCACCAGCGGACAGGCACCAGTATTGGGAGAGGGGGGCTGGCCGTCAGGGTTCACCGCGGCTCTGGCACAAACCCGGCGACACGGAGGTGGCACGGGCAGGAGCGGACTGGCCGTGTCGGCTTCTCACTTTTTGGATTTTAGAAGGGCATGACATGCCTATATCTGTGTCTCCCCCTCCTTTTACTCCTCCACCTCTTTTATTTTCGCATGACTATATGTACTTGTCACTTTTCCATGTGTTAGTTATGTCTTCTGAGCAGTTTGTCAGCTTTTGGACACCTTTGAAGGTGTTTTCTATGTGTTTCTATGTGTTTTTGTTTGCCTGCCATTGGTTTTAACGGTGTTCGAAGGTGTTCGACGAACAGTTCGACGAACAGTTCGGCGAACACACGGGTGTTCGACGAACCGAACCGAACTCGAAAACACTACGGGGGTGGCTCAACACTACTGGCAACTTGCCTGATATTGGTGTTTTGGGGAAGAGTTGCCCACCTTGTGTCTGTGGCCATCCCACTGCTTCTTCCTGCATGTTGTGGTTCTACGCCTCCCTCCCCCTCTGCGCTGCTGTCCTCGCTATGCAGGTCACCTTACCAGGTTGGGTCAGTGACTTCATCGTCCACCACCCAGTCTTACACTTCCGCACCCTGGTCCTCCTCCTGACTTTCTGTCCATTGTGTCTCATCATCATCCACCTTTTGCGACAGTAATTGCACTTTCCCACCGTCACCTTCATGTGACCATGGCTGCTGAAATATTTGGGCATCGCTACATGCGATCTCTTGTTGCCCCGGTTGAAGTGGACAAAACGAAAGGACAGAATCTATAAATGGAAAGATGAACAAAATAGCTCTTCGGAGTGTCCAAGTGTGGGATCAGTTGTCTCCGGGCACTCGGCATGCTAAGAGAAAGGAGGATCAGGGTGAGGAGCATGCCAACTCCAAATAAAAATAATCTCCTGGATCCGCACATTCCTCAAAGAAGAATCTGCAAAAACACTAGTGCATGCCCTCATCATCTCCCGCCTCGACTACTGCACTCTTCTGCTCTGTGGCCTCCTTTCTAACACTCTCGCACCCATCCAATCTATCCTAAACTCTACTGCCCGACTAATTCACCTGTCCCCCCCATTATTCCCCAGCCTCTCCTTTCTGTCAATCCCTTTACTGACTCCCCATTGCCCAGAGACTCAAGTTCAAAACCCTAACCTTGGTATGCAAAGCCATCCACAACCTGTCTCTTCCATACACCTGCACGCAACCTCCGAACCTCACAAAATCTCCTTCTCTACTCCCCTCTTATCTCCTCTTCCCACAATCGCATTCAAGATATCTCCCGTGCATCCCCCCTACTCTGGAACTCTCTACCCTAACATATCAGGCTCTTGCCTACCGTAGAAACCTTCAAAATGAACCTGAAGACTTACCTCTTCTGAAAAGCCTACTGACACGCAAGACGTGGGAAAGACTTAGTGCAACACAAAGGGAAGAGTGAAAGGGAGCCCAAACTCTAGGGAAAGGGGGGAGTGGAGACCTCCTAGTCTGGTCTAGTGTCACCCTGTCTCAACTATCGACCCTATATTGGCCCTTAACCAATCGCCACACACGTTCCTCACCCGGTCTTTCCCCGGCGTTAGACTCAGGCTAGGGAAGGGAGCAGATGAGCACTAGTCGATCTCCACTGAACGCTAAAGACAAAAAGGAAGGACAAACAGGGGAAATCGCTTAGCTTTTAGACGACTCCAGACAAATGTGCACACGTCCTCAAACACCAGAGAGGAGGAAGTACTGCTCTTGCTGAAGTCTCACAAGGAGTAATGAATATCGCTGGCACCTCCCTTTGTACACAGTAGGTATTTATACACCCAGACCAGGAAGTTAATTAGCCAGAGGAAGGTAGCTGCTAGGTCCTAGAGACAGCCTCTGTGAAGATGTCTGTAATGCCAAACATAGAGATCTCCTGCAACCAACTGCAGGGCGACTGTCTGTCACTTCTGACACACCCGTGACACCTACAACCTGCAGTAACCACCGCTCCACCATACCACTGCACGACCAGCTCTACACTCACCTACTCTATCCTATTCCTCACCCATCCCTTGTAGACTGTGAGCCCTCGCGGGCAGGGTCCTCTCTCCTCCTATACCAGTCGCTGTCACGTTTTTGTTCAAGATTATTGTAATTGTTTTTGCTATGTATACCACTTTTTCACATGTAAAGCGCCATGGAATAAATGGCGCTATAATAATAATAATAATGTGGTCCAGATTAATGGCTACTGAGACTGGACCGTGTGGAAGACAGGGTGGTGGTGGTTGCAAATTGAATAGAAGCATTATTTATTTATCTGCTATTCAACCAACAACCAACAACCTTTTCACATTGGTCTAGCTTCAACAGTGGTATTCTGCGGCCCCCTAGAAAGTGGGACAGGAAGCTAGGTCGACATGATGTGGGTGCTTGTTGTGCTCCTTCAGCAGGCACAGTTTCATCTTGCCTACGGCCTCGGCCTCTGCGTGCGCCATCACCATCAACATTACGTTGCTTCCAGAGGTCTTCCTCATGCTGTTTCCATGTCTTTTCAGCACTGTATGGATGTGTCTGATCATGTTTCACACATCATATGACAAGATAAGGTAGTAAAATGTTAAAATTATATTTACTGGTGAATGTATTTTTCACCGTTGAAAACAATGCAAAAGTGCAAAAACGCATCAAAAATGCTACGTGTGAACATAGCCCAAGGTGCGGAAGAGCATTTTTGTTTTTGGTTATTTATTTTGCCTTATATACAAGTCATTATCCTGGAAAGAATGTTCCTTAACATATTTCCCAGGAAAATCCATTTTGGCTTCCTTTTTGTATGATTTATTGTGAGTCTGTAAAAGTGGCGTAATACTCTGACAACATTGTTCACAGCAGTGACCTGGGAGTCAGAGATGCTTCCAGGGGTATTCCCCATGCTGTTCCCATATCATTTTAGCACCGTTCCCATCAATTTGGCCACTTTTTAGGCCCCTGCAGACCTCCAGGAGGGCTACTGGAAAAATGCTGGAGTTTCCCAATGACTTACATTGGGCTCGTTGCTCGGGTCATTTTAGTGCTCGCTCATCACTAATAACTTTGTATTTATATATAGTAATTGAATATCAATCATGACACATAAGGTTTTAGGCCCCCATCTGTGGTCCTTGTCTGTGTTCCATCCGTGTGAGACAATCAATGTGGAATATGTACTGTATGTACGTGTGTACATGTTCTTGTGTGCCATCCATGTGTCATCCGTGTGCACCATCAGTGTGACACATACTGGAATAGAATGAAGAATAGAAATGACAGATATTTAGATGTTGGATGTGCAAGTTTAGATGATAGCTAGATAGATGATAGAGACAGGGAGAGAGATAGATAGCTGTCAAGATATTTAATAAGCTCTGTGGAGCTTATCCGACAGCTTTCTAGGAATCAACGTGAAAAAAATGGCGTGGGGTCCCCTCTATTTTTAATAATTATTTAAAGGACAGCACTCAGATGTGAGCTGGTCTTATTAGTCTGGAAGGGGCCAATATCCATGGAGCTTCCCAGCCTATTATTATCAAATCACAGCCGTCTGCTTTGCCTTTGCTGTTTATTAAAAATGATGTGGGCCCCCCTTATTTTTAATTACCAACTAAGGGAAGGCAGACAGTTGCGAGATGATATTAATAGGCTGGAAAGGGCCATGGATATTAGCCCCTTCCCAGCCTAATAAGACCTGCCCTCAGCCACCCCAGAAATTGCGCATCCATTAGATGTGCCAATTATGGAGCTTAACCTCTGCTCTTCTTGACTGCCCTGGTGCGGTGGCAATCGGGGTAATGGTTTTGAGGTTGATGTCAGCTGTGTAATGTCTTCTGGCATCAAGCCCAGGGGTTAGTAATGGAGAGGCGCCTGTCAGATACCCCCATTACTAACCCCATAGTGAAAAGAAATAAACACAAAGATACAAAAGACCTTTAATTGTAAAAAGAACTCCCCAACAATTGCCCTCTATTACCCATTTAAGAAGGGGGACTTAGGCTATATTAATGGCCAATTCTATCTTCCCTACTGTCGAGGTGAAAAATGAAATGGTGACCCTCCCCATAGTGCAATATAAACCTGCAGTGAACAAATGCAATTCCGGCATTGTTTTTTCAGTTTTGCTTTTACAGTATTTATTGTATGGTGAAAATGTAACATTTTTATTTTTCCATCTATGGAGATGCGTGAGATCTAGTTTATTGCATGGTGAGATTATGTTTTTTATTTATACCAATTTGAGGTATATATGACTTTTAAATGCTTTTCATTAAAGAAGCACTCCTCCCATCAAAATTTGTATCCTGTTAATATATTGCAGTCATCATATTATACAGCACTGTGTATTCTCAATTGCTCATTTTGCCATCACATGATTAAAAACTGACTAGCTGAATCCTTCTAAGCTCTATGTAGAAACTGGAGGTCAAGTTTCTCTGCATGAGTCATGAATCACTGTAAAAGTTTCTGGCAGGGTGAATAACGGAGCAGCTGGGTCAGGAGTTGAAGAGGGGAATGATAAATGCAGGGACAAGAGACTTCCTGTTTCTACATAGATCTGAGAAAAGAGAAGAATTTGCTGGGTAGAAAGGCAAGATGAGCAATTGTAAGTACACAGTGCCTTATAATATGATGACTGTAATATATTAAGAGGATAAAAACTTTGATGGGAGTGCTTCTTTAAAAGGGTGAGGTGACAAACAAATCCAATTCTGGATTTTTGTTTTTTTTACCATACTAGAGGTTAATCAATTTTATATTTTGGTAATTTTGATAGGCCAGACTTTTATGGATGCGACAATGCCAAATATGTTTATTTTTCATTTCTTTATTTTTAACAAGGAAGTGGTGATTCAATTTTTCACATATCTTTTTAAACAGTTATTTTATTTTTTAGTCCTCTTAGAGGACTTGATCCTAAGATCATCTGATTGCTTATACTATATACTGCAATGTTAAAGTATTGTAGTGTATTGCACAAATTACGATCTCCTATGAAGCTCAGCTTGTGGTGAAGGAGAGCCAAAATGGCCGCATTGGGGTGCTGCAATTAAAAAGGTTTAATGCTCCTACAGTGGGTACGGAAAGTATTCAGACCCCTTTAAATTTTTCACTCTTTGTTTCATTGCAGCCACTAAAAAGTTTATTTTTTTCTCATTAAAGTACACTCTGCACCCCATCTTGACTGAAAAAAAACAGAAATGTAGAAATTTTTGCACATTTATTAAAAAAGAAAAACTGAAATATCACATGGTCATAAATATTCTGACCCTTTGCTCAGACACTCATATTTAAGTCACATGCTGTCCATTTCCTTGTGATCCTCCTTGAGATGGTTCTACTCCTTCACTGGAGTTCAGCTATGTTTAATTAAACTGATAGGACTTGATTTGGAAAGGCACACACCTGTCTATATAAGACTTCACCGCTCACAGTGCGTGTCAGACCAAATGAGAATCATGAGCTCAAAGGAACTGCCCAAGGAGCTCAGAGATCTGGTCAAGGTTACAAAAGAATTTCTGCATTACTCAAGGTTCCTAAGAGCACAGTGGCCTCCATAATCCTTAAATGAAAGAAGTTTGGGACCACCAGAAGTCTTCCTAGACCTGGCCGTCCAGCCAAACTGAGCAATCGTGGGAGAAGAGCCTTGGTGAGATAGGTAAAGAAGAACCCCAAGATCACTGTGGCTGAGCTCCAGAGATGCAGTAGGAAGATGGGAGAAAGATGGGCCAAAGTCATCTATCACTGCAGCCCTGCACCAGTCGGGCCTTTATGGCAGAGTGGCCCGATGGAAGCCTCTCCTCAGTGCAAGACATATGAAAGCCCTCATAGAGTTTGCTCAAAAACACATGAAGGACTCCCAGACTATGAGAAATAAGATTCTCTGGTATGATGAGACGAAGATAGAACTTTTTGGTGATAATTCCAAGCGGTATGTGTGAAGAAAACTAGGCACTGCTCATCACCTGCTCAATACAATCTCAATAGTGAAACATGGTGGTGACATCATCATGCTATGGGGGTGTTTTTCAGCTGCAGGGACAGGACGACTGGTTGCAATTGAAGGAAACATGAATGCGGCCAAGTACAGAGATATCCTGGATGAAAACTTCTTCCTGAGTAGAGATGAGCTTTGTTCTACTCGAACAATCTCAAATTCGAGCTGTTTTGGGCGGTGTTCGAGCCGTTCGGCGAACACGAACGATTTGAGAAAAATTCGGCTGTTCGAGGTTATGTTCGATAACTGTTCGTGCACCAAAATCATAACTGGATTTTTTCTCAGTAATGATGAAAATTAATGTTAATACGCAGTTTGAGTGTACAGCGGGGTGGGGGGAGGGGCAGGGGATGGATCTCTGCAGGAATAATGAAGATCTCCATTTTTTTTTCTCTTTCCCGCATTTACAGTGGGGAGGTGCAATCTGTCAGCCTATCAGCAGCGCACACATGGAGCGAAGTGCTTTTTTTCACACAAGCAAGGGCATGTGTCATTGGCAGTGTATGTCACATGTCCTTGCCCTATAAGACCAAGCCATTTTCCCCGTCGCCACCATTTTCTCACTGCTGCAGCTGCGTGTTAGACGGCACCGCTGTTGCTGTGTGCGCTATACCTTGTTAATTTCAAGCCAATTTTCGCACAAATCTACAGATAGCTTGGGAGTAGGGAATAGTTGTGATTGCAGTCCTTTTAAGGACTAGGTTACAGCATTTCCTACGACTTTTATCAGGCAGGTCTGTGCTCTTAAATAGATAGATTGTGGGAGTAAAGACTAATTGTAATTGCAGTCCTTTTCAGGACTAGGTTACATCAGTTCCTATCAGTTTTTGCCAGGCAGGTCTGTGCCAGTGCTGTGCAAGTTTTTTCACAGCATTTGGCTGAATCTAGCAAAGCTAATCCTTTTTGGCCTATTGCAGAGTGTGTTAGTCAGTGGAGTAGCCTATCTGTGTTGCAAGATATACCACCTATGTATAGAATACCAATTTTTTTACTGCACCTAGTGAAGTAAAATCTTTTGGGCATAGCATCATTCTATTAGTCCATCTATACTGACCTCCATCAGGTTGCAAATTGAATATAATTTTTTTCTGCATCTAGCTCTGAAAAAATATTTGGCCTTCTAGCAGTGTGTGGGACTTTCTCTATTAGTCCATCTATACTGACCTCCATCAGGTTGCAAATTCAAAATAATTTTTTGTCTGCATCTAGCTCTGAAAAAATATTTGGCCTTCTAGCAGTGTGTGGGACTTTCTCTATTAGTCCATCTATACTGACCTCCATCAGGCTGCAAATTAAAAATAATTTTTATCTGCATCTACCTCTGAAAAAATATTTGGCCTTCTAGCAGTGTGTGGGACTTTCTCTATTAGTCCATCTATACTGACCTCCATCAGGTTGCAAACTGAATATATTTTTTTTCTTCATCTACCTCTGAAAAAATATTGGGCTTCTAGCTGTGTGTGGGACTTGTTCTATTAATCCATCTATACAGACCTCCATCAGGTTGCAAACTGAATATAATTTTTTTCTGCATCTACCTCTGAAAAAATATTTGGGCTTCTAGCTGTGTGTGGGACTTGTTCTATTAGTCCATCTATACTGACCTCCATCAGGTTGCAAACTGAATATAATTTTTTTCTCCATCTACCTCTGAAAAAATATTTGGGCTTCTAGCTGTGTGTGGGACTTTCTCTTTTAGTCCATCTATACTGACCTCCATCAGGTTGCAAATTAAAAATAATTTTTATCTGCATCTAGCTCTGAAAAAATATTTGGCCTTCTAGCAGTGTGTGGGACTTTCTCTATTAGTCCATCTATACTGACCTCCATCAGGCTGCAAATTAAAAATAATTTTTATCTGCATCTACCTCTGAAAAAATATTTGGCCTTCTAGCAGTGTGTGGGACTTTCTCTATTAGTCCATCTATACTGACCTCCATCAGGTTGCAAATTCAAAATAATTTTTATCTGCATCTACCTCTGAAAAAATATTTGGCCTTCTAGCAGTGTGTGGGACTTTCTCTATTAGTCCATCTATACTGACCTCCATCAGGTTGCAAACTGAATATATTTTTTTTCTGCATCTACCTCTGAAAAAATATTGGGCTTCTAGCTGTGTGTGAGACTTGTTCTATTAATCCATCTATACAGACCTCCATCAGGTTGCAAACAGAATATAATTTTTTTCTGCATCTACCTCTGAAAAAATATTTGGGCTTCTAGCTGTGTGTGGGACTTTCTCTTTTAGTCCATCTATACTGACCTCCATCAGGTTGCAAATTAAAAATAATTTTTATCTGCATCTAGCTCTGAAAAAATATTTGGCCTTCTAGCAGTGTGTGGGACTTTCTCTATTAGTCCATCTATACTGACCTCCATCAGGCTGCAAATTAAAAATAATTTTTATCTGCATCTACCTCTGAAAAAATATTTGGCCTTCTAGCAGTGTATGGGACTTTCTCTATTAGTCCATCTATACTGACCTCCATCAGGTTGCAAACTGAATATATTTTTTTTCTGCATCTACCTCTGAAAAAATATTTGGCCTTCTAGCAGTGTGTGGGACTTTCTCTATTATTCCATCTATACTGACCTCCATCAGGTTGCAAATTAAAAATAATTTTTATCTGCATCTAGCTCTGAAAAAATATTTGGCCTTCTAGCAGTGTGTGGGACTTTCTCTATTAGTCCATCTATACTGACCTCCATCAGGTTGCAAATTCAAAATAATTTTTTGTCTGCATCTAGCTCTGAAAAAATATTTGGCCTTCTAGCAGTGTGTGGGACTTTCTCTATTAGTCCATCTATACTGACCTCCATCAGGTTGCAAATTAAAAATAATTTTTATCTGCATCTAGCTCTGAAAAAATATTTGGCCTTCTAGCAGTGTGTGGGACTTTCTCTATTAGTCCATCTATACTGACCTCCATCAGGTTGCAAACTGAATATATATTTTTTCTGCATCTACCTCTGAAAAAATATTGGGCTTCTAGCTGTGTGTGGGACTTGTTCTATTAATCCATCTATACAGACCTCCATCAGGTTGCAAACTGAATATAATTTTTTTCTGCATCTAGCTCTGAAAAAATATTTGGCCTTCTAGCTGTGTGTGGGACTTGTTCTATTAGTCCATCTATACTGACCTCCATCAGGTTGCAAATTGAATATAATTTTTTTCTGCATCTAACCCAGCCAATAGTTTTGGCCTAATACCACAGTTTGGCCACTCAGCTCTGCTCGGTTCCCATCCATTGTTTTTTTGTGCAAACAACTCCAGAGTTGTGAATTAGTTAACCACCAAAATGAGTGGAAAAAGGCCTCCTGCTGGTGGAAAGGGGAATAGGCGTGTTGGGAAGGGGAAAAAAGGTTGTGTCCGTGGGGTAGGTGTTAAAGATTTGTCATACTTAGTGGAGGATTAAGTTTGTCACTTCTCATTTCGCCTGTTAGTTCTTTTTCCTTTGTGAAAGTTGACGAAAAAAATTTATTTAATAGATTAGCTTTATCCTCATCTTTCTCTATGATTTTGCCTTCATCACTTTTTATCGGTCCAATATTATTCGATTTAATCCTTTTACTATTTATATACGTAAAGAACAGTTTGGGATTTGATCTACTTTCCCTAGCAATACGTCTCTCTGTTTCCTCCTTTGCTATTTTTATTTGTTTTTTGCAGGTTCTCGTTTTTTCCTTGTAACACATTAGTGCCTCCTTGCTGTTTTCATGTTTTAATCTCTTGAATGCCTCTTTTTTGCTATTTAACGCCCCTTTTACGTTCTTATTCAACCATATTGGTTTCCTCTTATTTCGGGCCCTTTTATTCCCATACGGTATATATCTCTCGCACTGAGTATTCAGAATTATTTTGAAGGTTTCCCATTTACTATTCGTATTTCCTTGATTAAGAACTTTGTCCCAGTCTATAAGTTGAAGGTTTTCTTTCAGCTGATCAAACTTCGCCCTCCTAAAGTTTAATGTTTTAGTTGTTCCCTTATTGATAACCCTACTGAAGGGCATTTTGAAATTGATAATATTATGATCGCTATTACCTAGGTGCCCCCCTATCTGTACCTCAGTTATTCTATCAGGCCTATTAGTCAATATTAAGTCCAACACGGCCTTCCCTCTCGTTGATTCCTGCACTAGTTGGGAGAGATAATTATCCTTGATATTTGTCAAGAACCTTTTTCCTTTCTGCGATCTACAGGTTTCTGTTTCCCAGTCAATATCCGGGTAGTTGAAATCCCCCATTACAATCACCTCATTATGTTTTGCTACTTTGTCTATTTGTCCTAATAGCAGTTTCTCATTCTCCTCTGTTATATTAGGTGGCTTATAGCAGACCCCCAGTAATATTTTATTATTATTTTTTGCCCCCTCTATCTCTACCCACATGGACTCGACCCCCTCTTCTCCCTCTCCTATATCTTCCCTTAGTCTGGGCTTTAGACGTGACCTTACATATAAGCAGACTCCTCCGCCCTTCCCCTGTTTCCGGTCCCTTCTAAATAAACTATAATCTGTTAAATTTACCGCCCAGTCGTAGCTATCGTCTAGCCAAGTCTCTGTTATACCTACGATGTCATACCTCTCCTCCGATATAAGCGCCCGCAGCTCATCCGCCTTATTGGTCAGGCTTCTTGCGTTGGTCAGTGTAGCACCCTGAGGATTCGGCTGCTACAGGGGTATTACACCTCAACCCAGAGGTGTGGTATTCCACTCCCGGGTAAGGATGGAGTGTGGAACTGAGCTCAGTAGGCTGCATGCACTACATACATCCCATTTCCGGGGGACAGACCAATGGTACTCCCACTAGAGAAATGTGCAGGTACGACAGCGTCTGTCCCTGGCTGGAGTGGGAGGGGGGTGGAACATCCCAGTAGTGTAGGGGCAGATAGGGGGAGCAGTCTGGGTAGTGCTAGGAGCTCATTGGGTGCTGGTCACCTGAGCTCACACATAGAGGGAGTATATAAGGTGGGCACCATCTTAGGACAGGGTCTTTTGTAGAGGTTTGGTCAGTCTGTCAGAGTGTAACCTGAGGAGCAGAGCAGAGAAGCTCAGCCAGCTCCAAGGCCCAGAGAGAGAGAGGAGAAAGAAGGACCCAGAGGGGGAGAAGAGAGAACTCCAAGATCCCAAAATTAGACCAGAGGGTGAAGAGTTGGCACAAGGGTACCGGATCCCAAGCTGGTGGAGGGCACTAATCCTCAGCCAGAGACCGGAGGTCGTGGGCAGGATCTGCCACGACCACCCACTAAATCCATCCGGAAGGCAGACCAAGAATAGGGTCAGGGAACCCAGAGACAAGGGTTTACCAACAAGAGGCCCGAGGGAGCCGGACTTAGGTGGATCCCTGGTGGGGAAGGCCAGAGAGAAGGACAAGTCAGAAAGGGAGCTCAGGACCACGCTCCAGAATCACCTGGGGGTTGGCCGAGTCCAGGACCTGGTGGACGCAGCACAGCTCGGGCGGTCACTCAAGGCCGGAGTGACCAAACAAAAGCAGTAAGTAAAAACCCTGAACTGCACAGCCCGACTCTGAGTCTCATTACCATCCTCACTGCACCTCCACAACCACCATCCTCTGCAACTGACCCCCTGAGGCTATACCCCTCCCGTTGGGGGTTATACTATCAGAAGCTGCACACACACCATCAGCCTCAGCGGACCCTGCTGCAGCGGCGGCCGTAGTGACCGCAAATCAACGGGTGGCGTAGTCAACATAAAAGAACATCCAGTAACATCTGTAGGACTGCCACACACTGAGCTTGACACCCTGGGCACGGACCGGGTCACCGCCACTCGGAGACTACAACCCCCATCCGATCCGGCTCCGGGTATCCCCCAAACAACACTGGCCCAGGGGGCGCGTCAACTTTGGCGTAGTCGGCAGGATTACGTGCCCACAACAACCGGGTACTGCGTGCCTGAAGAAAAGTTCATCGTTACCTTAAAAAGAAGTCTCCCGCCGGTTCCGGAGGGTCCCCGCCAACGGACCCCATCACAGGTCGTTTCCCGCCGGTTGTCCGCCATTTGCAGCTTTTTCCCGCCATCCATGGAGTTTCCCGCCACTGGGAGACGATTCCCGCCATTTCCAAAGATTTCCCGCCTTGGAAGAGCGGACGCCATTATGGGCGTGCCAGAGGGTGGCAAGTGGCCACCTCCCATCGTGGGCCAGGTCGAAGAATGGCGCCAAAAGCGGAAACCGCGCCCACCAACAGAGACTGTGATGCTGGAAGTGTCCATCAGCGTGAGAGAACTGCCCCTGGAACTGACAATCACAAAGTTGCCCCGGGACCACCCTCGATGTGGGCGGAGACAGAACAAGAGAGCAAAGATGGGTGTCGCCTGGAGCAGTCTGGAGAGAGCGCACCCGGAGACAAGAAGTCTGGAGAGGAGTCCAGAGAAAGCCTACCCGGAGATGGAGGGAGAGTCAGGCAGCACCGACCCAGTGGTCAGGAGCCTGCTACAAGCCACAACCCCACTAGGCTTAGTGGAGGTCCTGGCACAGCTCCCCCGAGACCGGGAGTGTGCACAGACTGCGCTGGAGGGCCTCGCACGGAGGATGGCCCGGGTACAGCGAGAGACGTTGGCGGAGTGGAGCCGAGAGATGGCCCAGCGGACCGAAACCCGTCAGCGGAGCACGCCACCCGAGATGAGGAGACAGACCGCCTCTGAGGATGGTGCAGGAGGACTCAAGGCCGGAGACGGCGCCGAGAAGGGAGCTGAACGGACGGAGGCAGGTAAAGGGGACGTCTCTACCCCGAGCCGGGAAACCGCGTGCCTGCCCCAGCTCCCCGTCGCAGAGCCCGAAGTTCCCCCTGCCGTGCCCGTCGCTGCATCGTCACCGCCGCCGACTAGGCCTCAACCGGAAACCGCGGCCGCGACCCCTGTGACGTCACACGCCTCGACCTCGAGCGTGGCCAAGCAGGAAATACCACCGGCCTGGTCGCAAGGCCTAGTACACCCGGGCGCCGCAATTCCAACAGCGCCCCCTACCTCCGCGGAGCCACCGGCCTGGTCGCAGGGCCGAATAACCCAGGGCGCCGCCGTTCTTACGGTGCCCTTTGCCTTTAAGGTGCCCCAGGCCTGGTCGCAAGGCCTGGTTAACCCGGGCGCCGCTACCATCAACGCGCCCTCAACATCTAGAGTGCCGCACCTGGGTGAAGATCTATTCGCCCAGCATACGTGCCCGGATGGGCAGCCCTTCATATGGCCCCAGGAGTATATTCAGCTGGAACTCCAAAAGGCAAGGCCCATGTGCGAGCCCCTGATTCCGGCTCCGAAGACCGTAAAGAGGACCTCGCCCCCGCTGGAGGAGGCACAGTTTGAGTGGGACCCCACCGGAGAAGACCTCATGGGGTTCACTCAGGAGACTCGGGCGGCCGCAGCGGAGCGTGCAGAGTGCTGCCGGCAGCAGCTCGAGGTCTTCGAGAGGGAGCGGAGAGAGAGGCGGGTCCGGGAACAGCAGATGCAGATAAGAAGCGCGGAGCAGAAGAGCCGGACCAGGAGGAATCCCCGTGCAGCTCATGGTCCCCCTTCCACCGGGACTGTGATAAAATTCAACATGCAGCATGGGTGGGGCTTCATTAGAGACCATCATACCCCCGGCGACGTCTTTGTGACCCGCAGAGACGTAGAAAGCCATCTGCCGGAGGGACACAGAGGTCGTGACCTGTATGTAGGGGACGAGGTCACCTTCACCCGGCACAAGTGTGCCAAAGGACCCTACGCCCTCCATGTGCATCGCCTGACGGAGGAGGAGCTGCGGTGTGAGGAGGAGCAAGAGGACCCGGACGGGTCTGAAACTGAAACCAACCAACAAGAAAGAGCAGGAGGACGCCGTCGTTGAAGTACGGTAGAGAGAGACTGTATAAAGTTGCCCGTCGGGGTACCAAGAACTGTTACTTATTTAAAATATGTTCCCCGTTGGGACAAAGTGTGAACTGATACCCGTGTGTCCCTAGTTCCTAATACCTGGCCGAGGACTGAGAGCGGCCATATCCCCTTTGTATATAGTTGCGCTTCCTAAAGCGCCCCCTACTGGTTTTATGGGAAAACCATTTTTCTTCAAGAGACTGTCGCACTTTACCCGGTCACAAGTTGCACCGTGACCGGAGGAACCAGGGACAGGAATGTTTACAAGAATGTTATTTATGAAAACGTTTTATTGCTGATATATATATGATGTTTTATATGTTTATATGTTGATGTTTATGAAAAATAATTGTATGTTTTGGATGTTTTTATCTAACAGCCCGAGGACGTGCTGTGATTTACCAGGGGGGAATGTAGCACCCTGAGGATTCGGCTGCTACAGGGGTATTACACCTCAACCCAGAGGTGTGGTATTCCACTCCCGGGTAAGGATGGAGTGTGGAACTGAGCTCAGTAGGCTGCATGCACTACATACATCCCATTTCCGGGGGACAGACCAATGGTACTCCCACTAGAGAAATGTGCAGGTACGACAGCGTCTGTCCCTGGCTGGAGTGGGAGGGGGGTGGAACATCCCAGTAGTGTAGGGGCAGATAGGGGGAGCAGTCTGGGTAGTGCTAGGAGCTCATTGGGTGCTGGTCACCTGAGCTCACACATAGAGGGAGTATATAAGGTGGGCACCATCTTAGGACAGGGTCTTTTGTAGAGGTTTGGTCAGTCTGTCAGAGTGTAACCTGAGGAGCAGAGCAGAGAAGCTCAGCCAGCTCCAAGGCCCAGAGAGAGAGAGGAGAAAGAAGGACCCAGAGGGGGAGAAGAGAGAACTCCAAGATCCCAAAATTAGACCAGAGGGTGAAGAGTTGGCACAAGGGTACCGGATCCCAAGCTGGTGGAGGGCACTAATCCTCAGCCAGAGACCGGAGGTCGTGGGCAGGATCTGCCACGACCACCCACTAAATCCACCCGGAAGGCAGACCAAGAATAGGGTCAGGGAACCCAGAGACAAGGGTTTACCAACAAGAGGCCCGAGGGAGCCGGACTTAGGTGGATCCCTGGTGGGGAAGGCCAGAGAGAAGGACAAGTCAGAAAGGGAGCTCAGGACCATGCTCCAGAATCACCTGGGGGTTGGCCGAGTCCAGGACCTGGTGGACGCAGCACGGCTCGGGCGGTCACTCAAGGCCGGAGTGACCAAACAAAAGCAGTAAGTAAAAACCCTGAACTGCACAGCCCGACTCTGAGTCTCATTACCATCCTCACTGCACCTCCACAACCACCATCCTCTGCAACTGACCCCCTGAGGCTATACCCCTCCCGTTGGGGGTTATACTATCAGAAGCTGCACACACACCATCAGCCTCAGCGGACCCTGCTGCAGCGGCGGCCGTAGTGACCGCAAATCAACGGGTGGCGTAGTCGACATAGAAGAACATCCAGTAACATCTGTAGGACTGCCACACACTGAGCTTGACACCCTGGGCACGGACCGGGTCACCGCCACTCGGAGACTACAACCCCCATCCGATCCGGCTCCGGGTATCTCCCAAACAACACTGGCCCAGGGGGCGCGTCATCAGCATGCAAGATAAAACTTTGGGGTTATTTAGCATCCTATTCTTCTCTAACGATCTAACTGTACTATCCCCACCCCCCTCTCCACCCTCATTATATTCACTTCTCCCCTTCCCCCTTGCTTGCCTCACATCCCACCTATTTCCTTGGTTTCCCCCCCCCCCCGTCTCTAGTTTAAAAACTCCTCCAACCTATTAGCCATCTTCTTCCCCAGCACCGCTGCACCCTCCCCATTGAGGTGCAGCCCGTCCCTACGGTAGAGCCTGTAGCCGACAGCGAAGTCGGCCCAGTTCTCCATGAACCCAAACCCTTCTGCCTTGCACCAACTCTTTAGCCACTTATTCACCTCCCTAACCTCCCGTTGGCGCTCCTGTGTGGCTCGCGGGATTGGTAGTATTTCTGTGGGTAGTGGGTAGCTAACTGGCTAAAGGATAGAAGGCAGAGGGTGGTTATAAATGGAATATACTCAGATTGGGTAAGCGTCACTAGTGGGGTACCACAGGGGTCTGTACTAGGCCCAATGTTATTTAATATCTTTATTAACGACATAGTCAACGGGATAAATAGTAAAATACCAATATTTGCAGATGACACAAAGTTATGTAAAACAATTAATACAAAAGAGGATAGTGAAGACCTAAAGAGGGATTTGGATAAGCTGGGTAGGTGGAGCATTAAATGGCAAATGAGGTTTAACGAGGAGAAATGTAAGGTCATACATATGGGAAGGAAAAATGGAAGTCACCAGTACTCACTGAATGGGAAACCATTGGGGAATTCAGAGATGGAGAAGGACTTGGGCATCTTGATTGATAGCAAACTAAATTGGAGTGCCCAAAGTCAGGCCGCTGCTGTAAGGGCAAACAGGGTAATGGGATGTATCAGAAGAGGTATAGCTGCAAAGGAGGAGAACATTGTTCTTCCACTGTACAAAGCACTGGTCAGACCACACTTGGAATACTGTGCTCAGTTATGGGCCCCAATATATAGAAAGGATATAAATGAGCTTGAAAAGGTACAAAGGAGGGCAACAAAATTAATAAGGGGAATGGAGGGACTGCAATACCCAGAGAGGTTGGCAAAACTAGGACTATTCAGCCTGGAAAAGAGAAGGTTGAGGGGGGACATAATAAATGTGTACAAATATGTTAGGGGACAGTATAGAGACCTTGCCCGGGATTTGTTCAAAAGGAGGGATATTACGGTAACAAGAGGGCATTCACTAAGACTGGAAGAGAAAAGGTTTCAGCACCAGCATAGGAAGGGGTTCTTTACGGTAAGAGCAGTGAGAATATGGAATTCCCTGAGTGAGGAGATGGTAATGTCGGATTCACTACACCAGTTCAAGCGGGGACTGGATGCATTTCTAGATACCAGGCAGATTTCTGCATATACTTAAAAATAGAATAAAATAGTAGGTTGATACAGGGATTTATTCTGACTGCTGGTTTCAGAGTCGGGAGGGAATTTTTCCTCAGGTGAAGATTGGCTAAATCATTTGGGGTTTTTGCCCTCCTCTGGATCAACTTTAGCAATTACAGAACTAACAGGTCGAACTTGATGGACGCAAGTCTTTATTCGGCTTTACTAACTATGTAACTATGTAACTATGTAACAGTAACATCTGCAGAAGAAAGACCATCTTCCAGCCAAACTAAAATGTCTACTTCTTTTAGCGGACAATGTGATAAGATCCCTTTCTTACGGTCACGCCAATCGCTACAAATTCCAGATGAGGCACAAAAACAGCAGGTGCTTCAACGGATATCAAGTGCTCCTTTAAGTGGGCTCTCCTCCACATCAACTTCAACATCACAAATACTCCAGTCCTCAAAGGTGTCACCCCAATCGCACTTGCTTCCTCACAGCTCCCAAATCTCCAGCTGCCCGTCTGAGTATGAGGTAGAACAGATGGTTGAGTCTGCAGAGCTGTTTACTCATACTATAGCCTGGGAATCAGAGGTCGACTCCAGCGCTTCTGTGAATCCAGACGAGGAAATGATCTGCACTGATGCCCAGAATCTTTATGAGTCGGATCCAGGACCAGACGCAGAAGGTTCTGACCATAATGTAGACCCTCATTCCCAAACTGTAACTCCTGTTGGTGGAGACAATGAGGAAGACGATGATGAGACTCAAATACCTGATTGGAGCGACAACTTTAGTTTTTTGTCAGGGCAGGAACAGATTGGCTCTGAGGACGACGGGTGTGATAACGCACAGGGTGATGATGATGAGGTTGGAGATCCCACTTACTGTCAACCCACAGTCAGCCAAGAGATGAGGTCAGCAGTGGAGGTGGAGGAAGATGCTAGTGACGACGAGGTCAGGTTCCAGAGACGTAGTACTGGAAGCACGTCAACAACTGCATCCTCAAACACAACTCTGCCTCTCACCACAAGTCGTGGTGGCTCTTCAGGTCGCATGGGTGCTAAGCCTTGCATAGCCTGGGCATTTTTTCAGATCGATAAAGATGACCCAACTCGTGTTATCTGTAACATTTGTCAGCAAAAGCTAAGTAGAGGCCAAAAAATACATAGTTTGAGTACTTCATGCATGAACCGGCACATGGACATGAAGCATAAGTTGCAGTGGGAAGCTCAGTGTGCTACAATGCGGCCTAGCCGGCCGGGCCAACCACCGTCTGCCATATCTTGTGCATCCGCGGCCTCTTCATCCTCTGTGACTGGGGGGACAGCGTTCACACCTGTTTTGGGGCGCAGACCTGCCACCTCTTTACCCGCAACAGCCAGCGTGATTGGCAGGTCATCATTTTCTTTGGAGTTGGTAACACCAGCTGGTGTTGAGCGCTGTCCGACATCGATAGCACCACCTTTGGATCAAGGCAACCTAACATGTCCGCCTGCATCTTCCTCACAGACCGGCAGTTTGCCGGGGACACCCTTATCAACCCCGTCTAAGCACAATAGCCAGCCCTCGGTCCCTCAGATGTGGACAAGTAAAAGACCATTTCCTCCTAGCCATGAGAAAGCTAAGAGGTTGAATTTCACCATCTGCAAGCTCTTGGCTACAGAAATGCTGCCTTTCCGCCTGGTGGACACAGAGGATTTTCGAGACCTTATGTCCATCGCAGTGCCCCAGTACCAGATGCCCAGTCGGCACTACTTCTCAAAGAAAGGTGTGCCTGCGCTCCACCAGCATGTCGCACACAACATCACCGCTTCTTTGAGAAACTCTGTGTGTGACAGGGTGCATTTCACCACAGACACTTGGACAAGTAGGCATGGACAGGGGCGTTACATGTCGCTGACTGGGCACTGGGTAACTATGGTGACAGCAGGACAAGGGGCTGCTGTCCAAGTCTTGCCGTCCCCACGAGTTGTGCGTCAATCCTCTTTATGTCAAAGTTCCTCCACTGCTTCTGCCTCCTCAACCTCCTCTCGGTCTTCCACCTGCACCCAAAGCCTGTCTGGTCATGCCACAAGCTTTCTAACTGCGCAGAAGGGATCCTGCACACCTCCTTACTATGCTGGCAGTAGGGCTCAACGTCATCAGGCGGTTTTTACTTTGAAATGTCTGGGAAATGTGAGTCACACAGCTGAGGAGTTGTGGTCAGCTCTGGAGAACCAATTTCATGAATGGTTGTCTCCACTGGACCTGTAACCAGGGAAGGCCGTGTGCGACAATGCTGCAAACCTGGGTGTGGCCTTTCGCCGGGGCAATGTCACACACGTGCCTTGTATGGCTCACGTGTTGAACCTGGTTGTCCAGCAATTTTTAGCCCACTATCCCAGACTAGATGGCCTTCTGCAGAGGGCACAGTCGCTGTGTGCTCACTTCCGTCGTTCGCATCCCGCAGCTCTGCGACTTACATCTCTACAGAAGTCGTTGGGCCTGCCACTTCACCGGCTAAAATGCGATGTGCCTACCCGGTGGAATTCAACTCTGCACATGTTGCAGCGACTGTGGCAGCACCGACAAGCCCTGGTGCAATACGTTCTGACGTATAGCCTGGGCCAACGAGATCCAGAGGTGGGGCAAATCACGCTGGAGGAGTGGTCTCAGATCAGGGACCTATGCACCCTTCTGCACAGTTTTGAAATGGCGACGAAGATGTTTAGTGCTGACGATGCCATTATCAGCATGACTATTCCGGTGATTTACATGCTGGAGCACATGTTAAACAGAATTCGGAGTCAGGTGGTGGCACAAGAGGAGGTGGAGGAAGTAGAGGAGGAGGAGTTATATGCGGAAGGGCTAACATCTGCAAGGTCCAGACGGTCGGCAGCACCAAGGCGGCAGGCATGTGAGGGTGGGGGAGATGGTTTTACCAGGGCGCATGGTAGCAGCCAAACTAGTGAGGAAGGTGCAGGAGCCCAGGAAGAAGTGGAGGACGAACTGATGGAAGACTCATCAGATGAGGGAGACCTTGATCACATTTCTGTTGTGCGAGGTTGGGGGGAGAGGACAGAGGAAGGAAGCATGATTGTTACCTCGCCACCAACACAACAGGGACTTGGTGCTCCTGGATGCGCAACACACATGAGTGCCTTCTTGCTGCACTACCTGCAACATGACCCTCGAATTGTGAGAATTAGAAATAATCCTGACTACTGGGTTGCCACACTGTTAGATCCCCGGTACAAAAGTAAATTTGCAGAAATTATTCCTGCCATAGAAAGGGATGCACGCATGCAGGAGTATCAGCAGAGACTGTTGCAGAATCTTACATGTGCTTTTCCACAAAACACCAGTGGTGCACTTAGTGAATCTCACAGTTCCAACTTGCCAACCGTGGGACCGTCAAGTGTTCAGCACTCAAACCGTAACAAAACCACAGTATCTGCTGGTAACATCAATTTTGCGGAATCATTTCACCACTTTTTTAGCCCATCCTTTGCAAGGCCACAGGAGACAAGAAGTCTGACACATAGTCAACGCCTAGAGACGATGGTGCAGGAGTATCTCCAAGTAAACATTGGGCTTCCAATCTGGATAAATGGCCGGAGCTAGCCACTTACGCCTTGGAGATCTTGTCATGCCCCGCAGCCAGCGTTCTGTCTGAACGTGTGTTCAGCGCTGCTGGTGGTGTGCTGACAGATAAGCGCACGTGGCTCTCCACTGATAATGTAGACAGACTCACGTTCATAAAGATGAACAAATCATGGATCCGAAACGACTTTTCTACCCCTGTGTCATCCTGGGGAGAGTAAAAGCTTGATGATTGGTTAAAATCACCCTACCAACCGTTTTAAGCTTTCAAATTACTAATCATGTTTATCTGTATCTTGGCTGGAAAATAATTTGGCTTTGTAGCAGTGTGCAGCACTGATTCTATTAGGCCATCTATAATAAGCTCCACCAGATTTAAAATTACTAATCATGTTTATCTGTATCTTGACTGGAAAATAATTTGGGCTTTGTAGCAGTGTGCAGCACTGATCCTATTAGGCCATCTATACTAAGCTCCACCAGATTTAAAATTAATAATAATTTTTAGCTGCATCTAGCCCGGAAAATAATTTTGGGGCTCCGAGATGCGCAAGACACATAAGTGCCTTCTTGCTGCACTACCTGCAACATGACCCTCATATTGTCAGAATTCGAAGTAATCATGACTACTGGGTTGCCACACTCTTAGATCCCCCAAACTTTTCGATCAACCTTTTCATTTTAATAAAGACCAAAAAATGGTCATTTTTGAAATTATAAGCATTAGCAGGTTATTAGAAACTGAAATCAAACAGTTTTCAACTCAAAACTTTATTCTAGGTGATGTTACATTTTCACATAGGACCCCTTGTTCGAAAGGAGCTTCTGAACTCTCTCGTCCATTGAATTTGTCAGGTTTTGGATGGTTTCTGCTTCAATTGTTTTGCATGAGGACAGAATACCCTCCCAGAACTGTTGCTTAGATGTGAACTGCCTCCCGCCATCATAAACACTCCTTTTGATGATGCTCCAGAGGTTCTGAATGGGGTAGAGGTCAGGGGAGCATGGGGGTCACACCATAAGTTTGTCCCCTTTTATGCCCATATCAGCCAGAGATGCAGATGTTTTATGTGCAGCATGAGATGGTGCATTATCATGCAAAAAAATGATCTTGCTGTGAAATACACGGTTCTTCTTCTTGAACCATGGCAGGAAGTGCTGTTTGAGAAAATCCACATACATTATGGAGTTCATCTTTAGCGCCTTCAGGGATCCTAAAGGGGCCGACAATCTCTCTCCCCATGATTCCAGCCCAAAACATTACTCCACCTCCTCCTTGTTGGCGCTGTAGCCGTGTTTGCGTGGGGTGTCCATCAACCAGCCATCCTCCACTCCATCCATCTGGACCATCGAGCGCTGCACGGCACTCATCCGTGAACAAAACAGTTTTGAAATCAGTCTTCATGTAATGTTTGGCCCACTGGAGCCGTTTCTGCTTGTGTGAAGTGGATAGAGGAGGTCGACAGGATGGCGTATGCACAGCTGCAAACCTCTGAAGGACCCTGCATCTTGTTGTTCGGGGGACGTTGGAGGCACCAGCAGCTTCAAAAACTTGTCTGCTGCTATGACAAGGTTTTTTTGCCGCTGCTCTTTTAACCTGACGTAATTGCCTGTAGGAAAGAGTCCTCAATTTGCCCTTATCAGCACGCACACGTGTGTACTGTGAATCAGCTACATACTTCTTGATTGCCAAGACACTTCATCCTGATCATCGCACAATGTTGATTGTAGTCATGCCTTGACCTAAACACTCCACAATTTGTTGCTTCTCAGCAGCCGACACATCCTTTTTCTTTCCCATTTTGGCAGAAAATGTAGGCTGCTTAATAATGTGAGACAGCCTTCTTAAGTAGTCTTGCCTTTCATTGGACACACCTGCCAAACTAATTAGCACAGGTGTCTGCAATTGCTTACAGTGATATAAAGAGCCCTGACACACATCACAATCAATGAGTTTAACTGACAAACAAACAAATTCTTCCCTTATCACTCCTAAACACTTTTTGCATAATAATTTGGAACACAGTGTACATGTGCTTTTCCACAAAACACCAGTGGTTCACGTAGTGAATCTTACAGTTCTAACTTGCCAACCGTGGTCTGTATGGAGTTGTTCAATAAAGGGCCCAAAATTAAGATAACATAGATGGGAGAGGTCTCTATGAATAGGAATTCCTAAGTATTTGATACCCTGTGAGGGCCAGGCAAAGGGAAAGTTGGACTGGATGGAATCCTATATGGATTTGGGGAGGGAGACATCGAGGGCCTCAGACTTCGCTGCATTGATTTTAAAATTTGACCATGTAACAAAGTGATCTATTTCAGCCATAACAGCATGGATGGATATATGTGATTGAGTGATATATACTAGGACATCATCAGCAAATAGAGAGCACTTGTACTCGGTGCCTCCCACCTCAATCCACCTAATATTGGGGTTATGGCGAATTGATGAGAGCAGGTGCTCCGTCACTAGGATGTATAAGAGAGGGGACAGAGGACATCCCTGCCTTGTCCCATTGGTGATTGTGAAAGGTGATGAAAATGTTCTGATGCACCCCCTGGGCCTTGGGACACCCGGAGCCGGACCCTTTTTGGTGGATGCTGGTGGTTGCAGTCTTCGTGGCGGTGACCCGGTTCCGTGGCTCAGGGTGGTCAAACCAGTGGCGGAACTATTTATGTGGTTTTGATGTTTAAATGTCCGACTACGCCACCCGTGGATTGCGGTCAGAGTGAACCGCCGCTGCAGGGCAGACCGCTGAGGCTGGTGTTGTGGGTGCAGCAGAGCGTAGCATAACTCCCCACGGGAGGAGTATAGCCTCAGGGCAGTGTATGCGGAGGATGGGGGTGATGGTGCAGGGCAGCAGCAGTAATGACACGGAGTCAGTGATGCAGTCCAGGGCCTTTACTCACAGTTCTTATTATCCAGACCACGTCTGCAGGTAACGGCTGCCCACGTCGTACTGTGCTCACCAGGTGAGGGGCTGAGACAACTCCCAGATAACTTTGGAGCGCTTCACAGGACCCCCTTTGTGTGTCCTTTGTCTGGCCTTTCTTACCAACCCTTCTGTCCGGCTGCCTCGGGCCTCCTCTTGGTAAACTTGGCGCCAGTTTCCCTGACCCTATGTGCTGCCCTCCTAGCGGGTGTAGCGAGGGGCTGCGCCACATAAAATGTCACAGCCTCCGGTTTCTAGCTGAGGGTCGTTTCCTGCCTCCACTAGTTTCGGGGACCGGTCTCCCCCTTTGGCCTGACCCCTCCATGCAGGTGGATTCGGGCGTGCGGTGGCGACTCGCCCGTCCGCACCCCTGGGATCCCTTCGTTCCTCGTTCCTGGAGCCTTCTCCGCTCCTCTTCCTTCCTTCTCCCTCTTCCAGGCCTGGGCCTCTGTTACTAGGCCCGCCTCCGGAGCAGAGCTCATGCAGAGCCCCTGCTCCCTGCCACTTCTGCTCAGACTTCTCTGCACTGAACTAAGATGGTGCCCACCTTTTATACTCCCTTCTCAATGCACCCAGGAACTGCTTCCTCCCTGCTCCTGCACTACAGGGTTCCCCTTCCTCAGTGTTCCCTCCCCCCACTCCAGCCAGGGACAGGGACTGTCGTGCCCATCTCAGGGGCATATTGGTCGCCCTGCCCCACGGCAATGTGGTGTAATGCATGCAGGTGTCGGGTCCTGATCCACACTCCATCCTTACCTGAGAGTGAGATATCACACCTCTGGGTGAGGTGCAATACCTCTGTAGCAACCGAGCCCTCAGAGTGCTACAGTTCCATTTATCTTCAGCCTAGGTGACGTATTGTGATACAGGGCCGTGATTTTGGCTATAAAAGGGTCCCCTAGACCCCTACCCCAAGCTTTTTAAGAGAATCATATATGGCGTGCCAGGAGACTCTATGGAATGCTTTCTCAGCATCCAACGAGAGTATCTAATTACAAATTTTTAACTGCATCTAGCCCAGGAAATACTTTGTGCCTAGTAGCAGTGTCTGCTAGTCAGCGGATTATCCCGGCTGTTAAGCAAGCTACACCACCTGTAGTTTGGACACTTAATTTTTTCAAAGGAAATGCTTCGGGACCACGGGATACTCAGTGAAGAGCATCAGGAGGCACCCCAAGGCATAGGGGCTGGGACTGGCAGTAGGATGCCTTGCGGTGGACAGCCGAGCTCGATCCTTATAAAAGCTTTTTAACTGCAGCAGCTTTAGTGGACGCTACTGGAGCTGGAATTACGCGGCTGCTGGTATGAGACTTGCCCTCCAATAGATCCTTGTAAATGGATTTAAAGTCTATTCATTCCAATTAGAGAGACAATTTAAATTTAAAAGCTTAGAGCTGCCTCCACCACAGGGGGGCTCGCTCGACCCACCAGCGGACAGGCACCAGTATTGGGAGAGGGGGGCTGGCCGTGAGGGTTCACCGCGGCTCTGGCACAAACCCGGCGACACGGAGGTGGCACAGGCAGGAGCGGACTGAACGTGTCGGCTTCTCACTTTTTGGATTTTAGAAGGGCATGACATGCCTATATCTGTGTCTCCCCCTCCTTTTACTCCTCCACCTCTTTTCTTTTCGCATGACTATATGTACTTGTCACTTTTCCATGTGTTAGTTGTGTCTTCTGAGCAGCTTGTCAGCTTTTGGACATCTTTAAAGGTGTTTTCTATGTGTTTCTATGTGTTTTTGTTTGCCTGCCATTGGTTTTAACGGTGTTCGAAGGTGTTCGACGAACAGTTCGACGAACAGTTCGGCGAACACACGGGTGTTCGACGAACCGAACCGAACTCGAACACTACGGGGGTGGCTCAACACTATTCCTGAGTGCTCTGGACCTCAGACTTGGCCGAAGGTTCTCCTTCCAACAAGACAATGACCCTAAGCACACAGCTAAAATAACAAAGAAGTGGCCTCAGAACAACTCTATGACCATTCTTGACTGGCCCAGCCAGAGCCCTGACCTAAACCCAATTGAGCATCTCTTGAGAGACCTGAAAATGGCTGTCCACCAACGTTCACCATCCAACCTGATGGAACTGGAGAGGATCTGCAAGGAAGAATGGCAGAGGACCCCCAAATCCAGGTGTGAAAATTTGTTGCATCATTCCCAAGAAGACTCATGGCTGTACTAGCTCAAAAGGGTGCTTCTACTCAATACTGAGCAAAGGGTCTAAATACTTATGACCATGTGATATTTCAGTTTTTCTTTTTTAATAAATTTGCAAAAATTTCTACACTTCTGTTTTTTTTCAGTCAATATGGGATGTAGAGTGTACTTTAATGAGAAAAAAATGAACTTTTTAGAATTTACCAAATGGCTGCAATGAAACAAAGAGTGAAAAATTTAAAGGGGTCTGAATACTTTCTGTACCCACTGTACATGAATATAGATTTAAGTCCAAAAAATAGAAGTAAATGCTAGGCATCAAACACTAGCAAACAATAACTTTAGTGGAAAAGTAACATCTGCCAGGGCTTGGAGGAAAAAGCAGCGGCGGTGCTCAGTAAATAAAAATAGACAAAGTATAATAATTAGAGAGAAGAAATTACAATACTTACTGCAATTTCCTTAACTTGTCAAAAGGCAAAATAGTTTACTAACATAGCAGGATATCTGACATCTTAGATATGTAACAATCTGACAATTTATAAATTGCTACATCTGTACACAATCAGAAGCAATAACAGCACAAGAACACAGAACCATCAGTACATGAATACATCATGAGAACCATCATCAATACATAAATACAGCACCAAAACCCCCATCAGTACATGAATATATCACCAGGTCTACTATCATTACATGAATACAGCAGCAGAATATCAATCAGTACAAAAATACAACACTAGAACCACCACCAGAACCATCATGAGTACAAGAATACATCAGAACCACCATCAGTACATGAATACACCACAAAAAACACCATCAGTACATGATTACATCACCAGAACTATCATCAATACATGAATATAGCACAAGATTAATCAAAAGTACATGAGTACAACACGAAAACTACCATCAATATATGAATTCATCATTAGAACCATAATCACTAAGAAATACTGCTCCAGAGCAACTATCATTACATAATTACTAGTGATGAGCGAGCTTACTCACAAGTACTCGGTACTCGCCCGAGCATCTCAGTACTTGAGATGCTCGGAGCTCGCCGAGTACTTGCAAGATGCTTGGGCGGATGCTCGGGTCCCCTCCCTGCATGTTTGGCACTCTTTAGAGTGCCAATCAACATGCAGGGATTGCCTGCCACTCACTGTAATGCCGCAGCCATGTTGGTTGTGGCATTACAATGATTGGCTGGCCGCAAAGCATCATCAGGTCTATATCAGACCTGGCGCCGCTGTGCTCGTCAGTCTACTCCGCAATCAGGCAGTGTAGAGAGAGGTGCTGCAGAGCTAGCGAGAGATTTGGTTGTGTATTGGGTAGTGTAGGGAGAAAACAAGTACATTACACATATCCATCTCTACAAACAGTCCTTCTGAGGACTAATCCATCTGCAGAGATATCAGTCAGTGTATTTAGGCAGGCAGGGTATATAGCAGACTGCAGTGCACATAGCACAAGAGGCTCCATTCCAGTTCTGCTTTCTGCTGCTGTTAGACATTTCCAGACAAAGGCCCAGGTCTCAGGGGCCAGGAATATTTTTTTGGGATCTTAATCCTCATTATTTGCTTTAAAAGCAATCCAGAGAACACCATTTTTCTGTGCCATTTGCTTGTTGGCACTGCAGAATACAGCCAGGTCCTTTCCATATTATAGTGCTAAAATCCAGCTATTTAAAACTGTGGTTTGTCCGTCACATGGATCACATATAATTGCGCTGAAAATACTGCCTTTTTTCGCCTCCATTCAAATTTTTTTTCAGTATGTCAGCAAAGTTTTTGACACCGATTTGCTGTTCAAAATAGTTTCCTACAGGCCAGGTATTTAAAACTGTTGTTTCTCTGTCACACGGATCACATATAATTGCGCTGAAAATACTGCCATTTTTGGCCTCCATTCAAATTTTTTTTCAGTGTGTCAGCAAAGTTTTTGGCACCAGTTTGCTGTTCAAAATAGTTACCTACAGGCCAGGTATTTAAAACTGTGGTTTGTCCGCCACACAGATCACATATACGTTTTCTTAAAATTCTCCCATTTCTGGCCTCTATTCTAATTTTTTTTCAGTGTGTCAGCAAAGTTTTTGACACCGGTTTGCTGTTCAAAATAGTTACCTACAGGCCAGGTATTTAAAACTGTGCTTTCTCCATCACACGGATTACATATAACTTCGCTCCAAATTCAGCCATTTGTAGTGAGCGTGGAAGATATTGTCCTCCATTTAAAATAGGCAAGGCACGTGGCAAGGGACGGGGAACTGGACGTGATGGTGATGATGATGGTACATGCAGAGGCCGTGGGCAAGCTGAAATTGTGCCACAACAAACACCCACATCTTCTCGCCCGACCTTCCTGTCCCAATTCCTAGGGGACCGCAGCACACCACTGCTGAACCCAGAGCAGTGTAAAAAGGTTGTTGGTTGGATCGCAGATAATGCTTCCAGTTACTTAGCCTACAGAAGAGAAAAGGGCATAGGGCAAACAAAGACCATGCACTCCCAAATGTAATGCAAAATATCAAAGTTTTTATTAATTATACATCAACAACACACAAACAACCAAGTTTTTTTTAAAAAACACTT
This sequence comes from Phyllobates terribilis, assembly GCF_046119375.1. Lineage (NCBI taxonomy): Eukaryota > Metazoa > Chordata > Amphibia > Anura > Dendrobatidae > Phyllobates > Phyllobates terribilis. The sequence goes on from NW_027362772.1 coordinate 78,455,986, forward strand.
AAAACACAACCTGTGTAGAAAATATTCAGATACAAGAGGTATGGGAAAATAACCCAGCAATGCAAAAAACCTCTAAACTTTGTAGGTACTGTGAAAAGTCAAGTATTTATTGAGTCCAGATAGAAAACAATACCTTAGGTCACTGACCACTGGATCAATATATTAATAAATAATAAATATTTGCGGTAAAAAACGTGACCTTGGCAGATGAAAGCATTATATATAGGATCAATGCATATAGTTACCTACAAAGTGAGGGGACCCAATGCGTATCGCTGCTCACCAGCAGCTTCGTCAGGGGTAATGAGGTAGTGTGTTGCTCATGTTTAAATACCCAGGATCAAAGGAGCATGTGACCATTGTCAGGTGTAATGAATGAGAGGGAAAAGGCATTTGCAGTCCTGGTACAGGTATACGTACCAGGACACAAACCGCGCAGTATAGATAAACCGCCATAGAGGCAGCAGCGGTGTGAATAAACCGCCATAGAAATAGCAGCCGGAAGTGCCACGCGTTCCGCCGTGTATCGCGGTGGAACGCAAACGTTAGCCGCTAGCCGCAGCGGAACGCAAACCAAGCGGCATGATAAGTAGCACCACGGTTCAGTATAATGGAGAAGAAAACGAAAAGGAAAAGAGAGGGGGATGGCGCGTCCGCCAGATAAGCAAAGAATGTGTATACACAGCATTTATAAAGTAGAAAAAAAACAAAAAACTTCCTTGCAAAAATAAGGAATAAAAATAAGAAAATCAAAAATAAACAATGAAAAATCATGTAATAATAAAATAAATGACAAAGGAAGAAATGTGAAGAAACATAAAACACATACAAAAAAACAATACAAGAAATAAAAAATATATAAAGAAACACACCCATAGTGTGAGTATAAATGAATTCCCCAGAAGAGAAAAACTCAACAACAAAAACATACAACAAGTGTATACCTACCATCGGGAACCAAAAATAAATTAAAACTCAATCAACTGATTTGATAAATCAGATGCAACAGAAGGGGGTTAAACTGTCAAGAAAAATATATATTAAGCAAAAAAAAAAAAAACCTTGAAAAAAAAATTTGAAAAAGATTCCCCTTTTTTTTTCTCTTTTCTTTCTTTTTTCTCCTTTCTTTCTTCTCTTTCCCTTCTTTCCCTTTCCCTTTTCTTTTCTCCTTCCCTTTTATTTTCCTTCCCTTTTGAAAGGTTACCATTTAGCAAACAAGTAATGTATATAGAATACATGAAAAAAGATAAATGGTCAAGTAGCCCAAGAAGGAAACTGTTAGAACCCTCGTGTTAGTTTTTGCTATCTTGTGTTTTGCGGTCACGTGACCAGATGCCTATATATTCCAGCTCCGCTCTTCTGGCTTTGCTGGACTTCAGTGTTGTTTTGACTGTCTCTCTAGCCAGGTGCTTTTGTGCCTATCTATCTCTAGTTTGCTTGGTCCTCTGGGACCTCTAGTACTTTTTGTCAGTTTATCTTTTGCTCTGCAACAACTTCTGTTAGGAGGTGTCCCATTTTTGTCCCAGTCCTTAGTTCCTTTAGGGACCCCTCCCTTTCTCTATAGGTCTCCATTCAGACTAGCCGAGGACGAAGGCGGGTCTGTTCACAAGGAACAGGTAGCCCGCTACAACGTAGGGGCTCAGCTTAGTCTTACTGTAGGGACAGCTCTCCCCATCTTTCCTTAGCCTATGTTGCAGATCATAACAGTAAGTCCAGCCCAAAAAAAAAAAAAACTAAAAAGAAAGAAATTCGGGGATCAATATGGTTTCCATCCAGGAGTTTGCTCAACGCGTGCAGGGATTGTCTCTGGAGGTGGCCAAGCTTCAGCAACACGTGAGTAGCTGTCCTGGAGCGCATTTTGTGGAACCGAAGGTAGGACTGCCTGATATTTTTTATGGTAAGCAGCAAGATTTTTTTTCCTTTAAAAATGCTTGTTTGTTTTATTTTCGTTTGAGACCGAGGTCCTCTGGGAATGAATCACAGCGCATTTGGTTTCATTATGTCACTTTTGCGCAAAGAACCACAGGGTTGGGCCTTTTCTCTCCAACCTAATGATCCGTGTTTAAGTTCTGTTGAGGAATTTTTTTCTGCTATGGGGCTATTATATGACGATCCTGATCGAATCTCATCTGCTGAATCAGAACTTAGATGTTTGAATCAGGGGTCAGATGATGTTGAAATTTATTGCACACACTTCAGGAGATGAGCTTCAGAAGTTAAGTGGAATGATTCAGCGCTGAAAAGTTATTTCTTGCTGGTCTGAGTGAAAGGGTTAAGGATTTACTAATTGCATTCCCTGCACCTGAGACTCTGCAGGAAGCTATGCAGTTAGCTGTTCGTGTGGACAGGAGAATAAGTTCCAGGGTTAATGATGTAAAAACTCCTGTAACTTCAGGTCCTAGTTTCCAGAAAATCTGCTCTGACAGCGGAGAACCAATGGAGGTTGGGGCGATGTCACTCCGTTCACAAGAAAGAGATCGGAGATTCGCCGAAGGTTTGTGTCTTTATTGTGGTAAAGCTGATCATTTGATTAAGTATTGTGAGTGTCGTTTAAGTAAAGAAAAAAAAAAGGTCAGTTACGCCCGTATAGCTTGTTTACGCTCTGCAGGAGTGTTCCTTTCTGGGTGTAATACTCTGCAGGGAGATTTGATTGAATTTCAGGTATTTGTGGATTTTGGTTCAACACTTAATGTGATTGATAAAGGGTTTTTGGAAAAACTTAAATTGAAATCCAAACCGTTGTCATCTCCTATTTCTGTGGTTGCAATTGATAACACTCCTTTGAAATGTATTACTCACAAAACTGCTGCATTTCCTCTCACTATCAATGGTGTTCACCAAGAAATTTTGGACTTGGTTGTTTTGGATAATTTGCCCTCTCCAGTTGTTCTAGGATTGCCTTGGTTAAAACTGCACAATCCTTTGTTGGACTGGTCTACTAATGTGATTAAGTCTTGGAGTCCAAAGTGCTATGATAAATGTTGTAATGGTCACATTGCGGCGGTGGAAAAAGTGGAATTACCAGTACCTATTCAAGATTTTTGGAGGGTTTTTTCGGAGGAGGAGTCGCAAGTTTTACCTCCTCATAGGGATTATGATTGCGCCATTGAGTTTGTTCCAGGTGCTACTCCTCCCAAAAGTCACTTGTTTAATCTTACTATCCCTGAAAGAAAGGCCTTGGAGGAATACATACAGACTAGCCTGGCTGCTGGTCACATTAGACCTTCTAAGTCGCCTGTGGCAGTCGGATTCTTTTTTGTTAAAAAAAAGGACGGCGGTTTACGTCCATGTCTGGATTTTCGTGAAATTAATAAGATTACCGTACGCAATTCTTACCCATTGCCGTTAATTCCTGACTTGTTTAACCAGTTAGTGGGAGCCAAGTGGTTCTCAAAAATTGATCTCCAAGGGGCATACAATTTGTTACGGGTAAGGACGGATGATGTCTCTGCTCCTAGGCTTGTTAAAGCTTTCCACAGGAGGTTTCCTGATAGGCCTGTGCCTGGAGGATCCAGAGGATCCTCATAGAAGAGGGGGTACTGTTAGAACCCTCGTGTTAGTTTTTGCTATCTTGTGTTTTGCGGTCACGTGACCATCTGCCTATATATTCCAGCTCCGCCCTTCTGGCTTTGCTGGACTTCAGTGTTGTTTTGACTGTCTCTCTAGCCAGGTGCTTTTGTGCCTATCTATCTCTAGTTTGCTTGGTCCTCTGGGACCTCTAGTACTTTTTGTCAGTTTATCTTTTGCTCTGCAACAACTTCTGTTAGGAGGTGTCCCATTTTTGTCCCAGTCCTTAGTTCCTTTAGGGACCCCTCCCTTTCTCTATAGGTCTCCATTCAGACTAGCCGAGGACGAAGGCGGGTCTGTTCACAAAGAACAGGTAGCCCGCTACAACGTAGGGGCTCAGCTTAGTCTTACTGTAGGGACAGCTCTCCCCATCTTTCCTTAGCCTATGTTGCAGATCATAACAGAAACCAGAGAACATTTAATTAAGATACCCCGTAAATGACAGGTCCTCATTGATTTCCTTAGGGGCAACGGAATCAAGCGAGAAAATCCATCTGGACTCCAATCTCAACAGATCATTAGTATAATCCATTTTACGGCAGTTGGGCTGGATTTTCTGCAGACCTATTACATGAAGATGTTTAGGATTAGCCGAATGAAAGTGCAAAAAATGTGATGCTACAGACGTGATTACCCGACCTTTTCTTAGATCCTGCTCTGCCAGATTAATATTAGAAATATGTTGTGGTACCCTTTTCCATAGCTGTTGGGAAGTTTGCCCCATATATATCTTGGGACAGGAACATCTCAAAGCATAAATTACATTCGATGTTCTACAGTTGATATAATCCCTCAGGGGATACTGTTGATTGTCCCCTGGGTTTGTCAGAGTGGGTCCTGGCAAGATATGTGGACACACAGAGCAATCACCACATGGAGAGGTACCCCTAAGACGTGTCCCTCCAGAAGTGTTATATGTGGGGTGTGTGTAGTGGCTCCTTACAAGTTTGTCCCTAAGACTGGGCGCACGTCTAGCCGTCAAAAGTGATCGCTCAGGTATCAAACCTGATACGCATTTATCTGTTCTCAGGATATCCCAGTGTCTACAAAAAAGTTTATTAAGTTGACTTCATTGGTTATTAAACTGTGTGATGAATCTGATTTGATTATCATCCGATTTAGCATGGGACTGCAACAAAGTTTCACGAGGTTTAGCCAAGATCTTCTGATGAGCCCTAGAGACCACGGCCTTGGGGTAACCCCGTTGATGGAATCTCATGGACAAGTCTCTGGCCCCATTTCTATAATCATCATGGATGGTGCAGTTCCTCTTGATCCTTGAAAATTTTCCAATAGGTATCCCATTCTTTAGACTCCGAGGATGGAAGCTATTATAGTGTAGGAGACTGTTGGTTGCCGTCACTTTTCTATACAGTTTAGTCGTAAGAAAGTTGTCCTTTACTTTAATCTCCAAGTCTAAAAAGTTGACTGAAAGAGAGGATATTTGATAAGTCAAATGAATATTTAAATTATTATTATTTAACTCCTCAATGAATGTCAGTGCTTCCAGCTCAGTACCGGTCCAGATGACAAGGATGTCATCTATGAACCGAAGCCATCGAAAAATATATTTACGAAAAACCCATCGAGGAGTACACGTGCTCGCCCTCCCACCAACCCATGAAGAGGTTGGCAAAGGAAGGCACACAACGTGCACCCATCGCGGTACCAGACACCTGACGGTAAAAATTGTAGTCAAAGACAAAATAATTATGCGTTAGTACAAAATTCAAGAGATCAACAATGAAAAGACTATGCGCATGATTACCTCCATAGGTGGAGTTAAAAAAGTGTAGCAATGCTGTTAGTCCATCCTGATGTCTAATATTCGAATAAAGGGATTCCACGTCTATGGTTATCAAGAATACCTGGTTGGGCAGGGTAAGAAAGCCCAGGATCTGGATCAAGTGCGATGAGTCTCTAAGATAAGATGGTAGATGATATACAAACGGTTGCAAGAAGTAGTCCACATAGATACACGCCCTCTCACTGACACTGCTGATACCAGCTACGATAGGCCTTCCTGGGGGACATTCCAAGTTCTTGTGGACTTTTGGCAAGATATAAAAAGTAGGTACAATAGGTTTTTTCACAAACATGTATTCCTTTTCTTGCTTAGTAATAATACCCACACTAAGTGCCCTCAACAGTAAATTTTCCAATTTAGATGAAAAGACCAGTGTGGGATCAGAGGGAAGTTTGTGATAATAATTGGAATTGTTCAATTGCCTATGTACCTCAGAGATATACATATCCCTGGGCCACAGTCCAATATTGCCCCCTTTGTCGGCCTCTTTAATCAGAAAATCCTGATTCTTTTGTAGGTCACTAAGGGCCCGTCTTTCCTGGGATGATAAATTCTGATGAGTGGTAACATTGGCGGGGAGTCCCTTAATCTCTTTTTTCATAACTTCAAAAAACGTAGAGACTGCGGGAACCATGGATAAAGCCTGTAACACCCTGGAAGGCAGCCGGTATGGAAACTTTTGCCTACCTGGGTGTGACTGGTTCTCCTTCAGAAGCCCCAATAAATCTGACAAAACCTGTCTATCAGTAGGAGAAGACAGGCCAACCGCCAGATCAGGTTTGCTGTAAATCACCTTGAAAATAATCTTCCTACAAAAGAAGTACAAGTCTTTCAGTATGGTAAATTTGTCAACAGGAGCCATAAGAGAAAAAGTGAGCTCTTTTTGTAGTACTGACCTTTCAGAAGAGGTAAGGACATGCGAGGTAAGGTTGACAATTTGAAGCTGAGAATTAACGGGGTCTAGTATTTGTGTCTCCTCCTGTTCGTTCTGGTAGTTGTCACTTTTTTGTGCTTGAGACCTGGTTTTCTGTTTGCGTCTACCGCGTCTCGTCCTCCGTCGATATCGCTCGTTTCCGTGCTTAAAAAATCACTATTGCCCATACTAGTTGTTGAAGGTGTTTCATTGTATCTTCCCGATGTTGGAACTCGAGGATTACCCCTATGTCTCCACTTAAATACCTGCCTCTTGTCATAATCACTTTTATCACGGGTAAGTTTAATCCTCTTTCTATCCATGATATCTTTATCAAGGCGGTCTATAATCTCCCTTAGGTTAGCTTGGAATGGCAATACCAACTTAGCCTGATCGTATTTGGCCATTTAATTCTCAAGCCCCTTAATGCGGGTTTTCAATGTTTGAAATAGCTCCCTATCATGTTACAATAGCAAGTTAATCAAGATATTGGAGCATTGTGTTAGGCCAGTCTCCCATGCAGCTTTAAAATTAGGAGACGCCTCCCACGCTGGGAAAATTTGGACCCGTAATCCCCATGGTACAATAGATAATCTCTGGTATTCCTCCAGGCTGGAGATGTTCCACCAAACCCTTGTGATTGACTTATGTGTATCCGTTAAATCCCGTGCAAGGGATAAAATCATTATCCTCCACTGAAACCGTATGTGAAAAAATAGTCAAATTCTGCTTATTCCAGGCCGCTTCTGTGGCGCCCCTGAGGGTTCAGTCACCACAGGGGTACTGCACCTTGTAAAAGAGGTGTGGTATCTCCTCTCCGAGGTAAGGATGGGGCACCACACAGGACCCCTTTTACTCACTCAACACCACACTGCTCCAGGCCAGTCGGAGGGGCAAGACGCAATGTAGTTTTCTGCTGAGCCCTGGCCCAGGCTGGAGTAGGGAGGGGGAACCAAAGATAGGGGGAACCTATTGATAAGTGAGAGTGGGGAAGCACTTTACAGTTACACTTGCTAATTCATATTTAAACAACGGCCATCTTAGGTTCAAGGTCTTTGATTGTGATCTTCATCACTGAACGTGGCTTTCTGTTAGAACCTGCAGCTGATTGAAGATACATGGTCCTCGTACTCTGGCCTTGAGGCGAGGAGCGGGTTAGAGTTAACCACAGTCTCTACCCGGTCAAGGTCCCTACCTAAGAAGGCCTGGAGGGGAGCAGAGGAGAGAGCTCCACAGGCAAAAGGATCCCAGGGGATGCGGACAGAGCGGCGTACGCCACCTGCTTTCTTCATTCTGGCCTAGCCAGAGGGACTCCTGCTGCAAAAGGGGACCGGCCCCCGATATCTGGCTTTGCTACTTCATGTCCTAGTCAGAGAAGCTCCGGAGGCTTAGTGGATCCCACCGGGTAACGGACGGAGCGGAGTCGCCACCCGTACCCTTGTTCTGTGTATAGCCAGAGGGAGACCCAGCCTTGTAACACGCACCATATACGGATAGGAGAGGACCTAGTGGGAAAGTCTAGGAACACTCTGGTGTGGGGGTCCTGATTGATGCACCTGAACTACCCGGAGTGTGTTGAACCCCCCATTCCTGGTGGCAGCAGCGCACCGTGAGGAGCGAGGAGAAGCCTTGCAGCTGACGCCTAACATCGTGAGTAAAGCTTGGAAGACTGCATCCATTGCCTCTGGTTCATTATTTCAGCGCGGCACCACACCGCACCACATCTCCCACTACTACTCCCCTTATCCCTCTTCTCTGCCCTGAGGCCCTGCTCTACCTGTGGGGAGTAGCACCATCTTCTGCTGCCACAACACCCCGCCTCAGAGGACTGCCGCAGCGCTGGCGGAGAATCACCAGACACCACAGGTGGCGTAGTCATTAAATCCACTCGATTACCACCATCCCTCCTAGCCCTTATTTTGATGTGACGACCCTGGGCACGGGCCGGGCCTAGGCCACGACTGCATCCACCCTCCACTTGGAGGCCCAGTTCCGAGAACCCCCCATCTCTCAGGGTGGGCTAGCAAGGCAGGAGGCGTCACACTTCCCTGGCATCAAAGTCAAAAGCCATATCCCGCAGGCAATGGTCACAATTATAGAAGAAACAAATCTAGAACGAAATGTAAGCAAAAAAGTCACTTAGCCACCACCACCACACTGTCTTCCACACGATCAAGTCTCAGTAGCCATGAGTCTGAACTGCATATTCCTCACCCTGATCCTCCTTCCTCCCACCATGCCGAGTGCCCGGAAACAACTGATCCCACACTTGGACACTCTGAAGAGCTGTTCACTTTTCCATTTATAGATTCGGGCCTCTCGCCAGGTCCACTTGAAGCTTGGCAAGAGGAGATCGCATGTAGCAATGCCCAAATATTTTAGCAGCCACGGTCACACGAAGGTGACGATGGGAAAGTGTCACAAGAGGTGGCCGATGATGAGACACAGTTGCCAGAAAGTCAGGAGGAGGACCAGGGTGCGGAAGAGGAAGACGAGGTGATGGATGATATAGTAACTGACCCAACCTGGCAGGAGGACATGCAGAGCGAGGACAGCAGCACACAGGGGGAGGGAGGCAGAGCACCCCAATAGGCAGGAAGAAGCAGTGTGGTGGCCGCAGACAGAAGGCAGGCAACCGTTCCCCATAACACCAACACGAAGGAAGTTGCCAGTACAACTGTTAGGTCTTCCCGAGTCTGGTTGTTTTTTAAAGACTCTGCCGATAACCCCACCACCTGCCAGGCCAGCATCAGCAGGGGTGGCAAAACGACCAGCCTGACCACCACCAGCATGATCAGGCACATGGCAGCAAAGCACCCGACTTTGTGGGCCGAACCCCAGGGTCCAGGAACAGTGTCTGCGGGTGGCACCATTGCTTCTTCCACTGTTGTGCATGCAAGCCAATCCCCTGTCCATGGTGCATGCGAAGATGCCTCGTGCCCTTCACCTGTCGTTGCACAATCTCAAGTAGCAGCATCGGGAAGCACGTCCACGTCCTTGTCCCAGCGCAGCGTTCAGTTGTCCATACCCCAGTCCTTGGAACGCAAGCACAAATACGCAGTAAACGCCCCACAGGCCACACTACTAAATTCACACATTTCACGACTGCTTGCGCTCGAAAGGTTGCCTTTTAGGCTTTTGGAGACGGAAGCATTCCACAACCTGATGGCGTCGGCCGTCCCTTGGTACTCGGTCCCCAGCCGCCACTATTTCTCCCGGTGTGCCGTCCCCACATTACACAAGCATGTGTCCCAAAACATTAGTCATGCCCTCAACAACACAGTTACTGGGAAAGTCCACCTAACCACGGACACTTGGATAAGTGATTGTGGGCAGGGACGGTACATCTCGCTGACGGCACACTGGGTTAACATAGTGGAAGCCGGGACCCAGTCGGACCTTGGGACGGAACACGTCCTTCCAACGCCAAGGATTGCGGGCCCTAGGTCAATCAGGTTTGCCCCCACAGTCTACAGCTCCTGCACCTCATCCTCCTCAGCCTCCTCCTCCTCTTCAGCCTCCATCTCCGAAATGACCACATCAGTCACAAGCTGGAAGTACTACAGCACTGCCTCGGCCAAGCGGCAACAGGCTGTGCTGAAGCTAATATGCTTAGGTGACAAACTGCAAAATACTGAAGAGTTGTGGACAGCTCTGAAAGAGCAGGCAGATTTGTGGCTCACACCGCTGAACCTACAGCCAGGCATGGTCGTGTGTGACAATGGCCGGAACCTGGTGGCGGCTCTGAGGCATGGCAAGCTCACACATGAACCATGCCTGGTCCATGTGCTTAACCTCGTGATTACGCTGCCTGTGTGCCCATTTTACAAAGTCACCTACATCTTCCGCCGCCCTTACCGTGTTTCAGCAGCATTTGCAGCTTCTGGCTCACAGACTGGTGTGTGATGTCCCCACGCATTGGAACTCTACACTGCAGATGTTTGGAAGGATTTGTGAGCAGAAGAGGGCAGTTGTTGAGTACCAGCATCAACAAGGCCATTGGTATTCAGTTCAGACTCCACACATAAGACCTCACGAGTGGACATGGATGTCAGACATATGTACCATCCTCCAAAACTTTGAGTACTCCACCAAGATGGTGAGCGGTGATGACACAATAATTAGCGTCACCATCCCGCTTCTCTGTCTTCTGAAACGCTCTCTGCTCACAATCAAAGAAGATGCATTGCAGGCGGAGCACAATGAGATGGCGCAAGGAACCATACAGGGTGATTACACACAGCTCAGCCTCATCTCATCCCAACGTGGATTGGGTGACAATGAGGAAGAGGAGGAGGAGGAGGAAGAAGAACAGGAGCTAGTTTCATGCGCTATACATGGTACTACCTGCACAACTGTCATACCGTCTGTACAGCGTGGATGGCCAGAAGACAGAGAGGGAGAGGAAGAGGAGAGCATGGTCCGTCATCCTCTTGGTGAGGACACGGAAGTCTTGCCTGTTAGCAGTCTCGCATGCATGGCTGAGTTTATGTTACGCTGCCTTTCCCATGACCCTCGTGTTCTCAAAATCTTGGGTGACAGTCATTACTGGTTGGTGACACTTCTAGACCCACGCTACAAGGAGAACTTTATATCTCTTATTCCTGAGGCGGACAGGTCTACAAAAATGGGGCAGTACCAGAAGGCCCTTGTTGCGGAACTATTAAAAAAATTCCCATCTGAAAATGCTGGCGGCAGAGGTCACAGTTCGTTGGACAACCAAGGAGTACAGGCGAGAGAGACATAACTTCAATCCAGCAGAGGCAGGGGAACACTGTCAAAGTTCTAGGAGAATTTTCTCAGCTCCTCCCATCGCACAGGCCCTGAAGTGTGGGGTACTCTCACAAGGAGTGCAAAGTTTTGTGAAGATGCTGAGGAAGTACCTTGCCAACCATACCAACGTCCTCTGTGATTCCTTCGTGCCTTATAATTATTGGGTATTCAAGCTGGATACGTGGAATGAACTGGTTCTCTACACCTTGGAGGTCATGGCCTGCCCTGCCGCCAGCGTTTTATCAGAGCGGGTTTTTAGTGCCGCTGGTGGAATTATAACTGATAAGCGCATCCGCCTGTCAACTGAAAATGCTGACAGGCTGACTTTTATAAAAATGAACAAGGGCTGGATTGGGCCAGACTTCTCAACACCACCGAATGATAGCAGCGTAACATAAACTCAAATCCAGTGTCTTTTTTTGGGAGGTGTATTCCCATGCACCTCTTCACACCCACACATGGGTATACGCTTCCTGATTTTGGCTATTTGCTCTTGTCCTTTTTCTTCTCCTCATCCTCATCCTCCACCACCATATCACTAGGGTGACCATGGTCCGTGATGCAACACCCACATAATTTTTTTAAAGGGTGTTTATGATGCATGTAAAAAAAAATGTATACAGTATGTTTATGTATACCCCCCAGGGCTAAATGTTTGTCAGCCCATACACTTAGTGCATGGGCATTACAAGTATAGGAGACCCGCTCCTTTCTAATGGAAACATTTTTTATGAGGCACTCCTCCACGTCTCTTCCAAGGGGCATTGGAGTGCCTCCAAATTTTTGCCAGCCCTTGCATTCACTGCATAGGCCAACACTATGGGAGATCCACTTCCTAATAATGGGAACATTTTTTCATGAGGCCCTCTACGTCTCTTTCAAGGGGCATTGAAGTGCCTCCCAATTTTGGCAGCCCTTGCATTCACTGCATAGTCCAACACTATGGGAGACCCACTTCCTAATAATGGGAACATTTTTTCATGAGGCCCTCTTCGTCTCTTCCAAGGGGCATTGTAGTGCCTCCAAATTTTTGGCAACCCTTGCATTCACTGCATAGGCAAACACAATGGGAGACCCACTTCCTAATAATGGGAACATTGTTTTCAGGAGGCCCTCTGACCTCCACGTCTCTTCCAAGTGGCATTGGAGTGCCTCCAAATTTTTGGCAACCCTTGCATTCACTGCATAGGCAAACACAATGGGAGACCCTCTTCCTAATAATGGGAACATTGTTTTCAGGAGGCCCTCTGACCTCCACGTCTCTTCCAAGGGGCATTGGAGTGCCTCCAAATTTTTGGCAACCCTTGCATTAACTGCATAGGCAAACACAATGGGAGACCCACTTCCTAATAAAGGGAAAATTGTTTTCAGGAGGCCCTCTGACCTCCACGTCTCGTCCAAGGGGCATTGTAGTGCCTCCAAATTATTGGCAACCCTTGCATTCACTGCATAGGCAAACACAATGGGAGACCTACTTCCTAATAATGGGAACATTGCTTTCAGGAGGCCGTCCTCTAAGTCTCTTCAAAGGGGTATTGGGGTGCATCCAAATTTTGGGCAGCCCTGCCACTCACTGCATACGCAATAACAGTATAGGAGACCCACTCTTTAGTAATGGGAACAATAAAACATAGCCGGCTGATGGCTCTCTAAGAATAGCGAGGGCAAACTGCTGGCCTTTTAAGAATAGTAAAGGCCGCCTGATGGCCATATAAAAATAGGCTTTGTGGCTTTCAGAGTCCCTCCTTCATAAATGAAACACGATGTGTCTGATGATATCTCACACACCACATGGCCAGATAAGGTTGTAAAAAGGTAAAATGACATTTCCTGGTGAATGCATTTGTCACAGTTGAAAGCAATGCAAAAGTGCAAAAATGCATCAAAAGCGCTAAGTGTGAACATAGCCCAAGGTGTGGAGGAGTATTTTTGTTTTTGGTTATTTATTTTGCTTTATATACAAGTCATTACCCTGGAAAGGAAGTTCCTTAACATATTTTCCAGGAAAATCCATTTTGGTTTTTTTTTGCATGTTTTATTGTGAGTCCTTAAAAGTGGCGTAATACTCTGACAACGTTGTTGACAGAGGTGACCTGGGAGTCAGAAATGCTTCCAGGGTTCTTCCCCATGCTGTTCCCATGTCATTTGAGCACTGTTTCCATCGATGTGGGCAATTTTTAGGCCCTCTGCAGACCACCGGGGGGAGTCGCCTGAAAAATGCTCGAGTTTCCCATAGACTTACATTGGGCTCATTGCTCGGGTCGAGCACCAGAGTATTCCAATGTGCTCGACCCAAACATCGAGCACCCGAGCATTTTAGTGCTCGCCCATCACTAATAATTACATTATCAGAACCATCATCCCTACATGGAAACATCCAGAGAACCATCCAGGAATGCAGAATCATCATCAGTACAAGAGCAAAGCACCAGAATCACCATCAGTACATGAGTACATCACCAGAACCACCACCATCAATACATAAATACATCACCAGATCAGGAGCACCATTAATACATGAATACATTAAAAGAACCATCTTAACCACAGGAATACATCATCAGAACTATCATAAGTACAGAAATTCAGTTTCAGAACCATTATCAGTAAATGAATACAGCACCATAACCCCCATCTATACATGAATACATCAACAGAAACATCACTACATGAATACATCACCATAAATATCATAAGTACATAAATATAGCACCAGAACCACCATAGCACCATGAATACAATAGCACCATCACCACCATAAGTACAGGAATGCAGCACCAGATCCATCATCAGTACATGAATACATCACCAGAACCATCATCAGTACAAGAATACTACACCAGAACCACCATCAGTAAAGAATAGAGAACCAAAACCACCATAGCACCATGAATATAGCACTAGCACCACCATCAGTACAGGAATGCAGCACCAGATCCATCATCAGTACATGAATACATCACCAGAAGCATCATCAGTACAAAAATACTACACCAGAACCACCATCAGTACAAAAATGCAGCACCAACATTTGCACGGTGAACATTAGTAATGTCAGGTTAGACCCCATCATATGCACTTGTATCCCATGAATGTACAACTCCCAATATATCTTTAACAATGGTAAAGGAATGTTAGGACCCCTGGGCTGAATAAAATCTGTTACACTTGATTTCTAGATTTGGAGTGTTTTGGGGTTTTTGAGAGAAGTATACATAAATAAGTTCTCAGTGGAATCTTGAACGACTTTGCACCCATTGCATGTTTGCACTGATTGTAGTGCTGGTCCATTTTTCTTGCTTTAATAGTCAGATAGAAAGACAGACAGTCTGCCTAGAAAATAAAAGAAGTAAAACATCTTTTTTTTACTTCTGTTACCTTGAGCTATAGCCTACCATAGTCCATTCTCATATTCAGCGGTAGTCTCAATTTTATTGCCTCCATTGCTAATTATTTTCCACAATTCATGGCAGGCTCAAAGTCTGTACCATGGGAAATTGTTTCCTTATTGAGTCCAACAAGGAAAAATGCAGAGTTAAAATCATACAGTATGACGTCCCAGATTTCTTTGCTGGTAGACAAGTTCAGAGTCACTGTAGGCCATGATAGCACATTTAGGCCACACAGGCGGCTCACAGTGGCCTGGCGTTGTCGTGTTGAAATATGACTTTTGGGACACTTTGGAGAAATGGCTGCACCCCTGATTCAACAACCAGATCAATTTAACTCTGAGCTCTTAGTGTAACTGGAAAGAAAGGGGGGTTGGGCTACCGTACGTTGTGTCAACTTACACCAGGAGGACTGGTGTGATGTTTCCTCCTGAAGGCCTCTTCTTGGCGTTCCTTAAGTGGTCTCCAGACTAATCTCTGGCTGTCATTGCATCCAATGCAAAAGAGGGACTCTGAAGAAGAGGAATTCCAGCCTTCATTGCCTTAATGCTCTACATCTACACTATGATAGCCTTTGAGTAGCATAAGGTCATGAAGAGGCCTTCACAAGGGAAAGTCACATCTGTCCTACGCCACAGAATGTGGTGTGGAGTGGCATAATGTATGGTAGCCAGACCCCTCTATCCATTCCAGATGTGCTAACAATAGATCTGTAGTTTCCCTAGGTGTTTGGAACAACCTCACTGCCAAGTTCCTACAAAAACTGTGTGCAAGTGTACCTAGAAGATATGATGCTTTTTTAAAGGCAAAGGCTTCACAGGGCGGTCTCGTCAAATATTAATGTGATTTAGATTGCGCTTTTGATCATTTTCTTTTCATTGTGTTTATTGATAAAAATAAACTATTAACACCTCTATTTTTGATAGCATTTTTACTGTGCTAAAGCAAGCAAAATGGAAATGGTATCCTTCAAGTTGACATTCATCAGATTGGTCAAAACAATGGGGAAAAAAATGAACAAATCATTATCATTATTTTTTTTTACCAAAATAGGAAACAATCTTCAAAAATATTGTAAACATACCTACATTTGTTTTGCTAAAAAAAATAGTCAAATATTTTTATTTGATAGTAGGTCGGCTGGAATGCCTATCCATTCAGGCAGGTAGGTAGTTTCATACTTGAATATTCTTTGGTGGGGAGAGTCAGTAAAATTAGTTAGATAAATTGTTTCACCACCTGCCAGATACGCAGCCCAGAATCCAAACGAGCCTATGGTCATGATGGTGTGGTTACAATGAGCCAAAAGTGCAAAGTCTCGCTGGGGTGAGGTCTTATTGCCAGCAAAATGAACATCTCCCAGTAAATTATCAATGTTTTCCTTACACCAGTCCATATCATTACTGGTTACCACGAAAATGGGGCTTGCATACTTTTTTCTAAAATAACTCATGGCTCTCTGTAAATACTGTTTTTTGTCAATGACTCCTTTCTGTTCATGTAGCATTACCTGGATATAGTCTCCTCTACAAACATGAACTCCAACATACGTCACATTTTTTGTGCTTCCTATAATGGTGACAAGATACTCATTTATTTCATCTTTAATAAAGTCGTGAAAGGAAAATTCTTGAAGAATCTCTTCTCTCATGTCATGGTAGAAAGTCCATGAAGATACAATGCCAAATAATTTCACATATTCTCCTATGATGTTGCGGTATTCTGGGGACATCCAATTATGAAGTTTTTGTAATTTCCAACTCATTCGATCTGTGACCTCCTGGTCAAGGAGAGGTAACCTGACCTTAAAAACTCTGGCAAGCTTATCGTGCATGTTGGACATCATGTAAGCTTGGCGGCCATTGAGCTTCGACAGAGATAAAAGGGTAGCATACTGAGACATGAAGCTTCCGAAGTGGCCGGCTGGTATATACGTCCATATTCCCATGGGTATCTGATCTGAAATTATTCTTGAATTACCAGATTCTTCCACTTTGAAGTCATATCGACCATAGAATATAGATGAATGTTTTACTTTAATATGAAGATTGAATAAAAAAAATATATTCAGGAAGCCAACCACTCCTAAAGTGATGGTAATAAACTTCAGAAAATTCCAGAGCATGATTTCCAAGGTTTAATGTGCATTAAATGGCTAGAGAAAGAAAATATGAAAAAATTAAAAACTTTAGGCATCAAGTTAACACTAATTTTTGGAGTTGATTTGTTAGAAACAGGAAAAATGGACAAGCGTAAAGATTTGAGTCAATAGAACTTAAACTTTATGGCTAGATGACTAAGTCAGAACATCTCCAAAAATGTTAGATCTTTTGGGCTGCTACCATTACAAGATGGTTAGCACCTACAAAATGTGGGCCAAGGATGGAAAACTTATTAAAACGTGATAGGGGCAAGGCAAGGGCAAAATAATCATGGTTTTAGGGAATGCAACTGAGCCCGTACAGGAGAGGGACCCGCCAGTGGCAGGCTCTATTTTCAACTGGTGGTGCACCCCACTGGGGCCTGTAGGCCTTCTGCATTGCACTACCTGTGCCATGCAAGGGAAGAAGAGGACTGACCCTCTCATCGTGGAAGCGGGAAAGGTAAGAGGCATGATTGATTTTATTCTTAATTGCTGTTTTCACAAAGAGGGACATATTAATGTATGGGAGCCACAAAGGAGGCATTATTAATATATGAGGGCCACAAAAGGGGGTAATCATTACTATTATATGGGGGTGACAAAGGGGTACATTATTATTATCTTGGGGCCACTAAGGGGGATATTGTTAATATATGGGGGCCACTAAAATGGGGTATTATAACTACTATAGGGGGCCCACAAACCATATTAATGTATGGTGTAGCACCCTGAGGATTCGGCTGCTACAGGGGTATTGCACCTCAACCCAGAGGTGTGATATTCCACTCCCGGGTAAGGAAGGAGTGTGAAATTGAGCTCGGTAGGCTGCATGCACTACACACATCCCATTTCCGAGGAGCAGACCAACGGTACTCCCACTTAGAAATGTGCAGGTACGACCGAGTCTGTTCCTGGCTGGAGTGGGAGGGGGGTGGTACATCCCAAGTAGTGTAGGGGCAGATAGGGGGAGCAGCCTGGGTAAAGATAGGAGCTCATTGGGTGCTGGTCACCTGAGCTCACACATAGAGGGTGTATATAAGGTGGGCACCAACTAAGAACAGGGTCAGTTGCAGAGAGAAAGTCAGCGAGCGGAGGAGAAGAGAGACCCAGAGTGAGAGAGGAGAAAGAGAGACCCAGAGGGGGAAACAGAAGAAAAGGACTCCAAGAACCCAACTTAAATCCCCGGGTGAAGAGTCGGCATCAGGGTACCGGAACCCAAGCTGGTGGGGGCAAAAACACTCCCCAGCCAGAGACCGGAGACCGTGGGCAGCGTTTGTCACGGTCACCCACCACATCCACCACGAAGGCATACCACGAGGAGGGTCAGGGAACCCAAGGCCAAGGGTCTCCCAACAGAAGGCCCGAGGGAGCTGGACCTGGGTGGATCAATAGTGGGGACGGCCAGAGAAAGGACAGAAGGAGAGCTCAGGGTCACGCTCCGGACTTATTTGGGGGTTGGCTGGATCCAGAACCTGGTGGACGCAGCACGGCTCGGGAGGTCACTCGAAGCTGGAGTGACCAGAACATCAGCAGTGAGTAAACATCCTAAACTGCATAACCCGACTCTGTCTCTGATTGCCGTCTACACTGCATCACCACAACCCCCATCCTCTGCACCTGATCCCCCTGAGGCTATACCCCACCCGTTGGGGGTTATATCACCAAAGCTGCACCTACACCATCAGCCTCAGCGGACCCTGCTGCAGCGGCGGCCATAGTGACCGCAATACAACGGGTGGCGTAGTCGACATAAAGAACTTTAGTAACATCAGTAAGGACTGCCACACACTGAGCTTGACACCCTGGGCACGGACCGGGTCACAGCCACTCGGAGACTACAACCCCCATCTGATCCGGCTCCGGGTATTCCCCTAAAGAATATGGCCCAGGGGGCGCGTCAACTTTGGCGTAGTCGGCAGGATTACGTGCCCGCAACAACCGGGTACTGCGTGCCTGAAGAAAAGTGCAAGTTTACCTCAAAAAGAAGTCTCCTGCCGGTTCCGGAGGGTCCCCGCCATCGGACCCCATCACCAGTCGATTCCCGCCGGTTGTCCGCCATTAACAGCTTTTTCCCGCCATCTGCAGAGTTTCCCGCCACTGGGAAGCGGTTCCCGCCATTTCCAAGGATTTCCCGCCTTGCCAGAGCGGACGCCATTATGGGCGTGCCAGAGGGTGGCGAGAGGCCACCTCCCATCGTGGGCCAGGACCGAAAATGGCGCCAAAAGTGGAAACCGCCCCCACCAACAGAGACTGTGATGCTAGAGGTGTCTGTCAGCGTGAAGGAACCGCCCCTGGAGCTGACAGTCACCCAGTGGCCCCGGGACCGCCCTCGAAGTGGGAGGAGACGAAAGAAAAGAACGAAAATGGGTGCCGCCTGGAGCAGTCTGGAGCGAGCGCACCCGGAGGCAGGAAGCCTGGAGAAGAGTAGCAGAGAAGCTCACCCGGAGATGGCGAGAGAGCAGAGCAGCACCGGCCCGCTGGCCAGGAGCCTGCTGGAAGAAGAGCAGAGCAGCACCGACCCGTTGGTCAGGAGCCTGCTGGAAACCACGACCCCACTAGGCCTAGTGGAGGTCCTTGCACAGCTCCCCCGAGACCGGGAGTGTGCACAGACTGCCCTGGAGGGCCTCGCATGGAGGATGGCCCGGGTACAGCGAGAGACATTGGCGGAGTGGAGCCGAGAGATGGCCCAGCAAACCAAGACCCGGAGCACGCCAGCCAAGATGAGGAGACAGACCGCCTCTGAGGATGGTGCGGGAGGACCCAAGGCCGGAGACGGCGCCGAGAAGGGAGCCGAACGCATGGAGGCAGGTAAAGGGGACGTCTATACCCCAAACCGGGACACCGCTTACCTGCCCCAGCTCCCCGTCGCAGAGCCCGAAAGTCCCCCTGCTGTGCCCGAAAACGCCATGTCATCGACGCAGACTAGGCCCCAACCGGAAGCCGCCACCGCGACCCCTGTGACGCCATGCGCACCGACCCCGAGCGTGGCAAAACAGGAAGTAACACCAGCCTGGTCGCAGGGCCTAGAATTCCCGGGCATCGCATCACCAACAGCGCCCCCTACCTCCGCGGAACCTCCGGCCTGGCCGCAAGGCCAGGTAGCCCAAGGCGCCGCCGTCCTAACGGTGCCCTTCACCTTCCAGGTGCCCCAGGCCTGGCCGCAAGGCCTGGGCAACCCGGGCGCCACCACCACCGCGCCCGCACCCGTAAAACCAAGGGTGCCGCGTCTGAGAGAGGACTTGTTTGCCCAGCACACGTGGCCGGACGGGCAGCCTTTCATCTGGCCCCAGAAATATTATGAACTGGAGCACCAGAGGAGAGTTGGGGCCATGTGTGCACCCCTGATTCCGGCTCCGAAGCCCGTGATAAGGATCTCGCCCCCGCTTGAAGAGACCCAATTTGAGTGGGACCCCACCGGAGAAGACCTAATGGGGTTCACTCAGGAAACCAGGGCAGCTGCAGCGGAGCGTGCTGAGTGCTGCCGACAGCAGCTCGAGGAGTTTGCGAGGGAGCGGAGAGAGAGGCGGGTCCGGGAACAACAGGCCCAAATAAGGAGCGCCGAGCAGAAGAGCCGAACCAGGAGGGACCCCCGTGCAGCGCACAGTCCCCGCACCACCGGGACTGTGATTAAGTTCAACATGCAGCATGGGTGGGGCTTCATCAGAGACCACAACACCCCCGGCGACGTCTTTGTCACGCGCAGAGATGTGGAGTCCCATCTGCCTGAGGGGCACAGAGGTCGTGACCTTTATATCGGGGACGAGGTCACCTTTACCCGGCACAAGTGTGCCAAAGGACCTTACGCCCTCCATGTGCATCGCCTGACAGAGGAGGAGCTGCGATGTGAGGAGGAAGAGCAAGAGGATCCGGACGGGTCTGAAGCTGAGATCCCCAAAGAAGGAGCAGGAGGAAGACGTTGTTGAGTACAGCGGAGTAGGTGCTGTAAATAGTTACCCGATCGGGGTATAAAGAAACTGTTATTGCTAATATAGTCCCCGTTGGGACCAGCTGAGTGAACTGTTTACCCGTTTACCTTAATCCCACAGGCTGAGGACTGTGAGCAGCCATTCCCTTTCCCTCCTTAACTGGCCGAGGACTGAGAGCGGCCATATCCCTGTATATAGTTGCGCGTCCTAAAGCGCCCCCTACCGGTTTTATAGGAAAACCATTTTTCTAGAAAGACTGTCGCACTTTGCCCGGTCAACAGTTGCCCAGTGACCGAAGGAGGAACAAGAGACGACGAGAATGTTTATTATAAAAAGTTTTATTGATGCTGCTAATTTATATGACGTTTTATATGTTTTATATGTTTATGTTTATATGAAAAATTTTGTATGTTTTGTGATGTTTTTGTCTTACAGCCCGAGGACGTGCTGTGATTTACCAGGGGGGAATGTAGCACCCTGAGGATTCGGCTGCTACAGGGGTATTGCACCTCAACCCAGAGGTGTGATATTCCACTCCCGGGTAAGGAAGGAGTGTGAAACTGAGCTCGGTAGGCTGCATGCACTACACACATCCCATTTCCGAGGAGCAGACCAACGGTACTCCCACTTAGAAATGTGCAGGTACGACCGAGTCTGTTCCTGGCTGGAGTGGGAGGGGGGTGGTACATCCCAAGTAGTGTAGGGGCAGATAGGGGGAGCAGCCTGGGTAAAGATAGGAGCTCATTGGGTGCTGGTCACCTGAGCTCACACATAGAGGGTGTATATAAGGTGGGCACCAACTAAGAACAGGGTCAGTTGCAGAGAGAAAGTCAGCGAGCGGAGGAGAAGAGAGACCCAGAGTGAGAGAGGAGAAAGAAAGACCCAGAGGGGGAAACAGAAGAAAAGGACTCCAAGAACCCAACTTAAATCCCCGGGTAAAGAGTCGGCATCAGGGTACCGGAACCCAAGCTGGTGGGGGCAAAAACACTCCCCAGCCAGAGACCGGAGACCGTGGGCAGCATTTGTCACGGTCACCCACCACATCCACCACGAAGGCATACCACGAGGAGGGTCAGGGAACCCAAGGCCAAGGGTCTCCCAACAGAAGGCCCGAGGGAGCTGGACCTGGGTGGATCAATAGTGGGGACGGCCAGAGAAAGGACAGAAGGAGAGCTCAGGGTCACGCTCCGGACTTATTTGGGGGTTGGCTGGATCCAGAACCTGGTGGACGCAGCACGGCTCGGGAGGTCACTCGAAGCTGGAGTGACCAGAACATCAGCAGTGAGTAAACATCCTAAACTGCATAACCCGACTCTGTCTCTGATTGCCGTCTACACTGCATCACCACAACCCCCATCCTCTGCACCTGATCCCCCTGAGGCTATACCCCACCCGTTGGGGGTTATATCACCAAAGCTGCACCTACACCATCAGCCTCAGCGGACCCTGCTGCAGCGGCGGCCATAGTGACCGCAATACAACGGGTGGCGTAGTCGACATAAAGAACTTTAGTAACATCAGTAAGGACTGCCACACACTGAGCTTGACACCCTGGGCACGGACCGGGTCACAGCCACTCGGAGACTACAACCCCCATCTGATCCGGCTCCGGGTATTCCCCTAAAGAATATGGCCCAGGGGGCGCGTCAACTTTGGCGTAGTCGGCAGGATTACGTGCCCGCAACAACCGGGTACTGCGTGCCTGAAGAAAAGTGCAAGTTTACCTCAAAAAGAAGTCTCCTGCCGGTTCCGGAGGGTCCCCGCCATCGGACCCCATCACCAGTCGATTCCCGCCGGTTGTCCGCCATTAACAGCTTTTTCCCGCCATCTGCAGAGTTTCCCGCCACTGGGAAGCGGTTCCCGCCATTTCCAAGGATTTCCCGCCTTGCCAGAGCGGACGCCATTATGGGCGTGCCAGAGGGTGGCGAGAGGCCACCTCCCATCGTGGGCCAGGACCGAAAATGGCGCCAAAAGTGGAAACCGCCCCCACCAACAGAGACTGTGATGCTAGAGGTGTCTGTCAGCGTGAAGGAACCGCCCCTGGAGCTGACAGTCACCCAGTGGCCCCGGGACCGCCCTCGAAGTGGGAGGAGACGAAAGAAAAGAACGAAAATGGGTGCCGCCTGGAGCAGTCTGGAGCGAGCGCACCCGGAGGCAGGAAGCCTGGAGAAGAGTAGCAGAGAAGCTCACCCGGAGATGGCGAGAGAGCAGAGCAGCACCGGCCCGCTGGCCAGGAGCCTGCTGGAAGAAGAGCAGAGCAGCACCGACCCGTTGGTCAGGAGCCTGCTGGAAACCACGACCCCACTAGGCCTAGTGGAGGTCCTTGCACAGCTCCCCCGAGACCGGGAGTGTGCACAGACTGCCCTGGAGGGCCTCGCATGGAGGATGGCCCGGGTACAGCGAGAGACATTGGCGGAGTGGAGCCGAGAGATGGCCCAGCAAACCAAGACCCGGAGCACGCCAGCCAAGATGAGGAGACAGACCGCCTCTGAGGATGGTGCGGGAGGACCCAAGGCCGGAGACGGCGCCGAGAAGGGAGCCGAACGCATGGAGGCAGGTAAAGGGGACGTCTATACCCCAAACCGGGACACCGCTTACCTGCCCCAGCTCCCCGTCGCAGAGCCCGAAAGTCCCCCTGCTGTGCCCGAAAACGCCATGTCATCGACGCAGACTAGGCCCCAACCGGAAGCCGCCACCGCGACCCCTGTGACGCCATGCGCACCGACCCCGAGCGTGGCAAAACAGGAAGTAACACCAGCCTGGTCGCAGGGCCTAGAATTCCCGGGCATCGCATCACCAACAGCGCCCCCTACCTCCGCGGAACCTCCGGCCTGGCCGCAAGGCCAGGTAGCCCAAGGCGCCGCCGTCCTAACGGTGCCCTTCACCTTCCAGGTGCCCCAGGCCTGGCCGCAAGGCCTGGGCAACCCGGGCGCCACCACCACCGCGCCCGCACCCGTAAAACCAAGGGTGCCGCGTCTGAGAGAGGACTTGTTTGCCCAGCACACGTGGCCGGACGGGCAGCCTTTCATCTGGCCCCAGAAATATTATGAACTGGAGCACCAGAGGAGAGTTGGGGCCATGTGTGCACCCCTGATTCCGGCTCCGAAGCCCGTGATAAGGATCTCGCCCCCGCTTGAAGAGACCCAATTTGAGTGGGACCCCACCGGAGAAGACCTAATGGGGTTCACTCAGGAAACCAGGGCAGCTGCAGCGGAGCGTGCTGAGTGCTGCCGACAGCAGCTCGAGGAGTTTGCGAGGGAGCGGAGAGAGAGGCGGGTCCGGGAACAACAGGCCCAAATAAGGAGCGCCGAGCAGAAGAGCCGAACCAGGAGGGACCCCCGTGCAGCGCACAGTCCCCGCACCACCGGGACTGTGATTAAGTTCAACATGCAGCATGGGTGGGGCTTCATCAGAGACCACAACACCCCCGGCGACGTCTTTGTCACGCGCAGAGATGTGGAGTCCCATCTGCCGGAGGGGCACAGAGGTCGTGACCTTTATATCGGGGACGAGGTCACCTTTACCCGGCACAAGTGTGCCAAAGGACCTTACGCCCTCCATGTGCATCGCCTGACAGAGGAGGAGCTGCGATGTGAGGAGGAAGAGCAAGAGGATCCGGACGGGTCTGAAGCTGAGATCCCCAAAGAAGGAGCAGGAGGAAGACGTTGTTGAGTACAGCGGAGTAGGTGCTGTAAATAGTTACCCGATCGGGGTATAAAGAAACTGTTATTGCTAATATAGTCCCCGTTGGGACCAGCTGAGTGAACTGTTTACCCGTTTACCTTAATCCCACAGGCTGAGGACTGTGAGCAGCCATTCCCTTTCCCTCCTTAACTGGCCGAGGACTGAGAGCGGCCATATCCCTGTATATAGTTGCGCGTCCTAAAGCGCCCCCTACCGGTTTTATAGGAAAACCATTTTTCTAGAAAGACTGTCGCACTTTGCCCGGTCAACAGTTGCCCAGTGACCGAAGGAGGAACAAGAGACGACGAGAATGTTTATTATAAAAAGTTTTATTGATGCTGCTAATTTATATGACGTTTTATATGTTTTATATGTTTATGTTTATATGAAAAATTTTGTATGTTTTGTGATGTTTTTGTCTTACAGCCCGAGGACGTGCTGTGATTTACCAGGGGGGAATGTAGCACCCTGAGGATTCGGCTGCTACAGGGGTATTGCACCTCAACCCAGAGGTGTGATATTCCACTCCCGGGTAAGGAAGGAGTGTGAAACTGAGCTCGGTAGGCTGCATGCACTACACACATCCCATTTCCGAGGAGCAGACCAACGGTACTCCCACTTAGAAATGTGCAGGTACGACCGAGTCTGTTCCTGGCTGGAGTGGGAGGGGGGTGGTACATCCCAAGTAGTGTAGGGGCAGATAGGGGGAGCAGCCTGGGTAAAGATAGGAGCTCATTGGGTGCTGGTCACCTGAGCTCACACATAGAGGGTGTATATAAGGTGGGCACCAACTAAGAACAGGGTCAGTTGCAGAGAGAAAGTCAGCGAGCGGAGGAGAAGAGAGACCCAGAGTGAGAGAGGAGAAAGAGAGACCCAGAGGGGGAAACAGAAGAAAAGGACTCCAAGAACCCAACTTAAATCCCCGGGTAAAGAGTCGGCATCAGGGTACCGGAACCCAAGCTGGTGGGGGCAAAAACACTCCCCAGCCAGAGACCGGAGACCGTGGGCAGCATTTGTCACGGTCACCCACCACATCCACCACGAAGGCATACCACGAGGAGGGTCAGGGAACCCAAGGCCAAGGGTCTCCCAACAGAAGGCCCGAGGGAGCTGGACCTGGGTGGATCAATAGTGGGGACGGCCAGAGAAAGGACAGAAGGAGAGCTCAGGGTCACGCTCCGGACTTATTTGGGGGTTGGCTGGATCCAGAACCTGGTGGACGCAGCACGGCTCGGGAGGTCACTCGAAGCTGGAGTGACCAGAACATCAGCAGTGAGTAAACATCCTAAACTGCATAACCCGACTCTGTCTCTGATTGCCGTCTACACTGCATCACCACAACCCCCATCCTCTGCACCTGATCCCCCTGAGGCTATACCCCACCCGTTGGGGGTTATATCACCAAAGCTGCACCTACACCATCAGCCTCAGCGGACCCTGCTGCAGCGGCGGCCATAGTGACCGCAATACAACGGGTGGCGTAGTCGACATAAAGAACTTTAGTAACATCAGTAAGGACTGCCACACACTGAGCTTGACACCCTGGGCACGGACCGGGTCACAGCCACTCGGAGACTACAACCCCCATCTGATCCGGCTCCGGGTATTCCCCTAAAGAATATGGCCCAGGGGGCGTGTCATATGGGGCCACAAAGAAAAATATTTCTATAGGAGGACCACAAGTGAAGTCATTATTAATGTATGTAAGGGCGTTATTAATGTATGTGAGCCACAAAGAGGAACATTATTATTACTTTATTGGAGCCAGAAAAGGGGCCATTAACAATCATTAGTTTTCAAGGACCGTTAGCCTCAAAATCAATCAAGACACCCAGTTTCTGTGAATACATCTTATTTAGAGAACATTAGTTTAGAGAACATTCTAAGGATATGTACATGCTTAACTAGGTTCTTTAGCTGTAATCAACAAAACATGATTTTATGAAGCTGGCATAGAAAAAGTAATATAACATATCTCTTATAAAAGTTTTTGAAAGCCATTATGCATCTCAGTTGTGTCCCGGGGGTCCCACATGGTTGCTCAGCCACATATATTTCTTTTTAGGGCTTGTTCAAGATTAGGACAAAAAAGTCTGTTCTTTTTACAGCAACAGCTCCACCCATGGCTGTGTTTGGTATTGCACCTCAAACTCTTTGACTTTCTGATTATGAGTTGCAATACCAGACACAGCCTACGGACAAGATTGACGCTGTTTCTGGAAAAAAGTAAACCCTTTTTTCTAACCTTGGGCAATCATTTTAAGATCCCTGGCACTGTCTATTGGTTGGATAAGTACTTCAATAAGTTAAATTGCCCTATCCAGGGCCGGCATCAGCACCCGGCGCACCCTGGCAAGTGCCGGGGCCCTGAGCAGGCGGGGGGCCCACTCGCCGTCGGGTACCCCGCCGCGCTATGGGACCCGTGAGCAGAGGAGAGCGGTGTCAGCGCCCGCTCCCCCACGCTTTCTCAGGGCCCCGGCAACCAGTGCAATACTTACCCCTCCCCGTGCCTCCGCAGCAGCTCTGGTGTTTTCCTCATCCTCTGACTGTGACGTCTCAGGTCAGAGAGAGTGGTGACGTCTTTACACCACAGTCTCTCCTGAGTCATCACAGCGCAGAGTGGGAAGACGCCGGCGACGCTGGAGTTCAGGGCTGCGGCAGCAGGTGAGGAGAAGAGGTGAGTATTTGATTTTTTTTTTAATGTATGGAGGCATGGGGCATTATATGGGGGATAGAGGTGACATCCTGCATGTGGCATTATAAGAGAGGGGAGAGGTGACATCCTGCATGGGGCATTAAAAGGGAGGGGGGGGTGTGACATCCTGCAGGGGGCATTAAAAGGGAGGAGAGTGACCGTGCATGGGGCATTAAAAGGGGGGGGAGTGACATCCTGCATGGGACACTATATGGGGGGGTGACAATGCATGGGGCATTATAAGGAGGTGGGGGAGTGACATCCTGCATGGGGCATTATATTGGGGGGAGCAGCCTGCATGGGGCATTATAAGGGGGGAACAGCCTGAATGAGGCATTATGTTGGGGGAACAGCCTGCATGGTGCATTATGTGGGGGCACAGCCTGCATGGAGCATTATATGGGGGCCAGTATTCTGTATAGAGCGTTATATGGGGGCTAGTATCCTGTATGGAGCGTTATATGGGGGCCAGTATCCTGTATGGAGCATTTTATGGGGGCCAGTATGCATTTTATGGGGGCCAGTATTCTGTATGGAGCGATTCGCCGGTTTCTGAGCTATTGTGGAATTTACAATAGATATCACTCATGTAATGTAAGAAGTGAAATCTTCGGCAATTGTACTATATACAGTACAGTCCAAAAGTTTGGACACCTTCTCATTTAAATATTTTTCTGTATTTTCATGACTTTGAAAATTGTACATTCACACTGAAGGCATCAAAACTATGCATTAACACATGTGGAATTATATACTTAACAAAAAAGTATGAAACAACTGAAAATATGTCTTATATTCTAGGTTCTTCAAAGTAGCAACCTTTTGCTTTGATGACTGCTTTGCACACTCTTGGCATTCTCTTGATGAGCTTTAAGAGGTAGTCACCGGAAATGGTTTTCACTTCACAGGTGTGCCCTATCAGGTTTAATAAGTGGGATTTCTTGCCTTATAAATGGGGTTGGGACCATCAGTTGTGTTGTGCAGAAGTCTGGTGGATACACAGCTGATAGTCCTGCTGAATGGACTGTTAGAATTTGTATTATGGCAAGAAAAAAGCAGCTAAGTAAAGAAAAATGAGTGGCCATCATTACTTTAAGAAATGAAGGTCAGTCAGTCTGAAAAATTGGGAAAACTTTGAAAGTGTCCCCAAGTGTAGTTGCAAAAACCATCAAGCACTACAAAGAAACTGGCTCACATGAGGACCGCCCCAGGAAAGGAAGACCAGGAGTCACCTCTGCTTCTGAGGATAAGTTTATCCAAGTCACCAGCCTCAGAAATCGCAGGTTAACAGCAGCTCAGATTAGAGACCAGGTCAATGCCACACAGAGTTCTAGCAGTAGACACATCTCTACAATAACTGTTAAGAGGAGACTTTGTGCAGCAGGCCTTCATGGTAAAATAGCTGCTAGGAAACCACTGCTAAGGACAGGCAACAAGCAAAGGGACTTGTTTGGGCTAAAGAACACAAGGAATGGACATTAGACCAGTGGAAATCTGTGCTTTAGTCTGATGAGTCCAAATTTGAGATCTTTGGTTCCAACCACCGTGTCTTTGTGCGACGCAGAAAAGGTGAACGGATGGACTCTACATACCTGGTTCCCACCGTGAAGCATGGAGGAGGAGGTGTGATGGTATGGGGGTGCTTTGCTGGTGACACTGTTGGGGATTTATTCAAAATTGAAGGCATACTGAACCAGCATGGCTACCACAGCATCTTGCAGCGGCATGCTATTCCATCCGGTTTGCATTTAGTTGGACCATCAATTATTTTTAACAGGACAATGACCCCAAACACACCTCCAGGCTGTGTAAGGGCTATTTGACCAAGAAGGAGAGTGATGGGGTGCTACGTCAGATGACCTGGCCTCCACAGTCACCAGACCTGAACCCAATCGAGATGGTTTGGAGTGAGCTGGACCGCA
The DNA here is from genome assembly GCF_046119375.1 of Phyllobates terribilis. Classification (NCBI taxonomy): domain Eukaryota; kingdom Metazoa; phylum Chordata; class Amphibia; order Anura; family Dendrobatidae; genus Phyllobates; species Phyllobates terribilis. Next base: position 78,484,805 of record NW_027362772.1, read on the forward strand.
GAATGAAGGCAAAAGGGCCAACAAGTGTTAAGCATCTCTGGGAACTCCTTCAAGATTGTTGATAGACCATTTCCGGTGACTACCTCTTGAAGCTCATCAAGAGAATGCCAAGAGTGTGAAAAACAGTCATCAAAGCAAAAGGTGGCTACTTTGAAGAACCTAGAATATAAGACATATTTTCAGTTGTTTCACACTTTTTTGCTAAGTATATAATTCCACATGTGTTAATTCATAGTTTTGATGCCTTCAGTGTGAATGTACAATTTTCATAGTCATGAAAATACAGAAAAATCTTTAAATGAGAAGGTGTGTCCAAACTTTTGGTCTGTACTGTATATATATATATATATATATATATTTATTTATTTATTTTATTTTATTTTTTTTCTGTGGTATCTGTGCATCATGATTCGTGGTATGTGTTAAAGGGTCCCACTGAGACTCTTTCGCTCAGGGCCCACAAAAACCTGGAGCCGGCCCTGACCCTATCGTTTTAACAAACTTAATGCGATGTGGTGGGAAAATATTGGGTTAATCCTGCACTGCCTATTCGGATGAAGGATGATGGACGGAGCCAACAAAGGATTAGATAAAATGCAGTTTATTTGTTTTTTGACAATTTTTTTTATAAACTGTATTTCATCTGATCCTTCGTTGGCTCCATCCATGATATCATCCTTCATCCGAATAGGCAGAGCAGGATTAACCCCATATCCTCCCACCACATTGCATTAATCTTCCATGTGGGTCCATGTGGTAAAGCGTTTCTGCATCAAAGTGCAATTGTAAAGCGTCGCCCTAATCGGCTTTTCCACCACCTGAAAAAGGGAGAATCTGTGGAATTCAACATTGTTCATGGACTGATAGGTCCAAAGGTGGATAATGTAACTAGGAGGCCTACTGTGATCCCACTAGGGGCAATCGGGTAATTCTGTGCGATGTGTTAAAAATACTAGAGTTGGATGAATTTATTTGAGTAGAATTTAATTCTACTCAAATTTTTCAAAAAATTGTGCTCACCAGAATGTGTAATTTTGCAATCCACTCTACACAAATTCAGCCAAAAAAATAATAATCACTCACCTCTTTGGTCACTTAAGCTCCTAGATCTCTACCCGCACAGTCCTCAGTGCCTCTTCTTACCACCACTCTAAAACTCAAGGCATCATCATGCTAGGATAGAACTTCCAGCCGTGGCATGGCCCGGGACATCTCTGCACTTGAGTGTCTTAAGGTTGCTGCAACATTTTGATTTAATGACGTATCCCATGACCTTTCGACACGAACTAAGCCTGGGTCAACCGTTCACATACAGTGATGCCTCAAACATACAGTGCATTGTGAAAGTATTTGGCCCCCTTGAACTTTTCTGCCTTTTGCCACATTTCTGGCTTCAAACATAAAGATATAAAATTCTAATTTTTTGGAGGAAGAATCAACAACAAGTGGGACGCAATCTTGAAGTGGAACAAAATTTATTGGATATTTTAAACTTTTTTAACAAATTAAAAACTGAAAAGTTGGGCGTGCAATATTATTCGGCTCCTTTACTTTCACTCCAGAAGTTCAGTGAGGATCTCTGAATGATCCAATGTTGTCCTAAATGACTGATAATGATACATAGAATCCACCTGTGTGTAATCAAGTCTCCGTATAAATGCACCTGCTCTGTGATAGTTTCAGGGTTCTGTTTCAAGTACAGAGAGTAATACATACAATTCATGGAAAAGGTAGTAATTTTTTACCCCATAGGGGAATCGTCTATATTATAACCATTAATTACTTTCATATCCAAAGCTACCAAAATATGGACTTATAGTAGGCTAAATCGTAAAAAGGACATAGATCAGTAGCAGAAGCAAAAAAACTATCAAAAAGCCATAAATATAGAAATATATCAAAGTTTATTGACGAACAATAGCATAAGGGGATAAAACACAGGTACAGTACAATAGAACCTTAATCCACGTGAATTGGTGAATTTTTTCCTTTGCATTGTACATATGGAACAGTTGCAGTGGACTGAATAAACAACATATATACAGAGAGAAAAAAACTTACAGCCGCGGTATCTTAATTCTTGCTTTAGGTTAATGTTGGTTTTTTCCTATCAATAAAAACTAATTTGATATATGTTAGATCTTACATTATAAAAATATGGATCCTGCGTGATCTCTATATATAAGCATATGCATGGTCTCTGTTAGCCTCCTATGTTATGGGGTGGATAGTCTGTAGTCACTGGATGTGTTCATTATATGCATAAATGTTGATTTATCCATTTGGCAGCTCTCTATCTATGCTGCGACTAAATGGTACAATATTGCGGTTTAACTATACTTAATATGCATATTTTGGAGGTACTATAGTGACTACATACTGTGTGTTACTACACTGTGGTTCTAATATTTGTGATGTGGGTGTGTGGTTTCATATGTTTTGTAATTTATCTTGTTGCATACTGTCCCAATATGTATAGCATATATGCGCTTTAAGCCTATCTTCTCTTATGTGCCGATGTAGGATTTACCCTGTACGCATGCGCGCTGTGGTTCCTAGACGCTGACCGGCTTTCCGCGTCTTTGGTGCCTCCCGACGTCAGGTCACGTGTGGCCTGCCGCTGGCTGTCGTGTGACGCGGACGTCGCTTAGCATCGCGGTCTCTATGGTGACGCATGCGTCATTTCCGGTCACTTCCGGTTTTCGGCATCTTGTGGCGCCGATATAACGTGGATTCTTCATACATACCTCTAAGCCCCCTGACGAAGGGACATCCAAAACGCGCGTCGGGGCTCTCGCTCCACGTGTGTAGCCTCTCTACTACTGCCCCTGTGCCCTGACTGTTTGCCCATAGGCTTCCCCTGCAATTGATTCACTGGTATGTATAGTGGGGGCCTCTAGTGGCTCTATATGTGTTGATACATGAGTGCTATTATTATGTCTAAACGTCTAAGGGCACATTATGACACTTGATATATATTTATCGATTGAATTTGACATATGGGGCCTCTTTGGTGATAATTTACCTTGCAAATTTGCTATATTTTTATATGCAGAGAGCATCATGAAGACCAAGGAACACACCAGGCAGGTCCGAGATACTGTTGTGGCAAAGTTTAAAGCCGGATTTGGATACAAAAAGATTTCTCAAGTTTTAAACATCTCAAGGAGCACTGTGCAAGTGATCATATTGAAATGGAAGGAGTATCAGACCACTGCAAATCTACCGAGACCCGGCCGTCCCTCTAAGCTTTCATCTCGAACAAGGAGAAGACTGATCAGAGATGCAGCCAAAAGGCCCATGATCACTCTGGATGAACTGCAGAGATCTACAGCTGAGGTGGGAGAGTCTGTCCATAGGACAACAATCAGTTGTACACTGCACAAATCTGGCCTTTATGGAAGAGTGTCAAGAAGAAAGCCATTTCTCAAAGATATCCATGAAAAGTCTCGTTAGAAGTTTGCCACAAGCCACCTGGGAGACACATCAAACATGTGGAATAAGGTGCTCTGGTCAGATGAAACCAAAATCAAACTTTTTGGCCACAAGGCAACATAGTAACATAGTTTGTAAAGCCGAATAAAGACTTGCGTCCATCAAGTTCGACCTGTTAGTTTTGTAATTGCTAAAGTTGATCCAGAGGAGGGCAAAAACCCCAAATGATTTAGCCAATCTTCACCTGAGGAAAAATTCCCTCCCGACTCTGAAACCAGCAGTCAGAATAAATCCCTGTATCAACCTACTATTTTATTTTATTTTTAAGTATACGCTGAAATCTGCCTGGTATCTAGAAATGCATCCAGTCCCCGCTTGAACTGGTGTAGTGAATCCGACATTACCGTCTCCTCACTCAGTGAATTCCATATTCTCACTGCTCTTACTGTAAAGAACCCCTTCCTATGCTGGTGCTGAAACCTTTTCTCTTCCAGTCTTAGTGAATGCCCTCTTGTTACCGTAATATCCCTCCTTTTGAACAAATCCCGGGCAAGATCTCTATACTGTCCCCTAACATATTTGTACACATTTATTATGTCCCCCCTCAACCTTCTCTTTTCCAGGCTGAATAGTCCTAGTTTTGCCAACCTCTCTGGGTATTGCAATCCCTCCATTCCCTTTATTAATTTTGTTGCCCTCCTTTGTACCTTTTCAAGCTCATTTATATCCTTTCTATCTATTGGGGCCCATAACTGAGCACAGTATTCCAAGTGTGGTCTGACCAGTGCTTTGTACAGTGGAAGAACAATGTTCTCATCCTTTGCAGCTATACCTCTTCTGATACATCCCATTACCCTGTTTGCCCTTACAGCAGCGGCCTGACTTTGGGCACTCCAATTTAGTTTGCTATCAATCAAGATGCCCAAGTCCTTCTCCATCTCTGAATTCCCCAATGATTTCCCATTCAGTGAGTACTGGTGACTTCCATTTTTCCTTCCCATATGTATGACCTTACATTTCTCCTCATTAAACCTCATTTGCCATTTAATGCTCTACCTACCCAGCTTATCCAAATCCCTCTGTAGGTCTGCACTATCCTCTTTTGTATTAATTGTTTTACATAACTTTGTGTCATCTGCAAATATTGATATTTTACTATTTATCCCGTTGACTATGTCGTTAATAAAGATATTAAATAACAATGGGCCTAGTACAGACCCCTGTGGTACCCCACTAGTGACGCTTACCCAATCTGCGTATATTCCATTTATAACCACCCTCTGCCTTCTATCCCTTAGCCAGTTAGCTACCCACTTGCAAACATTTTCCCCCAGCCCCATCATTCTCATGTTGTATACCAACCTAGTATGTGGCACGCTATCGAACGCTTTTGAGAAGTCGAGATACACGACATCCACTGGTTCCCCCTGATCTACTCGAGAGCTAACCTCCTCGTAGAAGCCAATCAGGTTTGTTTGGCAAGAGCGATTCCTCATGAATCCATGTTGGTTCGGGGTTAAAAGATTATTAGCATCAAGATGCTCCGTAATCGCCTCTTTAGTGAAGCTTTCAAAAATTTTGCCCACAACTGACGTCAGACTCACCGGCCGATAGTTTCCGACGTCACTTTTTGCTCCCTTTTTGAATATTGGCACTACATTCGCCTGTCACCAATCAAGTGGTACAGACCCAGTCTCAACAGAGTCCTTAAATATAAGATATAACGGTCTGTCTATCACATTACTTAGTTCCCTTAGTACCCGTGGGTGTATGCCATCAGGTCCTGGTGATTTGTTTATTTTAATGTTACTGAGGCGTTTCTGTACCCCAACTTGGGTTAGATTAGTCATACTTAGTGGAGGATTAAGCTTGTCACTTCTCATTTCTCCTGTTAGTTCTATTTCCTTTGTGAAAGTTGTCGAAAAAAAATTATTTAATAGATTAGCTTTATCCTCATCTTTCTCTATGATTTTGCCTTCCTCACTTTTTATCGGTCCAATATTATCCGATTTAATCCTTTTACTATTTATATACGTAAAGAACAGTTTGGGATTTGATCTACTTTCCCTAGCAATACGTCTCTCTGTTTCCTCCTTCGCTATTTTTATTTGTTTTTTGCAGGTTCTCGTTTTTTCCTTGTAACACATTAGTGCCTCCTTACTGTTTTCCTGTTTTAATCTCTTGAATGCCTCTTTTTTGCTATTTAACGCCCCTTTTACGTTCTTGTTCAACCATATTGGTTTCCTCTTATTTCTGGCCCTTTTATTCCCATACGGTATATACCTCTCGCACTGAGTATTCAGAATTCTTTTGAAGGTTTCCATTTACTATTCGTATTCCTTTGATTAAGTACTTTGTCCCAGTCAATAAGTTGAAGGTTTTCTATCAGCTGATCAAACTTCGCCCTCCTAAAGTTTAATGTTTTTGTTGTTCCCTTATTGATAACCCTACTGAAGGGCATTTTGAAGTTGATAATATTATGATCGCTATTACGGTATGCTTGGCGTAAAAGCAACACAGCTCATCACCCTCAAAACACCATCCCCACTGTCAAACATGGTGGTGGCAGCATCATGGTTTGGGCTTGCTTTTCTTCAGCAGGGACAGGGAAGATGGTTAAAATTGATGGGAAGATGGATGGAGCCAAATACAGGACCATTCTGGAAGAAAACCTGTTGGAATCTGCAAAAGACCTGAGACTGGGACGGAGATTTATCTTCCAACAAGACAATGATCCCAAACATAAAGCAAAATCTACAATGTAATGGTTCAAAAATAAACGTATCCAGGTGGTAGAATGGCCAAGTCAAAGTCCAGACCTGAATCCAATCGAGAATCTGTGGAAAGAGCTGAAAACTGCTGTTCACAAACGCCCTCCATCCAACCTCACTGAGCTCGAGCAGTTTTACAAGGAAGAATGGGCAAGAATTTCAGCCTCTCGATGTGCAAAACTGATAGAGACATACCCCAAGCGACTTGCAGCTGTAATCGCAGCAAAAGGTGGCGCTACAAAGTATTAACTCAAGGCGGCCGAATAATATTGCACGTTCCACTCTTCAGTTTTTAATTTGTTAAAAAAGTTTAAAATATCCAATAAATTTCGTTCCACTTCATGATTGTGTACCACTTGCTGTTGATTCTTTCCAAAAAATTAGAATTTTATATCTTTATGTTTGAAGCCAGAAATGTGGCAAAAGGTAGAAAAGTTCAAGGGGGCCAAATACTTTCACAATGCACGGTAGTTATGGCCAGAAGTCCGAGCCCAACGTGAGGATGCTTGAGGTTTCAGCACGTGGCTGTGGTAAGAAGAGGCGCTAAGGACCGTATGGGAAAAGTATGGTGAGGTATTAGTTGTTTTTTTCCTACATCTAACTTTAATTATGCTATTGGATCTCTCCAGAACCCAGAGCACAATAAGGGACATTGAATTTGGGGAGAATGCATTTTTTGTGAATCAAACATTCCAGTAAAATCTGTGCGACTTTGTGAATTTGAATCTTGTCAAATCCACTCATCTACCCATTACCAGAACTCAAAATGTGACTGCAGCATTGTAGAAGGTTACAATGGACAAAAAGAGGGGGTTAACATTTCTGGAGAATATTTCTGCAGTCTGCTCTAGTAATCTACATTTTTTTTTAGTAAAGTTGTGTTATATTTACCACTTACCTTCTCTCTATGCTCTTCCTGTACCACCCATACATATTTGTGCACGCTCACATACATACTGTAGCAAAGCCAGGTAGGCTATGTCTAAATGCTAGCACTGCAGGTCTTAATTAGATGCACCTGGCTAGCTTTGACTAAGAACCATGGCCTGTGTTCACCTGAAAGCTGTCAATGTGCTGGATGTTGAGCAGAAATGGAGTGTGTTGAAGCTGGTGAGTGACCAGACAAAATGTGATCTGTAGCTCTGAGAGAGAGCTCTGAATGTAGACTGTACGGGTTAGCTAGGAAAACTGAGCAGTCTGTGTGTTAGAGCTGCAGAGTAACCTGTGGAAGCTGCAGCTTGTTCAGTGTGAACTGTGCATAGAGTTGAACACTCCTGTTTGGTGCTGGAAGCTGCTGGAGCTCAGGCTGAAGGGGATACTGAGACTGGTAGGATCCTGCCTCTTCTGTGTATAAAGTTTGCTCCTGGAGAAAGGACTGTAATCGGTTTGGGTGAGCCTGCACTGAAATATATGGGCCTGCTGAATGAACTGTTTTTTTGCTCTTATCCCTTTGTGCCCAGAAGAGGCTGTTTTAGTTATGAATCCCTTGGAGTTTTATGAAAGCAATAAACTGCACATGTTTGAACCAAATGGCATTGCCTGTGTGAACGCTACCTAATGTCTGCCTGAAAGCTTGAATACTTACAATACATATTGATATATACACTCATGCACAGAAAATAAGCAAATACACACACACAGGGCAGTCATCAGACCGGTCATAAGTCTTCTCAGGTGCCCAACGCCCGCCCTGTCAGGACTTGCAACAGTCAAGGCCTACCTTCATTACTCCCTTCTGCCTTCCTTCGTAATATGACGTAATGTATCTGCTTGAAGAGGCATTGTTCCTTTGTGGCAAGCACTGCTTTTTTACTGGTCCTGACCTACTATAATTTTGTGATCCCTCGTTATTTATCTACTCCTCTTCTCTTAGCACTCGGCATCGCCCTCGTCTTCGCTCAGACTTCTGTACCCAACACTCTACACATAAAGCTGCACCTTATAATTCGCACCTCCTAATTCCTTAGTGCCACGTATCTCTTCCCTGGGAATCATCTGTCCACTGGTTGCATCCTCTTCCGTAGGTTACACTTTCAAGTATTCACAAGATATATATTGCAATGAAGAGCTCTATAAAATGACTTGTAACACACGCTGTAAAAGCAGGTATGACCAGTCTTTTTGTAAATCTGCAAATTATTTACCAATGATTTAAATACATTTTGTGTTGCCTCAGTTTATCCTTATCCTGTTCTTCACTATCAAGGTGGAAAAATTCTGCAGTTACTAGTAGAGTCGTAAAGGAAACAGTCATGGCCGAAAGTGTTGGCACCCTTGATATGGTTCCAGTAAATTAAGTATTTCTCCTAGAAAGTTATTGCAGTTATACATGTTTTGTTATATACGTGTTTATTTCCTCTGTGTGTAATGGAACAATGCAAAAAAAACTGAGAAAAAAAAGGCAAATTGGACATAATTTTTTAATATTTGGCCGCACATCCTTTGGAATAAATAGCTACAATCAATCGCTTCCTATAACCATCAGCAAACTTCTTACTTCTCTCAACTGGATTTTTGGACCAATTAGCTTTCGCAATCTGCTCCAGGTCTCTCATATTTGAAGGGTGCCTTCTCCCAACAGCAATTTTAAGATCTCTCCACAGGTGATCAATGAGATTTAGATCTAAATTCATTGCTGGCCACTTCAGAACTCTTCAGCACTTTTCCATCCATTTTCGGGGTACTTGTTGAAGTATTTTTGGGGTCATTGTCCTGCTAGAAGACCATTAACCTAGGGCTCAAACCCAGCTTCCTGAAACTGAGCATTACACTTTTATAATCTTTGGATTTCAATATGCCTTGCACACAGTCAAGGAACCCAGTGCCAGAGGCAGCAAAACAACACCAAAACATCTTTGAACCTCCATCATTTTTTACTGTAGGTACTGTGTTCTTTTTTTGTAGGCCTCATTCTATTTTTGGTAACCAGTAGAATGATGTGCTTTACCAAAAAGCTCTATCTTCGTCTCATCTATCCACAAGATGCTTTCCAAGAAGGATTTTGGCTTACTCAGGTACATTTTGGCAAACTGCAGTCTAGCTTTTTTATGTCTCTGTGTCAGCAGTGGGATCCTCCAGAGTCTCCTGCCATAGCGTTTCATTTCATTCAAATGTTGATGGATGGTTTGCGTTGACACTGATGCACCCTGAGCCTGCAGGTGTCATAGCCCGACTCCGGGATTGGATATGGTGATCTCTGGCTGTGGGTCAGTTTCCCTCTCTGTTTGACCACAGCCTGTCTTGTGTCTGTCCAACTGCTGATGTTTCTATGCAGGTATTTTCACTTCCTCCTTTTGGTTTGTCCTATCACAACTTGGAAGGGGCTATTTAATCTTCTGGCACATGCAGTCTTTGCTGACTATATTCCAAGTTAGATGGATGTTTGGCGTCCCAGCTCCCCAGTTAAGGATTATCTTGTTGAGGTTTTCTCAAACCTGCGGTTTGTTTGCATGTTTCCCTTCTCAGCTCTTTTCCCATTTTATTACATTCAGGGTCTAGGGGTTTTCACGTATACCAAAAGTCTTTTTGGGTTCCTTCCTTTTTCTTCTGTCTTTCATTCATGACTGTGTGAACACGTCTTTAGCCCTGTGTCTCATCCTCTGTCTTTGTGCATTTCGTTCTGTTGTGGTTTTGAGTTACACTTTGTGCATAGTTGAGGGTGCAGTTAAGGACACTCAGGGTTAACTGACATTTAGAGGGGGTGCCATTGCGTAATTTTAGGTTGCCAACCTCCATGGTCATGCAGGGATAAATCAGGGTCAGGTTAGGGATTGCGTAGTCTGTATACAAACCTGTGGTGTGCAGGTTTAACATCTCCCCTGGTTTGTTCATCCCTGTGTGAGTGTTAGGGTTCAGTCATAACAGCAGGGGACAGCTTGAATTTCTTTGAAAATTGATTGGGGCTGCTTATCAACCATCCGGACTATCCTGCGTTGCAAACTTTCATCAATATTTCTCTGCCGTCCACATCCAGTGATATTAGCTACAGTGCCATGGATTGTAAACTTCTTGATTATGTTGCGCACCATGGACAAAGGAATATCAAGCTATCTGGAGATGGACTTGTAACCTTGAGGTTGCTGATATTTTTAAACAATTTTAGATCTCAAGTCCTCAGACAGTTCTCTTCTCCTCTTTCTGTTCTTCATGTTTAATGTGGCACACACAGACACACAATGAAAAGATTGAGTCAACTTCTCCCCTTTTTATCTGGCTTCAGGTAAAATTTTCATATTGCCCACACATGTTACTTGCCACAGGTGAAATGTGAATGAGCATTACATGTGACTCACCCCCTGGGCAGTGGGGCACTCGGAGCCGGGCAACAGGGAAACGATGGGGGTAGTAGTGGCGACCCGGTTCCGTGGCTCAGGGTGGTCAGACCAGTGGCAGTCTATGATGTGCTGTAGGTAATGTCTGACTACGCCACCCGTGGATTGTGGTCAGGGCTAACCGCCGCTGCAGTGCAGACCGCTGGGGCTGATATAAATGTGCAGCACTGAATAGTTCAACTCCCCACGGGAGGAGTATGGCCCCAGGGCAGTATATATAATGGATGATGGAGGGGATGATTCCGACCGTGATAGCCAGTAAACGGAGGCCTCTTAAACAGTTCAGGGTCTTTATTAGAACAGGTAAAATGACCCAGAAACAGGCCCGGCTAGGAGGGGGCCTGGATGTCTGAGAACAAGTGGGAAGCTGACCCTGGTCAGGGTGAGGGTGTAGGCCTACCGTGCTCTCTGTGCTCCTCCTGGCTATTTCCCTCCTTGCAGTGTAACAGCCCACGTTCCCGAGCTCACCGTGTCCTCTCGCCCGTATGGCTTGCAACTTGGGTCCCTTTCTACTCCCGGCCTGGTACGGCTTTGCTGGTCCCTTCTGCTGTGGCGGAGCCTTCGGGCTTCTTAGGCCAAGGAACGTACAGTCCCGTGCAGACTGGTTATCTGCTGTAGGACTTGGAATCCTCCCAGCCTCAGACACCAAAGTCTGGTAGATTAGTTTCTTTATCTGCCAGGACAGGCTCACTTCGCCTTTTGTCCCTGGCTCGTGGCTCTCCTACTGCCACTCGGCCTCTTAGGCTGCAACACAACTGTCTGTCCCTGCCCTGGGACACCTCTCAATCCAGAGACAGGTTGTCCAGTTCTCCCTAACCCTGCCCCCAGCTCCAGCTTTTATAGGGGCAGCCTGCTCCCCCTACTGGTCTGGGACAGGAGGTGCTGCATGCTAATGGTCCTTGACTAGAGGACCTCCCCCTTGCTCTCAGACACAGCTTTATTATATTTGTGGCATCCAGGCCAGGGTGACACACATGCTTGAAACAAAGTTGTTTACCCACGTTTTTGGAAAGGTGCCAACAATTTTGTTGAGCCCATTTTTGGAGATTAGTGTGAAATTATGTCCAGCTTGCCTTTTTTTCTCTATTTTTTTGTTTTGTTTCAATACAAGCAAAGGAAATAAACATGTGTAATTGCAATAATCTGAGAGAAATACTTCATTTTCTGGAACAATTTCAAGGCTGCCAGCACTTTCAACCATGACAGTTCATACTGTGCATTATTTTTAGCCAGATGTGGGCAAATGCTGCAAAGTAAGATTTCAAAAATACAAATGTTAATAGTTTATTTTTATCAATTATCGAAATGCAAAATGAATGAACAGAAGAGAAATGTAAATCACATCAATGTTTGGTGGGACCATTCTTTACCTTCATCAGTTCTTCTAGGTATCCTTGCACATAGTTTTTGAAGGAACTTGTCAAGGAACTAACTTTGAGAACTAACCACAGAACTTTTAAATTTTGAGCCAATCAGATGCCTTCCTGTGGTATTGAATGATTGATAAGTATCTGTCTCTATTTCTCAGCATTGAGGACAACTTTAATCCTAACCATATCACCAACTCCATTTTCTGAAAGATTTGCAAGGAACTACCACCATGCTTCACTGTTCCTCCAGACCCTCATCATTGTCCAGCCCTTCGACGAACAATCTGCGTTCACTTACAGCCAAATATTTCACATTTTGTCTTGTCAGTCAGATATCCTGCTGCCATTTTTTTACACCCCAGTTCCTATGTTTTCGCAACTGCAATTCTACATTGAAGACCACTTTTGTCCAGACTTCTTTGAACATTAAATGGGTGTATCTAGGTCCCACTCATTGCTGCCAATTCTAAGTTGATGGCACTGCTGGATATTTTCCAATTTCTAAGTGAAGTAAGCATCTGCTGCACTGTTTCCTTGGCCAACCAGTGCATCTATGGTCCTGAAATTGCCTTTTCTTGGAGATTCTTCATAAGAGCTTGAACACATCTTGAAACCCCAGTATGCTTGGAAATTTTTCCTGGGAGGAATCTTCCTGATGCAGTATAACTTCCTTGTGTCTTGTTGCTGTTCTAAGTCTGGCAATGGTGTATGACTTGTTAAATGAAAATGTCTTCCACAATCTCACCTTTTTTGGCGCAAGTTGGTAGTTCCTCATCCAATTTTAATCCTTCTACACAGCTGTTTCTTTTTTATTTAACGACTGTTATTCATTTACTTTGCATTTTGTTAATTAATAAAAAATAAATAGTAACATTTCTATTTTTGGATTCTTCTGACTTTGCAGCATTTTTACCTCACCTGCCTAAAACTTTTGCACACTGCTGTATATTAATACTTCATGAGATAAGAAAATAATCATAAGACGGTTATTACATCACTCACACACCAAACATGAATAGTATATGCTAGGCCAGCCTATTTGAAGCACAATGTCCTCAAATATTGGTTGTCACCTTTAAAGGAATACATTAGAACAGGCTATCAATATTAGATCAGTAGGGGGTCCAACGCCCAATACTACTATCCATCAGCTGATTGAACATAGGAACAGTGTACTGGAAGTGGTAAAACTTTGTACATTTTTCAGTAGCCATAGAATGCAAAAATACCAAATGGCACTTATTCATGAGTTTTTGTTATTTCAAAATTAGTTCAAACCTTTAAATCACTAATGTTTATTTTATTGTAATAATTAGGGTTTTAATTCTCTGCTGAAGCAAAGCTCCAAATTCCCCGCATAGACAAAGATTTAAAAGCTAACATGCTCCTTCAACTATCACAAGAGGGAGCTTATGGCATACTGTGCTATTATTGAGTTCAATGTTTAAAAGTATGCAGGAAGCTCCTAAGCCCCCTCTAGTGGTGACACTGGACAGCATGTTCTCTTTTATAGGGTTTGCAAAAAGTTTGTATGTTATACTCTACCCAAATCTAAGGAGATAATTTACTAATCTCTGGAGATCAGACAATTGGGACCCCCACTTATCCCAAGAATTGGGCTCTGCAGAACCCCACCTAAATGGTAGGTAGGTCAAACATGCCCAACTTCGCTTCATTCATTGTCCATGGTAGAAACTAGAGGTGGAAGAATCAATTCGCAAGACTCTGAAATTTCAGTCAGGACAGTAATCTGTGACCACTGGATGGAAGGTGTGTGAATCTCCTTAATCCTACACTCTTCTTTAGATTAGTCAATGTCGTCATTGGAGTGTGACACACACACAATGTTGCGCCAGCCCAGCTAATCAAAAGAAGAGCAGGAAATGCCGGGAAGTAAAAAGACTTGCTGGCATCTCACCCTGCGGTCAAACATAGACCTGGCCAATAGATCTTGCAAATCTATTCTCCCATCTAGTACAAACGCTTTACGGCTATGTCTATGCTAAGATTTGGAGCTCTATATCATAAAAATAGAAATCTATAATATAACCAGAGATGCGTGTCTCTGTCTGAAGCCTTTATAGACTGTGCAAGCGGGACACACAGTCTGGCTCCAGACAGGAGAACGCATGGAGCCGTTACAGGTAAGAAGAGTGTGTATGGCGCCGGAGATCATGGTATGCGTAGACACTGAACGCATTCTGCGATCTCCGGCGCCATACTTACATACTTACCTGACCGGGAGGAGCGTTGCCGCGGCGTCTCTCTTCGCCAGAAACCGGGGCAGGAGTGAAGGCGTTGGAATCGGCGCATGTACATAGCGCTATCCGGCGCCGTTTTACACATTTGCAGTGTGTCTTCAGCAAAATGGCGCCAGACAGCATGGCATGGGCACGCGCATACTCCGGCGCCACACTCCTCCCCCAGCTTCTGGCAGAACAGGACACCGCAGCGCTGGAGCACAGGGAAAAAAGGTGAGTATAAGTGTTTATTTTTTTTTTGCATGTGTGCAGCATGAAAGGGATGAGGGGTACCATGCATACCAGGATTGGGGGATAAGGGGGCCACACATACCAGGATTGGGAGATGAGGGGGCCACACATACCAGGATTGAGGGGTGAGGGGTACCATGCATACCAGGATTGGGGGTGAGGGGACCATGCATACCAGGATTGGGGGGTGAGGGGTACCATGCATACCAGGATTGGGGGGATGAGAGGACCATGCATACCAGGATTGGGGGATGAGGGGTACCATGCATACCAGGATTGGCGGATGAGGGGTACTATGCATACCAGGATTGGGGGTGAGGGGACCATGCATGCCAGGATTGGGAGATGAGGAGTGCTACGCATACAAGGATTGGGGGATGAGGGGTACCATATATACCAGAATTGGGGGTGAGGGGACCATGCATACCAGGATTGGGAGGTGAGGGGGCCACACATACCAGGATTGGGGGATGAGTGGCACCATACATACCAGGATTGGGGTTGAGGGGACCATGCATACCAGGATTTGGAGATGAGGGGCCACACATACCAGGATTGGGGGATGAGGTGTACCATACATACCAGGATTGAGGGGTGAGGGGTACCATGCATACCAGGATTGGGTGGTGAGGGGAGCCATGCATACCAGGATTGGGGGATGAGGAGACCATGCATACCAGGAATGGGGGTGAGGGGACCATACATACCAGGCTTGGGGGTGAGGGGACCACACATACAGGATTGGGGGATGAGGGGTACCATGCATACCAGGAACGGGGGTTGAGGGGTACCATGCATACCAGAATTGGGGGATGAGGGGTACCATGCATACCAGGATTGGGGGATGAGGCGTACCATGCATACCAGGATTGGGGGATGAGGGGTACCATACATACCAGGATTGGGGTATGAGGAGTGCCATGCATACCAGGATAGGGATGAGGGGTCCATACATACCATGACTGGAGATGAGAAAGCCATGCATACCAGGATGAGGGATTGGGTACCATACATACAAGGATTGGGGGATGGTGGGTGCCATGCATACCAGGATTGGGGGATGAGGGGTGCCATACATACAAGGATTGGGATGAGGGGTGCCATGTATATCAAATTTGGGATGAGGGGTGCCATGCATACCAGGATGAGAGATGGGGTGCCATGCATACCAGGATTGGGATGAGGGGTGCCCTGTATACCAGATTTGAAATGAGGGGTGCCATGCCTACCAGGATTGGGGATGGGGGGTACCATGCATACCAGGATTGGGGGATGAGGGGTACCATGCATACCAGGATTGGGAGATGAGGGTTACCATGCATACCAGGATAGGGATCTGGGAGGGGCATGCATACCAGGATTCGGATGAGGGGCCATGCATACCAGGATAGGGATGAGGGGTACCATGTATGTCAGGATAGGGATGAGGGAGCCATGCATACCAGGATGAGAGGCGCTATGCATACCAGGATTGGGATGAGGGGTGCCATGCATACCAGGATTGGGGATGAGGGGTGCCATGCATATTAGGATTGGGGGTGAGGGGTGCCATGCATACAAGGATTGGGGGTGAGGGGTGCCATGCATACCAGGATAGGGATGAGGCGTGCCATGCATACCAGGATAGGGATCTGGGGGGCCATGCATACCAGGATTCGGATGAGGGGCCATGAATACCAGGATAGGGATAAGGGGTACCATGTATACCAGGATAGGGATGAGCGGTACCATGCATACCAGGATGAGGGATACCATACATACCAGGATAGGGATGAGGGATGCCATGCATACCACGATTGGGGATGAGGGGTGCAATGCATACCAGGATTGGGTGTGAGGGGTGCCATGCATACCAGGATTGGGGGTGAGGGGTGCCATGCATACCAGGATTGGGGGTGAGGGCAGGACATAACAGGATGGGGGAACAGGATGGGGGCAACACAAATACCAGGATGGGGGCAACACAAATACCAGGATGGAGGCAGCACAAATACCAGCATGGGAGACCATATACCAATAAAAATGCTCACCACCCGGGTGTAGAATGGGCTCAATAGCTAGTACAAATATAAAAGTATATTCCATAATTAATCAAGACAGGATTTTCAGCCCATTTGACTAGGAAAAAAAACTAAAAGGTGACCAAAGATGGGGGATGCAATATCATTCTTACAAAGTTGTCATTAAAGAGATCCAACCAAAGCATGTTGTTTCGCAAGCAATGTTCCCTGAAAAAGAAAATTAATTATTTCACTTCTAGAAGGAAAAAACTTTTTTCCCCAAAGCAACTGTCTACAGATGGGTTTTTGGTTAGTAGAATATCCTTAGTCACTGAAGGGTGGAACATTGACTTATTCGGTACCTACATCCAGTAGATGGCATTTGAGATAGTTTTCTTCCTACTAGAATAGAGCTTATTTGCAGAAGTTTGCAATAGTAGCTCATGCGAAACATCATGGGAGAGATCTGCGACAGTGTCCTAAAAATGGTACAAACTGGTCCAGAATAACTGTTGCAAGTAGCACATGTGATCTGAAAAACATCTGGGGGGGTTTTGCATGGTATGTAAAGTAGGAACGACTAAGAAGTGAACCATCAGGTAGGGTGCAGTGGTAAATGTAACATATTGATCCATCTCTTCACATGTTATGTCTATGATTATTCATACAGTCTCGCAAAATATGGTCACTCTCTTTGAATTTCAGGTATAACAAATCTAAATAACTAATGAAAAATCCAATGTGCTAAATTGTGGACCTCTCAGATTCCTGATCCATGTATGGAGCATTGAATAATTGGTATAAGCTTCATATCATGAACGATGTAACTTCATAACTAAGTAATGAACAGTAAAAGAAAATTATCTTGTGAATCGTATAGACTTACTGTAAAGAGTTTGTTGTCCTAGTTCTTATTGTTCCCATGTAGGTCTGAGGGCAAAGAGCTTCTTGTTGAATTATTGAGGAAGTGATAACAGGCAGTGAGTATAGATAGAGAAAGGAGTGGTTATTGGGTCAAATTGTTCAAGTCTGGTATATAATTGTCTTCTATTGCAAAAATAAATTGCTCCGAAAATGGTCAGCCTTTATTATGGAAGCATCAAAGAAAATATAGTGAAACCTCCTTGAGGTGGCTATTTAGAGATTCATTAAAATGTTCTTCTAAAGGGGTGGTCTTCAAAGAAGACAGTAATATACATAGGGTATGAGAGGTTATAAAACCATCAAAACTGTACATAGGATATAGGGAATTAGAGAAATCATCACACAAAGGGTGGTCTTCTTAAAGAGGTGGTCTTCTGGATAGGTCTATCTAGGCTGTCTTATCCAATTCTTGATACTTAAGTTGCTCATATACATTAGACTTATGTCAACTGAATCCACCGATATCGATGCGTTTAGCCAACAGTTTAATATGTATGAGAGCCCCGGACTCTCCCCTGATAGGTGATGTCGAGGGAGACAAGGATCCTACATGTCCAATCCTTTGTTTTCTAAGAAATAAGCCGCCACCAGAGATTTTTTGCAGCAGTTCTCTCATAGAGAACAGAGGAGCACTCGCGTGTGAAGGTGCGATACAACTATCTAAAGCATATGGGGGGCTTTCATGCATGGGATTTACACATGTGACACCTTGATTGGTTTTGTTTCATAAAGACAATCTAAAAACGTCATGGAAGGATGTCTTCTCCATCTATGAGCCAGGGCGAAGAGTTATTCTAGACTTAGAAAGAGTAATAATAAGTGAGCTTACTATATCCATAGTCCAATGCTGAATCTGAGTTTGGTGTATATGGGTGGCCATACTCCCTTCACAAATGTAGAAAGAGTACAAACAAAAAATAAAATGATAAAAACATATAAATTACTGCAATGTAATTATTTGTTTTCCTATGTGAAAAAACATCTTTTTAAGTATGAGTTTATGCAGATATATATCACATCTTTAATTAATTCATTACATACTCTAATATGATTAATCTGTCAATGTTTTATCTACCTTCCCATGATTCCTTTATCCAGACAATGAATAAGAAACACGTCAGTGAATCAAGGCCATATGAGGCATACCTATTGCAAAGTTTTTTTTATGTATGAAATAAAGAAAGCATCGTCTTTTTATTTATTGGGAACTGACACTCTTTCTTTCTACAAGTTTAGACTCAAGCAGTTTTTTAACACATTCTATATATAAACTTAAGATAGAAAAAAACGAGCTTATAGCCTGCTGTAAATAAGTAAAAAGGAATTGTACATATAAATAACATGGGGTACTTAGTAAATACTGTTTTTGATCAAAAAAAGAGTAAAAGCCATCCCACCAGCGCCAAGGTATACCCAAATCGGGACGGTCCTTTACTGACTCTAGCATTGAAACCTTACCTACGCGTTGCATGTATACCAACTTATACTTCAGTCCATTTTTTCCGGTTTTGCTTTAGGTTCTTGCACTCAGTGCAAACAAGAGCGTGGCGTCCCTTTCTTTGATCTGGGCATTGCATTTATATAGCTTCCCATGGCTGTGTGTCCACAGTTGGGCCCCGATCCTGCTCTGCCCTTATTCACAATTCAATTCAATTCAAAGAAGCTTTATTGGCAAGACCAAATAAACATTAATTTTGCCAAAGTATGTGTACAGTAGGGGATAGGGATTGGGACTGTGGGAATGATGGATGGGGACTGTGGGAATGATGGATGGGGACTGTGGGTATGATGGATGGGGACTGTGGGGATGATGGATGGGGACTGTGGGTATGATGGATGGGAACTGTGGGGATGATGGATGGGGACTGTGGGTATGATGGATGGGGACTGTGAGGATGATGGATGGGGCACATTCAGGGTGGGGACTGTGGAAGTCCATGACGTATCACAGTTCTCTTTCTCACAGCCTATGGCATGCATTCACATACTGCGCTTCTATCTCCACCACGCTCTCTTCTTCCCCCAGCAGGATAAATGTATTCTCTTCCTCCTTCATGGATCTGACATTCGGGAAGACATCAGAGAGTCTCCTGAAGTGAGTGTACCTCACTGATGAGAATTTGGTGCCGTGTAGCAGGAAGTGTGTCTCATCCTCCAGGTCACAGTGTGGGCACAGTCTGTCCTCCCTGGGCTTGTAGCTCTGTCTGTGACGGCCGGACTCTATGGCCAGATTGTGGGCACTGAGTCTATAGCGGCTTAGGATCTGGCTGTATCGAGGGTCCGGGAGTTTCTCCAGATATGGGGCCAGTCTGTAGACACTCTGTAGACTCCGGTACATGGTCAGTTTCTATGAGGCGTTGATATCATTCCTTCAGTCACTGACAACCTCTCCTGACCCTCGTCTACCATCTTCCTGATTCTGGCTTTTGTCAGGCCGCTGTGATTGTGGTTTCGGTCACATTGTGTTTGGTCAAGGTGGATTTGGGTGAGCTGCTCCGGGGGTCCTGGTTTTTTTGACCCCCTTACATGTAGCAGGGCTTTATGGTGATGGGAGCTCAGACTGCTACTATGTAGGTGAGCCTGGAAGGACTGCTAGGTGCAGGGGGAATCTGCCCAGCTCAGCCGGACAGACACTGTTGGTGGTGCTCCGATGGACCTTGAGGAGGTGCTTACAGAATTCCAGGTGGAATATTTCTATTGGGCTGGAATCCCACCTTGACCAGTCTGGTTATGTGTAAGGACCTCAGACTTCGCTGCTGTACAGGAGGATTGGGGTGATGATGGCATCAAAGATTTTTAGCTAGACCCTCACTGGCGGCTTCAGATGGTAGAGTTTCCTACGGATGGCATAGAAGGTTTTGCAGGCCTTGTCCTTCAGTGTCTCTATGGTGTGTTTGAAGCTCCCTGATCGGTGAATTTCCAGTTCCAGGTAGGTGTACTTGTCCATTTCTGTAAGAGCGCAGTTGTTTAGCACAAATGAAGGGTGCTGATCCAATCTTGTCTTTCTCTTCTGGAACACCATGATGTTGGCTTTGTTTGGGTTGATGGGTAATGCCCATGTGGAGCTGAATTTTTCCAAGATTTTCAGGTGGTCTTGGAGACCTTTCTCGGTTGGTGACAGCAGCAGTACGTCATCTGCATACAGCAGGAATTTCACCTGGGCGTCATGGAGTGTGAGACCTGGTGCCGCAGAGGATTTCAAAGCAGTGGCCAGCTCATTGATGTAGATATTGAAGAGCGTTGGACTTAGGCTGCAGCCCTGTCTGATTCCTCGGCTCTGCTGGAAATCAGCCGTTCTTTTCCCGTTCACCCTCACGCTGCAGCGGTTCTCAGTGTAGGAGCTTTTGATGTCATCATAGGACTTTCCTCCAATTCAACTCTCCAGCAGTTTCAGGAACAAGCCTAGGTGCCACCATATTGAGTCGAAGGCCTTTTGAAAGTCTACAAAACAAGCATATATCTTCCCATGCTTTGTGTTGTGGACATGACTCTGACTCAGACTGTGCAGGGTGTAGATGTGGTCTGTGGTGCTGTGGTTTGGCATGAACCCTGCTTGGCTTTTGCTGAGGACATTGTGTCCGGTGAGGAAACTGAGGATCCTCTTGTTCGGGATGCTGTTGAACAGTTTTCCCAGGTTGCTGCTGACACATATGCCTCTGTATTTAACAGGGTCATACCTGTCCCCACTCTTGTGGTTTGGTGAGATGAGGACTTGGTTCCAGGTATGAGGGAAGTAGCCAGCGCTCAGCACAATATTGAACATTTTGGCCATTGCAGCCTGTATTTCTGGTGGGCTATACTTCAGCATTTCTGGTGGGATTCCATCCAGGCCACGGGCTTTTCGACGCCTTATGGAAGACATTGTCTCTGAAACTTCCTGTAATGTGATTGGTGTATGCAGCGGGTTTTGGAAATTTTTCACAATGAGGTAATTTTTGACAAATGGTAAGGATTTAATACTAGAGGTTAGGGCTGTCCCAACTTGGTACACCTTGTCGCGGTGGGATGGCTTTTACACTTTTTTTGATCAAAAACAGTTTTTACTAAGTACCCTATTTTATTTCTATGCACTATTGCTTTTACTTACTTATAACAGAGTATTCACTCATTTTGTTACTATCTTAGGTTTTGTCCGTTTAATGGCCAGTGTGTACATACTTGTACACGTTGCATGTATACCGACTTATACTCCAGTTCATTTTTTTCAGTTTTACATTATCTATACAGTCTAGCAAAACAGTGCACAATCCCCTGATAAATGCTGCACAGTTAACTCAGATTTCACTTTTGCATTGTGAATTTTCAACGTTTTGATTTCATGCAGATTTTCACTGCATAAGGTGACATCTGAAAATGGAAAGGATTGACACAACGTGGATTTGAAATAACCACCGCAGGTCAATTGAAACGGAACTGGCTTCATCTGTTACACGGGTTTTGTATTACACTGCAAGTTTTTTGCATGGATTTGCTCATCAAGAATGCATTATAAATGCCTAATATTACCCTGTTATTGTTATTCAGTGACCTGCCTCCTATTTTACATATTGCATATAGTATTTCTAAAAAAAAAAATTTCATCCATCAAAATGGCACTGGCGCCCACGCATGCGCAGTAGCATCTATCGCTTGCCAATATATTCTACTGCGCAAGCGCCGCCGGTGGCGCCATTTCACTACAGCCAATTTTTTTTGCCTCAAGCAATATGGCGCCACGCATGTGCAGTAGCATCTATCGCTTGCCAATAGATGCTACTGCGCAAGAGCCGCCAGCGGTGCCATGTTGCTGCAGCCAAACTATTTTTGCCTACAACAAAATGGTGCCGCTTGTTTGGGGAGTATCAAGAGCTCTGTTCTTTGCTAAATGAAGAGGCAAGAGCTTTATCACAAGCCATCCAAAAAATTAATCCTTTATTTAGGGAGCAGAAAGAGTTGTGATGTTTTGAAAGTGAAAAAGCAATGGCTTCTCAACTAGGAGTGAAAAAAATTCTTCCTTTATTTTGGATTCATAACAGGTTTGCTATTCTGAAATGTCTAAACAATTACAATGGCCTTTTTCATCAATACGTACAACAATTATTCCTTTATTTAGGGAACAGGGACAGGTTAGCTGTTTTCAAAGTGAAGAAGTAATGGCTTGATAACAAGCCCAAAAAATATCACTATTCTGGGAGAAATGTCATGTTTGTGTACCCTTAAGAGGGTACATTCCCAAGCAGCAGCAAAGTATGGCTATACAACACACTGCTCAAACGCAGGAAATGTGAGTAGTCATCTAGCAGCAGTGGCAGCAACAGCAACTGCACAAAATAGAATAGAACGTGGCAGGCATGAGATGTCTGGCAGTGTAGGGCGAGCAACAGCAGCCTGGCAGCAGAAGTATAGTGTGTCACCCCAGGTCTGGTTGCCACAAATATTAAAGGCTGTGTCTGAGAGCAGGAGGGAGGTTCCCTGGTCAGGGACCATTAGCATGCAGCACCTCCTGTCCCAGGCCAGTAGGGGGAGCAGGCTGCCCCTATAAAAGCTGGAAATGAGGGCAGGGTTAGAGAGACCAGGACCCACTTCTGAAGCATCCAGAAGGGTTCCCAGAGGAAAGGGACAGGTCAGCAGCAGCTGAGGAGTCCGGGAGGCAGAGGAGGAACAGTAAGCCAGGGACAGAGGCGACGAGAGCCGGTCCTGGCTGAGAGAGAACTACACAACCGGACACTGGGGTCCGAGGCTGTCAGGGTTGCAAGCCCTGCAGCAGATAACCAACCCGCAAGGGATTTCAGGTTCCTTGGCCTAAGAAGCCTGGAGGCTCCGCCACACAGAGGAACCGGTACAGCACGGAGAAGCAACAGGTACCTAAGGCCCGAGTCGCAAGCCATACAGGTGTAGTACACGGCCAGCTCAGGGACGTGGGCTATCACACCACGAAAAGGGGGATAGTCAGCAAGGGCAGAGAGAGAACGGTAGGCCTACCCACTCACCGTGACCAGTGGGGCTCGCCCGAATGCTCTCAGACACCCAGGCCCATTCCTACCCAGTACTCCTGTTGGGTCATTAGTACTAACTACAATAAAGACCCTGGACTGTTCGAAGCAGACTCTGAACCCTTATTATTGCGGCCTGCACCATCACCCCCAGCATCCTATTACACTGCCCTGAGGCTACACTCTTCCCGTGGGGAGTTATCCTATCCCTGTGCTGCACACCAACATCAGCCTCAGCAGTGTGCCTTGCAGTGGTGGTGATCCCTGACCGCAATCCACGAGTGGCATAGTCAGTAGTGTTGAGCGATACCTTCCGATATCAGGAAATATCGTATCGGATTGGATCGGACCGATACTCAAAAAGTATCGGATATCGCCGATTCCGATACGGGAAACCAATGCAAGTCAATGGGACACTAATATCGGAATGAAAATAAACCCTTTCTTTCCTTGTAGGTTAATTCTACATGAAGTAAAACAACTAAGAATAATGTAGAATGTATTATGCGAAAAGCCGGCAATTCATCAGCGGCATACACCGGTACCCGACAATTTACAACAGAAAGAATAGAGCTTCACACATAGATTAGATAGATAGAAACATGTCAGTCACATATATATGAAGTACAGTGACAGTGTTGCTTACTGTACTTGTCATTTAGTGTAAAGGATTTATTTAAAAAAATAATAGTGTTTTCATGCACCGTCTCTTTAAAAAAGCCGGCCGGCAATTCAGCATCTGTACCCGACAATTTATAACAGACAGAATAGAGCTTCACACATAGATTAGATAGATAGAAACATGTCAGTCACACATATAAGAAGCACAGTGACAGTGTTGCTTACTGTACTTGTCATTTAGTGTAAAGGATTTATTTAAAAAAATAATAGTGTTTTCATGCACCGTCTCTTTAAGAAAGCCGGCCGGCAATTCAGCAGTGGTACCCGACAATTTAGAATAGAAAGAATAGAGGATCACACATAGATTAGATAGATAGAAAAATGTCAGTCACATATATAAGAAGTACAGTGACAGTGTTGGTTACTGTACTTGTCATTTAGTGTTAAAATAAAGGATTTATTTAAAAAAAAATTGGCGTGGGGTTCCCCTTAATTTTAGTCTCTAGCGGAGGTTAAGCAGACAGCTGGGGCAGATGTTTGAAGCCTGGGAAGGGGGTAATACCCACGGAGCTTCCCAGGCTACTAATATCAGCCCCCAGCTGAATACCTAGCCCTTACTAGCTATTAAAATGGGGGACCCCCCCAAAAAAATGACGTGGGGTCCCCCCTATTTTAATAGCTAGCAAAGGCTAGGCAGACAGCTGGGGGCTGATATTAATAGCCCAGGAAGGGAGCCATGAATATTGGCCCCCTCCCAGGCTAGAAACACCAGCCGTCAGCCGCCCCAGAAATGGCGCATCCATAGGATGCGCCAATTCTGGCACTTAGCCTCGCTCTTCCCACTGCCCTGTAGCGGTGGCAGTGGGGTAATAGGGCTGGGGTTGATGTCAGCTTATAATGCCAGCTGACATCAAGCCCAGGTTAGTAATGGAGAGGCGTCTATAAGACACCCCCATTACTAACCCCATAGTGAAAGTTAAAAAAAAAAACACAAACACCCAGAATAAAGTCCTTTAATTGAAATAAACACACAATTCTTTATTGTTCTAAATTAAACCATACTTACCGTCACGCCCATTCCAGCTGAAGCCAACGATCTCCTGCAATAAAAGAAAAATAATAAAGCAACCTCATCCTTACCTTTCCATGGTTCCCACGACGGCTCCAGCTCTGCTACATTGAGATGACAGGCTGGACCGCAGCAGAACGCTGCCATCCAGCCTGTCATCCCGCAGACACTGAGAAGCGCAGGCATGCTTGCGCTCTGCAGTGTCTGGCTGTGACGGCATAAAGATGAGACGAGTTCATGTCCAATGAACTCGTCTCACCTCATGCACGTCACTGACAGCGTGGGAGAATTCTCACGCTGAAGCGCTGAGTGCAGGAGAATTTTCCCACGCTGTCAGTGACGTGCATGAGGTGAGCCGAGTTCATTGGACATGACCTCACCTCATGCACGTCACTGACAGCGTGGGAAAATTCTCCTGCACTCAGTGCTTCAGCGTGAGAATTTCCCCACGCTGTCAGTGACGTGCATGAGGTGAGCTCATGTCCAATGAACTCAGCTCACTTCATGTACGTCACTGACAGCGTGGGAGAATTCTCATGCTGAAGCGCTGAGTGCAGGAGAATTTTCCCACGCTGTCAGTGACGTGCATGAGGTGAGCTGAGTTCATTGGACATGAACTCGGCTCATCTTTATGCCGTCACAGAGAGACACTGAGGAGCGCAAGCATGCCTGCGCTTCTCAGTGTCTGCGGGATGACAGGCTGGATGGCAGCGTTCTGCTGCGGTCCAGCCTGTCATCTCGATGTAGCAGAGCTGAAGCTGTCGTGGGATCCATGGGAAGGTAAGGATGAGGTTGGTTTATTATTTTTCTTTTATTGCAGGAAATCATTGGCTTCAGCTGGAATGGGCGTGATGGTAAGTATAGTTTAATTTAGAACAATAAAGAATTGTGTCTTTATTTCAATTAAAGGACTTTATTCTGGGTGTTGTGTTTTTTTTAAATACTTTACTAGAAATTCATGGTGGTCATGTCTAATATTGGCGTGACTCCATGAATTTTGGGCTTAGGGCCAGCTGATAATGCCAAGCTGGCCTTAACCCCTTTATTACCCAGTGAGCCACCGCACCAGGGCCCTGGATGAGTTGGGTACAGCGCCAGAAGATGGCGCTTCTATGAAGGCGCCATTTTCCGGGGCGGCTGCGGACTGCAATTTGCAGCGGGTGGGGCCCAGAAAGCTTGGGCCTCCCTGCGCTGCGGATTCCAGCCCCCAGCTGCCTAGTTGTACCTGGCTGGACACAAAAATAGGGCGAAGCCCCACGTATTTTTTTTTTAAATTATTTCATGAAATTCATGAAATAATTAAGAAAAAAAGGGCTTCCCTATATTGTTGTGTCCGTCCAGGTACAAATAGGCAGCTGGTGGTTGGGGGCAGCCCGTTCCTGCCTGCTGTACCTGGCTGGACCCAAATATAGTGCGAAGCTCCACGTCAATTTTTTTTTAATTATTTCATGAAATAATTTTTTAAAAAAAGGGCTTCCCTATATTGTTGTGTCCGGCCAGGTACAAATAGGCAGCTGGTGGTTGGGCGCAGCCCGTTCCTGCCTGCTGTACCTGGCTGGACACAAATATAGGACGAAGCCCCACATCAATTTTTTTAAAATTATTTCATAAATTTCCTGAAATAATTAAAAAAAAATTGACGTGGGGCTTCGCACTATATTTGTGTTCAGCCAGGTACAGCAGGCAGGAACGGGCTGCCCCCAACCACCAGCTGCCTATTTGTACCTGGCCGGACACAACAATATAGGGAAGCCCTTTTTTTCTTTATTATTTCATGAATTTCATGAAATAATTAAAAAAAAAAATACGTGGGGCTTCTCCCTATTTTTGTGTCCAGCCAGGTACAACTAGGCAGCTGGCGGCTGGAATCCGCAGCGCAGGGAGGCCCAAGCTTTCTGGGGCCCCCCCCGCTGCAAATTGCAGTCCGCAGCCGCCCCGGAAAATGGCGCGTTCATAGAAGCTGGATGCTGTACCTGGCTGGCATACAAAAATATGGCAAAGCCCACGTCAAAATTTTTGGGAAAAATTAATTAAAAAATAAATAATAATTTAGGGACTGCATCTTTATTAACTCCTCAAATGTCATTTAGTGTTAAAATAAAGGATTTATTTAAAAAAAAAATTGGCGTGGGATCCCCCATAATTTTAGTCTCTAGCGGAGGTTAAGCAGACGGCTGGGGAAGATGTTTGAAGCCTGGGAAGGGGGTAATACCCACGGATCTTCCCAGACTACTAATATCAGCCCCCAGCTGAATACCTAGCCTTTACTAGCTATTAAAATGGGGGACCCCCCAAAAAAAATGACGTGGGGTCCCCCCTAATTTAATAGCTAGCAAAGGCTAGGCAGACAGCTGGGGGCTGATATTAATAGCTCAGGAAGGGTGGCATGAATATTGGCCCCCTCCCAGGCTAGAAACACCAGCCGTCAGCCGCCCCAGAAATGGCGCA
Organism: Phyllobates terribilis; assembly: GCF_046119375.1. Lineage (NCBI taxonomy): Eukaryota > Metazoa > Chordata > Amphibia > Anura > Dendrobatidae > Phyllobates > Phyllobates terribilis. Next base: position 78,512,238 of record NW_027362772.1, read on the forward strand.
TCCATAGGATGCGCCAATTCTGGCACTTAGCCTCGCTCTTCCACGCTGCCCTGGTGCGGTGGCAGGGGGTAATAGGGCTGGGGTTCATGTCAGCGCCAGCTGCCATGAAGCCCAGGTTAGTAATGATGGGCGTCTATAAGACACCCCCATTACTAACCTACAAAGTGTTAAAAAGAAAAAACACACTACACCCAGAAAAAAATAATTTATTTGAAATAAAACACACCATTTTATTTAATTCTTAGTTTACTAAAAATAATAGTTACCTGTCCACGTTCCTGCGCTGATCTCCCATGCACAGCTGTCACATCTGGAGATGGTGACAGCTGTGCATGGCTGCTGTAAGCTCACGTTGCCGGGAACACGTCCGCCCCCGGCAGCGGGAGCCACTGACTGAGGTCACCGGAGTGCATTCAGTCAGCGCTGCTCCGGAGACCTCCTTTACGCCACTGCTGTACCGTGGGAATTTCTCACGATACAGCAGGGCCGTAAAGGAGTTGACCGGAGCAGCGCTGCCTGAACTCCGGTGAACCCGCTTACGCAATGACGGGGCTGCTTTACGGCCCCGTCATTCTAGCGGCGGCAGCGGTTCAGAGCGGTCACATTCTATGTGGCTGCTCTGAACTGGAGATCTTCGTGGGACACTCGTGGACTACTACGGAGGGGTAAGGATAAAGTTGTGGTTTATTATTTTATATTTTATTACAGGAGATCGATGGCTTCGGGGAATTAGGTGTCTAGGTGAGTATAGGTGTAGTTTTTTATTTTTTACTTTATTTTAGGTGGCGATCGGCGGGGACAGGTAATGTATGAACTAATTTATTGTAGGCAACCACTGGCCACCAATGACATGTATTTAACATTTATTGGGGACACAGTAGGGCAATTTATATAGCAGGATCAGGCTGATGGGAACTACTGCTCCCATCGAGCTGATCCTGCTGGCAGGAGTGGACGGAAGACAGACATAGGCCGATGGGAGTAGTAGTGTCACATCGGCCTATGTCTGCCTGCACGCACACACCCGCACACATCGCACAGACACCGCGCACGCACACCCGCAGACATCGCACAGACACCGCGCACACCCGCACACACACCCAGACATCGCACAGACACCGCGCACACACACCCGCAGACATCGCACAGACACCGCACACACCCGCACACATCGCACAGACATCGCGCACACCCGCACACATCGCACAGACACCCACACACACCAATCATGACGGGTCTGGGAGGTGAGGCTGACCTGTGCGACCGTGGGAAAGTTCATGTGAGTTCATGCAGTCAAGCATGAACTCACATGAACCCTCTGAGGGTACCGCGGCTACTTCAAATGAACAGCTGATCGGCATCACCTGATACCTCAGCTGTTCATTTGAAATAACCGGCGGGAAAGCGCAGCACAGAACGGGAAAGCCGGCGGTGAAGTCTTTTCACTGCCGGCTTCCCCGCCCGGGTCCTTCTCTCCCCTCTCCTTGGTGCTGCGCTCCCCGCCCGGTCCTAACTTACGATCGGGATGGGAGGTGGAGAGGGGAGCGGAGGATCAGGGTGGGAGGCTGCGGGGAAGCAGTATGGGGCTGTGTGATTGTTTAAAAGCCGGCGGCTTTTTACCGCCCGCCGGCTTTTAAACAATCAGGAGAATTCTCCCACTCTGGGATGGCATTCTGATGACAGGCTGGATCTCAGCTGAGCTCTGCCATCCAGCTTCTCATCCTTCAGAGACCCTGCAGAGCGCAGGCATTATGGGAACTTCCGATTCCGGTATTCGATATTGTAAAAGTATCGGAATTAAGTATCGGAATTCCGATACCGCGAATATCGGCCGATACCCGATATTTCAGTATCGGAATGCTCAACACTAATAGTCAGACATTCAAAACCCTACAAATAGACTGCCACAGCATTTGGTCTGACCACCCTGAGCCACGGGATCGGGTTGCCACTACTACCCCCATCATCGCACTAAAGCCCGGTTCCGGGTGCCCCACGGCCCAGGGGGCGAGTCAGCTTTGGCGTAGTCGGCAGGATTGTGACCAACCCGCCACAAACGGGTATTGCGTGCCTGAAAAAGACTTTATACTTACCTTAAAAAGAGGTTTCCCGCCATCTGGAGCCGTTTCCCGCCATCCTCAGCCGTGTTCCCTCCATCGGGCGCCATCTTCGGGACGCCGCGCGGGAAGAAGAGGTACGTGGACGTCCAAACCGCGTGAGACCTGAAGCCCCGCCCTACGCACCGACGCTGCGCAAGGTCCTAGAAGGAGAGAGAGCGAAACTGACGTCACCAGGACGCGATGCAAGGTCCTCGCCTGGAGCAGCACCAGCGGAGCCACGGCCTACGGAAGAGGATCAACGGAAGGTAGGCCACGGTTAACTAGGGGGGAGGAAGATGATGGACGCGGAGGGACCTTCTACCACCAGCGTGGCTGCAGCAGCGGTGATGCTGTTCTCCATGCCCTACATCCCTGGAGCGGCCTGGCTGCCCCAATACTTAGGGGAATCCCATATATTAGCTGACTTTAAGGACAGACTGCAGTTTATTTAAAGTTTATCCCCTGACAGAAGAACAGAAAGTGAGCATTCTGACGGGGCAGCTAACCGGTGCAGCCCAGCGGGAAGTGAAATCATGGTCAGATGAGGAGAAAAGGACTGTAAAGGACATTCTGACCCGGCTGCGGGGTACCTTTGACACCCGTACCTCAGCCGAAATCAAAATGCGGTTCTATGGCTGTAAGCAGCGAGCCCAAGATAGTATCAGAGACTATGCCTTGAACCTGCAAGAAGCTCTGGGAGCAATCAAGCAAGCTGACCCTGGCAGCGTGCAGGACACCGATAAACTGTTGACTGACCAGTTCATAGAAGGTCTGCTGTCCAGCGCCCACAGAACCCAGCTGCGCCTCATGGCCCTACAGAACCCCGATTTGACTTTTGCGCAGTTCAAGGATAGGGCCATCCGGGTGCTTCGAGAACCCGCACCAGGTGGCGCTGTAGCTTCCCAGCGCCCTGCCATCACTTACCACCAGGGGGAGCGCCCTACCCCGCAGACCTTGTGTGGGCTGATGCACAGACCCTAAATCCATCCCAGCCTGCAAACCTGCACCATCAGGTCCAAGAACTAACAAAGAGTGTGGCTGCACTGACCAAGACCGTACAGTCGTTGCAGGTGGAACCGTCAAGACCAATCAAGTTGGCTTCCAGTCCGGAGGATGTCCCGTGGCGTCAACAGAGGAGGACCCCGTCGTTCAGAGGGAGGCCCGCCGACCGTTACACTGAGGATGGACAGCCAATTTGCCGCCATTGTAGCCAGCCAGGACACGTAGCCAGGTACTATACTTTAAATGGGTCCGACCTGGGGCAGAGGGCCAACCCCCAGGCATAAGGTCATCAGGCCCGTCTAATTGGCGTGATAAGTATGTAGGAGGACGTCCGGTCTTACCCGTAGTGCTGGACGGTATCCCCATGAGTGCACTGCTGGACACCGGGTCCCAAGTGACTACCATCCCCTATGTACTTTTCAAGCAGTACTGGAGTGACACTGATATAACCCGTTATCCAGACGATGACTTAAGGATCATCGCCAGCAATGGCCAACCCGTGCTGCAGGTGGGGTTCAGAGAGATGACTATCAAGATTGGTAAGATTGAACTGCCGGCACAGGGAGTGATCATTGTGGACATTGACCGTCGTGAAAGTCACCCTAAAATAACCTTGGGTACTAATGTGATTGAAAACTGTCTCTCAGAAGTAATTGTAATTTTGCAGCAGGTGGCGATGAATGCGAGCTCCAGCCAACAGAGGGTCCTCCAGAAGGAGAGAAGAGCCCTGATGAGACGGCAACAGGTAGAACTGTCTGGTGGTGAGATCGGTAGCGTGAGGATGAGCGACCCGTTCCCCATTGCCATGCCTCCCAAAAGCAAAATGCTGATCTGGTGTCGGACTGCAATCGGGTTAAGAGGGAGAGACTACCAAGCCATGGTAGAACCCGTGTACTCAGATAGCAGGCCCACCATTTTGACTGCCCGGGGGGTGGTTGATGTCCGCCATGGAAGGGTGCCCGTCCAGATCTTAAACATCGGAGAAAGGGAAGTACACTTGCCCCGGTACGCTACACTAGCCAAATTGTTTGCCGTCGAGCACAATGCTATCAGGGTCGTGGAACCCTTGCCTCCATCTCCCCCGGTGGAGGGTAATGGCTCCCAGAAAATTAAGGAGGACTGGTGCCAGAAACTCCACGTGGGTGCTGACTCCACTCCCTTGCACAAAAAACAAGGAGTCCACCGGGTGGTTCAGGAGTATGAGAGAATCTTTAGTAAGCACCCGCTAGACTTCGGCAGGGTGAAAGGGGTAGAACACCACATCCCCACGGGAAGCCACCCACCAATAAAAGAGAGATACAGACCTGTACCCCCTGCACATTATCAGAACGCAAAGGGCATGCTGAGAGAAATGAAAGAAGCTGGGGTCAATAGAGATAGTTGTAGCCCCTGGGCAGCCCCCTTGGTTCTGGTAAAAAAGAAAGACGGTACCATGAGAATGTGCGTGGACTATAGACAATTCAATCGTATCACCCATAAAGACGCGTACCCGTTACCTAGGATAGAGGAGTCTTTAGCAGCTCTAAAATCAGCTAATTTCTTCTCTACTTTGGACCTTACTAGCGGGTACTGGCAGGTTCCTGTGGCAGAGGCTGACAAGGATAAGACCACCTTCACCACCCCGATGGGATTGAGCGAATTCAACTGTATGCCCTTCGGGCTCTGCAATGCACCAGGGACCTTCCAGAGGCTGATGGAATGCTGTCTAGGGCACCGAAACTTCGAGACGGTCCTACTTTACCTGGACAACGTGATTGTCTATTCGAAGACTTACGAGGACCATCTAAAGCACCTGGCCGAGGTGTTCGAAGCCCTGGCAGGCTATGGCCTGAAGGTGAAACCCTCAAAGTGTCACCTGTTGAAACCGAAGGTCCAGTACCTAGGACACGTGGTGAGTGCAGAAGGAGTAGCCCTCGACCCCGACAAGGTCACAGTAATCAAGAGCTGGCCAAGCCCCTCAAACATCAAAGAAGTGAGGCAGTTCCTCGGGTTGGTAGGCTACTACCGAAGGTTCATCCCTGGGTTCACAAAGATGGCAGCTCCAATGCAGGACCTCCTGATAGGTCAGTCTAAGACTAGAAGCCAAAAGCCACCCTTCAAGTGGGACAAGCCGGAAGAGGAGTCCTTCCGCCTGTTGAAGATGGCCCTCACGGGGGATGAGATCCTGGCCTACCCCGATTATGGCGAGCCTTTTATCCTCCACACAGACGCCAGTAATGTGGGGCTAGGAGCGGTACTGTCACAAAACCAACAGGACAGAGAAAGGGTGATCGCGTACGCCAGCCGGAAGCTGAGGCCCACCGAGAGAAACCCGGAGAATTACAGCTCCTTCAAGCTAGAATTCTTGGCAGTGGTGTGGGCCATCACAGAACGGTTTAAGCATTACCTGGCCTCCGCAAAGTTCACTGTGTACACGGACAACAACCCGCTGACACACCTGGACAATGCAAGACTAGGTGCCCTAGAACAGCGGTGGATGGCCCAGCTATCCAATTATGACTTAACCATCAAATACCGGGCAGGCAGAACCAACGCCAACACAGACGCCCTATCAAGAATGCCCCACCTACCTGAAGGAGAAGAAGACTCGGAAGAGCTGGAGGAAGTAGAGCTCCCGGCGTTCCACTGGTGTGGGGCCACTCAGTATTCTCACCGGGTAAGAGACAAAGACCTAACCACCATCATCTTCAACCCCTTACCCCACCACGGCTGGGTTGAAACGCAAGATAGTGACCCTGCAGTTCGCCTGGTGAAAGACCTGTTAACCCAGGCAGACGCTAGCCCTGGCCCGGACGCTCCAGAGGAAGCCAAGCAGTTATGGAAGGAGAAAAGCAGGCTATTCCTCTACGAGGGCAAGCTGTGCAGAAGGCTTGTCAACCACCGGACGCACGAGCTGACCTGGCAGGTAGTGGTCCCGAGGCGAGATGCAGCAATGGTCCTGGAGGCCTACCATGACCGAGCGGGACACTTCGGGTGGAAGAAACTGGAGTTCCTACTGAGAGAGCGGTTCTACTGGGTCGGTATGAGAGGGGCCTTAGAGAAGTGGAGCTGGGACTGCGGCCCATGCCACCTCAGAAGGAAGGACCGTGCCAGCCAGAAGACACCCTTGAGGCCCATCGTCACCAGGCAGCCTCTTGAGCTAGTAGCTCTGGACTATGCGAAGTTGGCTCCAAGCCGGTCCGGCTACGTCTATGCCCTCACGATTGTGGACCATTACTCCCGGTTCCTGGGGGTGGTTCCTGTTATAGACCTGACAGCCCAAACAGTGGCCAGAGCCTTCCAGCAACACTTCTGCCTTCCACACGGGTATCCGGAACAGGTCTTGACAGATCAAGGTCCAGCGTTTGAGGCGGAAGTCTTCCAGGAGTTCTGCAACCTCTACGGCTGTAGGAAGATTCGGACAACGCCTTACCACCCGCAAACCAACGGGCTGTGTGAGAAAATGAACAATATCGTCATTGATCTCCTCAAGACATTGCCCCTGGAAGAACGCAGCCTGTGGCCGTAGAAGCTGTCAGACCTGATTGACTTGTACAACCATATCCCGGTGAATGCTACAAATTGCACCCCGGCTTACCTGATGCGCGCAAGACCAGGTAAGCTGCTGATAGACCTGGAGATGGGAGTCCTGACACCGGAGGACACCTCCCCAGACGCGGACTGGGATAGAGAACGGCGGCTACAGTACAAGAAGGTACAGGAGAGTGTGGAGAGGAGTCTGGCTCAAGCGAGAGAAAAGCAAGAGAGGCTCTTCAACCAACACGCCCCTGCTGGTCCCCTGGAACCTGGTGAGCAGGTCCTGAAGCGGAAGAGAAGGCTTCACAAGCTGGACGACCAGTGGGAGAGAGACCCGTACACAGTATTGCAGTCCGACCACAACAACCCGAAGGTATGTGTGATTACCAAGGATGGAGGAGAAACCACTAACACCGTTTCCAGAGACCACCTAAAACGGTGCCCCGAGCAGCTACAGAGTCCAAGTGAAGATCAAGATGACCTTGAACCCGCAGAGGACAAGGAAGAAATGATCAGCACAGTTCTCGGAGAGTTCCCCGGGACCTGGACTCGAATAAACGATGCCATAGTGGTACCCGTCCTACACTTCCTTCAGCCTACCCAGCAAGAGCCTACAGGAGAACAGGAAGAACAAGAAGAACAAGCAGCCCCGGAGGCAGAAGAACCCATGCCAGCAGCCCAGGAGAGTCAACCCTCTGCTGACAGTGAGTCTGCCATGCCTGCGGTAAGCCAAAGGACCCGCAGACTGCTGCCTGCCTTGCCTGTGAACCCAGCTAGTAGCTGTACCCTTAATATTAGTGGGGAAAGCGGGTTAGACCACCACCAGACAGTGGGTTACGGAGGTCAACCCGAAACACTAGGGGTCAAATACCAGCTCGCTGGAAGATCTAAATGTATAATGTATATATTTAATGTGTTATGTTTGTACCCTGGTTATTAATAATGTTTCTCCAGTTTTCCTAGATGGAATGGACTGACAGGTTATGGACAGTGAATAACCGGAACTACCATGTAGATAGTTGCACTTGGTGCCCTCTTTTGAAGACGACCACGGAAGAAAAACCTGTCCGGCGTGGCCTCCTTGTGGTCCAAAGTGGGTAGCTCAGCCTTGCCGCCACGCCCAAGGCCAGGAACTTGGGGTTTATAGGGACAGGTCCCCACATCGTTCAAAAACTTCGCCTTATGGGGTGATATGGACACCCGGTCACAGACCACACTGTGACCTAAAGAACTCAATATGTGGTGTTGTTTGTTATTTCTTTCCCTGTTGTGTTTTGGTCATGCATTTATACCCTGTATTTGTGTTTCTTGTTTAGTCCCGGAGTACTAAAATTTACTAGGGGGGAATGTGTCACCCCAGGTCTGGATGCCACAAATATTAAAGGCTGTGTCTGAGAGCAGGAGGGAGGTTCCCTGGTCAGGGACCATTAGCATGCAGTACCTCCTGTCCCAGGCCAGTAGGGGGGGCAGGCTGTCCCTATAAAAGCTGGAACTGAGGGCAGGGTTAGAGAGACCAGGACCCACTTCTGAAGCATCCAGAAGGGTTCCCAGAGGAAAGGGACAGGTCAGCAGCAGCTGAGGAGTCCGGGAGGCAGAGGAGGAACAGTAAGCCAGGGACAGAGGCGACGAGAGCCGGTCCTGGCTGAGAGAGAACTACACAACCGGACACTGGGGTCCGAGGCTGTCAGGGTTGCAAGCCCTGCAGCAGATAACCAACCCGCAAGGGATTTCAGGTTCCTTGGCCTAAGAAGCCTGGAGGCTCCGCCACACAGAGGGACCGGTACAGTACGGAGAAGCAACAGGTACCTAAGGCCCGAGTCGCAAGCCATACAGGTGTAGTACACGGCCAGCTCAGGGACGTGGGCTATCACACCACGAAAAGGGGGATAGTCAGCAAGGGCAGAGAGAGAACGGTAGGCCTACCCACTCACCATGACCAGTGGGGCTCGCCCGAATGCTTTCAGATACCCAGGCCCATTCCTACCCAGTACTCCTGTTGGGTCATTAGTACTAACTACAATAAAGACCCTGGACTGTTCGAAGCAGACTCTGAACCCTTATTATTGCGGCCTGCACCATCACCCCCAGCATCCTATTACACTGCCCTGAGGCTACACTCTTCCCGTGGGGAGTTATCCTATCCCTGTGCTGCACACCAACATCAGCCTCAGCAGTCTGCCTTGCAGTGGCGGTCATCCCTGACCGCAATCCACGAGTGGCATAGTCAGACATTCAAAACCCTACAAATAGACTGCCACAGCATTTGGTCTGACCACCCTGAGCCACGGGATCGGGTTGCCACTACTACCCCCATCATCGCACTAAAGCCCGGTTCCGGGTGCCCCATGGCCCAGGGGGCGAGTCAATAGTATAGCACTATAAAAAAAACAGAAGGTAGCCAAGAGACGTGTGGCTGGCATGGTTGTCTGGCTTTGGCAGAAGCTCCATATTTGACGGAGCAGGCAAGAAAATGTCTGGCAGTGTAGGGCCAGCAACAACAGCCTTGGTAGCAGCAGTACAGTATAGATGACATGATAGACAGGGATTAGATGCCGGGTAGACCGTGGGCCATCGGCCATGGCAGCAGAACAGTGTAGAACACAACAGACAGGCAGGCAGATGGTACAGCCAATCTAATCATTAGCATCAACCCTTGATGATTGAAAGTCAGCACTGATTCATGCCTGATTCATTATGACAAATGTAAGACACACTTGCAGAGTATAAACTGGTCTGGTTGGGTGGGACATAGCCACCGGCCACATTGAATACCTTCTTTGACAGTACACTGGAGGCTTGACAATGCAATGCGCCCAAAGCAAACTGAGCCAGTACTTTCCAATAGTCCAATCTGCTGAGTCAGAAGTCCATAGGATTAGGGTTCACAGTGCCTGCCAGAAAAAGGACACAGTCTAGGTATAACTAATCCCACACATCTGTTTGCTCAGTTGGCGCAGCAACAGATAAAACATATGGTTCATTATGGCAAATATACTGTAGTTGCTGCTGCTGCTTTGATTACTTATTCTAGCGCTGGCACAGGCAGGGGAGCATTGGCTCTACAGTGAGCGGAGAAGGGTTTCTTGGTCAGGCAAGCGGTCGGCAGGCATCCACTCTGTAAAAGTTTCAGTGAGAAGGGAACCCAGGTTATCCTGGTATTATGACAATTTGGACTCCCTTTTGGAAGGTAGAAAAAAATCCCCCATTTTACTTTTACAGTAAGGTTCTAAAATAATGGCTATCCAATAGTCATCCCTATACTTGATGGTGACAATATGCCTGTCATCCCACAAGCATTCCAGCATACAGTTTTCCATGCTCACCAGAACAAACAAGGATCCAGTTGGTTCACTTTCCACACCCCGCTGTGATGGATGGTTGTCATTGCCAGCAACATCATTGTCATCGTTATTTTCACTCTGATCACCATTAGCCTCGTGCCCTACCTGGCTAACTCAATGCCCCCCTTTCCTTCAACCTGCTCCTCCTCCTCCCACTCCTCCTAAGTTTGCTGCATGTAAAATGGACCTTGAGGGTCCCCAACAGACACAGGTCCGAGATGAACATGTACCGGTTGCTGTTCTTTCTCCATCATCTGTTGCAATCTGGTGACTGTTTTTTCTAGGATAAATTGTTAGGAATCATGGTTCTGTGTACCCACCTGGGAATGGAGCAGGTCAGGTGCTACGCTAATCCGGTCACAGGCGCCGCCATTGTCCTGACCCTGGAGGAGGAGCTACTATGCGTGCAGGGAAACTGTCCCAATCTTATGGAGCATCATGTTCTCGTGTTGTAGGATGTATGAGGACTCGGAACGCTGTGTCTCTCATGGATTTCTCTGCCCGGGGAACATAGGATACTGCCTTCCCCAGTTGCCAGGAAATGCAGAACGCTGCTGTGTCTGGCACTAGGTAGTGGTGGAATTGTGTCCAGTCTGCTGTGCAAGCTAGCAGGGAGTGGCTGTATGGGATTGATTGGGAGGTTCTCAACACCTGATCATTAGGTGGGCTATTTAATCCTGTTCACTGAACAGTCCTTTCAGTTTATTGCAGTTCCTATGTGCTGTGGTGGTAAGTGGTGCTAGCAATAGGTTTGCTATCTTTTCAGGGCTTTTCTCTTTTTATCTTCTGCTACACTTCCTGGGGTTCTTGCAGAGGTACTCACCTGGTTCTTGACTAGGCACCAGCTGCGTCACCAAACGCAAGCTGTCCGGCGACAGTGGGCCTAGGAAGGGCTCTGCCAAAGTCCCCCTTCCATTTACTGGGAGCTGGGTGAAGAGTATTCCCGGCCCTCAAGGGCTCGCCTAGCTGGGCAGCTAGTGCCAAGTGCGTCTGTTGCAGCGCCTTTGCTGGTTTGGTGTCAGTCTTGCTGGGTCCCTCTGCGAAGCGCATAGCATAAATAAGGAGATAACATCGTTGATACCACAATTCTCCTTACTGACAAATTTTGTAGCCTCATCATCATGTGCCAATGGGGGATTTTAAAGTAACCCACACTCCAGTTTGGTTTCTGCATGATATAGTCCGCTACTGCGTTACACTACTCATACAGATGCTCCAACATATGCAGCACAGAAATCCAGTGGGTTGTAGTGTCACAAATCAGCCTATGCTCTGGTAGACCATTTTGTTTTTGTAATGTCACGAGGTTATGCTTTGTTGCACAAGAATAGTTGAAATGAGTAGCCACTTTCATGGGTGGCCATAGCCACCACCTTCCTCAAATGGGTATATTTCTTAAATGTTGAACATTCAGGATGTGTGCCATTTATGGAGTGTGAATTACTTCTTCCAAATGCATTGCAGCCAGAATGTTTTCGGCATTGTCACTCACAATTCCCAGCTGAAGTTGTCAGGGAGCCATCTAGCATGAGATTTGCTACATGATGCACAACAGTAACTTGTCCATTATATGGCTTTTCTAGCTCATGCTTTCAAGTTGTGAAATCACTTGGCAGCGTTTTACCTTGCATGAACCAAAAAGAACAAGGGTGGTGTTTGGAATCAGGGCTGTGCCCTGTGGCTTCACCTTCTGTCCCAGTTGCGGTGGTGCAGCACTGCCCCTCAAAACATTCACTCAGCAGACCGTGAAACTCACATATTGTCCCTGTCCATAGTTTCTGCTCCAGGTGTCTACGATGCAGTGCATATTGAAGCTCAAAGAAAAGTCAAAAGAGCAGCCCATATTCACACAGATTGGGCACACTTTTCAGCGAGAAATAATGGTGACTGGGTATCTTCCAGCAAAGCTGAATGCGCAGCATCACTACTTGAGAGACAGATGACTTCACTAGGTGATACAGCAGCGACTGCACCACCAGCAATTTGACCTCCACAACAACCAGAGCTTTCAGGCTCTGTTGAGACTCCTCCAACAAGCAGATTTTGGTCTGGAGGATCTTTTATCCTGTGTATTAACATAGTTTTTAAGGTTGAATGAAGACTAAGTCCATCTAGTTCAACCCATAGCCTAACATGTTGATCCAGAGGAAGGCAAAAAAAAAACATGTGGCAAACACTAAGCTCCACATTGGAGAAAAAAATTCCTTCCCGACTCCATACGACAATTAGACTAGTTCCCTGGATCAACGCCCTATCAAGGAATCTAGTATTTATAACCTGTAATGTTATACTTTTTAAGAAAGGCATCCATGCCCTTCTTAAATTTTAACAGTAAATCACTCATTACAACATCATGCGGCAGAGAGTTCCATAGTCTCACTGCTCTTACAGTAAAGAATCCCCGTCTGTGATTATGTTTAAACCTTCTTTCCTCCAGACGTAGAAGATGCCCCCTTGTCCCCGTCTCAGGCCTCAGAGTAAAAAGATCAGTGGAAAGGTCTTTGTACTGTCCCCTCATATACTTGTACATAGTAATAAGATCACCCCTAAGCCTTCTTTTTCCCACAGTAAATAACCCCAAGTGTAATAACCTGTCATGGTATTGCAGACCCCCCAGTCCTCTAATAACCTTGGTCGCTCTTCTCTGCACCCGCTCTAGTTCAGCTATGTCTTTCTTATACACCAGAGACCAGAACTGTACACAGTATTCTAAGTGTGGTCGCACTAGTGACTTGTATAGCGGTATAATTATGTTCTCCTCATGAGCATCTATGCCTCTTTTAATGCATCCCATTATTTTATTTGCCTTTGCAGCAGCTGCCTGACACTGGCCACTAAACGTGAGCTTGTCGTCCACCAATACACCCAGGTCTTTTTCAGTTACAGTTTCGCCCAGTGTTTTACAATTAAGCATATAATTATACATTTTATTTCCTCTGCCCAAGTGCATTACCTTACATTTATCTCCATTAAAGCTCATTTGCCATTTATCAGCCCAAGCTTCTAGTTTACATAGATCCTCCTGTAATATAAAATTGTCCTCCTCTGTATTGATTACCCTGCAGAGTTTAGTGTCATCTGCAAATATTGAAATATTACTCTGTATGCCCCCTACAAGGTCATTAATAAATATGTTAAAAAGAAGGGGGCCCAATACTGACCCCTGTGGTACCCCACTGTTAACTGAGACCCAGTCTGAGTGTTTTCCATTAACAACCACCCTTTGTTTCCTATCACTGAGCCAATTTTTAACCCACATACATATATTTTTCCCTATCCCCATTGTTCTCATTTTATGTATCAACCTTTTGTTTGGAACCGTATCAAAAGCTTTTGAAAAGTCCATATACACAACATCCACTGCATTTCCTTGGTCCAGTCCAGAACTTGCCTCCTCATAGAAACTGATCAGATTAGTTTGACAGGAACGGTCCCTCGTAAACCCATGTTGATTTTGGGTCATGAGGTTATTCTTCTTCAGATACTCTATTATTGCATCTCTTAGGAAACCCTCCAGGATTTTACCCACAGTAGAGGTTAAGCTTACTGGCCTATAATTTCCAAGTTCAGTTTTTGTCCCCTTTTTGAATATTGGCACCACATTTGCTATACGCCAGTCCTGTGGTACAGACCCTGTTATTATGGAATCTTTAAAGATTAAAAATAATGGTCTATCTATGACGTTACTTAATTCCTGCAGTACTCGCGGGTGTATCCCATCCGGGCCCGGGGATTTGTCAACTTTAGTGATTTTTAGACGCCGCCGTACTTCCTGCTGGGTTAAGCAAGTGGCATTTAATGGAGAATTTTTGTTATCACTAATCATGTTTTCTGTCATGCGATTTTCTTGTGTAATTACGGTTGAAAAAAAATCATTTAGCATATTGGCTTTTTCCTCATCCTCATCCACCATTTCACCCAGACTATTTTTAAGGGGGCCAACACTATGATTTTTTAGTTTTTTACTATTTATGTAGTTAAAGAATATTTTGGGGTTATTTTTACTTTCTCTGGCAATGATTCTCTCTGCCTCAATCTTTGCTGCCTTGATTTGTTTTTTACATAATTTATTTAATTTTCTATATTTATTTAATGCCTCATCACTACCTACTTGCTTTAGTTCTCTAAATGCTTTCTTTTTGTCACTTATTGCGCCACTTACAGCTCTATTTAGCCATAGTGGTTTCCTCCTATTTCTAGCATGTTTATTCCCAAAGAGTATATATTGTGCACAGGTCATATTCAGGATGTTAATAAATGTCTCCCATTTACTTTGTGTAGCTTTATGTCTCAGGATATTGTCCCAGTTTATTGCACTAAGATCATCTCTCAACCGTTGGAAATTAGCCTTCCTGAAGTTTAGTGTCCTTGTAACCCCTCTACTACACATCTTATTAAAGGTTACATGAAAACGTATTATTTTGTGATCACTATTACCCAAGTGACCCCAAACTCGTATATTTCATATGCGGTCTGGCCTATTGGTTAATATTAGGTCTAGCAGTGCCCCCCTTCTTGTTGGGTCCTGAACCAGTTGTGAAAAGTAATTGTCTCTCATAATTGTCAAAAACCTATTACCTTTTCTTGAACTACATGTTTCTGTCCCCCAATGTACTTCAGGGTAGTTGAAGTCTCCCATAATAATGACTTCTCCTTGAGTCGCTGCTTCATCTATTTTCTTTACGAGGATATTCTCCGCTACTTCCATTATATTTGGAGACTTATAACAAACCCCTATCAGTAATTTATTATTTTTTCCCCCTCCCCTTATCTCCAACCACAGGGACTCTACATTTTCATTAGATTCACATATATCCTCCCGCAAGACAGGTTTTAAGGATGATTTTACATATAAACACTCCCCCCCCCCTCGCTTGTTTGTACGGTCATTTCTGAACAGACTATAGCCCTGTAAATTAACTGCCCAGCCATGGCTCTCGTCTAGCCACGTCTCAGATATTCCTACCATGTCATAATTATTTTTCAACAAAATTAATTCTAATTCCTCCATTTTGTTGGTGAGGCTTCTGGCATTAGTTTACATGCATTTTATGTATCTCTCTGTACCCCTATTCCTTCTTACTTTATTGACTGTTCTAACCCCACCCCCAATTTCTTTATTTGTGCCCAGGTCACTATCTGCACTATCTTCCCCACCTATAAAATGAATACCCTCCCCCCCAATCCCTAGTTTAAACACTCCTCCAACCTTCTAGCCATTTTCTCCCCCAGCACAGCTGCACCCTCCCCATTAAGGTGCAGTCGGTCCCTAGCGTAGAGTCTGTAGCCAACTGAGAAGTCGGCCCAGTTCTCCATGAACCCAAGTCACTCCTTCCTACACCAGTTCTTGAGCCACTTATTTATCTCCCTAATCTCCCATTGCCTCTCTGGCGTGGCACGTGGTACCGGTAGTATTTCAGAGAATACCACCTTGGAGGTCCTTGCTTTCAGCTTGCAGCCTAATTACCTGAAATCATCTTTAAGGACCTTCCACCTACCTTTAACTTTGTCATTTGTGCCAATGTGCACCATGACCGCTGGGTCCTCACCAGCCCCTCCCAGTAATCTGTCAACCCGATCAGCGATGTGCCGGACTCGAGCGCCACGTAGGTAGCACACTGTTTGACAATCCCTGTCTTTGTGACAGATTGCCCTATCTGTTCCCCTAATAATTGAGTCCCCCACTACCAGCACCTGCCTGGCCTGCCCTGCTCTCCTATTTCCCCCTTACTGGAGCTGACACTCCTCCGGCTTTCAGGGGACATGCCTTGCTGCAGCAGTGCTACCCCTGTACCGTCACTCCCCTCATCTGCCAACTCTTTGCAAACTTATTGGAGTGTGCCAGATCAGGACTAGCCTCCCTGGCACTCTTCCCTCTACCCCCCCTTCTAACTGTCACCCAACTAGCGGCCTCACTGTCCTGCAGCTCCTGACTACCACCCTCCCCCACATCTACCCCAGTGAGCTGCTGCTCAGTGAGCAGCAGACTCCTTTCCATGTTGTCAATGGATCTCAGTGTTGCCAGCTGCTCATTTAGATCCAGTATCTGGGCTTACAAACGCACAACGTGCAAACATCTCGCGCAGCAGTAAGCAACCCCAACCGGCTGTTCAAGGAATGCATACATGTGGCAATATGTACATTGGATAGCATTGTCAATAATGGAGCTCATTTCCTAATGGAGATTGCAATAGACAGAATGTTCAGTAAAAAGAAAAGTAAAGAATTAATAAAATACAGACAGCAATTCAGTCCAAGGTCCTCCATTCCAAACTCCCTGAATCCAAAGTCACTGAAAAACAAGTCACACACTTACTTTCGTTCGCACTTACGCTCCGGACACACGCAGCTCGTTCACACTCGCAAATTAAGAGATTTAAAGAATTTTTTTTCCCTATTCCAGCAATGCACCCTTCACCTCAATGCACTTCCAAAGGACTGGATGCCCAACCAGCTGCCCCTTATAAACCCTTAATTATGACCCCTTCCCCTTAATTAACCCCTTGTGAGTAAAGCTACACCTCAGGATTTTAGTGCAATGTAGTTAACCCTTAAATACACAGGTAGTAAACTAAGAAACTAAAACTATAGTGAGAAAATAGGTTTTAAAAAGCCCAATAAAACTAAACAGGTAGAAAAGCACTCAGCAGGTCACAATGCAGCAACTCACACCGGTATTTTCTGCAGGATTCCCAAATACCTCTTCACTGAAAAACAAGTCACACACTTACTTTCGTTCGCACTTACGCTCCGGTCACACTCAGCTCGTTCACACTCGCAAATTAAGAGATTTAAAGAGGTTTTTTTTGTTGTTGTTTTTTTTTCCCTTTTCCAGCAATGCCACCTTCACCTCAATGCACTTCCAAAGGACTGGATGCCCAACCAGCTGCCCCTTATAAACCCTTAATTATGACCCCTTCCCCTTAATTAACCCCTTGTGAGTAAAGCTACACCTCAGGATTTTAGTGCAATGCAGTTAACCCTTAAATACACAGGTAGTAAACTAAGAAACTAAAACTGTAGTGAGAAAATATGTTTTAAAAAGCCCAATAAAACTAAACAGGTAGAAAGGCACTCAGCAGGTCATAATGCAGCAACTCACACAGGTATTTTCTGCAGGATTCCCAAATACCTCTCCACTGAAAAACAAGTCACACATTTAATTTCGTTCGCACTTACGCTCCGGTCACACTCAGCTCGTTCACACTCACAAATTAAGAGATTTAAAGAGTTTGTTTTGTTTTTTTGTTTCTTTTCCCTTTTCCAGCAATGCACCCTTCACCTCAATGCACTTCCAAAGGACTGGATGCCCAACCAGCTGCCCCTTATAAGCCCTTAATTATGACCTCTTCCTCTTAATTAACCCCTTGTGAGTAAAGCTACACCTCATGATTTTAGTACAATGTAGTTAACCCTTAAATACACAGGTAGTAAACTAAGAAACTAAAACTGTAGTGAGAAAATAGGTTTTAAAAAGCCCAATAAAACTAAACAGGTAGAAAAGCACTCAGCAGGTCACAATGCAGCAACTCACACAGGTATTTTCTGCAGGATTCCCAAATACCTCTTCACTGAAAAACAAGTCAAACACTTGCTTTCGTTCGCACTTACGCTCCGGTCACACTCAGCTCGTTCACACTCGCAAATTAAGAGATTTAAAGAGGTTTTTTTTGTTGTTGTTTTTTTTCCCTTTTCCAGCAATGCACCCTTCACCTCAATGCACTTCCAAAGGACTGGATGCCCAAGCAGCTGCCCCTTATAAACCCTTAATTATGAGCCCTTCCCCTTAATTAACCCCTTGTGAGTAAAGCTACACCTCAGGATTTTAGTGCAATGTAGTTAACCCTTAAATACACAGGTAGTAAACTAAGAAACTAAAACTGTAGTGAGAAAATAGGTTTTAAAAAGCCCAATAAAACTAAACAGGTAGAAAAGCACTCAGCAGGTCACAATGCAGCAACTCACACAGGTATTTTCTGCAGGATTCCCAAATACCTCTTCACTGAAAAACAAGTCACACACTTACTTTCGTTCGCACTTACGCTCCGGTCACAGTCAGATCGTTCACACACGCAAATTAAAAGATTTAAAGAGTTTTTTGTTTGTTTGTTTTTTTTTCCCTCTTCCAGCAATGCACCCTTCACCTCAATGCACTTCCAAAGGAGTGGATGCCCAACCAGCTGCCCCGTATAAACCCTTAATTATGACCCCTTCCCCTTAATTAACCCCTTGTGAGTAAAGCTACACCTCAGGATTTTAGTGCAATGTAGTTAACCCTTAAATACACAGGTAGTAAACTAAGAAACTAAAACTATAGTGAGAAAATAGGTTTTAAAAAGCCCAATAAAACTAAACAGGTAGAAAAGCACTCAGCAGGTCACAATGCAGCAACTCACACATGTATTTTTTGCAGGATTCCCAAATACCTCTTCACTGAAAAACAAGTCACACACTTACTTTCGTTCGCACTTATGCTCCGGTCACACTCAGCTCATTCACACTCGCAAATTAAGAGATTTAAAGAGGTTTTTTTTTGTTTGTTTGTTTTTCCCTTTTCCAGCAATGCACCCTTCACCTCAATGCACTTCCAAAGGACTGGATGCCCAACCAGCTGCCCCTTATAAACCCTTAATTATGACCCCTTCCCCTTAATTAACACCTTGTGAGTAAAGCTACACCTCAGGATTTTAGTGCAATGTAGTTAACCCTTAAATACACAGGTAGTAAACTAAGAAACTAAAACTGTAGTGAGAAAATAGGTTTTAAAAAGCCCAATAAAACTAAACAGGTAGAAAAGCACTCAGCAGGTCACAATGCAGCAACTCACACAGGTATTTTCTGCAGGATTCCCAAATACCTCTTCACTGAAAAACAAGTCACACACTTACTTTCGTTCGCACTTACGCTCCGGTCACACTCAGCTCGTTCACACTCGCAAATTAAGAGATTTAAAGAGTTTTTTTTTGTTTGTTTGTTTTTCCCTTTTCCAGCAATGCACCCTTCACCTCAATGCACTTCCAAAGGGCCAAGGCCAACACCCTCCTTCTCTAATGACATCTCACTTGACACCCCTATCTTATTCCCAGTTCTTGTGCACCATAGAATCATCATCATCATTGTCATCCTTGACTCGGCTAATAGTTTCCTATGAGTTGACAATGTGGTCAAAGCTCCTTGCACCCCACCCTTCCCCTGCCTGACTCCCACCACAAGATTTTACCTGTCTTAGAGTGTTACTTCTTCTGACACCCAGGGCCGGCATTGGTGGCATGCAAATTAGGCATTTGCCTAGGGCCTCCACTCCTCAGGGGCCCCCTGCATCTACAGCAAAAATTAGATTGATAATATCAATCTAATTTCCGATGCTGAGACAGCTTAAGGACCTTCCGTGACATCACAGTCATGTAACCGTGATGTCACCACAGGTCTTCTACTCTCCGGGACTTTAGGAACTTTGTTGACATCATGATCATTTGACCGGTCACTTGACCGGTCATGTGTCCGTGATGTCACCACAGTTCCTTTAATGTGCGGGAGATTAGAAGAACTGAAGAAGAGGGGACTGGTAAGTACTCTATTGTGTGTGTATACTATACACGCAATATAATACTAATATATATATACATACATATATATATATAATGTGTGTGAATGCATGTATGTGCATGCATGTGTATGTATTTGCATGCATGTCTCTGTATGTATGTGCTTGTGCATGCATGTCTCTGTGTGTATGTGCCTGTGTATGTATGTCTGTGCCTGTGAATGCATGTCTCTATATGTATGTGCATGCATGCATCGGTATGTATGTGCCTGTGCATGCACCCCTCTATATGTATGTGCCTGTGAATGCATGTCTCTGTATGTATGTGCCTGTGCATGTATCTGTATGTATGTGCATGCCCCTGTATATATGTGCCTGTCCATGTGTGACATGCAGAAGTAGTGCTGTTGCTTTAAAAGAATTCAGCACAGGAAGAGTTGTTCTCCCGAAGCATCCAGCAACTAGAGGGGTTAACACAGTCACAGGAGAAGGGGAGTGTTTTAGTAGAGCCCCAGGGTGATTGTGGGGAAGTTGATTACTGTCTGGCTGGAGCCGAAGAGAAAGGTGGTGTGTGTGTTCTGTATCTCACAGAAGTGCCCCTGCAAGTGAAAAGAATTCAAGTCAGGAATGAAGCTAAGCACAGGTCAGGTAGAGTTACTGAACCAGCAGTGCAGAGTATTGTCGGGCAGAAAGATAAGGACTGGAAGAAATGGGGTCACAGGGATCATCTCCCTCAGCAACCCCCCTCTCCTCCATCTCACTGCGCTGTAAAGAATGCTGTGTTCATTAATGTGCCTTTGCATTAGAACTGTGCTGTCCTGTACTACTGGGAAGACTGTGAACTGCTGTGCTGCTAAGGAAACTGTACTGTTTGTCACTGGAGCCTGTTGCTCATAAGACTTAACTTGCACTGGCTGTGCGGCTTCTTATTAAATGCTACTGTTCTACTGTTTATGAGGACTCTTGTCTGCTCAGCAAGTGAAACAACGTGTCCCTGCTTGAGGGTCAATACCCCTGTGTGCCTGAGAGAAGCTGCAGCATATGGTCTATGGTCGCCCTGAGTAACGGTTCCCCCAGGATTCCAAAGAATTCATGCAACCTGTCTGGCCCCTTTCTGAACCTACCAGCGTGCGTGTAACATTGGTGGCCCGTATGGGGAGTCCTGAGCGGGAATTAGCGTGGAGAGGGAGAAGAGGAAAAGTGTCTGGAAAAACACAGCAGTACAGCACCTCAACTCAACTCTGCTACAGCAGTTAAAGGGGACCAGCGCTAAAGAAAACTCACTAGCAGCAATGGATGTGGAAATACAAATGGATAGAATTAGTGAGGTGCTTCTTCAGTTAACCTGTGAAGAATTGAGAACAGTAGCAGAACATATAAAGATGTCAGAAGAACAGATTTCTAAAGCACACAACCGCAGGCAACTGTTAGCTGCCATTAATGCAAAAATAGAAGAGCTGGGGGAGAAAGAAGCTGAAGACGTCATGGGGACATTCCTCCAGGAACTAACACAGTTTATAACCAGGTTGAAGTTGGAGGATGGAGGGGGCGGCACCAATTACCAAAAGCGGGAATCTCCATCCACAGACTGAACTACAGGAATTGAAAGAACAATTCAAAGCCCTAACAACAGCCCTGCAGGAATCAACCAAAACCTCTGAACGGGTGACAGACTCATACAGGACCTTTAACCTGCTCGGGTTAGATAAATCAGGGAGACAGTCCTCTAACACCACAAATCACCATAAGGAAAGAATTCAAGATCCTGGGACAGAGTGGAGAGTGTGAACAGAAAGAGAGACTGTCTTATAGGAACTTGTTGCACCAGATCGATGCAGGCTTACAGAAAGGCTACCAGCCAGATGAGATTGTTGAGGGGGGTGGTGAAAGCGATCAGCCCAGGACTGAACCTCCGTAGTATGCTAGAAATGAAGAGTCAATTGACCTTGCAACAGTTAAGGATGATTTTAAAAGGGCACTATAAAGAAGAGAGTACTTCAGAATTGTTCCACCGACTCATTAACCTCTCACAGAAAAATAATGAATCACCCCAAAGTTTCTTGATCAGAGCAATTGAACTGAAGGATAGACTGTTGTTTGCATCCAGAGATGTAGAAGCAGAAGAGAAGTTTAATGCTGGACTAGTTCAGAAGAAGTTCTTGAGATCATTGGGAACGGGGTTAATCAGCAAAGACATCAAGTTGCAGCTGAAACAATACCTAGAAGATCCTGGCATTCTGGACGAAGTCCTAATGGAAAAAATGAATGAGGCAGCTAGTTTGGAGTCAGAGAGCAAACAGAAGTTAAAGAAAAGTTCTGCTCCTAAAATCACCAAAATGAGTCAGCTGCAGTTGGAGACCCCCAGTGGCTAGTGCAAAGATCATCATAGAGACCCTCCAGTGCCACCTCCAAGAGAGAACCTTAAATCACCAACAAAAGAGAGGCCTGCCAGCGCAGATTGGGAGGAAGTAATAGGAGAACTGCGAGCCGAGTTGATTGAGGTGAAAAAGTTGATTCAGTCCAGGCCAGAACCGGTATCCTTCAGACCCAGGGGTGGGTTCCAAAACAGAAGATACCCGGCTTGTGAAGCGTGCCGTTCATCAAATCAGAGTACGGTGTGTGTCCACTGTCTAAGGTGTGGTGAGGAAGGACATTATGCCAAGGAATGCCAATGGTCAGGGTCGTTTGGATTAAAAGACAGGAGGTTGCCAGTGCGGGGTGACTGGTAACTGTGACACGGAGGAGGCCCCAGAAGCAAATCCAAATCTCACCAAACCCCAGAACGGCGCATGAGGTAAAACGGCTGTGTCAGTACTAGCCCCAAGTGTGTTCCCGTCTACAACAGCTGCAAGAGAGACAGGGGCATCAGTTACTTAATGACCAGTGCGGAGGTAAAACGATGTACTCCTGGGAGGAGGATTCCTCGGTCAGTAAAGATAGCTTCATCAGCCTAATCGGTGAAAGGTGCTTTATACAGTGCCAGCTAGATGAACTCCTGATAAAAGCACTGTGGGACACAGGAGCCCAAGCGAGCCTTTAAAATGAAGAATGGTGAAGGCGCTACCTGTCACACACTTGCCTTCGGTCACTAAAAGAACTCTTGGGACCAGAGGAACTCCACGGCAAAGCCGTCAACCAAACCAAAATCCCTTTCATAGGCAGAACGTGGCAGAGAATCCTATCCTGGGTTATAATGTAATCAGTGAGGTCATCACGAAATACAAGGCAGGGGCGCTGGTGATGGATGCAATCGCCACATCGCTCACCATATCCAACGCCGCGGTGGAAAATGTGATTCATAGAGTAAAGAAAGCACAGAATACAATGGACCTAAAAGAAGTCAAGGTAGGCTGGCGCCCAACCATCATCCCTGCAAACCAAATAGTGGGGGTGAGGTGTGGAGTCTGGGAAGAACCGGGAAGAAAAGTCCAGAAAGACTGCTCGTGCCAAAAGACTCCTCAGAACTTCCGGAAGGCCTAGTTCAAGGTGAGACTGTGCTTACGATTCCTACTGGTGGGTTTGCTCGAGTGACAGTACCGGTGATGAATACTACGAGACACGAAATTAGACTGGATCCAAAGACTGTTAGGTCACATCGAAACCATTAAAACAGTATATCCAGCCAGTGTGAGACCCGCCCATTGGTCTACAGTGAACTCAGTCTCCCCACCAAGGAACAGGAGTTGCCCAGGGGAATAAATTGCACGACCCACCTTGGAGTCCTGGGATCCCGCAGTACCCTTGGAACACTTGTGTGCTGAAGATCGAGCGGTAGCAAAACAGATGCTGAGAGAAGAGTGTCATGCATTCTCCAATGACATAGGCTTTATCCCATCATTGCAGTTGAAAATCAATTTGAAAGACACAACCCCAGTAACCAGAATTTACGTCTGTGCCGAAACCATTACACCTTGAAGTGAAAGAGTATTGACAAGACCTAATCAACAGAGGTTGGATCCAAAAGTCGAAGTCGTCTTATTCCTCTCCTATTGTTTGTGTTAGGAAGAAGGATGGTACGTTGAGACTCTGCTGTGATTACGGGAACTAAACCGAAAGTCAGAACCTGATCGGCACCCGATACCAAAGATTCAAGATATGCTGGATAGCCTATCAGGAAGTACCTGGTTCTCTGTCCTTGATCAGGGTAAAGCATACCATCAAGGGTTTGTTGAAGAGTCCAGTAGACCCTTGACAGCATTCATCACACCGTGGGGATTATATGAGTGGATCCGCATACCACTTGGGCTCAATTCAGCTCCAGCAGAA
Source organism: Phyllobates terribilis (assembly GCF_046119375.1). Lineage (NCBI taxonomy): Eukaryota > Metazoa > Chordata > Amphibia > Anura > Dendrobatidae > Phyllobates > Phyllobates terribilis. Next base: position 78,536,006 of record NW_027362772.1, read on the forward strand.
TTCCAGAGGAGCATGGAGACGTGTTTAGAAGGATTGAGGGACGATATCTGCCAGTCGTACTTGGATGACAATGTGGTACACAGCAAAACCTTCTGGGAGCATGTTGAAAACGTGAGGATCGTATTACAACGGTATCAACAATATGGAGTTAATTTGACCCCAAAGAAGTGTGAACTGTTCAAAAGACAAGTCCGATTTCTAGGGAAAATTGTGTCCGGAGACGGATATACTATGGACCCAGCAGAAATTGCTCAGGTACTGGCCTTAAAAGACAAGCATCCCTCTACCGTCGGAGAGTTGAGGCAGATATTAGGATTCCTCTCCTACTATCGTTTTTACGTTCGGAACTTCTCCAGGATTGACACACCACTATACCTCCTCTTGGGGGAGACGACAGAGACAACAACACCCACGGAGAAAGAGAAGAACGCGCGTAGGACGGGGCTTAAAAGAAACAACATTGTTTCGTCCCAACAGCCCATTCTCTGGACAGCGGACCACCAGGAGGTTTTGGAAGAACTAGTAGACTACCTGGTAAAACCACCCATCTTGGGATATCCTGATTTCAATTTACCATTTGTTCTTCATTGTGACGTTTCTCAAGTTAGACTGGGAGCTGCCCTGTATCAGCATCAAGATGGAAAATTAAGGATCATCGGTTACCGTTCTAGAACGTTGACAGGCACAGAGAAGAATTACCATCTACATTCTGGAAAATTGGAGTTCCTGGCATTGAAATGGGCTATCTGTGAATGATTTAGAGATTATCTCTACTACAGCAAAGAGTTTGAGGTATACACTGACAACAACCCTTTGACCTATGTCCTTACTACAGCGAAACTGAATGCAACGAGTCAGAGATGAGTCGCTGAACTAGCTGACTTCAATTTCAGCATCAAGTACAGGCCAGGAAAATGCAATGCGAATGCTGAGGATTGCCAAGAATGCCACTAGAGCCTGAGGAATTTATGTAAGAATGCTCAGAGGAAGTCAGTCTGGAAGCAATTGAGAGCACTACCCAAGCAGTACAAGCTTATCAGGAGGAAGACACACCATTGTGTTGTCCATTGGCGGTGGAAACCACCATAAAAGTGTGAGAACAAGATCACCCCTGGTCTATTCAACAACTACAAAAATGGAAAATCCGTAGAGCACAACGGGAAGATCAGATAATTGGTAGAATACTACTTCATGTGGACTAAAATAGGTTTCCAAGTAAACAAGAAAGAGTCAATGAGTCACCAGCAGTATCTGTTTTAATTAAAGAATGGACGAAGCTCTATCTCAGTGAAGACGGTATCCTGTATCGTAAAGGAGGACAAAACCGGCAGTTGGTACTACCCAGAGTATTCCGTAGGTTGGTCTTTAAAGAACTCCATGAAAACATGGGATACCTGGGAGTGGAAAGGACAATCAGCTTGATCCGTGAACGTTTCTTCTGGCCGTACATGCAGAGAGATATTGAGAGGTACGTGACCAGAGAGTGTGGGTGTCTGAAAGATAAACGTCCCAACACATCAACCCGGGCACCTATGGGCAACATCCAAACTATGTATCCATTTGAGATGGTCTCAATAGACTTTCTACATCTCAAGACGGGCAAGGGTGGTTACGAATACATCTTGGTGGTGATGGACCATTTCACTCGATTTGCTCAAGCATATTCCACCACCAATAAATCAGGTTGAACAGCGGCAGAGAAGATCTTCAATGATTTTGCTTTGAGGTTTGGGTTCCCTATGAGGTTACACCACGACCAAGCAAGAGAATTTGAGAATCAGCTCTTTGCCAAGCTAGGAAAGTACTGTAGAATTCAGAGATCCCACACAACGCCCTATCACCCAGAGGGTAATGGACAAGTGGAACGTTTTAAACGGACATTATTGTCGATATTACGCACTTTAACAGCTGATGAGAAGAAAGACTGGAAGAGTTCCCTGTCAAAAGTGGTACATGCCTATAACTGTACAAAGAGCGACGCAATGGGTTACTCATCCTTTTTCCTAATGTATGGACGATCGTCAAGACTGTCAATCGACATCATGTTCAATACTCCGGTGTCAGAGGCTTACAGAACGTATCCGGAGTACTTTCAGAAATGGAAGGAACGGATGGCAGATACATACAACATAGCATTCAAAGTGGTTACGCAAGGACAGAGCAAGAGTAAGGATTACTATGATTGAAAATGTTATAGAGCAGAATTGGCACCGAGAAGCCGGGTGCTAGCCAAGAAGGTAAGTGAGAAAGGCGGACCAGGAAAACTTTGTTCGTACTTGGAAGACAAGGTGTATGTGGTCGTAAGGAGGAAAGATGACAGCCCAGTGTATGAAATCCGATTGGAAATGAGAGACAAGAAAACCAGAATAGTCAATCGAAATTTACTACTACCCTGTGATTATCTCCCACTACAACAAGACTTTCCAGGAGTAGACCGACATCGTCCGAGATTGACTAAGGGACCACCACAGACTGAAGCTCCGGAGGTGGATAGTGACATTGAAAGTTCCGATGGAGAAGAACACACCGTTGTATTTCTCGGACCGGCAAGGAGAGGGATGTACCAACCTCAGGAGAGTGAACTAAGTTCTGAGGCTCCAGAGTTAGTACCAAGGAGTACAGATGAAGTCCAATTCAGATATGATGATCGAACACTGGCCACTGAAGAGACCGATCGACACTCAGGAGGAGCGGAATTACCAGACCATGCGGAAACAAGTGACTCAGGAGAAGTACAGGAACTTACAGAGGCAGCTCCAAGAGCATCTAAGGAAGCACGGGAAATGAGTGCGGTGGGAGAAACTTCTGTGACCGAAGAACCCGTTGTCTCTGAGGAACAACCCACCAGGAGGATGTCGACTCAAGAAGTGAGGAGGCCCGTGATGCTGACGTATGAGACACTTGGTGAACCAAGTCAAGAGCCAAGGACTGTCGACTGGAAACAGGTATCTCTGCCTGGGGACCAGGTAAGCCCACTTGAGTGGTATTCACCACCGAGAGGCAGTATGGAAGATGTTGCCTACTGGAAAGACTTGTTATCATGCTTTGATTTTCCTTAAAAGACTTTGTAGAAACAAAGAAATGTTAAGGCATAGAGAGAGAGAGCTGGTTGAAGACATACGAAAAGCTCCAGCTGAAGAGATGCTGATTGTTTTAATTGTGTTAATTGTTTTTTTCTTACAGGCATCCTACAAGAAAAAGGTCATAAGATTAGGTTGTTATCAATGTTTATAAACGTTACACTAATTTCACAATGCCAATTTGTATATAAAGTTATCCAACTTTCACCACTGTCTCAGAATTGGTCAGATTGACTAATTAAGACGAATGTCAAGGACGACATTCAAAAAGGATGGAAGAGTGTGACATGCAGAAGTAGTGCTGTTGCTTTAAAAGCATTCAGAAACTATTAGAAGTAAGTGTTGTGCTCCAGAAGCATCCAGAAACTAGAGGGGTTAACACAGTCACAGGAGAAGGGGAGTGTTTTAGCGGAGCCCCAGGGGGATTGTGTGCTGTCTGTCTGGATCCAAAGAGAAAGGTGGTGTGTGTGTTCTCTATCTCACAGAAGCGCCCCTGCAAGTGAAAAGGATCCAAGTCAGGAGTGAAGCTAAGCACAGGTCAGGTAGAGTTTCTGAACTAGCAGTGCAGAGTATTGTCAGGCAGAAAGATAAGGGCCTGAAGAAATGGTGTCACAGGGATCATCTTCCTCAGCAAACCCTTCCCCCTCCTCCATCTCACTGCACTGTAAAGAATGCTGTGTTCATTAATGTGCCTTTGTATTAGAACTGTGCTGTCCTGTACTACTGGGAAGACTGTGAACTGCTGTGCTGCTAGGGAAACTGTACTGTTTGTCACTGGAGCCTGTTGCTCATAAGACTTAACTTGCACTGGCTGTGCGACTTCTTATTAAATGCTACTGTTCTACTATTTATGAGGACTCTTGTCAAGTGTGTCTGGTCAGCAAGTGAAACAACCTACGTGTCTGTGCCTGAGGGTCAATACCCCTGTCTGCCTGAGAGAAGCTACAGCATATGGTCTATGGTCGCCCTAACGGTTCCCCCAGGATTCCAAAGAATTCATGTAACCTGTCTCGCCCCTATCTGAACCTAGCGGTGTGCGTGTAACACATGCATGTCTCTGTATGTATGTGCATGCATGCAACTATATGTATGTGCCTGTGCATGCATGCCTCTGTATGTATGTTCATGCATGCTTGTGTAAGTATCTGTTCATGCATGTATCTGTAAGTATGTGCTTTGTGTATGCATGTTCAGTGGGGGAAATAAGTATATGACACACTGCTGATTTTGCAAGTTTTCCCACCTACAAAGAATGAAGGGGTCTGTAATTTTTATCGTAGGTACACTTCAACTGTGAGAGACAGAACCAGAAAATCACATTGTATGATTTTTACATAATTCATTTGCTTTTTATTGCATGAAGTAAGTATTTGATACAATAGGAAAACAGAACTTAATATCTGGTACAGAAACCTTTGTTTGCAATTACAGAGGTCAGATGTTTTCTGTAGTTCTTAACCAAGATTACTCACACTGCAGCAGAGATTTTGGCCCCCTCCTCCATACAGATCTTCTCCAGATCTTTTCAGGTTTTGGGGCTGTTGCTGTGCAACATTGAGTTTCAGCTCCCTCCAAAGATTTTCTATTGGGTTCAGGTCTGAAGACTGGCTTGGCCACTCCAGGACCTTAAAATGCTTCTTACAGAGCCAGTCCTTAGTTGCCGTGGCTGTGTGTTTCGGGTTATTGTCATGCTGGAAGATCCAGTTACAACACATCTTCAATGCTCTTACTGAGGGAAGGAGTTGGTGGCCAAATACATGACCCCATCCTTCCTCCCTTCAATACAGTGCAGTCGTCCTGTCCCCTTTGCAGAAAAGCACCACCCAAAAGTATGATGTTTCCCCCACCATTCTTCACAGTTGGGATGGTGTTCTTGGGGTTGCACTCATCCTTCTTCTTCCCCCAAACACAGCGAGTGGAGTTGATATCAAAAAGTTCTATTTTGGTCTCATCTGACCAGATGATCTTCTCCCATGCCTCCTCTAGATCATTCAGATGGTCATTTGCAAACTTCAAACGGGCCTGGACATGTGCTGACGTGAGCAGGGGGACCTTGCGTGCCCTGCATGATTTTAATCCATGACAGCATAGTGTGCTACTAATGGTATTGTTTGAGACTGTGGTCCCAACTCTTTTCAGGTCATTGACCAGGTCCTCCCGTGTAGTTCTGGGCTGATTCATGACCTTTTCAGAATCATCCTTACCCCACGAGGTGAGATTTTGCAGGGAGCCCAGACCAAGGAAGATTGACAGTCATCTTGTGTTTCTTCCATTTTCTAATAATTGTGCTAACAGTTGTTGCCTTCTCACCAAGCTGCTTGCCTATTGTTCTGTAGCCCATCCCAGCCTTGTGCAGGTCTACAATTTTATCCCTGGTGTCCTTAGACAGCTCTTTGGTCTTGGTCATGGTGGAGTGTGATTGAGTGCATGAACAGGTGTCTTTTATACAGGTAACGAGTTCAAACAGGTGCAATTAATACAGGTAATGAGTGCAGAGTATTAGGGCTTCTTAAAGAAAGACTAACAGGTCTGTGAGAGCCAGAATTCTTGCTGGTTGGTAGGTGATCAAATACTTATTTCATGTGATAAAATGCTAATTAATTATGTAAAAATCAAACAATGTGATTTTCTGGTGTTTATTTTTAGATTCTGTCTCTCACAGTTGAAGTGTACCTACAATAAAAATTACAGACCTCTCCATTCTTTGTAGGTGGGAAAACGTGCAAAATCGGCAGAGAATCAAATACTTATTTTCCCCACTTTATCTGCTCCTTGTATACATATGTGTGTATGTGCTCAGTGTATACATGTGTGTGTGCTACATGTATATACATATGTGTGTAATATACAATGTGTGTGTCACATACTGTGTGTGTGTGCAGCATCCACATTTATAAATCCCGGCAGCACAGACGAGAGTTCTTAGGTGTAAACATGTCAGCAATCGCCCAACGAACGAGCAAAATGCTCAATCATCGGGTGACTGGATTGTTTATGGCAGAACAAAAATCATTGTTCTCAGCAGCACTTCACCTGGTACAAACTGCAGAAGTGCTGCTGATAACATGGTGCTGGGGACAGATTGATCTACTAGTGATGGTTCTGTGCCGATTGTTCTTCCTCAGTCGGTGTAAAGAGCCTGGAAAACGACGACCTGAATATTGTTGATTGAACTCGTTTAACAGCCTGAACTCCATATAAATGCAACCAAAATATTTCTTTGTGATGGTGCAATATGTGAGCATTTGGGGTCCCACTTTAAACCTTTGTGCAGGGCCCTCCTTTGACTAAAACTGGCCCTACTGCCACCAGAGCTTACAAAGCCAACAACACCACTGGGCTTTTGAATCATGTCCTCTATCTCCTCAGACCTCATGTCATCTGAGTACAAAGGCTGACTGTTCATCTTTTCCAATAAATCAGCTGGAAGAAATTGTTCTGGTGAAGTATCTTCCTTAGTGTTGGTATATGCAACAGTTGTGGACTTCTTTGTTCGTGTGAAGGAGGACTTTATGCTGATCTGACAGTAGATGGCGATGTTGTGTAAAGTTTCCTTGTTTACTGTGTTGTAAAAGAAAAAAGTCTCTCTTGTATTTTCTGTTTTGTTCTTACTTCCTGGTGCAGTACTGTGTGACTGTGCGTTTTTTCTTTTTCCCCATGTTCTGAGAAGTAAAAGCTTATTATTAGTGTTGAGCGAGCATGCTCGACACTGCTCGGTACTCGCCCGAGCATCACGCTACTCGGGATGTTTGGCGAGCACCGAGCATTTCCGGGTTACTCGGGCGAGAGCTCGGGTCTCCACCCTGCATGTTTGGCGCTCTTTACAGAGCCAATGAACATGCAGGGATTGCCAGCCTGTCACTGTAATGCCGCAGCCATGTTGTTTGTGGGCATTACAGTGATTGGCTGGCCGCACAGCGTCACCTCGAGTATTTAAAACCGGGCGCCGCCATCTTGGACACAGTCGCTCCGGATTAGACAGTGTAGGGACAGCGCTGCTGAACTAGGGAGAGATTTAAAACTGCTTTTGCTGTTCCACGGTAAAAAAATCTCTATTATCCTGTTTTTCGCATTTTTTGCCTTAAAAAAAAACATTGTCTCCTGACTGTTGTGACACAAAAATATATCTGTTGAAAATAGTCTGTTGTAGGCCCGACAAATCCCAGTGTGGTTTTGCAGTTCCACAGGTCAAATCTCTGTAGTATCCAGTTTTGGGCCTTTTGTATCTAAAAAAAAACAGTTTGAGTGTGTCGCTCACTGTTCAGCCGCAAATCTATATTTTTAAAAAAGTCTGGTATACACCAGTAAATTAAAACTGTGGTTTTGCTGATACACGGTAAAAAAAATCTCTATTATCCTGTTTTTCGCATTTTTTGCCTTAAAAAAAAAACAGTGTCTCTTGACTGTTGTGACACAAAAATATATCTGTTGAAAATAGTGGCCCGACAAATCCCAGTGTGGTTTTGCAGTTCCACGGGTCAAATCTCTGTAGTATCCAGTTTTGGGCCTTTGGTAGCCGTGAGTCTCAACCGCATACTCCTCCTCACCCTGATGCTCCTTCCTCCCACCATGCCGATTGTCGTCAGACAGCAACTGATCCCACACTTGGACACTCTGAAGAGCTGTTCACTGGTCCATTTCCATATTTGTGCCCCTCGCCTGCTCCGCTTGAAGTGGTGGAAGAGGAGATCCCATGTAGCGATGCCCAAATATTTGAACAGCCACGGCCACAGGAAGTCGACGCTGGCAATTTGTCACAAGAGATGGACGATGACGAGACACAATTGCCAGGAAGTGAGGAGGAGCATCGTGGTGCGCAATTGGAAGAGGAGGAGGTGGTGGATGATCTAGTAACTGACCCAACGTGGCAGGAGAACATGCAGAGTGAGGCCAGCAGCACACAGGGGGAGGGAGGCAGAGTACCCCAACAGGCAGGAAGAAGCAGTGTGGTGGCCACAGACAGAAGGCGGGCAACCGTTCCCGGTAACACCAACACGAGGGACGTTGCCAGTACAAGCGGTAGGTCTTCCAGAGTCTGGAATTTTTTTAAAGACTCTGCTGATAACCCCAAAAAGGCCATTTGTACCACCTGCCAGCATCAGCAGGGGTGACAAAACTACCAGCCTGACCACCACCAGCATGATCAGGCACATGGCAGCAAAGCACCCGACTTTGTGGGGCGAACCCCAAGGTCCATGACCAGTGTCAGCGGGTGTCACCACTGCTTCTTCTGCTGTTGTGCGTGCAATAGAACCCCCTGTTGTGTGTGCAAGGCAATCCCCTGTCCATACTGCATGTAAAGATGCCCCCTCCTCTCAGTCTTCACTTGTTATGGCAGTTTCTCAAGAAACAGCATCAACGTCCACGTCCACGTCCCACCGCAGCGTTCAATTGTCCATATCCCAGACCTTTGAACGAAAGCGCAAATTCGCAGCCAATGCCCCACAGGCCACAGTCCTAAATTCGCACATTTCACGACTACTTGCGTTGGAAATGCTGCCTTTTAGGCTGGTGGAGACGGAATCCTTCCGCAACCTTATGGCGGTGGCCGTCCCTTGGTACTCGGTCCCCAGCCGACACTATTTTTCCTGGTGAGCCATCCCCGCACTACACAAGCACGTTTCCCAAAACATCTGCCGTGCCCTCAACAACGCAGTTACTGGAAGAGTCCACCTGACAACGGACTCGTGGACAAGTGCTTGTGGCCAGGGACGGTACATCTCCCTGACGCCACACTGGGTAAACATAGTGGAAGCCGGGACCCAGTCGGACCTTGGGATGGAACACATCCTCCCCTCACCGAGAATTGCGGGCCCTATGTCAGTCAGAGTTGCCCCCACAGTGTACAGCTCCTGCACATCATCCTCCTCCTCCTCCTCATGTTCAGCCTCCATCTCAGATATCACCACATCAGTTACAAGCTGGAAGCACTGCAGTACTGCCTCCGCCAAGCGGTGCTGAAACTCATAATCTTAGGTGATAAACCTCACACTGCTTGTGAGTTGTGGACAGCTGTGAAAGAGCAGGCAGATCTGTGGCTGAGACTGCTGAACCTACATCCAGGCATGGTCGTGTGTGACAATGGCTGTAACCTGGTGGCGGCTCTGAGGCGAGGCGAGATCACACATGTACTATGCCTGGCTCATGTGCTTAACCTCGTGGTTCAGCAGTTTCTTAAATCGTACCCCGAGTTGCCAGATCTGCTCGTGAAAGTACGCCGCCTGTCAGCTCATTTTCGCAAGTCGGCTACAGCGTCCGCCGCCCTTGCTGTGTTGCAGCAGAATTTGATGCTTCCGGCACACCGACTGGTGTGTGATGTCCCCACACGTTGGAACTCTACCCTCCACATGTTGCTAAGGATTTGTGAGCAGAAGAGAGCAGTTGTGGAGTACCAGCTGCAACAAGGCCGTCGATATTCAGGTCAGATTCCACACATAAGACCTCAGGAGTGGACCTGGATGTCTGACATATGTACCATCCTGACAAACTTTGAGGAGGCCACCAAGATGGTGAGTGGCGATGACGCCATCATTAGTGTCAGCATCCCACTTGTCTGTCTTTTGCAATGCTCTCTGCAGAGAATTAAAGAGGAGGCATTGCAGCCAGAGTATGATGAGATGGATCAAGAAGCCGTAGCAGGCGATTACACACAGCCCAGCCTCATCTCATCCCAACGTGCATTGGGGGACAATGAGGGAGAGGAGGAGGAGGAGGAAGAACAGGAGCTGGTATCATGCGCTGTAGACGGTAGTACCTCTACAACTGTCATACCGTCGGTTCAGCGTGGGTGGCCTGAGGACAGGGGGGAGGAGGAGGAGGAGGAGAGCATGGGCACTCGTCATCTTGGTGAGGACACGGAAATCTTGCCCGTTACCAGTCTGGCACGCATGGCTGACTTTATGTTACGCTGCCTTAACCGTGACCCTCGCGTTGTCAAAATGTTGGGTGACAGTCATTACTGGTTGGTGACACTTGTAGACCCCCGCTACAAGGAGAACTTTCACTCTCTTATTCCTGAGGTGGAGAGGTCTACAAAAATGGGGCAGTACCAGAAGGCCCTTGCTGCAGAACTGTTAAAAAAAATCCCATCTGAACACGCTAGCGGCAGAGGTCACAGATCGTTGACCAACCAAAGCGTACAAGCGAGAGAGAGGCAACTCCAATCCAGCAGAGGCAGGGGAATACTGTCAACGTTCTGGGACAGTTTTCTCAGACCCTCCCTTCGGACAGACCCTGAGGCGCGGGATACTCTCACAAGGAGTGGAAAGTTTCAAAAGATGGTGAGGGAGTACCTTGCCGACCGTACCGGCGTCCTCCGTGATTCCTCTGTGCCTTTTAATTATTGGGTATCCAAGCTGGACACTTGTAATGAACTCGCTCTGTACGCCTTGGAGGTCCTGGCCTGCCCTGCCACTAGCGTGTTATCGGAGCGTGTTTTTAGTGCCGCTGGGGGAATTATAACTGATAAGCGCACTCGCCTGTCAACTGACAATGCTGACAAGCTGACCCTTATCAAAATGAACAAGGGCTGGATTGGGCCAGACTTCTCATCACCACCAAATGACAGCAGAGTAACATAAAGTCAAATCCACTGTGATATTTCGGGAGGTGTATTCACATGCACCGCTTCACACCCACACATGGGTATACGCTTCCTCATTTCGGCTGTTTTATGTTCTTCTCCTTATCCTCAGCTTCCACCACCACTATACCACCAGAGTGACCATGGTCCGTGTTGCCATTATTGAAAGTTCCTCCATCCTGATTTTTGTCAGCTTTTGCTTGGAAGGCATAAGCAAAGACTGTGGGAGACCCACTCCCCAATAATGGGAATAATATTTTTAAGATGCTGTACTGTATGACTCTTCCAAGGGGCATTAAAAGCGTCTTGTTATACCACTCTGACCTCCACGTCTCTTGTAAGGGGCATTATAACCGTCTTGTTATACCACTCTGACCTCCACGTCTCTTCTGAGGGGCATTTAAAGCATCTTGTTATACCACTCTGACCTCCACGTCTCTTGTAAGGGGCATTAAAACCGTCTTGTTATACCACTCTGACCTCCACATCTCTTGTAAGGGGCATTAAAAGTGTCTTGTTATACCACTCTGACCTTCACGTCTCTTCTGAGGGGCATTAAAAGCATCTTGTTATACCACTCTGACCTCCACGTCTCTTGTAAGGGGCATTAAAACCGTCTTGTTATACCACTCTGACCTCCACGTCTCTTCTGAGGGGCATTAAAAGCGTATTGTTATACTACTCTGACCTCCACGTCTCTTGTAAGGGGCATTAAAACCGTCTTGTTATACCACTCTGACCTCCACGTCTCTTGTAAGGGGCATTAAAACCGTCTTGTTATACCACTCTGACCTCCACGTCTCTTCTGATTGACATTAAAAGTGTCTTGTTATACCACTTTGACCTCCACGTCTCTTGTAAGGGGCATTAAAACCGTCTTGTTATACCACTCTGACCTCCACATCTCTTGTAAGGGGCATTAAAAGCGTCTTGTTATACCACTCTGACCTCCACGTCTCTTCTGAGGGGCATTAAAAGCATCTTGTTATACCACTCTGACCTCCACGTCTCTTGTAAGGGGCATTAAAAGCGTCTTGTTATACCACTCTGACCTCCATGTGTCACGCTGTCTCTGTATACTGGAGGTAGGGGGCCTAAGCTGACCCTAAGCTGGGGCCCTGACTAATCCCTCAACCTGGAGGTACTGTTAAAGGTACAGAGGTCCAGGCCGCCAGCGTAACCCCTACCTCCTGAAGATCCCTGCACCTCAGTAATCTAGTCCTGAGAAGGACCCCGATCACAACCAAAGGGAACAAGAAATAATATGCCCAAACACAGTATTTAGACGAACGAGACAGTACAAGGGAAAAACCAAAACCACCTTGCATACAAACAACTTCTCAACTACAACAGAGGGAAAACCAACGGGAAAGGAGATAAATGATAAAGCGAGGAAAGGGAAAAAACACTTCCAAATACACTTATCTCAGCAACTCCAAACACCACGATCCGCTCTGTCAGTCTGAATGAAATGCTTTCACCGACACCTCCCAAACAGACCAGCAGGTATATGAAGGAGTCTCACTACAGAAGTATTGATTGCAGCTGGGCGAGGCTGGACCTCATCTAGCCCAGAGAGAGAGAGAGAATTAACTCCCTCACTGCCGAGAAACACAAAGCACCAACAAGTCAGCTGCGAGAAGTCAGGCTGTGTACTCGTGACGATCTTCGTGGCAACACACCCGTGACAGTACCCCCCCTTCTACGAGGGGCCTCCGGACCCTCAGGGCCAGGTTTATCCGGGTGAGTCGTGTGGAAGGCCCGAACTAATCGGTCTGCGTTAATATCCGACGCAGGAACCCACATCCTCTCCTCAGGACCATACCCCTTCCAATGAACCAGGTACTGAAGGGACCGGCGATTAAAGCGTGAATCAATGACCCTCGATACTTGGAACTCCAAGTTACCATTGACAACCACTGGAGGGGGAGGTAAAAGTGACGGTACCACCGGCGCCACATACCTCTTAAGCAATGATCTGTGAAACACGTTGTGAATTTTAAACGTAGGGGGGAGGTCAAGACGGAATGCCACCGGATTAATAATAGAACTGATTCTGTACGGCCCGATGAACCTGGGACCCAGTTTCCAGGAGGGAACCTTAAGTTTAATATTCCTGGTAGACAACCATACCCGATCGTTCACACTTAGGTCCGGACCAGACACTCTCCTCCTATCAGCCATACGTTTGTATCGGTTCCCCATAGTATTCAGATTCTTCAGCACCCCTCTCCATACTGAAGCGAGTGATGAGGAAAATCGTTCCTCCTCAGGAACCCCCGAAGAGCCCCCCCCACTGAAAGTACAAAACTGGGGGTGAAAACCATATGCCCCAAAAAACGGGGACTTACCAGTGGACTCGCTCCGCCTATTATTAAGAGCAAACTCTGCCAGAGGTAAGAAAGAAGCCCAGTCCTCCTGGTTCTCTGACACAAAACACCGGAGATATGTCTCCAAGCTCTGGTTCATACGTTCCGTCTGACCATTGGTCTGAGGATGAAAAGCCGATGAGAATGACAACTGCATCCCCCGCCGTGCACAAAACGCCTTCCAGAACTTAGACACAAACTGAGACCCCCGATCAGACACCACCTCGGAGGGTACCCCGTGAAGCCTCACAATCTCCCCAATGAACACCTGCGCAAGAGTTTTAGCATTAGGGAGAGCCGGAAGAGCGATAAAATGTGCCATCTTGCTGAACCTGTCCACTACAACGAGTATGACCGTTTTACCCGAAGATGGAGGGAGGTCCGTAATAAAGTCCATAGACAGATGAGTCCAAGGACGCTCCGGGATCTTCAAAGGTAAGAGGGCCCCAGACGGACGGGTATGTGAGGTCTTAGAGCGCGCACAAACCCCACAGGACGCGACAAAAGTTACCACCTCCTTATGTAAATTAGGCCACCAAAACCGACGCGAGAGGAGATCCACAGTAGCTTTACTCCCCGGGTGTCCTGCAAAAACTGAGTTATGGTGTGCCTCGATCACCTTTTGTCGCAACTGATCTGGAACAAACAATCTCCCTGGAGGTCCAACAGGGGCGTCCCCCTGAGCCTCCAATACCTCCTCCTCCAGCTCAGAGCATACTGCCGAAACCACCACCCCCTCCTGAAGGATAGGAATCGGGTCGTCCGTATTCCCGGCCCCCGGGAAACTACGAGATAAGGCATCCGCCTTTACATTTTTTGACCCAGGACGATATGTAACGACAAAATTAAACCTGGTAAAAAACAATGACCACCTAGCTTGTCTGGGATTCAGACGTTTCGCGGACTCCAGATATAGCAGGTTCTTGTGATCGGTGATGACGGTGACCGGATGAACAGCCCCCTCCAGAAAATGGCGCCACTCCTCAAAAGCTAACTTAATGGCCAAGAGTTCCCTATTGCCGACATCGTAATTCCTCTCAGCGGACGACAATTTTTTAGAGAAAAAGGCGCACGGATGCCACTTACCAGGGGACGAACCCTGTGACAATACTGCTCCCACCCCTACCTCGGAAGCGTCTACCTCTACAATGAATGGCTGAGACGCATCAGGTTGAATGAGTATGGGTGCCGAGGCAAAACATTTTTTCAAAGAGGAGAATGCTTGACAAGCCTTGTCAGACCACCTAGAAAAGTCCGTCCCCTTTTTAGTCATGTCAGTGAGAGGCTTAACCATGGACGAGAAATTACGAATGAACTTCCGGTAATAATTAGCAAACCCCAGGAAACGTTGTAGTGCCTTAAGATTCTCTGGCCGATCCCACTCAAGAACTGCCCGCACTTTCCCAGGGTCCATACGAAAACCGGACGCTGAAACCAGGAAGCCTAAAAACTGGAGTTCCTGTACGGCGAACACACACTTTTCCCACTTGGCATACAGTTTATTATCCCGCAAGATCTGTAACACCTGCCTAACGTGCTCCTGATGAGACACCAGATCCGGCGAGTAAATTAGGATATCATCCAGATATATGACAACAAACTGTCCCACCAAGCGGCGAAAAATGTCATTAACAAAGTGTTGGAACACCGCCGGGGCATTAGTCAGACCGAATGGCATGACAAGGTTCTCATAATGCCCCTCCGGAGTGTTAAACGCCGTCTTCCACTCATCCCCCTCCTTCATCCTAATCAGATTGTACGCCCCCCAGTGAACCTATCAGGGAGAGCTACTTTAGGTTCTGGTCCGGCTTGCTCCTGAGGATGCCAAACCTTGGACCTAACGTCCGCCAGCTCCATGGACAAACTCTGCAATTGCCGAGCTAGACCGGCTACTGGATCCATAGTAGCTGGAGAAAAACTAAGTGGGTCGGTGAAAATGTCACGCTGTCTCTGTATACTGGAGGTAGGGGGCCTAAGCTGACCCTAAGCTGGGGCCCTGACTAATCCCTCAACCTGGAGGTACTGTTAAAGGTACAGAGGTCCAGGCCGCCAGCGTAACCCCTACCTCCTGAAGATCCCTGCACCTCAGTAATCTAGTCCTGAGAAGGACCCCGATCACAACCAAAGGGAACAAGAAATAATATGCCCAAACACAGTATTTAGACGAACGAGACAGTACAAGGGAAAAACCAAAACCACCTTGCATACAAACAACTTCTCAACTACAACAGAGGGAAAACCAACGGGAAAGGAGATAAATGATAAAGCGAGGAAAGGGAAAAAACACTTCCAAATACACTTATCTCAGCAACTCCAAACACCACGATCCGCTCTGTCAGTCTGAATGAAATGCTTTCACCGACACCTCCCAAACAGACCAGCAGGTATATGAAGGAGTCTCACTACAGAAGTATTGATTGCAGCTGGGCGAGGCTGGACCTCATCTAGCCCAGAGAGAGAGAGAGAATTAACTCCCTCACTGCCGAGAAACACAAAGCACCAACAAGTCAGCTGCGAGAAGTCAGGCTGTGTACTCGTGACGATCTTCGTGGCAACACACCCGTGACACCATGTCTCTTCTGAGGGGCATTAAAAGCATCTTGTTATACCACTCTGACCTCCACGTCTCTTGTAAGGGGCATTAAAAGCGTCTTGTTATACCACTCTGTCCTCCATGTCTCTTCTGAGGAGCATGAAAAGCATCTTGTTATACCACTCTGACCTCCACGTCTCTTGTAAGGGGCATTAAAAGTGTCTTGTTATACCACTCTGACCTCCACGTTTCTTCTGAGGGGCATTAAAAGCGTCTTGTTATACCACTCTGACCTCCACGTCTCTTGTAAGAGGCATTAAAAGCATCTTGTTATACCACTCTGACCTCCATGTCTCTTCTGAGGGGCATTTAAAGCATCTTGTTATACAACTCTGACCTCCACGTCTCTTGTAAGGGGCATTAAAACCGTCTTGTTATACCACTCTGACCTCCACGTCTCTTCTGAGGGGCATTAAAAGCGTCTTGTTATACCACTCTAACCTCCACGACTCTTGTAAGGGGCATTAAAACCGTCTTGTTATACCACTCTGACCTCCACGTCTCTTCTGAGGGGCATTAAAAGCGTATTGTTAAGCTACTGGGACCTCCACGACTCTTCGATCGGGCATTGCATTTCCTCATAATTTTTGGAAGCTTTTGCTTGGAAGGCATAAGCAAATACTATGAGAGACGCACTCCCCAATAATGGGACTTATGTTTGTAATATGCTGATCTTCATGGCTCTTGTAAGGGGCATTGCAAGTTGCTCCGTCCTAATTTTTGGAAGCTTTTGCTTGGAAGGCATAAGCAAATAATATGGGAGACCCACTCCCCAATAATGGGACTTATGTTTGCAATATGCTGTACTGCATGGCTCTTGTAAGGGGCATTGCAAGTTGCTCTGTCCTAATTTTTGGAAGCTTTTGCTTGGAAGGCATAAGCAAATAATATGGGAGACCCACTCCCCAATAATGGGACTTATGTTTGTAATATGCTGTACTGCATTCCTCTTGTAAGGGGCATTGCAAGTTACTCCATCCTAATTTTTGGAAGCTTTTGCTTGGAAGGCATAAGCAAATACTATGGGAGACCCACTCCCCCATAATGGGACTTATGTTTGTAATATGCTGATCTTCATGGCTCTTGTAAGGGGCATTGCAAGTTGCTCCGTCCTAATTTTTGGAAGCTTTTGCTTGGAAGGCATAAGCAAATAATATGGGAGACCCACTCCCCAATAATGGGACTTATGTTTGCAATATGCTGTACTGCATGGCTCTTGTAAGGGGCATTGCAAGTTGCTCTGTCCTAATTTTTGGAAGCTTTTGCTTGGAAGGCATAAGCAAATAATATGGGAGACCCACTCCCCAATAATGGGACTTATGTTTGTAATATGCTGTACTGCATTCCTCTTGTAAGGGGCATTGCAAGTTACTCCATCCTAATTTTTGGAAGCTTTTGCTTGGAAGGCATAAGCAAATACTATGGGAGACCCACTCCCCCATAATGGGACTTATGTTTGTAATATGCTGTACGGCATGGCTCTTGTAAAGAGCATTGCAAGTTTCTCCGTCCTAATTTTTGGAAGCTTTTGCTTGGAAGGCATAAGCAAATACTATGGGAGACCCACTCCCCAATAATGGGACTTATGTTTGTAATATGCTGTTCTTCATGGCTCTTGTAAGGGGCATTGCAAGTTGCTCCGTCCTAATTTTTGGAAGCTTTTGCTTGGAAGGCATAAGCAAATAATATGGGAGACCCACTCCCCAATAATGGGACTTATGTTAGCAATATGCTGTACTGCATGGCTCTTGTAAGGGGCATTACAAGTTGCTCCTTCCTAATTTTTGGAAGCTTTTGCTTGGAAGGCATAAGCAAATACTATGGGAGACCCACTCCCCAATAATGGGACTTATGTTTGAAATATGCTGCACTGCATGGCTCTTGTAAGGGGCATTGCAAGTTACTCCGTCCTAATTTTTGGAAGCTTTTGCTTGGAAGGCATAAGCAAATAATATGGGAGACCCACTCCCCAATAATGGGACTTATGTTTGTAATATGCTGTACTGCATGGCTCTTGTAATGGGCATTGCAAGTTGCTCCGTCCTAATTTTTGGAAGCTTTTGCTTGGAAGGCATAAGCAAATACTATGGGAGACCCACTCCCCAATAATGGGACTTATGTTTGTAATATGCTGTACTGCATGGCTCTTGTAAGGGGCATTGCAAGTTGCTCCGTCCTAATTTTTGGAAGCTTTTGCTTGGAAGGCATAAGCAAATAATATGGGAGACCCTCTCCCCAATAATGGGACTTATGTTTTTAAGATGCTGTACTGTATGGCTCTTGTAAGGGGCATTGCAAGTTGCTCCGTCCTAATTTTTGGAAGCTTTTGCTTGGAAGGCATAAGCAAATACTATGGGAGACCCACTCCCCAATAATGGGAATAATGTTTTTAAGATGCTGTACTGTATGGCTCTTGTAAGGGGCATTAAAACCGTCTTGTTAAGCTACTGTGACCTCCACGTCTCTTCAAAGGGGCATTAAAAGCGTCTTCTTAAGCCACTCTGAACTCCACAGCTCTTCCAAGGGGCATTGAAATGTTGTTTTTAATTACCTCTAACCTCCACAACTCTTCCAACGGGCATTGCATTTCCTCCTAATTTTAGTCAGCTTTTGCTTTTCAATGCAAAGGTGAAAACTAAAGGAGACACACTCCCCAATAATGGGTAGAAGGTTTTTAGTACGCTGTAATCCACGTCTGTTTCAAGGGGCATTGCAGTTCCTCATAATTTTTGGAAAGCCTTCCATTCACTGCTTAGGCCAACAGTCCACAGGAGACCCAGTTGCTATAAATGGAAAAAAAGGTATAGTTAAGGCCCTCTGACCTCCATGTCATTTCCAAGGGGCATTGGAGTGCCTCAAAATTGCACTCACTGTATGCCCTATAACTGTGTAGCCGAACCGCTCCTTTTGTTACAGAAACATATCCTACAAGACATATGTGGTTGACTGGCCTAATATTGAAGTGAATGGTCCCTGTTCCTCCTGCTCTTTCTCCTTTGCCACTACCTCATCCATCATTTATCACCTGAAGCTTTGTTTTAACGGGAGTCATAGAACTTGGATAGTAGCAGGAAAACATCCAGCAATCCTCGGAGGAGGTAGGATATGCGCCAAAACGCTGACCATCTCAGGCCTAGCCGCTACTACATACATGCGCTTGCATTCCTTGAAAACAAAGCAGATGCTAACTTCTATCATCCTCATCATGCTCCTCACCTTGGCACTCTCAACTCCCCTGATGGAGAAGCCAGGGCCCACCGGAGGAGTCGGGTTCTCTGGTGGGCTCGTCCAAAGCTGCCCTAAAGCAGGCCAGTCTAAGAAAAGTGTGTGGGGATGTTCCGCGGAGAAATTGGGGCGGCTGGGGACCGTTTATGGACACCTGGCCGCCCCCAGGTGGCTGGGGACCGTGTGTGGACACCCGGCCGCGGGGCGGCTGGGGACCAAGTGTGGACACCCGGCCGCCGGGCGGCTGGGGACTGAGTATGGATACCTCGCTGCCGAAGCAGCCATGAGGTAGTGGCCAGCTTCAGCCTCCACATGCCTAAAAGGCCCAATTTCAAGTGCAAGCAAGCTAGCCGTATGGTATTGCAGCCTGGGGGTGGGTGGGTGGCAGGTTGCACACTTACGCTTGCATTCCAACAAAACAAAGCAGATGCTAACTTCTATCATTATCATGCTCCTCACCTTGGCACTCTCAACTTCCCTGATGGAGAAGCCAGGGCCCACCGGAGGAGTCGGGTTCTCTGGTGGGCTCATCCAATGCTACCCTAAAGCAGGCCAATCTCAGAAAAGTCTGTGGGGATGTTCCGCGGAGAAATCGAGGCGGCTGGGGACCGTTTATGGACACCCGGCCGCCCCCAGGCGGCTGGGGACCGTGTGTGGACACCCGGCCGCGGGGCGGCTGGGGACCGAGTGTGGACACCCGGCCGCCCCCTGGTGGCTGGGGACCGAGCGTGGACACCCGGCCGCCGGGCGGCTGGGTACTGAGTATGGATACCTCGCTGCCGAAGCAGCCATGAGGTAGTGGCCAGCTTCGGCCTCCTCAAAACTAAAAGGCACCATTTCAAGTGCAAGCTAGCAGTATGGTATTGCAGCCTTGGGGTGGGTAGGTGGTTGGCTGCATATTTGCGCTTGCATTGCAAGGAATGGGGGAGGTACAATTGAACACTGCCCTGGGACAAGGACTTGCACGGGGATAGTTGCAAGTCTGCATCTTCTGATGCGGCAAGGATCACTTTTCATGGGCACACTTTTAGGCAGTGACCTGGGAGTCAGAGATGCTTCCAGGGGTCTTCCCCATGCTGTCCCCATGTCTTTTCAGCACTGTATGCATGTGTCACACAGCACATGGCCAGATAAGGTTGTAAAATGTTAAAATGACATTTCCCGGTGAATGCATTTGTCACAGTTGAAAGCAATACAAAATTGCAAAAACGCATAAAAAATGCTACTTGTGAACATAGCCCAAGGTGTGGAGGAGTATTTTTGTTTTTGGTTATTTATTTTACCTTATACACAAGTCTTTACCCTGGAAAAGAAATTCCTTAACATATTTCACAGGAAAAAAGTTTCACTTTTGTTTTTGAACGTTTTATTATGAGCCTGTAAAAGTGGCTTAATACCTCTGAACACGTTGTTGACAACAGTGACCTGGGGGTCAGAAATGCTTCCTGGGGCGATCCCCATGCTGTCCCCATGTCATTTGAGCACTGTCACTATCGTTTTGGGCACTTTTTAGGCTTTTTACAGACTGCCGGGGGTGCCGCCGCAAAAATGCTCGGGTCTCCCATAGACTAACATTGGGCTCGTTGCTCGGGTCGAGCACCCGAGTATCACGGCGAGCTCGGGCCGAGTTTCGAGCACCCGAGCATTTTAGTGCTCGCTCAACACTACTTATTATCCCTTGTAATCTGCTCTATGAAGTTTCTACCGCAACTGTGGGTGTCCAGAAGCTGTGCAACACTTAGCACATGTTGTGTTGCTGGTTAGGGGGCTTAACAGATATTGTCATTGACTGAATTGAAAGTCCGCTCTGTATAACATTAAGTGTTATGTTGGTGAAGGTAATGGACTGAGAACAACACTGACTCTAGCTGATGGTGTCGCTGTCAGAGGCAACATCATCTTGCTGTGACTGAGATGAGTGATGTGACATATGTTCCATGAAGCCCTCCACTTCCCCCCACCCCAATAATATGCTTTCCAGAGGCAAAGAAGTCAAAATGTGACCTGAATTTGGTACTACTACTGCCAGGAAGGCTAGTGTCAACAGTGCCAGTGGTTATACTAGTATAGGGTACATATATTGCACCCCCTGGGCCGTGGGGTACTCGGTAGCCGGGCCGGTCGATGCTGGGGGATGTCACAGTGGCAGTGACTCGGTCCGTGACCCAGGGCTGTCAATAAAAGGGGAATAAAGTAAAAGGAATAAAGTTTTTAGAGATAATGTTTGTGACGCCACCTGTGGTATGCGGCTATATGGGGCCGCCGCAGGGATGCTGGTCCTCTGGAGCTGTTGATGACGCAGCAGAGTTGGTTTAGCTCTCCACAGGCAGAGCTTAGCTCCAGGGCAGTGTATGATGATGTTATGAGGTAGATGTTGCTATGCTGTGTAATGCAGGGCTGGTGATGGCGCAGCAATAATTCCAGGACACAGTGGGGTGTAGTCTTCAGGTT
The DNA here is from genome assembly GCF_046119375.1 of Phyllobates terribilis. Classification (NCBI taxonomy): domain Eukaryota; kingdom Metazoa; phylum Chordata; class Amphibia; order Anura; family Dendrobatidae; genus Phyllobates; species Phyllobates terribilis. The sequence goes on from NW_027362772.1 coordinate 78,557,306, forward strand.
TACTCACAGTTGTTCAAGACTCCAGGTTACCAGCGCCAGTGTGTAACCTCCCACGTCGCCCTGCGTTCACCAAGGAAGGGGTTCAGCAATCTCTCAAGTATCTCAGGAATACTTAAACGGGACACCATTCTATGTGCCTTCCTTGGTCGTCTTCCTGCGCTGGCTCTCACCCTCCTGCCCTGCGCCTCACAATCAGTGTCCCAAGTCAGTAGCCTCGGATCTTGTCGGGCGACGTGCAGTCCCCTGAATCCTATGCGGCCACCTTTTCCGCGATATAATTGTGGTTTTGGGCAGCTGCACCTTGAAAGTACAGTCACCTCCGGTTATCTAGCTGAGCCTTGTAGTTCTCCACTAGTTAGGGGCCGGTCCCCTCTGCGGCCTGATCCCTCCACGTCCTTGTAGATTCGGGCACACGGGTGGCTTCCTGCACTTCCCGTGCCCCTGGGATCCCCTCTGTTCCTCTTGGAGCCTTCCTTCTGCTCCCGTCCTCTCTCAGTCTGTCCTCCTGGGCCTCTCAGACTAGGCCCGCTCCTTCCTCCTCTCCTCCTGAGCAGAGCTCCTCCAGAGCTCCTGCTCCCAACACTCTCTCCTCTGCCTCTCTCCTCAGACTGACCTTACTCCTTCAAGATGGTTCCCTTCTTATACTCCTACTGAAGGTGCTCCCCTGAACTACTTCCTCCACCCACACCCACTACATGATTCCCCCTCACTTGGTTCCCCCCACTTCCAACCAGGGACAGGGCTCAGTAGTAGATTCATGCATCTTGCCCCTCCTGCTGGTCTGGAATGGTGTAGTGTTGGATGCAGGTGGGTGGGTACCGGGCAGTACTCCCTCCTTACCTGAGAGAGGGGTACCACACCTCTGGGTGAGATGCAGTACCTCTGTGGCGACTGAACCCGCAGGGGCATCACATACACATCACAGCCAAAATGGTTAATGCAACAACAGGCTGCCTGTAATATTGGTATGGCATGTATGTGTCACAAGATTTTGGGTTAAGCAGACTAATGTACCCTGCCAAAAAAAGACAACAAATGCCAGGAGGTAGGTACACGGCTTCCAAATGTCCACAGTATAGTTGTGGGATATACTGTTACCAAATTGAATTATTAGGCCCCCCTCACCCTCGAGTCCCATCGCGAACGCACACCCTGTGGCCACGATATTTACATCCCTGCTTCCTAACTCTCCTGAATTATCTGGTAGGCTCCAAAAGAAGAGACTCTCCTAATCAGAAAGCAATGTGCTTGAATCTGGGAAACTCTCAATTGAAAACATTTTAGGCACTGCTTTGAACACCATCCCGGCTGCCCTGATCAAAAAGTTGGCAATTAATGAATTTATGTTGTGTCTATTCGGCTACAACGTGGATTTAGGAGGATCAAGCATATTGGCTTCATTATTCAATTTTTTTTAAATCTGAGGAGTAATCAGTAATAATACTGGTGACATATCCCACAGTGAACATCACTGGTTCCACAGCACTGCCACACTGCGTTTTCCATGAATATTTTCTGTATGTAATAGAGAACATAGACATAGGCTCCCTTTATAAGGATAGAGACCAAAATAGTGTTCTTTTGATTTTTATATTACAGATATCTTTTTTTCATGCTAGCAGTGATGGGCAAGCTTGCTGGTGCTCGAGATGCTCGGTACTCGATCGAGTAACAGGATTCTCGGGCACCATGCTCGATTTGCCTCCCCACATATTTCTCGGCTAACATTCAGCCACTAAACATGCAGGGATTGCCTGCCAATCATGGTAATGCCGTAGCCATGTTAGCTACTAACATTACTGTGATTGGCCATCCACATAGCGTCATCGAGTCTATATCAGGCCCGTTGACACCATGCTCGGCACATTGTACCTGAAAATAGTGTATAGAGAGTTTCTGTTGGATGAGGGACAGTGTGTTATAGCATTACAATACCTCCTGGTGCAACATTAAACCAACAGTCCTTTTCAGGGCTAATTCAAATAGATTCTATTTTATAAAAATAGCGCACTTATTTGCAATTAATGTAGGTGTAGCATAAGCGTCTCTGCCCCCTGACAGGCAGAGACGCCATCCCTCTCACCGCCGCGATCCCCGCCCGGCGTCCTCTGGCGCTCCTGCATCTGCTGCTGCCGGCGTGCGCAGCCTCCCGGGCACTGTTCTTAGGGCGCGCGAGTGCGTGCTCCCTCCCTCTTAAAGGGGTCGTACGCGCCGTCCTAAGGAGTCCCCGGCCAATGGCCGGAGGACCTCCCATATAAAAGACACCTCCTCCAAAATGGAGGTGCCCGTGCAAGGTTGTAGCTTTGTGTGTTATACTCTGCTTCAGCCCTCAGGTCCTGCTGCTAGCCTTACTACAAGTCCAGCCCGCCAGCCTGTCTACAAGTCCAGCCCGCCAGCCTGACTACAAGTCCAGTCCGCCAGCCTGACTACAAGTCCAGTCCGCCAGCCTGACTACTAGTCCAGTCCGCCAGCCTGACTACTAGTCCAGTCCGCCAGCCTGACTACCAGTCCAGTCCGCCAGCTTGTCTACTCTCCAGCCCGACAGTCTGTCTACAGTCCAGTCTGCCAGTCTGTCTATGGGCTCTGCCCGCCTGCTTACCTGGAAGCACCTGCCAGTTGCCTGCCGTGCCTACCAGCCAGCCTACCTGGAGGCTCCTGTCCATTACCTGCCATGCCTGCCAGCCTACTTACCTAGAAGCACCTGCCTGTTACCTGCCGTGCCTACCAGCTAGCCTACCTGGAGGCTCCTGCTTGTTACCTGCCGTGTCTGCCAGTCCGTCTGCCAGATCACCCGTCAGCCTGCCTGCCGTGCTCATCTGCTGTACCGGTCAGTCCCTGCCTTCTGACCCGTGGGAGTCACCTGCTCTCATACAAGGTCGGTCCCAGAGTAGCACCTGGTCCCTCTGCTCGGTCCCTCCCTAGTCACGGAGTTGATTGAGCCGCCGTACGACCTTGGTCGGTCCGAGTTGATACCTAGTTACGCCTCTCTGGTCCCTCCTTGCACCGCAGCACAGAGGTTCCACCACCCGGATCCATAACAGTTTGCATGGGCCATGGAACCCGGTGGCCCCCAGGCCCCCGCGCTCTCTGACCTGCACCAGGAGGTCTCACGTCAGAGAGTCCAACAGAAGACTATCCTGTCTCTTCTACGGACTGTTAACTCACGCCTGGACAAGCTGTCCACCTCGTCTGTGTCAGTCTCTAGCCAAGCGGCACACGCTCCTGCGGCAGCACAACCCATTGTCACTATGGCACCCGGCTATGGACCCCGGCTCACGGCACCCCCACGTTTTGCTGGTGACCCTGCCCTAGCTTGGGGCTTCATCAATCAGTGCTCCCTACACTTTGAGCTCCTGGCACACCAGTTCATATCAGACCGGGCCAAGGTGGCATTCATCATGTCTCACCTCACCGGAGAAGCACTAGCTTGGCTAAACCCCCTGTGGGAGAGAGGGGACCCCCTGGTGTCTAATTTACCGGCTTTCCTCTCTACCTTCCGGAAGGTGTTCAATGAACCAGGACGAAAATCTTCCACTGCCTCCGCTCTTCTCCGTCTCCGTCAAGGGAGTCTCTCCGTGGGTCAATATGCCATACGTTTCCGGACCCTGGCATCGGAACTTGCTTGCGACAACGAGTCCCTGGTGTCTGTCTTCTGGGAAGGTCTTTCCGGACGGATTAAGGATGAACTAGCTGGTCAGGATATTCCTTCCATCCTGGACGACCTAGTGTCGTTGGCTACCCGGATCGACATCCGTTTCCAGGAACATGCCAAGGAGACAACCCGGGAGAGTAGATTTCCGTATCTTGCACCAACCTCCCAAGAGCCAGTACCGCAACCAACAATTCCCAGGGCACACTCGCCCGAACCCATGCAAGTTGACCAAACCAAGATGGCCAAATCTCGCCTGGAGACACGCCGAGTGGAGGGGAGTTGCTTCTATTATGGTAATAAAGGGCATCAGATCAGTTCATGCTCAGAGAAATCGGAAAACTCCAGTGTCTAGGACCGCTTGGAGAGGTCATCCTAGACAAGAGTAAAACCTCTCCGTCATTGACTCTATCTGTTTGTATTTCCAGTGGCGAGACACGCTTCTTTGAGACAGCCTACCTGGATTCCGGATCTGCCGGGAATCCCATCTCACAGGCGGTAGTGGAGCAGTACCAGATTCCTACCATGCGTCTGGCTGAACCTTTGGCGGTTGCCTCTGTGGACGGGAGGCCTCTTCCAGTGAACATCCTGTTCGTCACAGCACCTGTAACTCTTCATGTGGGAATGCTGCACTCGGAGAAGATCTCCTTTCACGTGCTGTCCAGTCTCTCTCACGCTCTCTTGCTTGGTCTACCCTGGCTACAGAGACATGAACCCGTTCTGAATAGGCGAACCGGTGAGGTGCTCCGTTGGGGGCAGAATTGTCATGAGACCTGCCTGGTCCCGGTTCGCACGGCTCGACCTCCGTCTACTCCGGCTAATTTACCTGGTCTACCGACACCTTTCTGGTCCTATGCAGATGTCTTCGACAAAAAGGAAGCAGAGACATTGCCACCTCATAGGCCATATGATTGCCCTATCGACCTGGTACCCGGTGCCACTCCACCCCGTGAGCGTGTTTACCCGTTGTTGTTGGCCGAAACCCGGGCCATGTCAGAGTACATCGAAGAAAATCTGGCTAGGGGATTCATCCAGAAATCTACCTTCCCAGCTGGAGCCGGATTTTTCTTCGTAAAAAAGAAAGACGGTTCACTACGCCCCTGTATCGATTATAGAGGACTCAACCAGATTACTATCAAAAACAAATACCCCCTACCGCTCATCTCTGAGCTGTTCGACCACCTTAAAGGCGCGAAAATCTTCACCAAGCTTGATCTTTGTGGGGCGTATAACTTTGTCCGTATCCGCCAAGGAGATGAGTGGAAGACGGCATTCAATACTCGGGACGGCCACTATGAATACCGTGTGATGCCCTTCGGCCTCTGTAATGCTCCAGCCGTCTTCCAAGAGCTAGTTAACGACATCTTCTGTGACCTCTTATATTCATGCGTAGTGGTGTACCTGGACGACATCTTGGTCTTCTCTCCGGATCTACCCACACACCGGAGAGATGTTCGTCAGGTCCTGCTTAGGCTCAGGCAGAATTACCTATACGCAAAATTTGAGAAATGCCTCTTCGAGCAGACCTCTCTTCCATTCCTGGGCTATATTATCTCTAAGACAGGTCTACGGATCGACCCCGAGAAGGTCTCTACCGTCTTAAAGTGGCCCCGTCCGGAGGGGTTGAAGGCTATCCAGCGATTCCTGGGCTTCGCCAACTAATATCATCTCTTCATCCCACATTTCTCTTCCCAGACTACTCCCATCTCTGCGCTCACCCGTAAGGGAGCAAATCCTAAGGAATGGCTGTCCGAAGCTGAGGAGGCATTCCTCTCCTTAAAACAGGCCTTCTCTTCTGCCCCAGTGCTGCACCGTCCGGATTGCAACAAACAGTTCTTTCTGGAGGTTGATGCTTCCTCTTCCGGAGCCGGAGCGGTGCTCACCCAGAAATCTCCGTCCGGTAGAATGGTAACCTGCGGCTTCTTCTCCAAGCTCTTCTCCTAGTTCGAGCGCAATTACTCCATAGAAGATCGTGAGCTACTTGCCATCAAATTAGCGCTGGAGGAGTGGCGTTACCTGCTTGAGGGGGCTCTGCACCCTGTGGTCATCTACACTGACCACAAAAACTTGGCTTATCTACAGAATGCCCAAAGACTCAGTCCGCGTCAGGCCCGGTGGTCTTTGTTCTTCGCCCGCTTCAACTTTACCCTACATTACCGCCCGGCGGACAAAAACGTTAAAGCCAACGCCTTGTCCTTCCTGTCGTCCGATCAAGAGGAGGAGCCTATGCATATCATCGATCCCTCCAAAGTGATGAATGTGGCCCCCTTGGACCTGTCTCGTCTCCCACCCGGTAAGACGTTTGTAGCGGTTCCAGATCGTAAGAAGGTTCTTCACTGGGGTCATTCATCCAAACTAGCCGGCCATGCTGGCCAGAAGAAGACCTTCCTGCTCATTACCTGGCATTACTGGTGGCCTACCCTGCGCAAGGATGTTGTAGACTTCGTCACGGCCTGTTCGTCCTGTGCTCGCAATAAAATTCCCAGACATCTTCCAGTCAGCCGTCTCCTGCCTCTTCCCGTACCTGCTGCTCCGTGGCAACACATTGCTATGGACTTTATTACTGATCTCCCAGTTTGACGGTTGTACGGTCATTTGGGTGGTCGCTGACCGCTTTTCTAAAATGGCCCACTTCATCCCTCTGCCTGGTCTCCCATCTGCATCTGTGCTAAGGATTTCATCCATCACATCTTTCGTCTCCATAGCCTGCCCTTCCACATAGTGTCTGATCGAGGGGTCCAGTTCACTTCTGGAGAGCTACGTGTAAACTGCTGGATGTCACCCTGGATTTCGCCTCTGCTTACCATCCGCAGTCCAATGGCCAAGTGGAACGTATCAACCAGATCCTTACCAGCTACCTCCGGCACTTCGTCAACGCTCACCATACCGATTGGGTGGGGCTCCTACCATGGGCCGAGTTCTCCTACAACAACCATGAGAGCAAATCTTCTTCCAAGTCCCCGTTCTTTGTGGTCTATGGTCAACATCCCCGGATTCCGTTTCCCGTTTCCGCTGCTGTGGACAACCCTGCCGCAGAGTCTCTGGTCAACGAATTTTCTACTATTTGGGAGGACATTAGGTCCGCACTTCTTCAATCCTCCAAGCGGATGAAGAAACATGCTGATAACAGATGTCTGGATCCGCTTCAATTCCGTCCGGGAGACAAGGTTTGGCTCTCCTCCAAACATGTTTGTCTCAAAATACCCTCCTATAAGTTGGGTCCACGGTTCATCGGTCCATTTGAAGTCCCCAAGCAAATCAACCCAGTAGCCTATAAGTTAAAACTCCCGGCCACCTTACGGATTCCCAACTCCTTCCACGTATCTCTCCTCAAACCAGATGTGCTTAATTCTTTTTCCGACAATCCAGGTACCTCCCCAGCTCCGGTCTCCGCTGAGGACGTCTATGAGGTAGAGAACATTCTGTCCACCAAGAGGGTAAGGGGAAAAACCTTTTTTCTGGTGGATTGGAAGCGGTTTGGTCCAGAGGAGAGAACTTGGGAACCCAGGGAGAACATCCATGCCCCGCTTCTCCTTAAAAAATTTCTTTCAGGCCTAAAAAAGAGGGGGCATAAAGGGGGGGGTACTGTAGTATCGGCATCTCTGCTCCCTGACAGGCAGAGACGCCGTCCCTCTCACCGCCGCGCTCACCGCCCGGCGTCCACTGGCGCTCCTGCATCTGCTTCTGCTGGTGCGCAGCCTCCCGGGCACTGTGCTTAAGGCGCGCGAGCGCGTGCTCCCTCCCTCTTAAAGGGGCCGCGCGCGCCATCCTAAGGAGTCCCCGGCCAATGGCCGGAGGACCTCCCATATAAAAGGTACCTCCTCCAAAATGGAGGTGCCCGTGCAAGGTTGTAGCTTTGTGTGTTATACTCGGCTTCAGCCGTCAGGTCCCGCTGCTAGCCTGACTACAAGTCCAGCCCGCCAGCCTGACTACAAGTCCAGCCCGCCAGCCTGACTACAAGTCCAGTCCGCTAGCCTGACTACAAGTCCAGTCCGCCAGTCTGACTACAAGTCCAGTCCGCCAGCCTGACTACAAGTCCAGTCCGCCAGCCTGACTACCAGTCCTGTCCGCCAGCTTGTCTACTTTCCAGCCCGACAGTCTGTCTACAGTCCAGTCTGCCAGTCTGTCTATGGGCTCTGCCCGCCTGCTTACCTGGAAGCACCTGCCCGTTGCCTGCCGTGCCTACCAGCCAGCCTACCTGGAGGCTCCTGTCCGTTACCTGCCGTGCCTGCCAGCCCACTTACCTAGAAGCACCTGCCTGTTACCTGCCGTGCCTACCAGCCAGCCTACCTGGAGGCTCCTGCTTGTTACCTGCCGTGTCTGCCAGTCCGTCTGCCAGATCACCCGTCAGCCTGCCTGCCGTGCTCATCTGCTGTACTGGTCAGTCCCTGCCTTCTGACCCGTGGGAGTCACCTGCTCTCATACAAGGTTGGTTCCAGAGTAGCACCTGGTCCCTCTGCTCGGTCCCTCCCTGGTCACGGAGTTGATTGAGCCGCCGTACGACCTTGGTCGGTCCGAGTTGATACCTAGTTACACCATTCTGGTCCCTCCTTGCACCGCAGCACAGAGGTTTCACCACCCGGATCCGTAACAGTAGGGTTAGCTGCTGGAGAAGGGATAGCGTATTGCAGGCATCTAGTCAGGGATAATTGCCTTACAGTCCTTGCCGATGTTACGTTAAAACAAAATTCCTTTTCAGGGCTAATTCCAATATATTATTAATTATCTAATATTAATTCATATTAATTATCTAATTGATTATTATCTAATATTACTGCTCTCAGCTGAAATTAGGGCAGGACTAGCTGCTGGAGTAGGGATATAGTATTAGATGCATTTAGGCAGTGATTATGGCCTTACAATCCTTGTTGCAGAAACGAATAAACAAAATTTCTTTAGAGGGCTACATCTATTCTATTCTCTTCCCTATTAATACCGCTGTTAGCTCTATTTAGTGTGGGAATAGCTTCTGGAGAAGGGATAGTTGTGCATTAGAGGCTTATAGGCAGGGTTTATAGCCTTACAGTCCTTGCTGCTGCAACCTAAAACCAACAGTCCTTCTCAGGGTTACATCTATAGTTAGCTGCATTTATTGTAGGGATAGGTGCTGGAGGAGGGATAGTTTTGGATCAGAGAAGAAGGAGAACAAGAAAAAGAAGAAACCATGAACCATATATCCTTTTTTGGGCGGGAAGGGGTGCATGGGAATACACCAGACAAGAAAAGAACACCTTACCCTTGGCCTGGGAACGTGCCGCATGTGGGTGCTCTGGGGAACAGTTGTCCGCCTTCTTCTTCTGGCCACCCCACTGCATCTTCCTGCTGGTTGCGGTGCTGCTGATCCTAACACCTCTGCACGGCTGTCCTCACTCTGCATGGCACCTTGCTAGGTTGGGTCAGTTACTTCATTGTCCTCCACCTCATCTTCCACTTCCGCACTCTGGTCCTCCTCCTGACTTATTTACTTAACAACATCACTTGTTGGCAACTGTGTCTCATCATCATCGACCATTTGAGACACTAATTGCCATTGCACACCGTCATCTTCTTCTGACCGTGGCTGCTCAAATATTTGGGCATCATTACATACAATCTCCTCATGTTCCTGTTGAAACGTTCCGGGACGAGAGGCCAGAATCAATAAATGGAAATGTAAAAAGCTCCTCGAAGTGTCCAAGTATATTTTCACTTGTCTCCTGGGACTCGCCATTGTGGCAGGAAGGAGGATCAGGGTGAGGAATATGTGGTCCAGACTCTTGGCTAGTGAGACTGGACCATCTGGAAGACAGGGAAACATACTAGAAGCATTAGCTGCCATCCAACTGACCACCTGTTTACTCTGTTCTGGTTTCAAGAGTGTTGTCCTGTGCCCTCCTCCAAAGTGGGACGGGAAGCTAGGTCTCATGGATGACCATGTTTGTTGTTCTCCCACCTGCACACTGTATGGTGTTTTTTTTTATAAATAAAATGCGTAGCCCTGAAAAGGAATTTAGAGTGAGGGCCGCCTGCTGACCCACAAAAGCTTGTGAGTGAGGGCTGCCTGATGGCCCTCAAAAATGTATGACTGAGGGCCACCTGATGGCCCTCCAAAAATTTGGAGCGAGGACCACATGATAACCCTGTTGATATGGTGTAGGAGGAAGAGGAGGGCAAGAAAACTAGCAAACCATGTCCATGAACAGTTTACCCTTTTTGCGGTGTGAAGGGGTGCATGGGAATACACCAGAAAAAAAAGAACATTTGATTTGGCTTTATGTTCCGCTGTTGTCATCTGCTGGGGTTGAGAAGTCTGGGCCAATCCAGGCCTTGTTCATTTAGAGAACAGTCAGCCTGTCACCATTTTCAGTTGACAGTGGCACTAAAAACCCACGGTATCAGCTTAAGCAGGGAGAGAGCAGTGACTGCGTCCTTCGAGCCTCAGATTTGCCTCAACTCTGTGTATAATAAAAATACATACAATGGAAGAGAGGCCCAAATGCACCTCTTGTGTGAATAAATGGACAAAGGACTTGTGGTGTTCTTTGGGTTGAAGTTTCCCTCACATGAATTTTCATTGGCAAAGGTCACCAAGGAGATAAAAAATTGTTTTGAAACCCCTGATTCAATCTATTTGAAGCCTTGGGGCTGCCTGATGCCCTGAACCAGCACAGGAAGAAATGCCGCCCACCTTAGCTGGAGAAAAATAGGAATCGGAAGTCTGAAGTTCCTTGTGCCAGTTGTACCCTGAGTAGTGGCCTCGAATACAGAACTCCTTGTTATTGGCCACAGAAGTCCCACTCCTTCTAAATGTAAATATTTTCTGAGGCCCTACTATACGTGTGTTCCAGGATGTATTGGAGTTTCTCCTAATTTTTGGAAGCCCTTGCACATTGTTATGTCTCATGATTGGGATTTCATGGACTATGGTGGACTTCTTACAGTTGCTATGTATTACTGTTTTATTGCATTGCTGTAATGTTTGCTTTCCTTGAAGTTTGCCCCTTCTCTCTCCCTGTCTCCCTCTCATGTGGCTGTGATGCAACTAACCCCTCCCTTCTTCTTCCTGCTTCTCCTCATTCTCCATCTTACCACCATTACAAGCACGTGTGCTCACAGCCTGTCTCTCAGGAAAAGTTCTTTTTACCTGCTGTTGCTGTATGCACTATAACAAGATTCCTGCAAGAAAAATAAAGTTTCTTCTAAATCTTCATCAACGTGCCATCCTGCGGTCGAGTTAAAGCTATCTGCGAACATCGCCCTTGTAAGTAAGGTGAAGAGGCAGTCTGGAAACAGTATCTCACAGCACTCTACACTTACAGCACAGCATGGAGTCAGAATAGGAAAAAGAACTTCCCAGGTTCATCTGTAAAGCCAGCCACAGCTACTATAAAGCTACAGAACATTCATCAGAGCATCTGCTCTCAGCATATAAGAGATCATCCAGTGTTACTTCTCCCTGTGAATTAATATGGCTGAGGGAACGACTACCTGGTCTCTGCCAGACCCATTGTTAGATGAAGAATGTATAGAACTTGATCAACCGTCTAGTGAAAAGGCTAAACGTCCTACAAAACCTACATGGAAAGTTAGAGAGAACTTTGAAACCATTAAACATGAACTTTTCTTTGTTATAGCAGACTTATGGCAAAAACTGATGAGTCACATTGACAGTCTCTCTCAGCCTACTTCTCTCAAACTACCACCAGAGGGAGCCCTTGCACAACTGTGTTCAGATTATCAACTGTATGTCAGAACAAGAACAACGGATGAATATGTCACAAGTTTCTACAAAAACTTAATACATATACACAAAGAAATAATCGACGTATCAAGAGCATTAAAAAGTATAAATTTTATTGAAACAGAATAAAAAACACATAGATACATTACTAGCTAGCTGGGGGAATTTGACAGTGAATACCAAAAGGCACCACTAGATGGCATCAACACACTTCAGTAAATAAATAAATACACAAGTAGGAGCAAAAAAACTCCTCAAGATAGGGCCACACTAAAGTGAATATACAGGTCCAATGACTATACATAAATAGATATCATATCTATCAAACATATTAAACTGCATCGTGCATGTAAACAGTCAAATTGTCCATAAATTTTATCCATATATGGCCCCCCTTAAGGGGATTAATGAACAATAAGTAGTGTTACAAAAGGAGTATTTACTAGTGAGTGCCAAACAGTAGTGCCAGCCCCTACGCGCGTTTCGGCGTGTGTGCCTTCTTCCGAGGGTGTGGCATCATAGGCAGTGTGTATCCCATAAATATACATAAGGTACCAATAGCAGCAACCGTAATATATTAAAATATTCATAATGAATGAGTCGGCGCTATGAATAGGAAGACCCCGCGCCGACGTCATTGCCACTACGCCGCCTCCCAAGTGTATCAGGATGAGCGTGCAAATGCCACGTCCACGAAAGTCACATGAGCAGAGAAACAGGATGAGTGTGCAGCCAAATGCCATGCCCACGTAAGTCACATGAGCGGAAGAGCAGTCACTCAGCTGGCACGCCCCCCATAACCGCAATAGTGGTGTTGGAGGAGAAAGAAAGGAAGAGACGCACATGCGCATAGAAGGACAACCACAGTTAGGTAAACGAGAGCCTGTCATAAAAAATAGAAAACAACCCAGGGAGAGGCAACCCCAGACAACTAGCGCAACAGGGTTCTAACTAACATTAACTTTGCCAGACTCATACCAGACATGAAGAATATATAGAAATCTAGGGAAGACAGAAAAGGATTTAAAACCCGGGATTCAATGAGATACATATATGTCCAAAAATGACCTGTATGGTAAAGGACCAAAACAGGAGGGTTTTATGCTATCTTAACATTAACACATGAAGCAGGGAAAGCCAGGCAAAACAGAAACAAAAAAGGATACCCAAAATGCAGATGGGGCGCCCCCTGGGGCACCAAGGACATGAAGTCATCACAGCTGGCAGCATGGTACCAATGATGCCAGTGACATGAACCATGCCCTGATGTCATGGAGGTGAACCAACTGAAGATAACCAAGGAAAATACCCCAGAAAAAAAAGGAAAAAAACATTATGATGAATACCCAGATCCAGAAACTATTAAAGGTATGGATAAAGCTAAGAGAAATACAGAAGGATAAACCTGCAGGTCACTTATCAAGATAGAAATTCAACAAGTCAGGTAACAATAGTTATATGCATATAGTATGAACATATTAAATGTCCACATGAACCAAAATGATTTCCGGATATAATAAATACAAGCTGTTAAGCCCTCATTGTCCACATCATGTTTAGTAATGCCTTCTCATCCTTTCCCTTGTTTCTCCTCTTCAAAGCGATACTAGGAGACGTCCACATCTTCTTCAACATGGATAGAGGCAAGAACCAACATCAAGGTGTGGTAAGTATATACTAGAAGGTGATAAATGAGACACCATTAGAATTGTAGCAGCAAACACAAATAACAAAATTTTTGTTTAAAAACATTGTAAAAACATGATGCCGAAAAAACAGCTGAAGGGGGAAAGGAGGGAGATCAGAGAAATGGAGTGAAAGTCAAGGCCTCGTTTTCAAAGTCCAGATCTATCTTGATTCTTTTTGGGCCAGGAGTCGGCTGGTATTACCACCACGCAGGTTCAAATATATGTGGTCTATCCCCTTAACCTGGAAACCCGAAGGATCACAGGCATGATGGACTTTAAAATGTTTAGGTATTGTCTTTAATAGATCCAAATTGTCTTCTGTAGCAGCTGTCATGATGTCCTGGACATGTTCTCTCGCTCGAGTTTTAAGCATCCTGGTTGTCTTACCTATGTATATCAAGGAGCAGGGACACGTAGCGTGATATATCACATTATATGTTGTACAGGTAAAAGGGTACGTGATATCGAACTCCTTTCCAGTCGAAGAGAGAAGCTTCTTATTCTTGTCGATGTTCGGGCAAGTTATACAGCAGCCGCATGGAGTGCAGCCCCAGCTTCTCTTCCTATCAGTTGGTTTAATATCCGTTATCCGTGACTGATTAGTCGTTGTATAGTAGCTCCGAACAGGATGATCCTGTAAATTTAAGGATCTTCGTGCGGTAATAGATGGATTTGTAGGGAGATATTGTTTACGGGTGCGATCAGCCAATAAGATGGGCTAATGTTTTTTAAAAATGTCATACATCCTCTGCCATTGGGAATGGTATTGGGTCACCATTCTCACAGGGTTGGCTTGCACCTATTAGGATAGATTAATGGTTGACGATCAGTATTTTTAACTTGGTTATAGGCATACTTAACCCCTTAACCCCCGAGGGTGGTTTGCACGTTAATGACCAGGCCAATTTTTACAATTCTGACCACTGTCACTTTATGAGGTAATTACTCTGGAACGCTTCAACGGATCCCCCTGATTCTGAGATTGTTTTTTCGTGACATATTGTACTTCCTGATTGTGGTAAAATTTCTTCGATATCACTTGCGTTTATTTGTGAAGAAAACGGAAATTTGGCGAAAATTTTGAAAATGTAGCAATTTTCAAAATTTGAATTTTTATGCCCTTAAATCAGAGAGATATGTCACACAAAAGAGTTAATAAATAACATTTCCCACATGTCTACTTTACATCAGCACAATTTTGGAACCAAAATTTTTTTTTGTTAGGGAGCTATAAGGGTTAAAAGTTGACCAGCGATTTCTCATTTTTCCAACAAAATTTACAAAACCATTTTTTTAGGGACCACATCACATTTGAACTCACTTTGAGGGGTCTTTATGACAGAAAATACCCAAAAGTGACACCATTCTAAAAACTGCACCCCTCAAGGTGCTCAAAACCACATTCAATAAGTTTATTAACCCTTCAGGTGCTTCACAGGAATTTTTGGAATGTGGAAGAAAAAAATGAACATTTAACTTTTTTTCACAAAAATGTTACTTTAGACCCAATTTTTTTATTTTCACAGGGGTAACAAGAAAAAATGGACCCCAAAATTTGTTGTGCAATTTCCCCTGGGCACGCAGATACCCCATATGTGGGGAAAAAACACTGTTTGGGCGCACGTCAGGGCTCGGAAGGGAAGGAGCGCCATTTGACTTTTTGATTGTAAAATTTGCTTGAATAATTAGCGGACGCCATGTTGCGTTTGGAGAGCCCCTGTGTGCGCAAACATTGGAGCTCCCCCACAAGTGACCCCATTTTGGAAACTAGACCCCTCAAGGCACCTATCTAGATGCATAGTGAGCACTTGGAACCCCCAGGTGCTTCACAAATTGATTCGTAAAAATGAAAAAGTGTTTTTTTTTTCAGTTTTTCGAATCAATTTGTGAAACACCTAGGGGTTCCAAGTGCTCACTATGCATCTAGATAGGTGCCTTGGGTGGTCTAGTTTCCAAAATGGGGTCACTTGTGGGGGAGCTCCAATGTTTGGGCACACAGGGACTCTCCAAATGCAACATGGTGTCCTCTAACAAATTGAATGGAAAATCGGCTCAAATTGTTAGCGGACACCATGTTGCGTTTGGAGAGCCCCTGTGTGCCCAAACATTGGAGCTCCCCCACAAGTGACCCCATTTTGGAAACTAGACCACCAAAGGCACCTATCTAGATGCATAGTGAGCACTTGGAACCCCTAGGTCACTTGTGGGGAAGCTCCAAACGCAACAAGGCGTCCGCTAACAATTTGAGCCGATTTTCCATTCAATTTGTTAGCGGACACCATGTCGTGTTTGGAGAGCCCCTGATGTGCCTAAACAGTAGAGCTCCCCCACAAGTGACCCCATTTTGGAAATTATACCCCTCAAGGATTTTATTAAGGTGTATAGTGAACATTTTGAACCCAGAGGTACGACACAGAATTTGATAACATTAGGTCATCATATTGAATAAGTTGTCATTAGTCTTGAGCGCAAGTGCTCGCTACTTGAGTTTGCATCAGGTACTCAGGTATGCACCATGTACTGCGTGTGCTCGAGTGACATGCTCGAGTCTCCGCCCGGATTTTTCACGGTTATTAGACACCCAAAAAAAAACATGCGGGGATCGCTCGTGCATGGCAGGCAATCCCCGCAAAGTTTTTTGGGCCGTGAAGCATATGGGGCGGAGACTCGAGCATGTCACTCAAATACCCACGATACTCAATGCATACCAGAACACCCGATGCAAACTCAAGTAGCGAGCACTTGCGCTCAACACTAGTCGCCATATCGTCATCTTTTTTTCTTACTTTTGAAAAAAATCACAACCCCATCACAACCCTAACCCCAACCCTAACCCCAACCCCAACCCTAACCCTAACACAACCCTAACCGTAGCACAACCCTAACCGTAGCACAACCCTAACCCTAGCACAACCCTAACCCTAGCACAACCCTAACCTGAGAGTTTATTTTTTACGCCGTTCCTCATGCGGTATAAGTGATTAGATGACCTTATTCTTCGGGTCGGTGAGACTACAGCGATACCAGAATCATATGGGGTTTTTATGACTGACAGCTGTCACACACTAAAAGACGCATTTTTTGTAAAATCTAGTTTTTGCATCGCCATATTTTGAGAGCTATAATTTTTCCAGATTTTGGCAGACAGTCATTTGACAGCTTTTTTTTTGCGGGATGAGTTGACGTTGTTATTGGTGCCATTTTCATGTACGTGACATTTTTTGATCGCTTTCTATTCCGATTTTTGGGAGGCAGAATAAACAAAAACCAACAATTCAGGAATTGTTTTTTTTTGTTTTTTTTTATTCTGTTCCGCGTGTGGTAAAATTGATAAGGCAGCTTTATTCTTCGGGTCAGTACGTTTACAGCGGTACCACATTTATATCGTATTTCTATGTTTTGCACTTTTACATAATAAAAGCAATTTTATAGAAAAAATTATTTTTTAGCATAGCTTTATTCTGAGAGCTATAACTTTTTTATTTTTCGGCTGATGGAGCTGTATGGCAGCTTGTTTTTTGCGGGACGAGATGACGTTTTCAGCGGTACCATTTTTATTTATATTTGTCTTTTTGATTGCGTGTTATTCCATTGTTTGTTTGGCGGTATGGTGATAAAGCATTGTTTTTTGCTTAGTTTTTTATTTATTTTTTTTACCGTGTTCACTGAAGGGGTTAACTAGTGGGAAAGTTTTATAGGTCAGGTTGTTCCGGACGCGGAGATACCAAATATGTTTACTTTTATTGTTGTTGTTTTTTTTTTTTTACAATAATATTTATTGATGGGTACATTATATTTTTATTTTTGGTGGATTATTTTTTTTTATTTTTTTTTTTATATTTTTACAATTTTTTTTTTTTTTTTTTTCACTTTCTGATAGTTTTTATACTTTATTACTTTGTCCCACTATGGGACTTTCACTTTTTTTTCTCTGATCGCCTGCATGGCACAGGAATGCAGCACCATCCCTGTGTCATGCAGGCTGTCAGCGCTGGACAGGGAGAAGATTGTTTGGAGATGCACTGCGCATGTCCAAAAAATCTTCCTGCTGTCTGGTGACCCGGATGTTGCCATGACGACATCGGTTCGTCATGGCAACATCCTGGAAGCCACGGCAGACAGCGCTGGAAGCCAGAAGAGGAGGTGAGTATCTGCGATCACCTCCCCTTGCCTCCGCAATGCTGTGATCGACTTCGATCGCAGCATCGCGGGGGTTAATGTGCTGGGAGCGGTGCGTGACCGCTCCCTGCACATAGTACCGGGTGTCAGCTGTGACAATCAGCTGACACCCGGTGGCGATCGCGCCCGCACAGCCTGTGTGCGTGCACGATCGCCATGACGTACTAATACGGGTCTGGCTCTTAAGTCCCAGGGCACAGACGCGTATTAGTACGTCAAATGTTGTTAAGGGGTTAATGCTTCTCTTACTATAACCTCTATCCAAAAACCTCCCTTTCATTTCTTGTGCTCTCACCTCAAAGTCTTCAATGGTAGAACAGATCCGTCTAATTCTAAGAAACTGACTAATTGAAACTGATCTAACCACATGTCCTGGATGTGAGGAAGAGGCATGCAAAACAGCATTAACGGCTGTCTCTTTCCGATAGACATCAGACTGTAGGAAGCCAGCTTCATCTCTTTTAATAGTCACATCCAAGAAATCAATCTTTTGGTAATCAAATGTATACGTTAGTCTGATATTAAGTTTGTTAGAATTTAATTCTTGAAAAAAAAAACAGCATAATTCTTCAGATGTACCTCACAAGATAAAAAAAAATCATCAATGTACCGGGTCCAAAATATGACCCGGTCCATTGATGAGCATCAATCTGACGAGAAGAGCTCTTCTCATCAGATCGATGCTCGTCAATGGACCAGGTCATATTCTGGCGAGGTACAGTACAGACTAAAAGTTTGGACACACCTTCTCATTTAAAGATTTTTCTGTAT
Organism: Phyllobates terribilis; assembly: GCF_046119375.1. Taxonomy (NCBI): domain Eukaryota; kingdom Metazoa; phylum Chordata; class Amphibia; order Anura; family Dendrobatidae; genus Phyllobates; species Phyllobates terribilis. Next base: position 78,575,313 of record NW_027362772.1, read on the forward strand.
TTTCATGACTATGAAAATTGTACATTCACACTGAAGGCATCAAAACTATGAATTAAAACATGTGGAATTATATACTTAACAAAAAAGTGTGAAACAACTGAAAATATGTCTTATATTCTAGGTTCTTCAAAGTAGCCACCTTTTGCTTTGATGACTGCTTTGCACACTCTTGGCATTCTCTTGATGAGCTTCAAGAGGTAGTCACCGGAAATGGTCTTCCAACAATCTTGAAGGAGTTCCCAGAGACGCTTAGCACTTGTTGGCCCTTTTGTCTTCACTCTGCGGTCCAGCTCACCCCAAACCATCTCGATTGAGTTCAGGTCTGGTGACTGTGGAGGCCAGGACATCTGGCGGAGCACCCCATCACTCTCCTGGTCAAATATCCCTTACACAGCCTGGAGGTGTGTTTGGGGTCATTGTCCTGTTGAAAAATAAATGATGGTCCAACTAAACGGAAACCGGATGGAATAGCATGCCGCTGCAAGATGCTGTGGTAGCCATGCTGGTTCAGTATGCCTTCAATTTTGAATAAATCCCCACAGTGTCACCAGCAAAGCATCCCCACACTATCACACCTCCTCCTCCATGCTTCACGGTGGGAACCAGGCATGTAGAGTCCATCCGTTCACCTTTTCTGCGTCGCACAAAGACACGGTGGTTGGAACCAAAGATCTCAAATTTGGACTCATCAGACCAAAGCACAGATTTCCACTGGTCTAATGTCCATTCCTTGTGTTCTTTAGCCCAAACAAGTCTCTTCTGCTTGCTGCCTGTCCTTAGCAGTGGTTTCCTAGCAGCTATTTTACCATGAAGGCCTGCTGCACAGAGTCTCCTCTTAACAGTTGTTGTAGAGATGTGTCTGCTGCTGGAACTCTGTGTGGCATTGACCTGGTCTCTAATCTGAGCTGCTGTTAACCTGCGATTTCTGAGGCTGGTGACTCGGATAAACTTATCCTCAGAAGCAGAGGTGACTCTTGGTCTTCCTTTCCTGGGGCGGTCCTCATTGAGCCAGTTTCTTTGTAGCGCTTGATGGTTTTTGCAACTGCACTTAGGGACACTTTCAAAGTTTTCCCAATTTTTCGGACTGACTGACCTTCATTTCTTAAAGTAATGATGGCCACTCGTTTTTCTTTACTTAGCTGCTTTTTTCTTGCCATAATACAAATTCTAACAGTCTATTCAGTAGGACTATCAGCTGTGTATCCACCAGAGTTCTGCACAACACAACTGATGGTCCCAACCCCATTTATAAGGCAAGAAATCTCACTTATTAAACCTGACAGGGCACACCTGTGAAGTGAAAACCATTTCTGGTGACTACCTCTTGAAGCTCATCAAGAGAATGCCAAGAGTGTGCAAAGCAGTCATCAAAGCAAAAGGTGGCTACTTTGAAGAACCAAGAATATAAAACATATTTTCAGTTGTTTCACACTTTTTTGTTAAGTATATAATTCCACATGTGTTAATTCATAGTTTTGATGCCTTCAGTGTGAATGTACAATTTTCAAAGTCATGAAAATACAGAAAAATCTTTAAATGAGAAGGCGTGTCCAAACTTTTGGTCTGTACTGTACATCTGAAGAATTATGCTGTTTTTTTTTCAAGAGCTAAATTCTAACGAACTTAATATCAGACTAACGTATACATTTGATTACCAAAAGATTGATTTCTTGGATGTGACTATTAAAAGAGATGAATCTGGCTTCTTACAGTCTGATGTCTATCGGAAAGAGACAGCCGTTAATGCTGTTTTGCATGCCTCTTCCTCACATCCAGGACATGTGGTTAGTTCAGTCAGTTTCTTAGAATTAGACGGATCTGTTCTACCATTGAAGACTTTGAGGTGAGAGCAGAAGAAATGAAAGGGAGGTTTTTGGATAGAGGTTATAGTAAGAGAAGCATTAAGTATGCCTATAACCGAGCGAAAAATGCTGATCGTCAACAATTAATCTATCCTAATAGGTGCAAGCCAACCCTGTGAGAATGGTGACCCAATACCATTCCCAATGGCAGAGGATGTAAGACATTTTTAAAAAACAATGGCCCATCCTATTGGCTGATCACACCCTTAAACAATATCTCCCTACAAATCCATCTACTACCGCACGAAGATCCTTAAATTTACAGGATCATCTTGTTAGGAGCTACTATACACGGACTAATCAGTCACGGATAACGGATATTAAACCAACCGATAGGAAGAGAAGCTGGGGCTGCACTCCATGCGGCTCCTGTATAACTTGCCCGAACACCGACAAGAATAAGAAGTTTCTCTCTTCGACTGGAAAGGAGTTCGATATCACGTACGCTTTTACCTGTACAACACATAACGTGATATATCACGCTACGTGTCCCTGCGCCTTGATATACATAGGTAAGACAACCAGGATGCTCAAAACGTGAGCGAGAGAACATGTCCGGGACATCATGACAGCTGCTACAGAAGACAATTTGGATCTATTATGACAATACCTAGACATTTTAAAGTCCATCATGCCTGTGATCCATCGGGTTTCCAGGTTAAGGGGATAGACCACATATATTTGAACTTGCGCGGAGGCAACACCAGCCGACTCCTGGCCCAAAAAGAATCAAGATGGATCTGGACTTTGAAAACGTTACATCCATTTCTCTGATCTCCCTCCTTTCCCCCTTTGTTACACTCGCGCCCGGACTGACTGGCGCGAGCGTGATTAGTGATCCCACTGTACCATGAACCGAGGAGTGCCTGGAGGGGCGTAACTAATTATCAACCCGATCCGACCAAGGTCGCACGGTGGCTTAGTCGAATCCGTGGACCAAGGAGGAACCGAGCAGAGGGACCAGGTGCTACTCCAGGTCAGACCCCGGTCACAGTTGTTGACCCACACCGGGGAATGCAGGAACAGGCAGGTTAGACTGGCATACAGGCAGGTGGGTATTGGCAAGTACGGCTGGTATGCAGACAGGTGAGTACTGGCAAGTACGGCTGGTATACAGACAGGTGGGCACTGGCAAGCACGGCTGGTATGCAGACAGGTGGGCACTGGCAAGCACGGCTGGTATGCAGACAGGGAGATACTGGCAACCACGGCTGGAGTGCAGACAGGGAGGTACTAGCAGGTTGGAGCGCAGGCTGGATAGGGTCCAGTACAGACTGGGAGACAGGTACAGAGCCGCAGATGCAATAGACAAGCAGAGTAAAGCGAAACCGCCAGAGCAGAGGACAAGGCAGAGCAGAGAGGAACTGCTGGTGCGGTGAGCAAGCAGAGCGGAGCGAAAACCGCAGGTGCGGTGGGCAAGGCAGAGGAGAGCGGAACCGCCGGAGCGGTGGACAAGGCAGAGCAGAGAGAAGCCGCCGGAGTGGTGGGCAAGGCAGAGCAGAGAGAAACCGCAGGTGCGGTGGACAAGGCAGAGCAGAGCGGAACCGCCGGAGCGGTGGGCAAGGCAGAGCAGAGAGAAGCCGCCGGAGCAGTGGACAAGGCAGAGCAGAGAGAAACCGCTGGTGCGGTGAGCAAGGCAGAGCAGAGAGAAACCACCGGAGCGGTGGGTAAGGCAGAGCAGAGAGAAACCGCTGGAGCGGTGGGCAAGCAGAACCGAACAGGGCTGAAGGTGCAGGCAGAGAGGACAGGGCTCTGTTCTCATGGAACAGACTGGAAAATACAGGAGGATGGCTAGAACACAGGAGGAAGATACGGAGGAAGGGAAAAGGGACAAGCAGAACCAGATACACACAAGGTACTTCCTATGAAGTAGCGAGTGGACACAAAACTCACAAACAGAGACAACGAGTTGGAGTTAGGTGCAAGTTCAGATACTGCAGGAAAAGGGAAGGTACGGACATAGAGACAAACAGGTAACAGGCTAGGATACAGTTCAGACAGGAACTGCTACTGCAATGAGATACAAGAACGAGCCTGGGTATACAGCCCCCAGAGTGGCGGAAACAGACGAGAAGTCACAGGTAACAGGTCTGTGTATGCAGCCCCCAGAGTGGCGGAAACAGACTAGAAACAGGACAGGACCTGGCAATTCAGCAGCAAAGACTAACTGAGTGAAGGTGTTGCTCAGGCCCCTCCTTCTGGGTGGAGGGGGTTTAAATATCCAGTGACTCACAGCAATAGGCTGGAGACGCATTAGGGGTGCGCCCACAGCAGCTATAAGAATCGGAAGTAACCGGGCCGCCGCCCTAAACAGTCAGTCAAGAGACATGCACACAGCATGAACTGGAGCAAGGTTTGTAGGCTGGACTGACAGGTAAGATTGCGGTCTTGCATAGTGGGAGGTGGTGCACTATGCAAGCACGCCGCCAGGGATGTTACAGTACCCTTCCTTTACGCCCCCTCTTTTTCAAGCCTGCAAGGGTCTTCTGCAGAGAATTTGGAGGCCAATCCTTCTCTTCAAGAGGATTACCTCTTCTGTCCATTAGAGGAAACGAAACTGGTCTTATCATCTTGGTGACTAGGATGCTTCCTCCTATCAAGCCATCCTCAGCAACAGATGAAGTGGGTGAAGTACCAGGAACAGCACACAGAAAAGTCTCTCTCCATTTGTTATCAGGGAGCACCCTGGTGGATTCAGGGGACAGCTGGAGGTCCTCCGCCTGGTTGGAGGGGTGCAGAGACTCGGGGGTAACCACCACCTTGACGTACACTTTGCCAAGCTTACTGGATGAAGTGGGCGAAGTACCAGGTACAGGGTGTAGGAAAGTCTCTCTCCATTTGTTATCAGGTAGCACCCCGGAGGATTCAGGAGACAACAGGAGGTCCTCCGCCTGGTTGGAGGGGTGCAGAGACTCGGGGGTGATTACTGCTTCGAAGTACACTTTGCCAGGCTTACTGGATGAAGTGGGGGAAGTATCAGGTACAGGGTGTAGGAAAGTCTCTCTCCATTTGTTATCAGGTAGCACCCCGGAGGATTCAGGAGACAACTGGAGGTCCTCCACCTGGTTGGAGGGGTGCAGAGACTCGGGGGTAAACACCGCCTTGATGGACGTAAGACCAGATTTATTAGAGACGGAGGGTCCTTGCTTTAGGACCATCTTCAGACTGGTTTCAGAGATGACATGTCTGTAAGGCGGGACGGTACCTGAAGCCAGATCATCAGTACAATCGTCGAGACTGTGTAGGGACATCGCCTCCGCTTCTCTTCCTTCGGAGACTTCAGCGCACAGCGAGTCAGCGACTAGCAGATCTGGTGAAGAAGAAGAAGAAACTGCTGACTGTCCTGAAGATGTGGGGACTGGACACTCCTTGTACCTTAGCAGTCCCCCAGGATACACCATGCAGGATCTCCAGACCTGAGCGGGCACTAGATCTCTCGGCTCTGGACGACCTGTGGATAAGCCAGTCAGCACCTGGAATGTGAACTTCTTCATGTGTAATGCTCCAATCTGGAGCTTAATTTGTACAGACATATTTTGACTGTTTCTGAGTAGGGCTCGTCCTTCTGCTGACAATGCCCAAACCAGCTTCTGGAGTTGTCGGACGGGAATCAGACACCGACTCTTCAAGGCTTTAAGTCCGAAACTTCCTGTTAATCCGAGGCCTTCACTTGCCACGGAGACAGTCATGGTCATCTGTGGAGAGGAAACACTAACGCCAAGGGCAGCCTCTCCTACAGGCCTAATGTCTTGGGATTCTCCAACCTTCGCTGGACAAACACCGTCAGGGGGTCCCAAACCACCGCAGCGGGACCGCAATCCGATTTTGTGACTGAGTTCTGGCCTCTGCTTTGCCTGACGAACATAGTCATCCTTCATGGATTCTGTGCGGAAAGCTGCCTCTACAGGCTGGGGAACAGGAGGTCTTTGGGAGGACAGAACCTGGCGTGATGGTTTACCTCTATGCCTTGCACGTCTGGACTGCCTCTTGAAGTTGGGAAGAGAAGTATTCTGTGGAGCATAGTCATCCTGTGTGGATTCTGGGTGGGCAGCAGTCTCTTCGGGCTGGAGAACTGGTAGGCTACCTACACACATTACCCATCGTGGCTGCTCCGGGATATTGGGAAGGGAAGCTTTAGCAGAGGATTCAGGATTAGGGTCATCGAAGACCATTAGAAAGGCCACCAGGGAGGCCTGCAGGTCAAAGATGATAGGATCCCATGCTTCCCATAGGGGGGTGATCCATTTCAAGGCATCACCCGCTAGGTAGGACATCATGAATGCTACTTTAACCCGATCAGTAGGAAAATAGTGAGCATAGAACTTGAAATGCAGCATGCATTGCTCCGCAAATGCATGGCTTCATTTTGGATCCCCATAGTACCGTGGTGGATCCGCAGGAACGAGTGCTGATAGATCCATTTGGGCTGGTGCGTAAATCGCCTGGGCCATAGCTTGAGAAAAAAAAAATTCTTGGTGCACGTATTCGCCAGACAAGGATTCAAAATGTCTCTGAAAGAGAAAGGCCGTGGGGCTCAACGGGAACCATGGCCTGAGCAAACTGTTAAGCTCGCGCCCGGACTGACTGGCGCGAGCGTGATTAGTGATCCCACTGTACCATGAACCGAGGAGTGCCTGTAGGGGCGTAACTAAGTATCAGCCCGATCCGACCAAGGTCGCACGGCGGCTTAGTCGAATCCGTGGACCAAGGAGGAACCGAGCAGAGGGACCAGGTGCGACTTCAGGTCAGACCCCGGTCACAGTTGTTGACCCACACCGGGGAATGCAGAAACAGACAGGTTAGACTGGCATACAGGCAGGTGGGTATTGGTAAGTACGGCTGGTATGCAGACAGGTGGGTACTGGCAAGTACGGCTGGTATACAGACAGGTGGGCACTGGCAAGCACGGCTGGTATGCAGACAGGGAGATACTGGCAAGCACGGCTGGAGTGCAGACAGGGAGGTACTAGCAGGTTGGAGCGCAGGCTGGATAGGGTCCAGTACAGACTGGGAGACAGGTACAGAGCCGCAGATGAGGTAGACAAGCAGAGTAAAGCAAAACCGCCAGAGCGGAGGACAAGGCAGAGCAGAGAGGAACTGCTGGTGTGGTGAGCAAGCAGAGCGGAGCGAAAACCGCAGGTGCGGTGGGCAAGGCAGAGCAGAGCGGAACCGCCCGAGCGGTGGGCAAGGCAGAGCAGAGAGATGCCGCCGGAGCGGTGGACAAGGCAGAGCAGAGAGAAACCGCCAGAGCGGTGGGCAAGCAGAACCGAACAGGGCTGAAGGTGCAGGCAGAGAGGACAGGGCTCTGTTCTCATGGAACAGACTGGAAAATACAGGAGGATGGCTAGAACACAGGAGGAAGGTACGGAGGAAGGGAAAAAGGACAAGCGGAACCAGATACACACAAGGTACTTCCTATGAGGTAGTGAGTGGACACAAAACTCACAAACAGAAGTACAGAGACAAGGAGTTAGGTGCAGGTTCAGATACTGCAGGAAAAGGGAAGGTACGGACATAGAGACAAACAGGTAACAGGCTAGGATACAGTTCAGACAGGAACTGCTACTGCAATGAGATACAAGATCGAGCCTGGGTATACAGCCCCCAGAGTGGGGGAAACAGACTAGAAGTCACAGGTAACAGGCCTGGGTATACAGCCCCCAGAGTGGCGGAAACAGACTAGAAGTTGCAGGTAACAGGTCTGGGTATGCAGCCCCCAGAGTGGCGGAAACAGACTAGAAACAGGACAGGACCTGGCAATTCAGCAGCAAAGACTAACTGAGTGAAGGTGTTGCTCAGGCCCCTCCTTCTGGGTGGAGGGGGTTTAAATATCCAGTGACTCACAGCAATAGGCTGGAGACGCATTAGGGGTGCGCCCACAGCAGCTATAAGAATCAGGAAGTAACCGGGCCGCCGCCCTAAGCAGTCAGTCAAGAGACATGCACACAGCATGAACTGGAGCAAGGTTTGTAGGCTGGACTGACAGGTAAGATTGCGGTCTTGCATAGTGGGAGGTGGTGCACTATGCAAGCACGCCGCCAGGGATGTTACAGCCTTCAGCTGTTTTTTCGGCATCATGTTTTTACAATGTTTTTAAACAAAAAAAATTTTATTTGTGTTTGTTGCTACAATTCTAATGGTGTCTCATTTATCAACTTCTTGTATATACTTACCACACCTTGATGTTGGTTCTTGCCTCTATCCATGTTGAAGAAGATGTGGACGTCTCCTAGTATCGCTTTGAAGAGGAGAAACAAGGGAAAGGATGAGAAGGCATTACTAAACATGATGTGGACAATGAGGGCTTAACAGCTTGTATTTATTATATCCGGACATCATTTTGGTTCATGTGGACATTTAATATGTTCATAGTATATGCATATAACTAGTGTTATCTGACTTATTGAGTTTCTATCTTGATAAGTGACCTGCAGGTTTATCCTTCTGTATTTCTCTTAGCTTTATCCATACCTTTAATAGTTTCTGGATCTGGGTATTCATCATAATGTTTTTTTCCTTTTTTTTCTGGGTATTTTCCTTGGATAACTTCAGTTTGTTCACCTCCATGACATCAGGGCATGGCTCATGTCACTGGCATCATTGGTACCATGCTGCCAGCTTGATGACTTCATGTCCTTGGTGCCCCAGGGGGCGCCCAATCTCCATTTTGGGAATCCTTTTTTGTTTCTGTTTTGCCTGGCTTTCCCTGCTTCATGTGTTAATGTTAAGATAGCATAAAATCCTCCTTTTTTTGGTCCTTTACCATACAGGTCATTTTGGACATATATGTATCTCATTGAATCCCGGGTTTTAAATCCTTTTCTGTCTTCCCTAGATTTCTATATATTCTTCATGTCTGGTATGAGTCTGGCTAAGTTAATGTTAATTAGAACCCTGTTGCGCTAGTTGTCTGGGGTTGCCTCTCCCTGGGTTGTTTTCTATTTTTTATGACAGGCTCTCGTTTACCTAACTGTGGTTGTCCTTCTATGCGAACGCGTGTCTCTTCCTTTCTTTCTCCTCCAACACCACTATTGCGGTTATGGGGGGCGTGCCAGTTGAGTGACTGCTACTCCGCTCATGTGACTTACGTGGGCATGGCGTTTGGCTGCACACTCATCCTGACTGTTTGTCTGTTCATGTGACTTTCGTGGACATGGCGTTTGTACGCTCATCCTGATACACTTGGGAGGCGGCGTAGTGGCAATGACGTCGGCGCGGGGTCTTCCTATCCATAGCGCTGACTCATTCATCATGAATATTTTAACCCCTTTAAAGCCCATGACGTACTAATACGCGTCTGTGCCCCGTCTCATGCTGCACATAGCACATCTGCATCTCTGGCTGCTATGGGCATAAAAGGGGACAAACTTATGGTGTGACCCCCATGCTCCCCTGACCTCAATCCCATTGAGAACCTCTGGAGCATCATCAAAAGGAGTGTCTATGATGGCGGGAGGCAGTTCACATCTAAGCAACAGCTCTGGGAGGGTATTCTGTCCTCATGCCAAACAATTGAAGCAGAAACCATCCAAAACCTGACAAATTCAATGGACGAGAGAGTTCAGAAGCTCCTTTCGAACAAGCGGTCCTATTGTGGCACCCCAGGGGTCTGGTTTCCACAGTAACAGCAATGTTATGTCTGAGAGCAGGTGGGAGGTCTCTTGGTCAGGAATCCTATGCATGCCACACCTCCTGCCCAGTCCTGGGAGGGGAAGGACTTCCCCTATATAAACCTGGGGCTGAGGCAGGGTTAGGGAGAAGAGTAGAGAGAAGAAGAGAAGCAGTAATAGGAAGGAAAGATCAGGAGCTCTGTGGGAGTCGTGCTAAGAGGAGGTCAGGGCTGGAAGCTGTAGAGCTCGCCCTGATTGAAGATTTCTTACCGGACCCGGAGTCCGAGGCTGTGGGAACTAACTCCTACCCAGCAGCAGAAACCGACCGGCAGGGGATTTCAGGTCCTCTGGCCCAGAAACCCGAAGGCTCGGTTACACGTGTGGGACCAGCACCACCGTCGTGGAGCGGAAGCTACTAGAAGGCCCCGAGTCACCGGCCATACGGGTGAGCACCACACGGTACACTCAGGGACGTGGGCTACTTTTACCCGCTTCTAGCAAGGTAGCCAGAAGAGTACAGTTAGTTGGGGAGGCCTACAACTCCGCCTGGCCAAGGGGGATCCCATCTGCTCAAGGACTGACCAGGCCCCGACCGCTAGCAAGTACTCCGGGAGGGTCTATCTTTGTCACCAGTAAAGACCCTGAACTACACCGCACCGTCTCTGAGTGGTTCCTGCTACCCCCATCATCCCCATCGGCTGCCCTGAGGCCATACCTCTCCCATTGGAGGTTATACCATCACGCTGCACAATCCTTCCACCGGTCTCAGCGGTCTGCCCTGCAGCGGCAGCTCCATAGCTGCATTCAACGGGTGGCGTAGTCGTCCTACATCTACTGCTAATATACCGCCACTTAGTCTGACTCCCTGGGCACGGACCGGGTCACCGCCACGAGACTACTACCCCTATCAGATCCGGCTCCGGGTAGTCCCTGCGTGCGCAACGCTACATCACATAGGCCCAGGGCGCGTCAACTTTTGGCGTAGTCGGCAGGATTACGTGCCCGCAACCACCGGGTACTGCGTGCCTGAAAAAGACTGTTCAAACTTACCTGTGGTGAAGATTCCCGCCATCCGGCGCCATCTTCAGCCTTCTTCCCATCATCGGTGAAGATTCCCGCCATCCGGCGCCATCTTCAGCCTTCTTCCCGCCATCGGTGAAGATTCCCGCCATCCGGCGCCATTTTCAGCCTTCTTCCCGCCTTCCGTGGAGTTTTCCCGCCGTTGGACGCCATCTTGAAGACGCCGCGCGGGAAGAAGAGGGGCGTGGACTCCAAAAGCGCGCGAGAACTGAAGCCCCGCCTCACGTCCAGACGTCGCGTAAGGTCCTGGAAGGAGCCCAGCAGACGCTGACGTCACAGGAGCGCGACGGAAGGTCCTCAACCCTGACGATCCACTGCGAAGCCGCGGCCTACGGAAGAGGATCATCGCAAGGTAGGCCACGGTCCACTAGGGGGGAGGAGGATGTCGGATACGGAGGAGAGCTTCACTGCCTCAACCCCCGCCAGCGCCGCCGCTGCTGCAGTCATGCCTTTCACCATGCCCTATATCCCGGGAGCGGCCTGGCTACCCCAGTACTCAGGGGAGTCACATACTCTGCATGACTTTAGAGAAAAGCTGGATAGCCTCTTCCAGGTGTACCCCCTCACAGAAGAGCAAAAAGTGAGCATCCTGGTGGCCCAACTAACCGGGGCAGCCCAAAGGGAGGTAAAGTCCTGGCCACCTGGGAGGAGGACTGTCGCAGGGATACTAACCCGGCTGAGGGACACCTTTGATACCCGCACCTCAGCCGAGATTAAGCTTAGATTCTACGGGTGCAAACAGCGAGCACATGAGAATATAAGGGACTATGCACTAAACCTACAAGAGGCCCTGAGAGCCATTAAGCAGACCGACCCTGACGGCGTGGGAAACGAGGACAGGCTGTTGACCGAACAATTTATAGAGGGACTATATTGCAATGCCCACCGAACCCAGTTGCGGGCAATGGCCTTACAGGATCCTCATCTGGACTTTGCACAGTTCAAGGACAGAGCCATCCGGGTGCTCCGAGAACCGGCACCGGGTGGCGTTGTGACCCACAGGCGCCCAGCTATCACTAACCACCAGGAGGCGGCGCCCTTGTCGGCAGGGCCTGTGGGGGCTGATGCGCAGGCTTTGAACAATGACCCGGCTCCAGACCTGCACCATCAGGTCCAAGAGCTAGCTAAAAGCGTTGCTGCGCTAACCCGAACTGTGCAGTCTTTACAGGTTTCCACTCCAGGGAAGATCCAGCTGGCATCCGGACCGGAGGACATCCCGTGGCGTCGACCAAGGAGGATCCCACCGGCCAGAGGAAGACCCAGCGACCGATACAACGAGGACGGACAACCCATCTGCCGCCGCTGCAATCAACCCGGACATATGGCAAGGTACTGTCCTTTAAACTGGCACAACCTGGGGTAGAGGGCCAACCCCCAGGAAAAAGATCACCAGGCCCATCAAACTGGCGTGACAAATATGTGGGAGGACGTCCAGTCTTGCCTGTGGTACTGGATGGCATTCCTATGAGTGCCCTACTGGACACTGGGTCACAGGTCACCACCATCCCGTACGTGCTCTTCAAGCAGTACTGGAATGACTCGGATATAACCCGCTACCCTGACGACGACTTGAGTATCATCGCCAACAATGGTCAGCCCGTGCCACAGATCGGATTTAAAGAGGTGACCATTAAAATCGGTAGAGTCGAGCTGGCAGCCCAGGGACTGATCATTGTGGACATTGACAAGCGCGAGAGTCACCCTAAGATAACTCTAGGAACTAATGTAATTGAAAATTGTCTTGCAGAGGTGATTTTTATTTTACAGCAGGTTGCCAAGAACGCCAGCTCCGGCCAGCTGCGAGTGCTCCAGAAAGAGATCCGGGCACTGATGCGACGGCAACAGGTGGAACTCTCCGGCGGTGAGATTGGTAGCGTGAGAATGTGTGACCCTTTTCCTATTGCCATGCCCCCAAAAAGTGAAATGATGATTTGGTGCCGGGCGGCTATTGGTCTGAGAGGTAGAGATTACCAGGCAATGGTAGAACCAGTTTACTCAGACAGTAGGCCCACCATTTTGACAGCACGGGGGGTGGTCAATGTACGCCATGGGAGGGTGCCCGTTCGCATAATGAATATCGGGAAGAGGGAAGTGTACCTGCCCCGGTATGCCACGCTAGCCAAATTGTATACCATCAATCAGAATTCCATACAGTCCGTAGAACCCTTGCCTCCATCTTCTCCGGAGGAAGGTAACGGCTCTAAACAACAAATGGAGGATTGGTGTCAGCAACTACATTTGGGTACTGACTCCACTCCCTCACACCAGAAACAGGGAGTCTATCGGGTGGTTCAAGAGTATGAGAGAGTGTTTAGTAAACAACCGTTAGACTTCGGGCGAGTCAAGGGGGTAGAACACCACATCCCCACGGGAGACCATCCTCCCATAAAAGAGAGGTATCGACCCGTACCCCCTGCACACTACCAACACGCCAAGGGGATGCTTAGAGACATGAAGGAGGCTGGGGTAATCAGAGATAGCTGTAGCCCCTGGGCAGCTCCACTAGTCTTGGTCAAAAAGAAAGACAACACCATGAGAATGTGTGTAGATTACCGGAAAATCAACCGTATCACACACAAGGATGCGTACCCCTTGTAACATACCTGGCGGCGTCCTTGCATAGTGGTCCATCTCCCACTGTGCAAGAGCGCGCACTTGATCTCCTGTCCAGAATGTCTCTCTGGCTTCCCTCCATGCTGTCTGTTTGTGTCTGTTTCTGCTGCTTAAGGGCGGCGCCCGATCACTTCCTGCTTTTTGTACCTGCTGTGGGTCACACCTCTTGTGCGTCCTCAGCCTATTGCTGTCTGTCACCTGGTATATAGCTCAGCTGCGCCCATCTATCCCTGCCTGAGCATAGTGTTTCTTTCAGTGTGTGCTTGCACTCTGAAGGTGCCAGGTCCCGTTCTGTGTTCTCTTGTCTGCCTATCCTGGAGGCTGTATTTCCAGGCCTGTCTGAACACGCTCCTAGCCTGTTCCTCCTGCCTTCTAGGGGCCGATTACCTAGACCTGTTCCTGTATCTTGTCTGACCTGTCTGAACACGCTCCTAGCCTGTTCCTCCTGCCTTCTAGGGGCCGATTACCTAGACCTGTTCCTGTATCTTGTCTGTCCTGTCTGAACACGCTCCTTGCCTGTTCGTCCTGCCTCTCTGGGGGCCGTATTCCCAGACCCGCTCCTGTATCCCGCTGCAGTGTCGGTCTCCTCCGTACACTCAGTTCCAGTCTGAACTCTCTCCTATCCTTTACCTGTTTTGCCTCTATGTCTGTTCCCTTCCTTTTTCTGCAGAGTCTGAACTCGTACCTAACTCCTGCTTGTTGTCTCTGTACTCCCGTTTGTGAGTTTGTGGTCCACTCGCTACTTCACTGCAAGTACCCTGTGGGTGTCTGGCTCTGCCTTTCCCTTCCTGTCTGTTCCGTGTGTACAGAGCCCTGTCCCCCCTACTCAGCCTAGCCTGCTCTGACTCCTTTGCTCACCGCTCCGGCGGTTCTAGCCTGCTCTGACTCCTTTGCTCACTGCTCCGGCGGTTCTAGCCTGCTCTGACTCCTTGCTCACCGCTCCGGCGGTTCTAGTCTGCTCTGACTCCTTTGCTTACCGCTCCGGCGGTTCTAGCCTGCTCTGACTCCTTGCCCGCTGCTCCGGCAGTCCTGTCCTGCCCTGCTTCTGCCCGCTGCTCCGGCAGTCCTGTCCTGCCCTGCTTCTGCCCGCTGCTCCGGCAGTCCTGTCCTGCCCTGCTTCTGCCCGCTGCTCCGGCAGTCCTGTCCTGCCCTGCTTCTGCCCGCTGCTCCGGCAGTCCTGTCCTGCCCTGCTTCTGCCCGCTGCTCCGGCAGTCCTGTCCTGCCCTGCTTCTGCCCGCTGCTCCGGCAGTCCTGTCCTGCCCTGCTTCTGCCCGCTGCTCCGGCAGTCCTGTCCTGCCCTGCTTGTGCTCGCTGCTCCTGCAGCCCTGTCCTGCTCTGTTCTTGCCCACCGCTTCGGGCGTTCCCTCTCTGCTGTGGTTGTCTACCGCATCTGCGGTTCTGTGACCCAGTCTGTACTGGGTCTTAACCTTTCTGTGCTCCAGCCCGTCCTTTCGGCCAGTACCTCCCTGCCTGCATACTCGCCTGTATCCACCCATCTGCATACCTGCCGTGTTTGCTTATATCCACCAGTCTGTGCCAGCCTAACCTGCCTGTTCCTGAGTCCCAGTGTGTACTGGGTCCTATCCCGCCTGTGTTCCTACCTGCTAGTGCCTCCCTGTCTGCACTCTAGCTGTGCTTGCCTGTACCCCTCTACCTGTATTGTTCCTGAGTCCCAGTGTGTACTGGGTCCTATCCCGCCTGTGTTCCTACCTGCTAGTGCCTCCCTGTCTGCACTCTAGCTGCGCTTGCCTTTACCCGCCTGCCTGCATACCAGTCGTGCCTGCCTATACCCTCCAGTCTGTGCGCCAGCCTAACCAGCCTGATCCAGTAATCCCTGTGTGGGTCAACCCCCGTGTCCGGAGTTTGACCTGGAGTAGCACCTGGTCCCTCTGCCCGGTTTCTCCCTGGTGCACTGGCGTCGTATGCCGTCGTGCCATCTTGGTCGGATCGGCCAGATACTTAGTCACGCCCCTCCAGGCACTCTCCGGTTCATGGTCCAGTGGAATCACTACAATCACACGCACACGCCGCTCAGCCCGGGCGTGTGCATAACACCCCTTACCAAGGATAGAGGAGTCTTTGGCTGCTTTAAAATCTGCTAACTTCTTCTCTACCTTGGATCTCACTAGCGGGTACTGGCAGGTTCCTGTAGCAGAGGCGGACCGGGAGAAGACTGCATTCACCACCCCGATGGGACTTAGTGAGTTTACCTGCATGCCGTTCGGGCTCTGTAACGCACCAGGAACCTTCCAACGATTGATGGAATGCTGTCTGGGACACCGAAACTTTGAGACGGTCCTGTTGTACCTGGACGATGTCATCGTATATTCCAAGACTTATGAGGACCACCTGAAACACCTGGCGGAAGTGTTCGAAGCTCTGGCAAGCTACGGCCTAAAGGTGAAACCCTCCAAGTGTCACCTCCTGAAGCCAAAGGTGCAGTACCTGGGACACGTGGTGAGTGCAGACGGAGTGGCTCCCGACCCTGATAAGATCACCGCAATTAAGGAATGGCCAAGCCCCTCCAGCGTAAAGGAAGTGAGGCAGTTCCTCGGGTTGGTAGGCTACTACCGAAGGTTCATTCCCGGTTTCACCAAAAAGGCAGCTCCTATGCAGGACCTCCTGATAGGCCAGTCCAGGAAAGCCAAGAACCAGAAGCCACCCTTCAGATGGGAGAAGCTGGAAGAAGAGTCCTTCCGCCAGCTGAAGATGGCCCTCACGGGGGATGAAATCCTGGCGTACCCTGATTATAGCCAGCCCTTTATCCTCTACACCGACGCCAGTAACATCGGGCTAGGAGCCGTACTGTCCCAGATCCAGCAGGGGAAAGAACGGGTAATTGCTTACGCCAGCCGAAAACTGCGACCCACCGAAAGAAACCCTGAGAATTACAGCTCATTTAAGCTAGAGTTCCTGGCAGTGGTGTGGGCAGTCACCGAACGCTTTAAGCAATACCTCGCTTCTTCCCGGTTCACCGTGTACACGGATAACAACCCGTTGACACACCTGGACACTGCAAGACTCGGTGCCCTAGAGCAGAGATGGATGGCCCGCTTGTCCAACTATGAGTTTACAATCAAATACCGGGCAGGACGCTCCAATACCAACGCGGACGCCCTGTCCAGGATGCCAAACCTACCGGACGAGGGTGAGGATTCAGAAGATTTGGAAGAGGTCGAACTCCCTGCGTTCCACCGTCATGGGACTATCCAGTATTCCCACCGTGTAAGGGGTGAGCAAACCGCTACGTTCAACCCCTTACCTCACTACAACTGGGCGGAACCGCAAGACAGTGACCCTGCCGTCCGGCTGGTGAAGGAGATGCTGACTCAGCCAGAAGCTCGCCTTGACCCAGACGCTCCGGAGGAAGCCAAGCAACTGTGGGCAGAGAAGAGTCGACTGTTCCTTTACAAGGGGAAGTTGTGCCGCAGAATGGTTAACTCCCGGACGCATGAACTGATCTGGCAAGTAGTGGTGCCAAGAAGGGACGCAGCTATGGTGATGGAGGCATACCACGACGGGGCTGGGCACTTCGGATGGAAGAAGCTGGAGTTCCTGCTGCGCGGGCGGTTCCATTGGGTAGGCATGAGAGGAACCATCGAGAGGTGGTGCAGAGACTGTGGCCCATGCAACCTAAGAAGGAAGGACCGTGCCAGCCAGAAGACCCCCCTTCAGTCCATCGTCACCCGGCAGCCGTTGGAACTGGTAGCCTTGGATCATGTAAAACTGACCCCAAGCAGAAGTGGCTACGTCTACGCATTAACCATCGTGGATCACTACTCCTGGTTCTTGGTTGTCGTCCCCGTCAAGGACTTAACGGCTCAAACAGCAGCTAGAGCCTTCCAGCATCACTTCTGCCGTCCACACGGCTACCCAGAGCAGGTGCTGACGGACCAGGGACCTGCCTTTGAAGCGGAGGTCTTCCGAGAGTTCTGTACTCTGTATGGCTGCCGGAAGATCAGGACGACACCCTATCATCCGCAAACTAATGGACTTTGTGAGAAAATGAACCAGGTGGTGATAGATCTTCTAAAAACATTGCCCCTGGAAGAACGCAGTCTGTGGCCTGAGAAGCTGCCCGACCTGGTGGACCTATACAACTACATCCCTGTAGGTTCCACCAACTGTACCCCGGCTTACCTAATGAGGGCAAGACCCGGTAAGCTACCTGTTGACCTGGAGATGGGAGTCCTGACACCCGAGGACACTTCACCGGAAGCAGACTGGGACACAGAGAGGCAGCAGCAGTACCGGAAAGTACAGGAGAGCGTGGAGCGAAGTCTCTGTCTAGCTAGGGAAAGGCAAGAGAAAGCTTACAACCAGTATGCTCCCGCTGTTCCCTTGGTACCCGGAGAGCAGGTCTTGAAGAGGAAAAGACGGCTCCACAAGTTGGACGACCAGTGGGAGAAGGACCCGTACATCGTACTGCCCTCAAGCCACGACAACCCAAAGGTCTGTACCATCAGTAAAGACGGAGGGGAAACCACAACCATTGTATCCCGGGATCACCTGAAGAAGTGTCCCGAACAGCTACGGTACCCTGAAGAGGAACAAGAAGACCCTCGACCCGTAGAGGAAAGGGAAGATATGGTTAGTACTGTGCTCGGAGACTTCCTTCGGTCCTGGACTCAAGTCAATGGTGCAGTTGTGGTACCCGTCCTCACGTTCCTCCAACCAACATCCCAAGTACTTACGGAGCAACCGGTAGAGCTGGAAGAACAGCCGGTCCAGGAGGCAGAAGACTCCACACAAGCAGATCAGGAGGATCAACCCTCTGCTTATAGTGAGCCTGCCATACCCCTAGTGAGCCAAAGAGCCCGTAGACAGCTGCCCAGTTTACCCTTGACAGCTCCTACACCCTGTAGTTCAGGGCCAGACAGTCAGCTCCGTAGGGCCACTAGAGGCCAGTTACCCGCACGTTGGAGGATTTGAAGTGTTTAAATTGTTTTATCTGTGGTCATCTGTCTGTTACTTGTAAATAATTATGTGTTTCTAGTTATTTTTAGGAGTCCTTGGTGGATTTACCGGGAATCCTTGTACAATTGGTTGGAGCGTAACTTAGGAATGGACTAAAGACTGTTAAGGACTCGGGGCAGGACAGACCCCTACCTGGTTACGTCTCCCTGTTGTGGTGAAATGGACACCTTGCTTTTCTTCAAAAACTGCACCCGGTTGCGGACACGCCGTGACCACCTTATGTGTTGTCTCTATCAGAATGTTATTGTTTACACCTTGTTATGTTTACAAAATATGTTTAGTCCCGGAGTACTAAATTTCACTAGGGGGGAATGTGGCACCCCAGGGGTCTGGTTTCCACAGTAACAGCAATGTTATGTCTGAGAGCAGGTGGGAGGTCTCTTGGTCAGGAATCCTATGCATGCCACACCTCCTGCCCAGTCCTGGGAGGGGAAGGACTTCCCCTATATAAACCTGGGGCTGAGGCAGGGTTAGGGAGAAGAGTAGAGAGAAGAAGAGAAGCAGTAATAGGAAGGAAAGATCAGGAGCTCTGTGGGAGTCGTGCTAAGAGGAGGTCAGGGCTGGAAGCTGTAGAGCTCGCCCTGATTGAAGATTTCTTACCGGACCCGGAGTCCGAGGCTGTGGGAACTAACTCCTACCCAGCAGCAGAAACCGACCGGCAGGGGATTTCAGGTCCTCTGGCCCAGAAACCCGAAGGCTCGGTCACACGTGTGGGACCAGCACCGCCGTCGTGGAGCGGAAGCTACTAGAAGGCCCCGAGTCACCGGCCATACGGGTGAGCACCACACGGTACACTCAGGGACGTAGGCTACTTTTACCCGCTTCTAGCAAGGTAGCCAGAAGAGTACAGTTAGTTGGGGAGGCCTACAACTCCGCCTGGCCAAGGGGGATCCCATCTGCTCAAGGACTGACCAGGCCCCAACCGCTAGCAAGTACTCCGGGAGGGTCTATCTTTGTCACCAGTAAAGACCCTGAACTACACCGCACCGTCTCTGAGTGGTTCCTGCTACCCCCATCATCCCCATCGGCTGCCCTGAGGCCATACCTCTCCCGTTGGAGGTTATACCATCACGCTGCACAATCCTTCCACCGGTCTCAGCGGTCTGCCCTGCAGCGGCAGCTCCATAGCTGCATTCAACGGGTGGCGTAGTCGTCCTACATCTACTGCTAATATACCGCCACTTAGTCTGACTCCCTGGGCACGGAAATGGTCACCGCCACGAGACTACTACCCCTATCAGATCCGGCTCCGGGTAGTCCCTGCGTGCGCAACGCTACATCACATAGGCCCAGGGCGCGTCACTATGTGCAAATGTAACATCACCTAGAATAAATGTTTAATTTCAGTTTGTAATAACCTGCTAATGCTTATAATTTCAAAAATGACCATTTTTTGTTCTTTATTAAAATGAAAAGGTTGAAAACTCTGCTGTGCAAAATAATTTGGAACATGCATTTTGAGTGCAGTTTGAGTTTTTTTTTTTTTTTAAAATATACTGTTATCATAGGCAGTTTGTACAAAAACCTTTCAATTGTACTCTAATAGTTATTTGACTGGAAAATTACAATGACTGCAATTCATATAGGTAATTTGGGAAAATCTGAGAAAATATTATTTGCATAATAATTTGGAACACAGTGTAGTGTGTGACAGCTGTCAATGATAAAAACCCGATATCATTCTGGTATCTCTGTAGTCGCACTGACCCGAAGAATAAGGTCGTCTAATCACTTATACCGCACTAGGAACGGCGTAAAAAATAAACGCTAGGGCTGGGGTTGGGGTTAGGGTTGTGCTAAAGTTAGGTTTGGGGTTAGGGTTGTTGTTTTTTTCAAAACTAAAAAAAAAAAGATGACAATATGACAACTAGTGTTGAACGCAAGTACTCGCTACTTGAGTTTGCATCGGGTGCTCGGGTATGCATTGAGTATCGCGGGTGCTCGAGTCTCCACCCCATATGCTTCGCGGCCAAAAAAACCTCGCGAGGATTGCCTGCCATGCACGAGCGATCCCCGCATGTTTTTTTGGGGGTGTCTAATAACCGTGAAACATGCAGGCGGGGAGTCGAGCTTTTCACTTGAGCACCCGTGATACATGGTGCATACCTGAGTACCCAATGCAAACTCAAGTAGCGAGCACTTGCGCTCAAGACTAATGACAACTAATTCAATATGATGAACTAATATCATCAAATTCTGTGTCATACCTCTGGGTTCAAAATGTTCACTATACCCCTTGATAAAATCCTTGAGGGGTGTAGTTTCCAAAATGGGGTCACTTGTGGGGGGTTTCAACTATTTAGGCACATCAGGGGCTCTCCAAACGCGACATGGCGTCCGCTCTCGATTCCAGCCGATTTTGCGTTCAAAAAGTCACACAGTGCTCCTTCCCTTCTGAACTCTGCCGTGCGCCCAAACACTGTATTTTCCCCACATATGGGGTATTGGCGTACTCAGGAGAAATTGCACAAAAGTTTTTGGGGTCCATTTTCTCCTCTTACCCTTTCTGAAAATAAAAAAATTGGGGCTAAAACATCATTTTTGTGGAAAAAGTTAGATTTTTTCTTTTTTCCCGGCTCCATGTTATAAACTTCTGTAAAGGACTTGGGGGTTCAAGGTACTCACCACACATCTATATAAGTTCCCAGAGGGGTCTAGTTTCCAAAATGGTGTCACTTGTGGGGGGTTTCCACTGTTTAGGCACATCAGGGGCTCCCCAAATGCAACATGGCGTCCGCTAATTATTCAAGCAAATTTTACATTTAAAAAGTCAAATGGCGCTCCTTCCCTTCCGAACCCTGCCGTGCGCCCAAACAGTGGTTTTCCCCCACATATGGAGTATCAGCGTGCTCAGGAGAAATTGCACAACAAATTTTGGGGTCCATTTTTTCCTGTTACCCCTGCGAAAATAAAAAAATTGGTTCTAAAGTAACATTTTTGTGAAAAAAGTTAAATGTTAATTTTTTTCTTCCACATTCCAAAAATTCCTGTGAAGCACCTGAAGGGTTAATAAAGTTCTTGAATGTGGTTTTGAGTACCTTGAGGGGTGCATTTTTTAGAATGGTGTCACTTTTGGGTATTTTCTGTCATAAAGACCCCTCAAAGTGACTTTAAATATGATGTGGTCCCTAAAAAAATGGTTTTGTAAATTTTGTTGGAAAAATGAGAAATCGCTGGTCAACTTTTAACCCTTATAGCTCCCCAATAAAAAAAAAATTTGGTTACAAAATTGTGCTGATGTAAAGTAGACATGTGGGAAATGTTATTTATTAACTATTTTGTGTGACATATCACTCTGATTTAAGGGCATAAAAATTAAAATTTTGAAAATTGCAAAATTTTCAAAATTTTCGCCAAATTTCTGCTTTTTTCACAAATAAACGCAAGTGATAGTGAAGAAATTTTACCACAATCATGAAGCACAACATGTCACGAAAAAAAAATCTCAGAATCAGGGGGATCCGTTGAAGCGTTCCAGAGTAATTACCTCATAAAGTGACAGTGGTCAGAATTGTAAAAATTGGCCTGGTCATTAACATGCAAACCACCTTGGGTTGTAAAGGGGTTAATACATTACGGTTGCTGCTATTGGTACCTTATGTATATTTATGGGACACACACTGCCTATGATGCCACACCCCAGGAAGAAGGCACGTACACCGAAACGCGCGTAGGGGCTGGCATTACTGTTTGGCACTCACTAGTAAGTACTCCTTTTGTAACACTACTTATGGCTCATTAATCCCCTTAAGAGGGGCCATATATGGATAATATTTATGGACAATTTGACTGTTTACATGCACAATGCACTTTAATATGTTGGATAGATATGATATCTATTTATGTATAGTCATTGTACCTATATATTCACTTTACTGGTGCCCTCTCTTGAGGAGTTTTTTTGTTCCTACTTGTGTATTATTTATTTATTTACTGAAATGTGCTGGTGCCATCTAGTGGTGCCTTTTGGTATTCATTGTCAAATTCCTGCAGCTAGCTAGTAATGTATCTATGCGTTTTTTATTCTGTTTTAATAAAATTTATACTTTTTAATGCTCTTGATACGTCGATTATTTCTTTGTGTATATTTATAATATGACGTTGAACTATTATAGAGTCCTGATATACGCCTATTGTGAGATGTAACTATCTAATGATCTTTTTTTATGATATGGCGTTGACATCCAATGGTCAGCCTGTATGTATTAAAAACTTAATACATCTGTTTCCTGTAAAGAGCTCCAAGCTTTCCAACAACTTAACTCAGAGAGAGATTCCATGGTGCGTGATATTAAAGCCAAGACAGAGGCAAGAATTGCACTAATGGCCGAGATATCACCTTGCATTTCTGGCTCAGTCAGGCAGTCAAAGCGATCATCTAAATCACGCTCTTCAAAATCTTCAACCCTCAGCGAACTGCTTATAAGAGCACGTGCAGAAGCTGAGGCCACTCAGGCCACTAAGGTACAAGCCGCTTTTACGCAAAAGGAAAACTAAGATGAAAACAGAAGCTGCGTGCAAAAAGCCAGAAATAGAAACCCTAGAGAAGGAATGTGAACATGCCACAGCAAGTTTAAAGGTCCTGGAACAAGCTATCAGTGGGAGCCAAAGAAACAGAATCAGTTTAAGTGATTTTGATACTGAAGACCCCCTTAAGCGTACAAGAGACTATGCTCAAAGCCAAAATAGTGCACCACCGATTCCAGCAATTATTCCTGATGCCACAGACGTTCCTCTAAGGCAGCAAGGCGCAGAGCATTTACCAGTATCCTGCATTCAAGGTCAGTATAACATGCTGCCAACCCTTCATCCTGAAGCTCCTTTGTGCACCAGAATGTGCCAGGCCCCTGCACCTCACTAAACCCTACACACAGAAGCACACGTGCAGGACAATATGCAGGCAAGTCATCACATTCCGGTCAGCCACACAGTTCCAGCTCCATGTGTGGCAGAATCTGTGCACATTAAGCCGGTTACTGGACTGAATGCCTACGCTGCACCATACTTTCCTGCATTCCTAGGTAAAAACACCACAGGCTGTATGAACAATGCTACCCAGCCAGCAACTGTCTTTCCAAAATCAGTGAATGCTGACATGTCTGCCTTTGCGAGGTACATGGTTCGTCGCGAACTAACTAAGACCGGTCTTACAAAGTTTGATGATCAACCTGAAAACTACAGGGGTTGGAAATGCGCCTTTAGAACCGCAATTGGTGACCTCGGCATCACCGCTGCTGAAGAGCTAGACCTGCTGATCAGGTGGCTCGGGCCACAATCCACAGAATGCGTCAAGAGACTTAGATCTGTCCACATCAGTAATCCAGTGGCTGGTCTCACTGCTGCATGGGAGAGACTAGAACGAAGCTATGGTAGTCCTGAAGCCATAGAAAATTCTCTGTTCAAGGGTCTAGAGGATTTTCCAAAAATATCCAGTAAGGACAGTCTAAAATTTCAAGAGCTCAGTGACCTCCTGTTACACCTTCAGCTGGCCAAAGCAGACCCGCACTTGCCTGGCCTCAGCTACCTGGACACTGCTCGTGGGGTAATCCCAATAGTTTCTAAGCTACCATTCAATATCCAAGATAGGTGTACCACACTTGGATCAAAATTCAAAAGGGAAAACCGAGTCTCCTTTCCTCCATTTTCCTACTTCTGTGAGTTTATCGGAAATATTGCAGAGTGTAAGACTGACCCAAGCTTCTTCTATGCAGAACCCTGTGGCCCTGGTTCATTCCCCAAGTATGAAAGTCCATGTTCAAGCAACAGAAACCGCAGCAGTCCAGTGTCAGTGAAGAAGACTGATGTTCTTCCCACACCTTCACCAGCTCCAGACAAGAGCAAGTTATGTGAAAAGGTTGAAAATCCTAATCGTGTGTGTCCCATTGATAAGATGCCACATCCAATAAAGAAGTGCATCGACTTCAGAAAGAAACCGCTCCAGGAACATAAGGAGCTTCTAAAGAATTTTGGGCTATGTTACAGATGTTGTGCATCTACTGAACACTTTGCTAAAGACTGTAAAATCTCTATTAAGTGTTTTGAGTGTGACAGTGAGGACCACGTACAAGCGCTCCATCCATCCCAACCTGACTCTGCACTGCTTACGCCTTCCCCCACCATAAGACATGGCGGGGAGAATGCAAAGCAACCAGCAAGTCCTACCACAATATCTTCTTCATGTATAGAAGTCTGCGCAGAAGACCTGTGTGACAAGTCCTGTGCGAAGATATGTCTGGTGAACGTGCATCCTAAGGGCCAACCAGAGAAAACCGTAAAGATGTACGCCATTCTGGACGATCAGAGCAACCGATTCCTTGAAAGGTCAGAACTCTTTGATATGTTTGACTGAAAGGGAAACGCTCACCCCTACACCGTGGGCACCTGTTGTGGTTTTACAGAGATCTCTGGGAGAAGAGCCAATGGACTCATAGTATCTTCTCTTGAGAACAATGTGAAGATACCCCTACTCACTTTAGTCGAGTGCAACCAGATACCATCCAACAGAGAGAATATCCCAACTCCGGAGGCTGCTCTTCGTCACCCCCATCTAAAGACTATAGCCAACAAGATACCAGCTCTTGACAACAGCGCGAATATCCTAATTCTGCTTGGCAGGGACATTCTGCGGCTACACAAGGTACGTCAGCAAATTAACGGACCACATGATGCTTCATTTCCTCAACGCTTTGATCTAGGCTGGGTTATCATAGGTGATGTCTGCATGGAAAGGACGAAGAGACCTACAAGGATCTTCTAATTTAAGACTCATGTCTTGCCAAATGGTCGCAGCACTTACTTTCTGCCATGCCCACATTATTACTGGGTGAAAGAGAAGCCGAGTAACAGTAAATGGCAGCAATAAACCCCTGACAACATGAACATGTTCCTGTCCTGTGATGACAACCTCAGGTGAACAGTGTTTAATTCTACAAGAGAAGACAACAGGCTGGTACCTGCAAGAGAAGACAGTATAAACTACCTGAGGTTCCTACGGCACAAGGATAATGACGTTCACAACAAGGTCATAGACTGCCGGAAGAAGGTGCATGTCTCCTGGAACAGCCCCTCACCTGCTGTGGCAATCTATGGACAGAGACGGAGAGCCCAGGAAGGTAAGAGAGAGTATGGATCTGATGCTCGTCTATCTGTGGAGAAGAACTTCTATGTAGATGATGTGCTTAAATCTCTACCCACAAGAAAAGAGACAATTAATACGCTCTCTAGAACGCAGGAAATGTTGTTGGCAGCAAACCTCAGGTCTCACAAGATCATCTCCATCAGCCAGGAAGCAATGAAGGCATTTCCATCTGAGGACCGTTCAACGAGCTTAAAGGACCTTGATCTGAGTTCTGACGTTCCTTCTATGCAACGCAGCCTTGGTCTGCTTTGGGACATTAAACAGGACACGTTCACATTCCAGGTGTCAGTCTGCACTAACCCTTCACCAAATGAGGAGTCTTACCTGTTGTGAACAGCATCTACAATCCTCTCAGGTTTACAGCACCCATCACCATTCAAGGCAAGATACTGTTGAAACAGTTGACCGCTGAGAACACGGATTGGAACACTCCACTACCATCTCAGAAACAACAAAGGTGGGAGACATGGAAGAAGTCTCTGAAGGTCTTAGAGCATCTCCAAGTCCCAAGTTGTTATTCCCTAAGCTCCCTTTCAGCCGCCACTAGAAGTACACATTTTCTTTGACGCAGCTACAAAGGTCATAGCTGCAGTAGCTTACCTGAAGACCTCAGAAGCTGTCAACAAGGTACATTGTGGATTTGTCCTGGACAGGGACAAACTAGTCTCAAGGCTTGCTCACACTGCACCAAGACTTGGTCTTTGTGCTGCTGTACTGGTGGTGGAGGTTGCCGAAGTTGCTCCTGAACAGTGGCACCATATCTCCACTTACTTGTATCCAACTTACCCAGAAACAGGACTCATGGCTACATCTTGCCTTTGTGACAACACCCGGCTGTCGTCTCCAAGTTTTGTTCCTGAGGACCCTTGTTCTGTCAATGCTGGCAGCACATTTGAACTTGAGGAACCAGACACCGACGGAGAGATCAGACCCACCATCTCTGCACGCTGCATACCTGTGACACCAAAGTTGAAGCTGAGGCCTCACCACTCTGGACGGTTCTCGAGCTGGTCACCAGTTATGCAGGCTGGTATTCACCTGACTCATACAGCCAAGTGCTTCAAAGGAGAAGACATGAAGGACATTGCTACTGGACACATCTTACGGCGGGGAGCCTACCGCCATATACTTCCAGCTGTGTTAGGACATTGTAACTTTCTCCAGTGGATTGTTGGGTTGGTGGAAGTGTTTGCACGTTGCGGCTTCCCCAATCCGAAGATGGATTTCCATTTGGACTTGGATTATCCAGCTGTTGACGACTTCAGGCCTCCAACTGAAAATTGGACTACAACTGTTATTGTTATTGTTGTATGCTTGTGTATTTCCTTTTGTCTTTCAGGTCTACTGTAACATCCTCAGAATACATCACGTCAAAAGAATCATTGTGAAATCTAAAGATTTCAGATGGGGAGTGTTATGTCCCATGATTGGGAATTTCATGGATTATGGTGGACTTCTTACAGTTGCTATGTATTACTGTTTTATTGCATTGATGTAATGTTTACTTTCCTTGAAGTCCCTTCTCTCTCCCTGTCTCCCTCTCATGTGGCTGTGATGCAACTAACCCTTTCCTTCTTCTTCCTGCTTCTCCTCATTCTCCATCTTACCACCATTAGAAGCTCATGTGCTCACAGCCTGTCTCTCAGGAAAAGTTCTTTTTACCTGCTGCTGCGGTATGCACTATCACAAGATTCCTGCAAGAAAAATAAAGTTTCTTCTAAATCTTCATCAACGTGCCATCCTGCGGTCGAGTTAAAGCTATCTGCGAACATCGCCCTTGTAAGTAAGGTGAAGAGGCAGTCTGGAAACAGTGTCTCACAGCACCCTACACTTACAGCACAGCATGGGGATGTGGTGCCCCTGAGAGTTCAGTCGCCACAGGGGTACTGCACCTCAGATAGAGGTGTGGTATCTCCTCTTCCAGGTAAGGATGGAGCATCACCCAGGACCCCACTTCACACTCAACACTACACCACTCCTGTCCTGCAGGGGGCTTAAATGCACCAGTGTGCTGCCCTGTTCTGGGATAGAGGAGATGGGGGGGGGACTAAAGATAGGGAGAACCATGTAGTGGGTGAAGGTGGAGGACACACTTTTAAGAAACACTTATAGATTCATATATATCCAATGGCCATCTTTACTTCAAGGTCTTTGATTGTGGTCTTCTGTCAGGGTCCAGCAAGAGTCTGTAGCTGGCGGAAGGTTCGCGGTCCTCGTACTCTGGCCTTGAGCCGAGGAGCGGATCAGAGTTAACCACTGTCTCTACCCGGTCAAGGTCCTGACCTAAGAAGGCCTTGGAGGGGAGCAGAGGAGGTAGGCTCCACAGGCAAAAGGATCCCAGGGGGATACGGACGGAGCGGAGTCGCCACCTGTATTCTTTATTCTGGCTTAGCCAGAGGGATTCCTGCTGCAAGAGGGGTGACCGGCCCCCGATATCTGACTTTGTTACTTCACATCTCAGTCAGAAAAGCCCGGAGGCTTAGTGGATCCCAGGGGGATACGGACGGAGCGGAGTCGCCACCTGTATCTCTCACACTGTGTTTATCCAGTGGGACCCGGCCTTACACCACGTTCGAACCACACACAGTCAGGAGAAGACTTAGTGGGAGAACTTACCAAGGAGAGGAAAACACACCAGAGGGGTCTCGACAGGTGCTCCTGATCTACCTGGGAAGTGCTGAACCCCTTTCCCGGTGGCCGCAGTACGCCGTGTGTAGCAGAGAGAAGCTTTGCGGCTAAAGTTCATCTAAAGTGAGTAAAGAACCGGATGACTTCACATACCGCCTCAGCCTGTTATTTCCTGTGCGGCACTGCACCCACCATCCCTTCTCACACTGCCTTGAGGCCTACTCCGCCTGTGGGAAGTAGTTCCAACCAAGCTGCCAGAACATCAGCCTCAGAGGACTGTTGCAGCGCTGGTGGCTCCTCACCAGAAACCACAGGTGGCGTAGTCGAGCAAACCATTCATCCTAAAAGAAGCCCATTATTTTCATGTGACAGCCCTGGGAACGGAACGGGTCTAGGCCACGACTGCATCCCCCGCAACACCTACACTGACCCGGCTCCGAGTAACCCCATTTCCCAGGGAGGGCGAGGCGTCACAACTTGGCGTAGTCGGCAGGATTGCGTGCCCGCAGCAACTGAAGAAGTTAATCCCCATTGCCGACGGGTACTGTGCGCCTTTTCACAAAAAGACTGTCGTTTCACACTTAAAGTGGCGCCGCCCAAGAAGAACGGACGCCATAATGTGCGAAAACAACAGCAACCAAAGACCTCCCATCGTGGGCCTGGCTCCCCAATGGCGCCAAAAGTGCCGACCGCTCCCTCCAGCAGAGACTGTCTGCATAGTAGTGTCCGTCAAGACGGATGGGACGTCCCAAGGAGTGCCCGTCAACCAGCCGCCCTGGAGCCGCCCCAAAAGGAGGAGAAGCAGACCGCACCCTGCAGCAGAGATGGACGCAGCCCGAGAACCACCATCTGTCGCTGGTCCACCAGCTGCAACCTCCCTCACTATGGAGGGAATGCACCTGACCGTGGAGGAGGCCGAGTTCCTCCGTGGCGAGACGCAGGACCTGACCCGCCGAGTCGAGGAGGCCCAGCGGATGGGGGTCGCCGCGTGGAGAGAGGACCTGCTGGGGAAGCTTGCAGCCCGATGCCAGAACACGTCGTGCCCCACCAGCAATGCCCCAGCCCTGGCAGAGAAAGAGGAGTCCCAGGAGGCCGCGTGCAGCCCCAGAGTGGGTAAGGAAGAACCCCTGTCCCGGGCGCGGAGTGCGCCGATTTACTCCTGGACTTCCTACCGTCACCTCCATCCCCGGGCGCCACCGTTTGGGAGCAGTTACTGGCCCCGGAACCCAAGGCCCAAGTTGCCGCAGAATCTGGAGGCCTACTTTCCCTTCTGTTCCCGGAGCCAGCCAGTCCTGCCCTCACCTGGGTGTATTCGCATTCACACCCGGACTGGTCCGCGAAGAAGGAGGACCAACAGCGGCTCCCGTTAATGCCGTTGCCAGCACCCGGTTGCCTGCCCAGGATGAGAAGAGTTTGTCTGGGACAACCAGGGGGGGGGATCTCTAGTGTGACACTGGAGTCTGGACTTCCTTGTAAATAGTTTGCACCTATTGAGGTGCCCCCTATTGGCTTTATACAATACATCTGTCCTCATGCTGCTGAACTAGCACTTTCTACAGTATTTTCTACATGCATAATGCCTTTATATATTTATACAATATATATCTTGCAACGTTAAGAGTCTCGAAACCTCCCATAAAGGGAAGATTGTTTTATTGTTTACAGAAGCATTTAAAATTCTGAATGTCTGTACCAATACTTTGCTCTATTGCAGCCCGCGGACGTGCTGTGTTTCACCAGGGGGGAATGTGGTGCCCCTGAGGGTTCAGTTGCCACAGGGGTACTGCACCTCAGATAGAGGTGTGGTATCTCCTCTTCCAGGTAAGGATGGAGCATCTCTCAGGACCCCACTTCACCACTCAACACTACACCACTCCTGTCCTGCAGGGGGCCTATATGCACCAGTGTGCTGCCCAGTTCCGGGATAGAGGAGATGGGGGAGGGACCAAAGATAGGGGGAACCATGTAGTGGGTGAGGGTGGAGGACACACTTTTAAGAAACACTTATAGATTCATATATATCCAACGGCCATCTTTACTTCAAGGTCTTTGATTGTGGTCTTCTGTCAGGGTCCAGCAAGAGTCTGTAGCTGGCGGAAGGTTCGCGGTCCTCGTACTCTGGCCTTGAGACGAGGAGCGGGTCAGAGTTAACCACTGTCTCTACCCGGTCAAGGTCCTGACCTAAGAAGGCCTTGGAGGGGAGCAGAGGAGATAGGCTCCACAGGCAAAAGGATCCCAGGGGGATACGGATGGAGCGGAGTCGCCACCTGTATTCTTTATTCTGGCTTAGTCAAAGGGATTCCTGCTGCAAGAGGGGTGACCGGCCCCCGATATCTGACTTTGTTACTTCACGTCTCAGTCAGAAAAGCCCGGAGGCTTAGTGGATCCCAGGGGGATACGGACGGAGCGGAGTCGCCACCTGTATCTCTCACACTGCGTTTATCCAGTGGGACCCGGCCTTACACCACGTTCGAACCACACACAGTCAGGAGAAGACTTAGTGGGAGAACTTACCAAGGAGAGGAACACACACCAGAGGGGTCTCGACAGGTGCTCCTGATCTACCTGGGAAGTGCTGAACCCCATTCCCGGTGGCCGCAGTACGCCGTGTTTAGCAGAGAGAAACTTTGCGGCTAAAGTTCATCTAAAGTGAGTAAAGACCCGGATGACTTCACACACCGCCTCAGCCTGTTATTTCCTGCGCGGCACAGCACCCACCATCCCTTCTCACACTGCCCTGAGGCCTACCCCACCTGTGGGGAGTAGTTCCAACCAAGCTGCCAGAACATCAGCCTCAGAGGCTGTATGGAGCAGCATCATATGGGGCCAATATACTGTATGGAGCAACATGGGGCCAATATACTGTATGGAGCAGCATCATATGGGGCCAATATACTGTATGGAGCAACATTACATGGGGCCCATAATTCTGTATGGATATGGTCACTGTATCACCTGTAAATACCTGTATTACAGCATATATAGGTACTCTGTATATGCTGTAATGTCACCGGTGATCACTGTATTACCTGTACACTATATACAGGGCTCCTGTGTATAATGTCACCGGTGATCCCTGTATTACCTGTACACTGACACTATATACAGAGCTCCTGTGTATAATGTCACCAGTGATAATATTAGTGGTATTAGTATTGTGTTTTTTATTAATGATCACTATTGTATTATTCGGTCACTATGAGGTTATATATGATCTGGTCATGGTGTGGAGGTATTTGTTCCTTGTATGTGGTATTATTCGGTCACTGTGGTGGTAATACATGGTCTGGTCATGGTGTGACGGTATTATTCGGTCACTATGTGGTGGTAATATATGATCTGGTCATGATGTGACAGTATTATTCAGTCTCTATGTGGTCTGGTCATGGTGTGATGGTATTGTTCAGTCACTATGTGGAGGTAATATGTGGTCTTGTCATGGTGTGACTGTATTAATCGCCTGTATGTGGTATTCGGTCACTATGTGGTCTCGTCATAGTGTGGCGGTATCTGTTCCTTGTTTGTGGTATTATTAGGTCACTATGTGGTGGTAATATGTGGTCTGGTCACGGTGTGGTGGTATTTATCCCTTGTATGTGGTGGTATTGCTGTTGGTATAGTGGATTGTGT
Organism: Phyllobates terribilis; assembly: GCF_046119375.1. NCBI lineage: Eukaryota > Metazoa > Chordata > Amphibia > Anura > Dendrobatidae > Phyllobates > Phyllobates terribilis. The sequence continues at coordinate 78,606,851 of NW_027362772.1, forward strand.
TGTGTATGGCGGCCATTTGTTCTGTCTGATATCAATAAGGGGAAGATTCTTGATTTCCAATAGAGATTAAATGATTGGATGTTTAACCCTTCTCTGTCCTGTGACTATTAAACAGTAGCAAATATGCACTTACAGGTGTTCTATGGTGAAAACAAATAATCACCTATCCTATCACCTATCACATGTTCAGTATTTGGTCAGTATATTACATCAGTATTTATAAGCTAAAACCAGTAGAGGGTGATAAATACAGAAGTGGTGACGTGTTTCTATTATACTTTTCCTCCGACTGTTCCACTCCTGATTTTGGTTTACAAATACTGATGTAAAATACTGACCAAATACTGAACGTGGCCAAAGGATAAATGATAAGTTATTGATTGGTGGGGGTCAATCTGCAGAATGTGGAGCTTTTATCCCCATTAGTATGGAGCGGCATGTGCGTCTCGACCATTTATCCATTCATTATCTAAGGGGCTGCACTTGACTTTTTCTGGAAGCCCCCAAAGAGGATGAATGGAGCTGCGGTCAGACATCCCACCTGCCGCTTCATTTTAAAATGGGGATACAAATTCCCCATTCTTCCGATTGGTGCGGTTTCCAATGCTTGGATTCCACCGATCATTAAGTTATCACCTATCTTACCTGTGGATCGCTGGTGATTTGTTTTCATCAAAGAACCCTTTAATGCAAACTACCGTAATTCGGGAATTGGATGTTTCGCCCCCAGCAGTTCGCCCCCAGCAATTCGCCCCCAGGTACATTTCGCCCCCGCACATTTCGTCCCCAGCATCGAAATGATAGGGGCGAAATGTGCGGGGGCGAAATGTACCTGGGGGCGAACTGATGGGGGCGAACTGCTGGGGGAAAATAGCCCTGGGGCGAACTGCTGGGGGCGAAACTTCCTATTACCCTGTAATTCTGTGTACATCCCAGTTATATTATGTGCACAGCAGAGGTGAAGGAGCCGCCTGTGTTTTACAGTCGATGCTCCACTATATCGGGAATAATGGCTATAACGGGTAATTGCATATAGATGTAGGGTGGGCCCCTACAGTCAATTTTCCCTGTGGGCCCCAGACACCCCAGTCCGACCCTGTTCCAGGGTGTATTGCAATCCCTCCTTTCAAGTTTTGATAGGCCTTGCACAGGTTTCACCAGTCTAGGAGCCCCACTCCTTACAAATGAGAGCAAAGTTCAGAAATCTCATGCACACAATATCTTTTTTTCCCTGACTGAAATGAAAAAAGGCTGCATTTTTGAAAGAAAGAGCAAGTCAATTCTTTCAGCATTTTTGCAGCATTTTTTTCACTATTGAAAGCAATGAGAAGCAAAAACGCTATGTGTGAACATAGCTTAAGGGGTGGAGGGGGCGATTTTTCTCTCTCTTTAATTTTGCCTTATGTACAAATCATTATAAAGGAAAGAATGTTTCCTGACCTTTTTTCCTATTAAAGCAGCTTAATTTTTGTTTGTATGTTTTATTGTCAGTCCATAAAAGTGGCGTAATACTCTGACAACGTTGTTCCCAGCAGCAACCTGGGAGTCAGAGGTGCGTCCAGGCATCTTCCCCCTGCTGTTCCCATTCCATTTGAGCACTTTTTCCATACATTTCAGCGATTTTACTGCCCCCGAGACCTCCTTGGAGGGTCTGCCGGAAAAATCCTTGTGTTTCCCATTGATTTCCATTATACTCGTTACTCAAGAAGAGCACCCGAGCAGCCCGACGTGCTCGAGTACCCAAGCATTTTAGTGCTCGCTCATCACTAATGTCTAGACTACTCCAACAGTGTACATTAGAGTTTATTACTTATGGTTTGATTTACAATTTTTTACTCGTCTGTCCTTGCTCCTTCTCCTTCCACTAGCTCTATCTGTTTCTCGGCCTGTTGGATTGCCGAGACTGTGACATGCCTCTCTGACATCACAAGACTCTAGCAGCCATGGGACACCAGTATTTCAGGAAGGGGTGTACATGCCACTATCGTGGACCTCTTCTGACTTGACAAAGCCTATTCAACTAAAGTGTTGGGCAGCTTTGCAATACTACTGTCACCTCTATTGTGGACTCTGTGACAAACCCAGCTCTGCTACATTACAGGTCGAACAGTTCTGAGACATTAAATTCTGTTACAAGCTCAGCTCTGCTAAATCTGTAAGTGAAATCTGCCAGCTCTGTATTGGATTCTGTTACAAACTTAGCTCTGCTATATCACTGAGTTAACCCTGCTACTTCGTTGGGCAAGCTCTGGCACTGAACCTACTGTGGTTCCTCAATACTACGTTAAACCTGCTACTTCGTTGGACCTGCTTTGCTCTAGAACCTTCTGTGCAACTCTACCTTACTACTTTGCGGATTACAACTCTGGTCGTCCAGCCAGAACAGTCTCCCTTTTTGCAATGGGACCAGCCAGCTGCACCGGCACCATCTGTCCGTGCTGAATAATAACTGCTAATCTGGATCCACTTGAAATTACCAATTAGATCATTGAGGGTCCTAGATGGTGGACCTTCCCTAATTTCAAGTGTAGAGATGGCAAATGCAAACTCTGGGTGGAAAGTAAAAACTACAATCTTGTCACAGTTGATTTAAAGGAGATTAGATATTGTTTGTTTAACTGAGTCATTCATCAAGTAGCTTGTTCATATCAAGAGTTCATATCACCAGCAATTTGTATTTCCGAGGCTGCAAAACCTGAAAAACTGGTGCTAAAGTTTCAAAAGACTAATATGTTTCATTTGTGCTCATTGCCTTTACATAATGGTTGTTATTATACCAACTAGATGGTGGCCCGATTCTAACGCATCGGGTATTCTAGCATATGTCTCCCGACCCTCCTTTATAATGCCTGATGCAGGAAGTTACATCCCCCGTATATAATACCCCATGCAGGATGTCACATCCCCCGCATATAATGCCCCATGCAGGAAGTCACATCCCCCGTATATAATACCCCATGCAGGATGTCACATCCCCCGTATATAATGCCCCATGCAGGATGTCACATCCCCCGTATATAATACCCCATGCAGGATGTCACATCCCCCGCATATAATGCCCCATGCAGGAAGTCACATCCCCCGTATATAATACCCCATGCAGGAAGTCACATCCCCCGCATATAATGCCCCATGCAGGAAGTCACATCCCCCGTATATAATACCCCATGCAGGAAGTCACATCCCCCGTATATAATACCCCATGCAGGAAGTCACATCCCCTGCATATAATGCCCCATGCAGGAAGTCACATCCCCCGTATATAATACCCCATGCAGGAAGTCACATCCCCCGCATATAATGCCCCATGCAGGAAGTCACATCCCCCGTATATAATACCCCATGCAGGAAGTCACATCCCCCGTATATAATGCCCCATGCAGGATGTCACCTCTCCCCCATATAATGCCCCATGTAGGATGTGACCTCTCCCCCCATATAATGCCCCATGCAGGATGTGACCTCTCCCCCCGTATAATGCCCCATGCAGGATGTCACCTCTCCCCCATATAATGCCCCATGTAGGATGTCACCTCTCCCCCCCATATAATGCCCCATGCAGGAAGTCATATCCCCTGTATATCCATCCCCCCATAGTGCCCCATGCAGGTCCCCTATGGCCCCATACAAAAAAAAAAATCCAATACTCACCTCCCTTCTCAGCTGCTTCTCTGGACTCCAGCGTAGCCGGCATGTTGACGCTGTGCACTGTGACCGGTCAGGAGAGAGCGCGGTGTAAAGACGTCACCGCGCCCCCTTACCTGAGACGTCACAGAGCATCAGCGGAAGACACAGGAGCTGCTGCGGAGGCACGGGGAGGGTTAAGTATGACGCCGGTGCCGGGGTCCTGATCGAGCGGGGGGAGGGACGGGAGGAGAGGGGAGGGACGGGTGGAGAGGAGAGGGGAGGGGAGAGGAGGGGAGGGGAGGGGTAAGTATGACGCCGGGTGCTGGGGTCCTGATCGAGCGGGGGGAGGGACGGGAGGAGAGGGGAGAGGAAAGGAGAGGAGAGGAGGGGAGAGGAGGGGCGTCACACTTGTACTCGGGAGATAAGCGGCCGTAGCCTCTGATATCCCGACGATAGCCGCATGTAGGTCAGCGGCGCCTGCGGTCGGGGGACTTATGCTGCGAGTAGCCGGCTGCATCTCCCGGCTGCATCGCCGCTGACCTCCGTGCCGCACATGACCCGCTAACGGCCGCCATGTTTTTCAGAAATGCCGCATCGCTGATTGGCCGCGGCCAGACCAATCAGCGACCCGGGATTTCCAGGACAGACAGACAGACAGAAAGACAGACAGACAGAAAGACAGACAGACAGACGGGATAAGACAATTATATAGTAGATTAAAGTTCTCTGCCAGGAGGAACTAAACATTTCTCCTTCTGTCAATGAGGCCTAAGGCGTAACGTTTCTCCTTGTGGAGAGTGACAAGCCAGGCCTGGCATGTCTGAGTGAGGAGACTTATAAGCCATGCACGCTCCTCTGGGAAATTAAATATGCAAATTGTTTCTTCAGAGAAGAAGAGAACTAGAACTGCATAGCGCCACCTATTAGAAGCAGCGATCCTAAATGTCAATATCGACTTTTTAATATGACTTAGGATAGAAGGCAAAAAAGAATCGCAATTTGAAGACACAGTGTTTCGGGGTGTTGCCCCTCATTAGTATGAGATCTGGTTTGGCTAGGTGAGAGGCACTGGACTCGGTTCTAAGGGGTAACGTTTCTCCTTGTGGAGAGGAACAAGCCAAGCCTGGCATGTCAGAGTGAGGAGACTTATAAGCCATGCATGCTCCTCTGGCCGCTGTAAATTAGGCCAATATACCAGGCACTAAAGAGTGCCATATTTTGTAATGTGTCCTGGTGTTGAGAAATAAGATGTCTATCTATCTGTTGTAATAATGCTGCTCACTTGGGAGTGATCTGAGGTATCACAGGAACCGTTTCTATTTAAAATCCGGCTGGTTTATTTCAGTTCTCATAAACCACATCACAGGAAAACTTAAATACAGCCTTTCCGACACCAAGTGAACATAAAATAACTAGTCCATACAATAGTGCTGTTAGCCTTCCGGCTTAGAGTCCAGCTTCTTAGTCCTTTAGCAAAGGCACTCAATCCAGGAGATCTGCACACCTCCTTAAACACACAGACATGTATGAGACAACCAGCTCTCATTTTATCAAGTGAACCACACCCAAGGGTGGAGATATGGTGAGCAGCCATTCAGCTGCTCATAATCAACCTGTCATGGCCGATTAACCCCCTTTTGTCCTAGCATTACTCCAGGCTTATTTTCCATCCACTATGTGTCTAACAGCCACCTTACATTTTCTATCTCTATCTATCTATCTATCTATCTATCTATCTATCTATCTATCTATCTATCTATCACATATCTTTTATCTATCTATGACTCTATAAAGGGTCTTTGCAAAGTTTGAAAACCTTTAACATATAAAAATCATTATTTTCTGCTAGACATTTTATTCCGGTACATGTCACATGTACAGCACATGGATGATGCACACGTACACATGGACGGCACACGGACACTGAACACTGATAACACTGGTACTGTTTTTTCCAGTATTGGTATCATCAGTACGTGTGAAGTGCGATTATGGCGATACCAAAGTTGGATAGTTATTTTTATTTAAGCAATGAAAAAAAAATTGAGAAATTGGTTAAAAAAAAAAAAATTGGCCTATGTGAGACACATAATGTTTTCATTGTTTTGTCATTGGAGCTCATTTTTTTGTGTGGCGAGCTGCCGTTTTTTATTGACACTAGTTTGTGGTTTGATTGCTTTTTGTTGCATCTTTTTATGGAGGAGTGGTGACCAAAAAAACTGCAATTCTGGCGCTTTGATTTTTTTTTCTCTTCTCTGTTTATTTTA